>NC_048592.1:23805000-25005000 GCF_013265735.2 Oncorhynchus mykiss
CCCCTGGAATTGTGATACAGTGAATTCTAAGTGAAATAATCTGTCTGTAAACAATTGTTGGAAAAATGACTTGTGTCATGCACAAAGTAGATGTCCTAACCGACTTGCCAAAACTATAGTTTGTTAACAAGAAATTTGTGGAGTGGTTGAAAAATGAGTTTTAATGACTCCAACCTAAGTGTATGTAAACTTCCAACTTCAACCATAGCTAAGTATTTTAATAATAACACAGTTAAACATGGATGTTCTGATAGGAGCATGTCCTTACCTGTCGTGCCTCAGTGCCCTCATGTCCACATACACAGTAGTTGGGTCTGGTCCTGAAGTACCCTGCAGAATGACACCATGCTGGGGTTAGTGTCCGAGCTAAGATGTCTTTTACACTACATTACCACTAACACAGTACTATTAGATGCTACTAGCATGTTAGTGGTCAACGAAAAGCCTACAGTTTACACTGGTTGCGAATGGGAGCTTTGAGACAAGTCCAACAAACAATACAATGAAGAAATTATTCTACAAAAGATTCATACTGGGCTACTAGCTACAACACTCAAACTGAGATCACGGTGGTGGAAGACAACGATGAAGAAGCATGAAGACATTAAAACTCAAGCAAAAGAACAGGACAGAGCAGAAGTCAAATGACAAAGTGCATCACAAAACAGTCAGAGGTCATATCCAGTATGATCCACATCATGCAAACAGAAGGAAACCACAAAACTAAACAAAAAAAATATTTCGTTTTTTTTAAAGAGGAAAGGTAGGGAGGGAGGGAGGGAGGGAGGGAGGGAGGAAGGAAGGAAGGAAGGAAGGAAGGAAGGGAGATGTGAAATCCACTGGGGGAGGAGAAGAGAATACATAGCCATATGGAAGGAGTAAGTGCATAGAGTGGAGGTGGGCATGGTGATATACTGAATCATGTCTGAATGACACATCAAAATCATGAGAATACACAATCTGGATTTGTCCCTTTCAATAGACCGTAGAAGGCTTTGAAATCTGATAGTTCTGTAGAGGCTTGACTGCCCAGACACGAGAAACCAAGACCACAGTAGAAAACCCACAGTAGAAAACCCACAGTAGAAAAAACAACCTAATGTCAACATACATTACAGGCACAAAGGCACCAACTTGAACAGTAGTTTGTGTGTGTGATAGCAATAGCATATTTCTATCTTATAGGTTAGTGAACAACTAAATAACTAATTGGAAGAATAAAGAGAAAACAAACGCAGAATCTCAATTGCATTTCCTTGATTCCACTTTTCCCCAGCCTAGCTCTGGTCCAAGGCATTACGTGCAGCTTGCTGATGCTGAGCCTTCCTCAACGCACTGGACCAGACCTATCCTCAATCCACTCCCCTCTCCTCCCCAGGCAGATTGCATTACACCTGTGATTCAGTAGCATGTATTAATAGTGTGGCCAAGGCTTCGGCAGAGGAAGCATCACCACCCAACACCCACCACCATAGCAGAGACAACCATAGAGCTGCACATGCTAGACTGATTCAGCCCAGCCATAGAGCTACACATGCTAGATACGGACTCAGCCCAGAGCACAAGGCATCATCATAAAGCAGTACGGTAGTCACTCAAATAATAGTCACTCCAAAAGTCACTAGTCACACCAAAAGTCACTACAGTCACTCCAAACTATACCCAGTCCTACTAATGTAGGACAATACTAAAATACTTATTATATAGCAAATACTGCAATCATACTACTACTAAACTTGTCCAGATGTGCTTTAGCCAACTATACTGAACAAAAATATAAACGCAACATGCAACAATTTCAAAGATTTTATTGAGTTACAGGGGTCGTGCATTATCACGCTGAAACATGAGGTGATGGTGACTGATGAATGGCACGACAATGGGCCTCAGGATCACGCCACGGTATCTCTGTGCATTCAAACTACCATCAATAAAATGCAATTGTGTTCATTGTCTGTAGCTTGACGCGATACGGGTGGTCTGCGGTTGTGAGGCCGGTTGGACATACTGCCAAATTCTTTAAAACAACATTAGAGGAGGCTTATAGTAGAGAAATTAACATTCAATTCTCTGGTAACATCTCTGTTTGGACATTCCTGCAGTCAGAATTCCAATTGCACACTCCCTCAAAACTTGAGACATCTGTGGCATTGTGTTGTGTGACAAAACTGCACATTTTAGAGTGGCCATTTATTGTCCCCAGCACAAGGTGCATCTGTGTAGTGATCATGCTGTCTAATCAGCTTCTTGATATGCCACACCTGTCAGGTGGATGGATTATCTTGGCAACGGAGAAATGCTCTCTAACAGGGATGTAAACACATTTGAGATAAATAAGCTTTTTGAGCATTTGGAACATTTCTGGGATATTTTATTTCAGTTCATGAAGCATGGCACCAATACTTTACATGTTGCATTTATATTTATGTTCAGTGTACATGGCACTACAACACTAGTTAGAAGAGTTGGCTAAAGCACATACCGATTTGGACCGGGCTAGTACTACACTACAATCGTTCCACAGGGCTAGAGTCGTATGGTGTTGTTTAACAGGTCCTCCGTAGTTAAGAAGTTGTATCCCCTCTCCAGCTTTCTAGGTCTCAGACAGACCCTTAAGGCAGGGGTTCCCAACCCTCTCCTTGGGGCTCCACAGACGTTTCACATGTTTGTTTTAACCATAAACTGACACACCTGATTCAATTAGTCAAAGGCTTGATGATTAGTTGACTAATTTAGTCAGGTTTGACAGTTTAGGGTTAAAACAGACATGTGAAACGTTGAGGGGGCCCAAGGAGAATGATGTGTGAGGGGGCCCGAATGATGTGTGGCAGTATTTATTCCAAACTAGAGGCCACAATTGACATGTTGCCTCTGCACAGGTTAATGTTTCTGTACGGCAGAGTTTTAATATTAAAGAGCTGACCTTTTCCAAGTGCTAAGAGCTTTGCTAAGAGTCTCATATGGCACCTTTAGACAATAGAACAGGAGTAGGCAACCCTGGTCCTGGAGTGCCACGGCACTTCATGCTTTTGATTTAACCAACTTTGAAGACCAGGTGTGTTGAATTCAGGCAATCACTGAACTATTCAAATTAGCTCAGTTGGTCTGGTGTAGTGCCTACCGCTGCAGTAGAACAACTTGCTGCTACACAAAGCCTGCATCCCAAATGGTACCCTATTTCCTATATATGGCACTACTTTTGACCAGAGCCCATTGTGCCCTGGTCAAAAGTAATGGTGCCATAGGATGCCATTTGGGACTCAAGTCTATTATAGCTCCCCAGAATGGCCACGGTTCTCTTTTCCTATCCAATGAAATTAGTCAACATCACCATACAGAGAAGCTCTCAATCAAACCCCTGTGAGCAAAGTTTTTCTCTTACAAATCCTGACCCTTCATAAGCAACTAAGGAGCCTTGACCATAGCTGTGCCTGGCTATGCTACTGATCCTGGTCCCTACCCGGTCCCCCCTGCCCTGTCCCTCCTACCCTGTCCACCCTATCCCTCCTGTCTCCTGCCTGCTTGCAACACCTGATGAAGAGGGTGATTAGGGAACATGAAAATCCCCTACCTGGTCAGCAAGCTTCCCCAGCCTGTGAGGCTATAGCAGCAGCAGGAGGAGGAGAGTGAAGAGGAGGTAGGAAGGAGAAATTAGGGGGTGGAGGGAGGGAGGGGGGTGAAGACAAAACCAAGTATGAGATATGTGGGTGGGGTTATGCAAAATAACAGGGGGGAGGGGGGGCCGAAAATGTCAAATATAGAAATGGAAAAACAATTTTTTTTGAGAAGCAGTCTTAACTAATAAGAAGCTATGTTACAAACTGGGCTTATTAATAGCCAATAGATCAATGTTAGGTTAGAACATTTGGGGACATTTAAAATACAATAAGTTACATTTACATGATTACATCCATGTATTCTCAAGTTAAGAAGCATGTGTCAGAGGTAGCCTAATACCTTATTTACAATAACGTTTCAAAGGGAAAGATCTATACATGTTAAATAATTATGTTAAATACAACAAACATTTTAAACAGGCTTCTCGATTGGGCTTTTTATCAATCCATTCAGATTTCATTGGTTGATTGAACAGATATGTAGACCTGAAACAGGTGCAAATGGTATACTTATCACTATCTCATTGACATTTGAATAGTAAAGCTTACAATTTGATTTTATTTAAATAATAAAGCTTGCAAAATAAGTTGAATCATGTAAAAGAATGAGCAGCCCAAAATGAAAGCATGACATAGCAGCATGTGCAATGCTTATGGACAGCGGTGTTCCAGAGACATAGGGGACGTCCCAAATGGCACTCTATTCCCTATATAGTGCACAACCTTTGACCAGGGCCCATAGTCATGCACTATTTAGGTCATAGGGATACGCTGGGATACGCTGGGCTGTGTCTGGTAATTTGCTGTTGTTTTTATGAAAAGCAGAGCAGTAGAGAGGGTGAGATATGTACAGGATATCTATGTATGTTGGCTTTTCATCATGTAAACCCTGATAGGAGGATTATTACTGTAGGCCCCAGGGCCTGTAGCCAAATACCTGCTGGGAAAATCTCAACACTCCAAGATGCAGAGGAAATCTCAGACATCCCCATTTTCAGCTAGATCAGCTAGCATTATTGTACAACCCACTTTGTGCATACCAAATAGAACCCTATTCCCTATATAGTGCACTACTTTTGACTAGAGCCCTATGGGCTCTGTGTATGTAGGGAATCGGGTGCCATTTGGGACTCACTGAAGCCAGTGTAGAGAAACATGGAATTCCCCAAGCCCCCCAAAAATACAATTCTGCCTGCATCATGACCAGATGTGGAGAAGACTTATGTTGTTGGAGAAATAACCTGTGTTGTGTTTCCAAGGTATCATGTTTCTAATCAGAACCGCATGGTTGTGTGTGTGTGTGTGTGTGTGTGTGTAGGCTCACAGAGAATACAGTTGCTTCCCAGGTTAAGTCACACAAATACAGACTAATGACTATACTCCATTAAATTAAATCAGATTAATCTCTCCTACCCCAAAAAACAAACAAACCACAATGCAACTAGTGAGTTAACAACGTCTCTAAATAAAACAACAACCCATTTCCAACCTGGGGAATAGGCTATGCAAACGATACTGAAGGCAGAGAGAAGGACAACAAGAAACAGTAGCAAGCCTTTCAACTAACACAAGACTACAACAGAGCCACAATAGACACCCACTGGCTAACATGTATGAAAGAGCATGTTGTCTACTGTGGGTAGAAACATTGGTAATAATATCCATTAAAATGTGGGATGCAGACAGAGCTTTCCTTTTAATTCAGTCTATCAGAGTTCCACTGGCGACAGAGTGGGGGACAGACAGGGACAGCACCCAAAGTCTCATTGCCAAATACTGAGCTAAGTAAGATTTGCACATTTTATACAACTTTTTGAGGGACAGAGAGGGATGGAGTTTGTGGACTAGAGCAGAGAGGTGGAAGGGACTGACTGTACCTGCAGACAGACGGCCAGATTGACTCTGCAGCCAAACGAGGTGCTGACTGCTCGTGGGTGGAGGCCCAGGTCTTTGAAGAGCTTGGAAAAGGACTGAGTCAGAGCTATCCTGGGTCTCTCCTCTGCCACCACCACACACGTCCTGACCCGCGACAGGTCCAGGCCTCGAGACTTATGGAGAAGGGGGAGGAACAAAACAAAATGCATTAAACTGGATCAAACCAGAACTAACCAGGCAAGATGAGTCTGGGCTGATGGACTAGATTGTAATCAATCAATAAGTCAATCAATATTTTTACATTAGAGGTTGTCACAAAGTGTTTTACTCTCAGATCATCACATTGCAATAACATTTGAACTTATCTAAGTATCATTGTTGTGGTGATTTGGCGGAAGGATACTTACTTTGAGGGATTCGGTCTGCAGGCCCAGGCCCTTGGTGCACAGCTCCATGACGCTGTAAGAGCAGAAGGTGTCCCTGACTTTGTATTGGCTGACAGCCAGCAGCCACAGAGCAGGGTTCACCTCCAACTCTGAAGGCGGGATCAGGATGGACTGGTGGCCGGAGTACACACTACAAAGTACACACAGGAGACAGAAAATATGAGCATACAAATACACATACACAGAGTGAATACACAAAGGTTACACAGAGTGAGTACACACTACACACAGGAGATGGAAACGGAGTTCCAACATAAAAACGTTACTCTTCACACCAGTGACATGAGCCATTATGTACTTCCGACGACTACCAATCTTAACAACACACTTCAATACATTATGTATTCAGTGGCACCATTTACAATGCAGGGCAGTGCCATTTCATCAAGGCCGAACCAACCTCTGTAGTGCAGCTAGCCAGTAGCTAGTGCATTATACACAATATAACAACTAGGGCTAGCTTTGCATAGGCATCAATCAGAAACACTCCCAATCTGAAACACACGCCCGCCATATAAAACAGCTTTGTTCTTCAGCAAGGGCCTGGTTTTTGGACAGACACCCGCTGATCATATTTCCATATGAAGATTTCACAAGTTGAGTGATGCCATGCCGGAGAGAGAGAGCTTCAATTGGGAAGGCAAATAGAGAGAGAGCCAGTGGAGAGTGGAGCAAAGCAGAGCAGAGCGTTGATACATCATCACAAGGAGACGGACGGAGGGCTAGGCTAAACACAGCAGAATAATGATACATCATCACAAGGAGACGGACGGAGGGCTAGGCTAAACACAGCAGAATAATGATACATCATCACAAGGAGACGGACGGAGGGCTAGGCTAAACACAGCAGAATAATGATACATCATCACAAGGAGACGGACGGAGGGCTAGGCTAAACACAGCAGAATAATGATACATCATCACAAGGAGACGGACGGAGGGCTAGGCTAAACACAGCAGAATAATGATACATCATCACAAGGAGACGGACGGAGGGCTAGGCTAAACACAGCAGAATAATGATACATCATCACAAGGAGACGGACGGAGGGCTAGGCTAAACACAGCAGAATAATGATACATCATCACAAGGAGACGGACGGAGGGCTAGGCTAAACACAGCAGAATAATGATACATCATCACAAGGAGACGGACGGAGGGCTAGGCTAAACACAGCAGAATAATGATACATCATCACAAGGAGACGGACGGAGGGCTAGGCTAAACACAGCAGAATAATGATACATCATCACAAGGAGACGGACGGAGGGCTAGGCTAAACACAGCAGAATAATGATACATCATCACAAAAGACGGAAGGAGGGCTAGGCTAAACACAGCGGAATAATGCATAAGGCTGCATTGGGTTCCCCCCTCCACCAGGGTGAACATAGCAGGGTTTCTTCAGATCAGAGAGGTACAGGGGTAGCTGTGTGTGTGTGTGTGTGTGTGTGTGTACGTGGACAAAGCAGAGCTAGATGTGAGTGTGAGGTGATGAGTGGGCAGTGAAGAGGTTAGGAGGGTCCATCTCTCTCTCTGTCTCACCTGCAAAGGCACCAGATGACGAAGCCCAGGCCACAGTAGGGGTCCAGACAGATAGCCACCTCACGGGAGGGGTACAGCTCACACTGCAGCTTGATAGAACGGCAGAAGGCACTGGTGGCAGTGTGAGACATCTACACAGTCGGGAAGACAAGAACAATCACAAACGGGTTACAAATGTAGTTTTATCATTCTACTTGGCAAGAGTTGGGGTCCTAGCCAATCGCTGTCCTTGTCAAGCCAAACATGACAACCAGTGACAAGGAGCTGGCATGATGGCTCATACAGACTGGTACTCTGGCTAACTTGGCTACAACACAAACCAACAAAGACAGGCTACATATTGGTATAATTTGTACCCATGCTGTCATCTCATGTGCTTTACCAAATTATAGCCATGTAAAGAAATGAAGCACAACATGACCGTGTTTCAGTCATTCATTAAAAAGGTTTCAATTGAACAGCATGAGAATTAGGAAACGCATTCCAGAAAACAATTCATCCAAATATTCTCATGAGCTGCTACTGTGAGTACCACTGCCTGAATCCTTGATCTTAATGAATGAATGAATTAAATGAGCTGCTACTGTGAGTACCACTGCCTGAATCCTTGATCTTAATGAATGAATGAATTAAATGAGCTGCTACTGTGAGTACCACTGCCTGAATCCTTGATCTTAATGAATGAATGAATTAAATGAGCTGCTACTGTGAGTACCACTGCCTGAATCCTTGATCTTAATGAATGAATGAATTAAATGAGCTGCTACTGTGAGTACCACTGCCTGAATCCTTGATCTTAATGAATGAATGAATTAAATGAGCTGCTACTGTGAGTACCACTGCCTGAATCCTTGATCTTAATGAATGAATGAATTAAATGAGCTGCTACTGTGAGTACCACTGCCTGAATCCTTGATCTTAATGAATGAATGAATTAAATGAGCTGCTACTGTGAGTACCACTGCCTGAATCCTTGATCTTAACGAATTAATTAATTAAATGAGCTGCTACTGTGAGTACCACTGCCTGAATCCTTGATCTTAATGAATTAATTAATTAAATGAGCTGCTACTGTGAGTACCACTGCCTGAATCCTTGATCTTAATGAAGGAATGAATTAAATGGCAAAACAATGACTCAACACAAGCGGCTGTATATACGGTGGGTTAATGCTGTCAGAACTGTGTGTGTGTGTATCCTCTCTAGTCGATATAAAGCTGTTATTGTCCCATTATTAAACAGTAGTTCCACTCCAGCCTGAGACCTTGTTAAAGTGCAATCACAGCTGCATCCCAAATGACACCCTATTCCCTATATTGTGCTAAGGTCAAAACTAGTAGGGAACAGGGTGCTATTTGGGACCCAGACCAGTGGTAGGAGCAAACATATATTCACACAGAGGCCCAGATTCAGGGTTTTGTTATGGTAATTAGTGTACAGCACGAAATACATTGTTATTTAGCATTGCTGAACATCCCAACAAGGCTATTTTGTTTTAGTAAACTACATAAGAGAGCCCCACACACCACAACAATTCTCCCCCACCACCTAAGACAACACTATTTCTTCAATGTGTTTATAGCAGGGTGGGGAACAGAATAGACAATCGCCTCTTGATGAAGATTAATACCCGCTTACAAAACAGGAAGAAAATCCACTAAGCCTTCGTCCACTGAGGAACTGATAGCAAATCTTCCCTTATTGACCAGTGAAAATATAAATCTTTCACAAGATGCTGTTTCACTGGATTTCCTACTGAGCTTCGTCAGACAGACAAAGGTTTCAACAAGGCCAGATTAACTGTGAACAAGACCTTCCATTGTATGGGTTTGGATCTGTGGCACCAGGGAGAATAGGCATTCTGAGTGAGCACTGTGCAGTACAGTGAGATTCAGCTTTTCATCCACAGCAGAGGGCTGGGATCAATAACTGCTTTCATGTTTTTGAAATGTCACCACTATCTTTTCACTCAGATGATCACGTTCAAAGTGTACTTCACACAGCTTGTTCCTGTTTCACTTCATATGCTTTTCGAGATATCAGCCTCCCTGATAGGAGAACCACCTTCTGGTTAGAAGTGGTTTACCTTCACTCCTGCTAGCATCCCTGTGGTGGACACACTGAAGTCCAGGTAGGCCAGTGTGTCTGGATTGGAGGGCTTGTACAACAGAGGAGGTTTCTTCTTTGGCAAATCATCTAGAGGAGCGAGAGAAAGGAAAAGACCACTGTTATCACCAATACCATCATACAGTGAGTGCACTTGGAAAGTATTCAAACCCCTGGACTTTTTCCACATTTTGTTACATTACAGCCTTATTCTAAAAACAATTTCATTAAACTGGTGTATTTTTTTCAATCTACACACAATAACAAAGCAAAACTGTTTTTTAGAAAGTTTTGCAAATATATATATATATATATATATATATATATATATATATATATATATATATATACATATACACACATATACAGTGCCTTGCGAAAGTATTCGGCGCCCTTGAACTTTGCGACCTTTTGCCACATTTCAGGCTTCAAACATAAAGATATAAAACTGTATTTTTTTGTGAAGAATCAACAACAAGTGGGACACAATCATGAAGTGGAACGACATTTATTGGATATTTCAAACTTTTTTAACAAATCAAAAACGGAAAAATTGGGCGTGCAAAATTATTCAGCCCCTTTACTTTCAGTGCAGCAAACTCTCTCCAGAAGTTCAGTGAGTATCTCTGAATGATCCAATGTTGACCTAAATGACTAATGATGATAAATACAATCCACCTGTGTGTAATCAAGTCTCCGTATAAATGCACCTGCACTGTGATAGTCTCAGAGGTCCGTTAAAAGCGCAGAGAGCATCATGAAGAACAAGGAACACACCAGGCAGGTCCGAGATACTGTTGTGAAGAAGTTTAAAGCCGGATTTGGATACAAAAAGATTTCCCAAGCTTTAAACATCCCAAGGAGCACTGTGCAAGCGATAATATTGAAATGGAAGGAGTATCAGACCACTGCAAATCTACCAAGACCTGGCCGTCCCTCTAAACTTTCAGCTCATACAAGGAGAAGACTGATCAGAGATGCAGCCAAGAGGCCCATGATCACTCTGGATGAACTGCAGAGATCTACAGCTGAGGTGGGAGACTCTGCCCATAGGACAACAATCAGTCGTATATTGCACAAATCTGGCCTTTATGGAAGAGTGGCAAGAAGAAAGCCATTTCTTAAAGATATCCATAAAAAGTGTCGTTTAAAGTTTACCACAAGCCACCTGGGAGACGCACCAAACATGTGGAAGAAGGTGCTCTGGTCAGAAGAAACCAAAATTGAACTTTTTGGCAACAATGCAAAACGTTATGTTTGGCGTAAAAGCAACACAGCTGAACACACCATCCCCACTGTCAAACATGGTGGTGGCAGCATCATGGTTTGGGCCTGCTTTTCTTCAGCAGGGACAGGGAAGATGGTTAAAATTGATGGGAAGATGGATGGAGCCAAATACAGGACCATTCTGGAAGAAAACCTGATGGAGTCTGCAAAAGACCCGAGACTGGGACGGAGATTTGTCTTCCAACAAGACAATGATCCAAAACATAAAGCAAAATCTACAATGGAATGGTTCAAAAATAAACATATCCAGGTGTTAGAATGGCCAAGTCAAAGTCCAGACCTGAATCCAATCGAGAATCTGTGGAAAGAACTGAAAACTGCTGTTCACAAATGCTCTCCATCCAACCTCACTGAGCTTGAGCTGTTTTGCAAGGAGGAATGGGAAAAAATGTCAGTCTCTCGATGTGCAAAACTGATAGAGACATACCCCAAGCGACTTACAGCTGTAATCGCAGCAAAAGGTGGCGCTACAAAGTATTAACTTAAGGGGGCTGAATAATTTTGCACGCCCAATTTTTCAGTTTTTGATTTGTTAAAAAAGTTTGAAATATCCAATAAATGTCGTTCCACTTCATGATTGTGTCCCACTTGTTGTTGATTCTTCACAAAAAAATACAGTTTTATATCTTTATGTTTGAAGCCTGAAATGTGGCAAAAGGTCGCAAAGTTCAAGGGGGCCGAATACTTTTGCAAGGCACTGTACATACATACATACACACACACACACACACACACACGGTGGGGAGAACAAGTATTTGACACACTGCCAATTTAGCAGGTTTTCCTACTTATAAAGCATGTAGAGGTCTGTCATTTTTTATCATAGGTACACTTCAACTGTGAGAGACGGAATCTAAAACAAAAATCCAGAAAATCACATTTTATGATTTTTAAGCAATTAATTGGCATTTAATTCCATGACATAAGTATTTGATCACCTACCAACAAGTAAGAATTCGGGCTCTCACAGACCTGTTAGTTTTACTTTAAGAAGCCCTCCTGTTCTCCCCTCATTACCTGTATTAACTGCACCTGTTTGAACTCGTTACCTGTATAAAAGATACCTTTCCACACACTCAATCAAACAGACTTCAACCTCTCCACAATGGCCAAGACAGAGAGCTGTGTAAGGACATCAGGGATAAAATTGTAGACCTGCACAAGACTGGGATGGGCTACAGAACAATAGGCAAGCAGCTTGGTGAGAAGGCAACAACTGTTGGCGCAATTATTAGAAAATGGAAGAAGTTCAAGATGACGGTCAATCACCCTCGGTCTGGGGCTCCATGCAAGATCTCACCTCGTGGGGCATCAATGATCATGAGGAAGGTGAGGGATCAGCCTAGAACTACACGGCAGGACCTGGTCAATGACCTGAAGAGAGCTGGGACCACAGTCTCAAAGAAAACCATTAGTAACACACTACGCCGTCATGGATTAAAATCCTGCAGCGCACGCAAGGTCCCCCTGCTCAAGCCAGCGCATGTCCAGGCCCATCTGAAGTTTGCCAATGATCCAGAGGAGGAATGGGAGAAGGTCATGTGGTCTGATGAGACAAAAATAGAGCTTTTTGGTCTAAACCACTCGCCGTGTTTGGAGGAAGAAGAAGGATGATTACAACCCCAAGAACACCATCCCAACCGTGAAGCATGGAGGTGGAAACATCATTCTTTGGGGATGCTTTTCTGCAAAGGGGACAGGACAACTGCACCGTATTGAGGGGAGGATGGATGGGGCCATGTATCACCTTCCCTCAGTAAGAGCATTGAAGTTGGGTCGTGGCTGGGTCTTCCAGCATGACAACGACCCGAGAAGCATCTCAAGGTCCTGGAGTGGCCTAGCCAGTCTCCAGACCTGAACCCAATAGAAATTCTTTGGAGGGAGCTGAAAGTCCGTATTGCCCAGCGACAGCCCCGAAACCTGAAGGATCTGGAGAAGGTCTGTATGGAGGAGTGGGCCAAAATCCCTGCTGCAGTGTGTGCAAACCTGGTCAAGAACTACAGGAAACGTATGATCGCTGTAATTGCAAACAAAGTTTTCTGTACCAAATATTAAGTTCTGCTTTTCTGATGTATCAAATACTTATGTCATGCAATAAAATGCTAATTATTACTTAAAAATCATACAATGTGATTTTCTGGATTTTTGTTTTAAATTCCGTCTCTCACAGTTGAAGTGTACCTATAATACAAATTACAGACCTCTACATGCTTTGTAAGTAGGAAAACCTGCAAAATCGTCAGTGTATCAAATACTTGTTCTCCCCACCGTATGTATACACACACACACACACACACATTATATATATAAATAAAAACGAAAATATCACATTTCCGTAAGTATTCAGACCCTTTACTCAGCACTTTGTCTTCTTGGGTATGATGCTACAAGCTTGGCACACTTGTATTTGGGGAGTTTCTCCCATTCTTCTCTGCAGATCCTCTCAAGCCCTGTCAGGTTGGCGCTTGGCATTCAGGTCAAAGAGTTCAATCGTGGTTTCATCAGACCAGAGAATGTTGTTTCTCATGGTCTGAGAGTTCTTTAGGTGCCTTTCGGCGAACTCCAAGCAGGCTGTCATGTACCTTTTACTCAGGAGTGGCTTCCATCTGGTTCAAGAGTGACCATCGGGTTCTTAGTCACCTCCCTGACCAAGGCCCTTCTCCCTGATCGCTCAGTTTGGCCGGGTGGCCAACTCTAGGAAGAGTCTTAGTGGTTCTAAACTTCTTCCATTTAAGAATGATGGAGGCCACTGTGTTCTTTGCCTCAAAACAATCCTGTCTCGGAGCTCTACGGACAATTCCTTCAACCTTATGGCTTGGTTTTTGCTCTGACATGCACTGTCAACTGTGGGACCTTATATAGACAGGTGTGTGCCTTCCCAAATCATGCTCAATCAATTTAATTTACCACAGGTGGACTCCAATTAATTTGTAGAAACATCTCAAGGATGATCAATGGAATCAGGATGCACCTGAGCTCCATTTTTAGTCTCATAGATTTGTAATAAATGTGCCAAAATGTCTAAAAAAATGTTTTCGCTTTTTCATTCTGGGGTATTGTGTGTAGATTGATGACGAGCATTTTTTATTTAACCCATTTTAAAATAAGGCTGTAACATAACAAAATGTTGGAAAATGTTAAGGGGTCTGAATACTATCCTAATGCACTTTAAGTAGACAATAAATTATATTTCTGACATAGTCATTTGTCTCGATTGGTCGCAAGATCTTTGTGTCGGTGTCTGTTGTAAAGAAGCCCGCACTTCTTCCAGAGCCTCTGGCTGAGGTGGCTAATGGATTCTCTCTGAGGCGAGTGATGCAGCGTGGGTAAATGTAGTCTCTTACCGGTGTCCAGGACAGGAGGCCAGGTTCTGACGTCCACTGCTGCCGACGCCTCCTTCGACCTCAGCAGTTTACAGATCACCGCTGTGGTCATCATACACGCCGAGCGGCTCACCTGGGGGCACACACACGTTAGGAAAGACACACACGTTAGGAAAGACACACATGTTAGGAAAGACACACACGTTGGGACACAAACATGTTAAGAGACCCAAGTGCATGTTCAAACACACACTCATGTACGCACCTGCACACGCGCACTGTAAAATGCTCCAGAAATGGCCTATGAGTGAGAAGGGAAACTCCTGCTCTAATATCACCTCCTACACGGTGCGTCACCTTTTATATTTCCCTTCTCCAAATAAAAGGTCCGTTGTGATGCGATGACTTGACACATGGATGTCAACGAGGCACTTACCTCTACGATCATCTTCACCGTGGGCAGAGTGGTGGCGATGTTCTGGGGGTGCGGAGGTCGCACGGTGATTGGCACACAGCCCGCGTACAGGCACCCGTAGAACGCTGCGATCAGGTCAATCCCTGCATGAAGGACACAGAGAGAGAGAGAAGAGGAATGGAGTGAAGAGGAGGGAAGAGGAATGAAGAGGAGGGAAGATAAGTGAAGAGGAAAGACGAGTCAAAAGGCATAAAGAATATTAGTTCCTATCCCTCTGTCCATGAGGCCCCGTGCTGAATCTGAGCCAGCCTCCAGACAGACAGACAGACAGCTCTCAGGACAAGGTGTAGTATTGAGCTGGCTGTCCTAGAGACAGTTAATTGAATGGCTCTCAGGCAATCACCCTTGTCGGGATTTGTCCTGCATGACTGAGTTTCTTCATTATGGACCTATGGTTCACTCTGAACGCTTGAATGTCCCTGGCTCCCAAATGCTGATGGAGTTCCAAATTAGAGTTCTACCTTCTAAAACCTGGAACATTCAGTCCTGTCTCTCGCCAAAGGCCTTAAAAATGGATTTTTTTGAGTCACACAGTGTGTGCCATTAAAGATCAGCACAATCTTGCTGGAAGTACTATTCTATCATAGTGGGATGTGGCTCAGGCCCTCTTGTCTTGTCAGCACTGAATGCTTCTAGGTTGATGAATGACAACAAGAAAACAGAACCTATCCCATTTGGGCGCCAGTGGGGTGTAGATATTTAGATGTTTTTTTTATTGTAGCGACACATGATGGGAAGGAAATCTTAGCTTAGTTCGTCATCGCTTATTTATGCTGTATGGATGAGGTAGGCAGCTAACCGAAAGGTTGGAATGGACAGGGACATGTTATTGTGATGCACAATAACTGACAACACACAAACCCAGTGACAGACATGTCGTGTGTGTGTGTGTTTGTACACCAGACATACCAGGGGGGTAGACGAGCGCAACGTGATCCCCGTCCTGCAGGTGTCCTCGCTCCGCCAGCATGGTAGCAATCTTCTCTGCTCTCTTATGCAACTGGACACATGACAGCGAGCTGGCTATCGTCCCCTGTAGTCACACACACACACACGCACGCGCACACACAAAAACACACAGAGAGAGAGAAAGAGTGACAGAGAGAGACAGAGAAAAACAGAGAGAGAGATAAAGAGACAGAGAGAGACAGACAATCAGAAATGACCACAGATACAGTGTCATGCAAAACTGCTGAATCAATACTAGATAGCAAGAAAATTATGATTTACAGTCAACATTTTCAATGGGTCTTTGATAGGGCTACTTCAAATAAAATCCTGATGTGTTTCTCTAACAGCCGGCAACAATGCCGACTATTTCAGTTGCTACTGCTATGTTTACAAAACATGTTAGGAGTCAGGTGTGAACAATCACAATACAGCCAGACCACACCTACCCTTGAGTTGAGCAGTGTGTAAAGCACATGGTCTGGAGTGGTCTGGGCCCTCCATTGTAACACTTCAGAGAGAAAGAGGAACTAAACAAATAGAAAGAAAGAGGAAAGTAAGCATGCCGCTGGATGCCCACGTCACACAGAGGAGGGGACATTCTGACTCAGTGTTAAAATCAGACAGGAGGACAACCAGGTGTCACAAATCACACCCTATTCCCTGTTTAGAATGCACTACGTTCACCCAGGGCATGCATGGGGCTCTGGTAAAAAGCAGTGCACTATATAGGGAATAGGGTACCATTTCACAAAACCTGTTAGCCTTTTGAGGAGAAGATGTTACAGTCCTTTTCATATTAGAAGGTGACACGCTGAGTTCTTAATAAAACAGCATTCTTGCAGCACAATGAACTGCACTCATAATATTTCAACCCTGAGAGAGAGAGAGACAGAGAACGATAGAGGGAGAGAGAGAAAGGGTAGCCAGCACACAACACATGAGCTCCATATTGGTGCAGCAGATATAAAAGACAGTGTGAGGAATGAGAAGGGGCCAAGCGTGTCTCAGCTTTATGCATTTTTCAAAGTTTGATCCGTGGGGGCAGTGGAGGAGTAAATAGGTGTAGTGTAATTCATGTCAATTGCAGTTTGGATCTGTGGGAGGCACGGAGCAGGACAGTTAGGAGTCTGTAGTGTAATATTGCCTGTCTTCATGCCTGGTTTTATAGTGATGAATTAGAAATACAATATGCACCGTTTTAATCCACCGGGTCCAACTGCTACAGATAGAGGATCACAGACGACAGGACTTACAGTACTTCGCTGCTCTGAACTCCAGGGCCTGAGCAAAATCCACCCACCACCAACAGTCATCTTAGCATGTGTGTCTAGTTTTTGAAAAAGGCTGTGAAAATTAGAGCCGTTGAAAGTGTTTAGTTTTACACTAGGGCTCTTGCCATTAAGTAGGGACAGATGTTGTCCTGTTGAAACACAGTCATTTGATATTTCCTGTCTAATTCCATAGGAAGGCCTGTTTTCAACAGAAACACAAAACAGACTACTTCCTGTGAACCCCGTAAATGTTCCAAATTGCACCCTATTCCCTATATAGTATACTACTTTTGACCTGGGCACATAGGGCTCTGGTCAAAAGTAGTGCACTACAAGTGAGGGGCTGCCTGAGACTAAGTGAAGCCCTCTCTGCACCCAAACAAACATTAAGACAGGAACTTATTCCAGTCTGCCAACACCTCAACAACATTAGGAAAATACAAACACTTTCCTGATGAAAACATCACTCAGGAACTTGCCATTAGCCCTGTGGATAATTTAATAAAACCAATGTATTCTGTTCGCTCTCTGGTCACAGGAAACCGTCCCACTACTGTAGAGGGGAAACTACATATCTCTGGATCAGTAGGAGACCGAGAGGCCCAAGCTTCATCCCAATTGACACCCTATTCGGTATATAGTGCACTACATTTGACAAGAGCCTATAGGCTTGGGTAGTGCTCTACATAGGGAATAGGGTGCCATTTGGGATGCAATCCCGGTATTGTCAGAGTTGCGACAGCTAGAAGACATAGAGACTGATAGAAAGTGCTGAGCTTTGTATTGAACTGTGACGACCCACCCTCTCCTCGGAGATTCCCCCAGTGCTCCAGTGAAGCCTGACCCTTCCGCTCAGTACAGAATAGTACAAAGACCTTTTGTCTTTAATCAGCCCAGGCAGTCAGTGTCTGTCTGTAACTCAGATTCCAGGGCCTAGGTTAGAATCAGCAGAGAAGAGCTTCATCTGTTAGTTAAAAGAGTCTGTGACTCCAGAGTTTAAGAGGATCCGCTGTCATGATCAAAGTGGATAGCTTAAGAGTCTTTAGTGTTATGTGACGAGGTGGTCAGTGGTGTACGTTTTCAGCAACAGTAACATGAAGTTTACCACAAAGTATTAGTTGCCCTAGCAACGCTCATATTGCATACATTGTTAAAACATGCTAGAGCAGCAACCATTACCTACCACACATGGCTAGACCCACCCAAAAAATCACAACATTTTATATAAGGGAAATCGAGCTACGAAGAATAAGAAAAACCCATTCACACAGAGGGCCTGATTTTCAGATGGATGAGCATACAGACAGAAAGATGGTCCATCCGGGTGCATTAAGGTGATGAAGAGAGAGAAGCAGCAGAGATAGTATTATGGTTTGGTTGGCATGCTGAACAGAACAGAGGAAGGGATACAGAATGATGGTTGCTAGGGGGATTAGATCACATGAAAGTGTACATGAACAGTCTGAGTCAGAGGAATCCGAGCCACACCACAAACAATTTCTGCATCCCAAATGTCACTGTATTCCCTATATATATTGCACTACTTTTAACCAAAGCGCTATGGGCCCTGGTCACAAGTAGTGCACTATATAGGGAATAGTATGCTGTTCGGGATACAAGCCAATGTGTCCTGTCCTCATGAGGGAAAGTAGAAACAGAAGAAATCTGTGTCTGTTGTGTTGTCACAGTTGTTTGCCTTGTCACTTCACATTAGAGGGCATACTGCCTAAGTGGCAGCCAGATGGGGTAAATGATGAGATTTTTCTGAATTAGAGAAAGTAGAAATCAATTCTGTCTCCGCTACGCTACGGCTACCCTCACCGTCGTTCAGCGCCACCAGCCAGGCACTACACATTTCTTTATTAATAATGACTTTCCACACCACTGCCATGGTAAAAGAAAGTGCTATCAAATCTAGTCTGACAAATCACATAGCTACACACCCTTAATGTTTGTACACCTCTATTGACAGGGGTTTCGTCCTAAATGGCAGCCTAATCCGTTTGTAGTGCACTACTTTTGACCAAAGCCGTATGGAACCTGCTCAAAAGTAGTGCACTATATAGGGAGCCATTTCAGATGCACTCAGGTTAGTCCTAAAACCCTGAGGGAAATGTTCTGTTTGAAGGTAAAGTGAATGAAAACAACCAACCAAGACAACACAATCCTTCACCCAGACTAGTCTGTTTACTAGTCTGATCTGACATCCACTATGTGGCCTGTCTTGGGAAAACCTGACCTAAATGTGAAGTAAGGGCTTAGAGAATCCCAGACGAGATCCCAGTCTGTGTGACTGGGATGTTGATGAAGGGATTGTTCAAACACTCTGTGGAAATAGAGGGGAAGCAAAGGAGACAAGAAACCTGGAAGCCTAGTGTCAATACATAGAACCACTGCGAGAACACACCAAACTGTGTGCCAAATGGCTCCTTATTCCCTATATAGTTAGTGCACTACTTTTGACCAGGGCCCATAAGGATAGGGTGTCATTTGGGGTGCAGTCCATGGGTACACTTACACACCCCATTATTAGGTATCTCAGAGACAGAGAGCCTCTTACACTTAAGGCTATGAAATCGAAGTGAAATGTCTTACTGTGCCTACGAAATATATTAAAGTGGCCTGTCTCTGTGATGCTTTTAAAGGATTTGTTCCATATTAGTCCTGTAACAACATCCGTCTACTGTTACCAGTACAGTTGTAGTCTTTAAATTGAGTCTAACGCAGACAATACATCTGACTGGACAGCAGAGCTATGGGGCTGTTGTCGGTATTACTCCGTCCATATAAATGCTTAGAGATCATGAATGAAAGAATAGAATTAGAAAGATCATATATAGAAAACAGAGGATGTTACATAAAGCATTCAAATGACTTGAGGAGACTACAGATGAATAATGGTCGAACTACCACTACACTGTTGTGTATAAGGGGGTCAAACGAGCGTAGATGGTCAAATGAAACATGAAGAGCGTGCCAGATTAAACCGGGCCAGGATGTGTCCCAAATGGCACCCTATTCTCTATACAGCACACTACTTTTGACCAGGGACCATAGGGCTCTTGTCAAAAGTATTGCACTATGTAGGTGAAAATAATGCCATTTGGGATGCATCATCAAATTCAGCTAGTGGCCCACAGTCGATGGTTTAATGAGTGTGTTGATGAAAACCAAGCCCTCAGAGAGCCACACACACACCTTTCTTGCCTGATCATTGTCTTCCATCTGGCCCAAGTCCCTGCCACTAGCCTGGGCAATCCTCTTCCCCGAAACCAGGTTCCCCACCATCACAGAGGCAGGCCCGATCTCTGTGGACAGAGGCATAGGGGTCAGACATACATACCTACACAGTCACACACACACACACACACAGTCACACACACAGTCACACACACACAGTCACACACACACACAGTCACACACACACACAGTCACACACACACACACACACACACACACACACACGGGGGTGGTCTATATCCCTGGCTGTGATCTGTAGTGATATACACTGGCTCACATTGTGTGTGTGCAGTGAATTCCCCCTAATCCCCAGAATACATTTACAGTGACAGGGTGGGCTGAGATTGACCTTGTGTTCAGAGGCAAATGGAACTGAATGGGTGGGTCAATTGACTGGAGGATTCTACTCTGACAGAGTGCCTTTCAGACAGAAATGTCCAGAGAAACTTGTGCTGCAAAGGAAGATCTATCTAGGAGGAACACAGTCTAATGGAGAGAGGTGACAGCTGAGATACGGGATGGAATGTGTTGGATCAGATGGGAAACATGCTACAATAGTCATCGGACCAGATTACAATACACTCCCTGTACAGTTCTCAATCTGCATGATCTTAGTTCTACACCTCATCCAACGTTATCTAACGTTATAAACACATAAGTTGAAATAAATGAATGTAGATATCTCTATCTCCCTATCTGAACAGGTTTTCAAATATATAAATCTAATATACATCTAAGTGAATCTAATTGCAAGTTCTGAACTGACTTCATTGCACCCAATAAAACCACACAAACTAAGGATTTCAATTCAACAAATGAACTATCAATCCCCTAGGCAGACCCGCTCAGGATGGTGTGCTACGGTGTAACAGTGTCTCACCTGGTTGTTTCTGCCGGGGCTTGGGCAGGTTGGTGACACAGGTATGAGGGCACATGAGGACGTTGCAGGGGTGCAGGGAGCCCTCCAGGAACAGCTGCTTGGTCTCTGACAGGTGGATTCCCCCCAGAGGGGTTTTAGGAAGGGTGTTGGAGGGGACCAGGGCCAGGCAATACACCCCAACCTGGTGGATCCCATCTATGGCCTGTATGGGGAGGGAATGATGGGAGTGAATGAGAGAAGACCGACAGGCCACGAGCTTCAACGGCGCGTCAAATGAGTCTATTTGTCTTGCATCACCGCGAAGCAATGCTGGTAAAATGAGCTGATAAACTGTCAGAAAATAGACTGTTACGTCTGGAGTTGTGAAATGTGTCTATTTAGTGTTGATACGTTTAACTGCCAGTGCCAATATTATGTTTAGGCTAGTGCTTATGATACACGGTGTAGCAATGCAACAACATTGTATACATTTATCAACTGGATTGTGTTTCGGAATTATAGATCATGTTGTCAATTTCATTTCTTACCAGTAGGCTATCACTGTCTTAGCTTACAGCCAATTTGGTTGATGACGTTCAAACAGGGTGCATGGTTAGTGTGTGCCTTAGAAGAACTGTTATGATCTCCGCTATGCTAAGTAGACTAAAGATGTACTTGAAAATGTATTGGACTGTAAGATATGGTTTATCAGTCAAATAGGCTACATATGAAAACAACTGCCTACCTGTGTTGATTTCAACCACAGGCATATAGCCTAGGCAGGCTACGGCTGGAAAACTCAAGGAATGCCCATTTCGAGAAACAATACAACTGTTTACTATGGATGTTCAAGACAATTACAGTGGCATATGCGACGCACTGTATCTGAACTGACACTGTCACAAAAATGTTGTGTGGTCTGGGATTTAGGGTGATGTGTGCCCCATAGGCCTCAGGTCAAAAGGAGTGCATTATATAGGGAATAGTGTGCCATTTGTGACACAATCAGATAGACCTACAGCAGTAAAGACATACCATATATCGCCTGCATGTGGAGGAACAGTGATTGTTAGTGTTTGAGGCATGCAAAGTATGGCTAATGGACAAATCCTAACTGCCACTTAAGTTACATTCTCACTTGGTCTCCCATTGACATCAATACATGACTAAGTGAATATTCGACTTAAGTGGAACTAGGTGATTAGATTTGGCTACATACAAGTCGTAAAGGAAGTACAGACATCAAGGTCATGTGTAACTGGATCAAGAGGAAGAGAACATTTTTTACTGCAATCATAAAGCTGCAGAAAGATGTAATAGAGAACAGTCTCTTTAGCAATGGACAAGAACCTAGAGGGCTGGGTTACAGTACAGGGCTTTACATCAGTCTACTGGTGTGTGTGTGTGTGTGTGTGTGTGTGTGTGTATACCTGCAGCACTCTACTCATCCACTGAAAGCTGTCCTCTTCTGTAGAATCAGGTCTCTGCTCTGCCACCACCACAATCCTCTCATCATGTAACACAGTGATGGAGAACACTGCTATCCTGGAGCACAGAGAGACAGGAGACAGACCATATAATTACATATAGAATGACTTATATGATCTCTATGAGACCAACACTGTTAGCACACTGCTATCCTGGAGCACAGAAAAACAGAGAGACACAGACCAATACTGTTACCAACACAGCATTAGCAGAGACACACAACATCAATCAATCAGCTACAGTCACCATACTTTATTCATTAAGTAGTGTCAGGAGTTTTACCAGTCCACTTGACTTGATCAAGAAATTTAACCTATATCTAGGGTCCAGAGTCTATTCTATAACCTATATCTAGGGCCCAGAGTCTATTCTATAATCTATATCTAGGGCCCAGAGTCTATTCTATAACCAAAATTTAGGGCCCAGAGGCTTACCTGGTCAGGTCACATGTTCAGGAAAACTCCTGTCACTATATACACAACAGATGGATTAGAACCCACCTCCCCCTGTAGACAAACTTCATGGGCTCCACAGCCAGGGCTGTAGCCACGATGTCATCAGCGTTGTGCCTCCTTCCACCCACCACCATGAGGCCGTCCATCTTGCCAGCGATGAAGCACAACCCCCCAGGACCCACGAAGCCCAGTAAGCCTGTCCTGGTGAAGGGGTACTCACTGATGGGAGCCCCAACACTGTTCATGGGGAACACCTAGAGTACACAGACACACATTACTTTATCACAGTCATAAAAACCAGCAATACACACACAAGCATCACACACAATCCCTGAAATTCAGGTGGATTAAGTGATGGTTAAATTAGCCCAATGGCTAAATAAAACTAATTAATGAATGAACTAACAAATCACATAAGGGTGCAATTCCATTAAATGAGTCTCTCTCCACTAATGGATTAAAGCACACTTGAGGAATTGTGAATGTGTTTTTCAGACTACGGAAGCAACAGCAGTTGTTAGAGTCAATCCTCAGGAGCTTCACTTGTCCCTAGCCAGGACCCAAGGGTAGCTCAACCCACAGGCCCATGCTGTTAGACCTCACCTCAAAGGTGTTCTTGGTCATGCCTGAGAGACCGTAGTACGACGTCCCCGTGGCGACAGAACACACACACAGCTCCCCGATCTCATCTGTTTTGCATAACTGCGAAACCCCATCTGGTTTCACGACGCACATGAGAGCTGCAAGAAATTCAAAAGAGGAGGGGAAAAGAGGGGAGAGATTGAGGCCAAAAGTTTATTAGCAAATAGCGAGAGAAGAGATTTTGGAGAAGTGGCCCAGCTACCTCCCCGGATCAAGCCAAGTGCACTTAATTTTATTGACACTGTATTACTCTGCAGCAAATAGCTGAGGAAACTGAGGGTGCATCCAAAATGGTACCCTTTCCTGATTAAGTGCACTACTTTTGACCAGAGCCTTATAATGCCCTATATAGGAATAGAGTGGCATTTGTGACGCAAGCCTGGTGTGTTCAGAGGTGGAGAGGACAGTAGAAAGGTGTTGGGTGCTTCAAGACCACATCAACACACTTCCAGGAAGCCCTTAACAGACGGTAGGTTCAAATCAATTCCAGAACAACAGCAAAGGACCTTGTGAAGATGCTGGAGGAAACGGGTACAAAAGTATCTATATCCACAGTAAAACGAGTCCTATATCGACATCCTTGCTCAGCAAGGAAGAAGCCACTGCTCCAAAACCGCCATAAAAAGCCAGACTACAGCTTGCAACTGCACATGGGGACTAAGATCGTACTTTTTGGTGAAATGTCCTCTGGTCTGATGAAACAAAAATAGAACTGTTTGGCCATAATGACCATTGTTACGTTTGGAGGAAAAAGGGGGTCAATATATCTTCTTTATACGTGGTCTTGCCGGTCACTTATGAGGCGTCTGTGAGTAATGCCAGGATTTTTGAATGGAAAACAAGATTCCATTAAATGGAAACTCATTATCGGCATAAATATTAACTCCTGCTGTATCTCAAAGGAATCATTTTTGGCTGTATCAGGCATACATCAAGTTATTGTGTGTGTTGGTGTCTGGTAAATTCAAAACATCTACGCATTTTCTGTTGTTTGTTATAATGCTTTCTATCCTTGTTAGGGGCATAAGGCAGACATAAAGCTGTGTTAGGGGCATAAGGCAGACATAAAGCTGTGTTAGGGGCATAAGGCAGACATAAAGCTGTGTTAGGGGCATAAGGCAGACATAAAGCTGTGTTAGGGGCATAAGGCAGACATAAAGCTGTGTTAGGGGCATAAGGCAGACATAAAGCTGTGTTAGGGGCATAAGGCAGACATAAAGCTGTGTTAGGGGCATAAGGCAGACATAAAGCTGTGTTAGGGGCATAAGGCAGACATAAAGCTGTGTTAGGGGCATAAGGCAGACATAAAGCTGTGTTAGGGGCATAAGGCAGACATAAAGCTGTGTTAGGGGCATAAGGCAGACATAAAGCTGTGTTAGGGGCATAAGGCAGACATAAAGCTGTGTTAGGGGTATAAGGCAGACATAAAGCTGTGTTAGGGGCATAAGGCAGACATAAAGCTGTGTTAGGGGCATAAGGCAGACATAAAGCTGTGTTAGGGGCATAAGGCAGACATAAAGCTGTGTTAGGGGCATAAGGCAGACATAAAGCTGTGTTAGGGGTATAAGGCAGACATAAAGCTGTGTTAGGGAAATAAGGCAGACATAAAGCTGTGTTAGGGGCATAAGGCAGACATAAAGCTGTGTTAGGGGCATAAGGCAGACATGAAGCTGTGTTTGTTGTAGGGTTGCATAATCTCTAGTAACTTTCCAGAAATTCCCAGATTTTCCAGAAATACATGTTGCAGGTTACCAGATTCCTTCTTATTCCCATCTGATGCTGGGAATCTACCAGCCAGGACTTCTGGAAACCTTGACATTTCTACCCTTGCTTACCTCCTGGCATGGCGGTGCCCACGTCCTGCAGGGTGAGAACAGACAGCTTCTCCTCAGAGTCCACCCTGATGACCCCGTGGCTCAGACCCTGCATGGACAGTACTCCTCTCCCCGGGGGCTGGTTACTGTCATCTGTCGGCCTATTAAGAAGATTATTACTTTATTGTCCATTTACTTAATGAGCAACAGAAATGTGTCTTCTGCATATCTCATTGACACTGATAGACATACGCATTCAGTAGATACCTATATGGTCGTTCTATATGAATTCAGTACATACCTACATGGTCGTTCTATATGAATTCAGTACATACCTACATGGTCGTTCTATATGAATTCATTCACTTTTTGACCGTACCCTTTTTATTTAAACAAAACCTTCCATACTTGTTTGCCCATGGTAGAAATGGTCAGAAAAGGGGTGTGGTCAAAAAGTGATTAATCTAGAAGGACAATATACACAGAGAGCTTGGGTTCAAAACCAGGGTCAGCCACAGTGTAGTTCCACTATCAGCAATTCCAAAAATACACATCCACCAATCAAAACCTTCATCCCATTCAAACAACAGCCAATTAGAGGGCTAGAGCTGTGGCTGTTCCCGAAGCTCAACGCCCATGGGACAACGGAAGGTTATAAAAAAAAAACAGGACAACGCCACAATGGGGGGTGCTTTCATTAGAGTTACTGCGTGTGTGTCCGTGCGTGTGTGTCCGTGCGTGTGTGTCTGGGCAACAGAAGAGAAACTGCCATATGTTTTATTGGCATGCCGTTTATTAGATTTGTGAGTTTGAAACTGTGTTTGCTGGAAATAAAATCATGTAATTGCCACAGTACCCGTAATGGCAAGATGCATGTGGTGCACACAGTGAGCATTTTACAGTGTCATAATCAAGAGCAGGGAGTGAAATCTCAAATTACAGGAAAAAGTGAATTAAACTTGCCCTCGTTCGTGTAAGCAGTGGCTATTTGAAGTTGAGCTACTCTATGTAACAGATGGATGAAAAAACACTGACCTTAAAATACCACAGGACAGTAAACGTAAGAGTTTCTTTTTTTTAAGAGCATATAAGTTAATACCAACAAGAGTGTGTGTGTGTGTACCTCCTGATGGCTACAGTGAGGGCCTCTGGAGAGCTGGCACAGGGACAAATAACCTCCGGCTTCAGCCCCTTACTCTGGAAGACATTGAGGAACGCATCGCACGACGAGATGGACCCTGAGAGAGAGGAAGAGAGAGGGGAGAG
The DNA here is from genome assembly GCF_013265735.2 of Oncorhynchus mykiss. Lineage (NCBI taxonomy): Eukaryota > Metazoa > Chordata > Actinopteri > Salmoniformes > Salmonidae > Oncorhynchus > Oncorhynchus mykiss. The sequence goes on from NC_048592.1 coordinate 23,831,662, forward strand.
ACAAAGAGAGAGAGAGGGATGAGAGAGAGGAAGACAGAGAAAGATAACATAAGTTAAGAGTCAATGTTGAAGAACAAACAGATATCCAATCATGCTACTACAGACTGACTTATTGACAGACTTGCTCATTCAAATTTAAGTTGTGCGGTTTTTGAGTGGGTTGGAAGCAATATATATTGCTCCGGTGCGAGGAGAGGAGAACTCAAATCCAATACATTATACCAATCTAACATGTCAGCATTGTTTGATTATGTGGACAACTGTTACAGCAGGTTAATTGCTGTGGCACAGTTGATTTGCTCCATGCTTGCACTGCTTGTCAGCACCACCATAACCATGTCAGGCTGAGCTCAGACGCTGAGCACACATACTGCTCATTATCAAATGACGTTATCGAATTTCACTGCCTTCCGTTACCAGGTCTCATTGCCTCTTAACCATTCTCTTAACCCATTTGTTCCTTTCAATTATATTCTTTAGATTCACATTTATAAGGCTAGCATTGGAAAAGAACAGCATTACTCAACCCTTACCCTCCCCATAGGTACCGTTGAAGTCAGAAGTTTACATACACTGTAGCCAAATACATTTAAACTCAGTTTTTCACAATTCCTGACATTTAATTCTAGTAAAATTCCCGGTGTTAGGTCAGTTAGGATCACCACTTTATTTTAAGAATGTGAAATGTCAGAATAATAGCCTTTCAGGTTATGTCGATATAGGACTCATTTTACTGTGGATATACAGTGGGAGGAACAAGTATTTTATACACTGCCGATTTTGCAGGTTTTCCTGCTTACAAAGCATGTAGAGGTCTGTAATTTTTATCATAGGTACACTTAAACTGTGAGAGACGGAATCTAAATCACATTGTATGATTTTTAAGTAATTAATTTGCATTTTATTGCATGACATAAGTATTTGATCACCTATCAACCAGTAAGAATTCCGGCTCTCACAGACCTATTAGTTTTTTCTCCCCACTGTAGATACTTTTGTACCCGTTTCCTCCAGCATCTTCACAAGGTCCTTTGCTGTTGTTCTGAGATTGATTTGCACTTTTCGCACTAAAGTACGTTCATCTCTAGGAGACAGAATGTGTCTCCTTCCTGAGCGGTATGACGGCTGCGTGGTCCCATGGTGTTTATACTTGCGTACTATTGTGTGTACAGATGAACGTGGTACCTCCAGGCATTTGGAAATTGCTCCCAAGGATGAACCAGACTTGTGGAGGTCTACAATTTTTTTTCTGAGGTCTTGGCTGATTTCTTTTGATTTTCCCATGATGTCAAGCAAAGAGGCACTGAGTTTGAAGGTAGGCCTTGAAATACATCCACAGGTACACCTCCAATTGACTCAAATTATGTCAATTAGCCTATCAGAAGCCTCTAAAGCCATGACATAAACAGCTTGGAAAATTCCAGAAAATTAAAGGGACACTAAACTTCTGACCCACTGGAATTGTGATACAGTGAATTGTAAGTGAAATAATCTGTCTGTAAACAATTGTTGGAAAAATTACTTGTGTCATGCACGAAGTAGATGTCCTAACCGACTTGCCAAAACTATAGTTTGTTAACAAGAAATTGGTGGAGTGGTTGAAAAACAAGTTTTAATGACTGTAAACTTCTGACTTCAAGTGTATCTTAAGCTATACAAATGTAGCAGTGGTATGTAGTGTTCGTTTTTACAGCACCAGTGGTAGATTACTGTAATGGTTCCATGGCAGCTGCTTGGTCAATTATATATTGGTTACATTATACTTCATTACAAGTCCCTGTAGTCGGAATCAAGACTAGCGTTATAAGACTACTTAGTCTAGGTGACAAAGGGACATTCTATGAGACCTGCATCATGAACATGGACAGAGTTACAGTACTATAGTTCTGCACAATATTTTACCCCATCTGATACATTTCTAGAATTCATTTTTAGAGAGAGGCAGACAGAGAGGCAGAGCCAGACAGAAAGACAGAGCGAGATAGAGAAAGACAGAGAGACAGAGAGAGAGGTAGAGCGAGACAGAGAAAGACAGAGAGAGAGAGGCAGAGCGAGACAGAGAGAGAGAGGCAGAGCGAGAGAGAAAGGCAGAGCGAGAGTGAGAGAGTGAGAGAGTGTGAGAGAGAGAGAGAGAGAGAGAGAGAGAGAGAGAGAGAGAGCGAGAGTGAGAGAGTGAGAGAGAGAGTGAGAGAGAATAGAGTAGTGTGGTCTTACAGGGGTTGGATCCATCGGCCACCACTAGCATGCGTAGTGAGCTCAGGTTGACGTCCCTCTGGTCCTTGTGGGCCACCAAGGCCCAGTGCATGTCCCTGGACTTTACACATGCCACCTTCGCTGTGGGATGGATCACACCATGGGAAGGGTTAAGGTCAGTTCACATGAAGAAAAAAAAGAAGTCAATCAGTGTGGTCAAAATGCATGTTCAATATTATTGGCTATTATAATAGCCCAATAACATTCAGAAGATATCACTTTTGGTGTTACTCCAATCGGTCAAAATGCTAACAGTGAAGTAACAGTTTCAACTGTACATGAAACCATCCTTACAACCATGTAAAATGCAATATTATTAAACAGTATCAATTGTCAAATACACACGTATCTGAAGTATATTAGCTGAAGCTTGAGTGAATGGAGAGATGGTGAATCCAGACCTTTGTATTGGCACACTTTCTGGATCCAGGACAGTGGGTTGACCTTCATCAGTGAGTAGGGTATACTGATAACATGCATCATGTTCATCACACTCTGCAACAGGAGAGACACATTAATCAGAGCCGTTATTACATGTAAGTCAAGACTCAATCAAGACTGGTAATTATCAGGATTTTTCTAGGCTAATTAGGAAAACTGATATGAGATCTCATTGGTTAAAACACTGATTAATTAGTGTATGCACTATGCATCCCAAACCGCACCCTTTCACCTTTATAGTACAGGGCCTGATGGGCCCTCGTAAAAAGTAGTGCACCCGAAAGGTAATAGGATGCCATTTGGGATGCAGACTGTATTGCTCTAACACAACAGAGACTAAAGACCCTGTGGCTACACATTAGAATATATTCACTGTTCGTTATAATTGGATTTGGGAGAACACATTTAAACAGTGGTAAAAATCCCCTCTGATAATATAATTCCCATTTCAAAATGGTGCTCAAAGAAAACATAGTAAGAATATAATAATCTTTAACGAGCCCTCTAAGCCCTGTGCAGACATGTGTGTGTGTGTGTATCAAAGCCCTGCTGGAAGGTCCTCACCGTGAGAATACCATGCCACAGCCCCACGTCCTTCTTAAAGTCTAATACATTCACTATGGTCTCAGCTGCAGAGGAGAGAGAGGCACAGAGAGAGAGAGGCACAGAGAGAGAGGCAGAGAGAGAGAGAGGCAGAGAGAGAGGCAGAGAGAGAGAGGCAGAGAGAGAGAGAGAGGCAGAGAGAGAGAGAGGCACAGAGAGAGAGAGAGAGGCACAGAGAGAGAGAGGCACAGAGAGAGAGAGGCACAGAGAGAGAGGCAGAGGCAGAGAGAGAGAGAGGCAGAGAGAGAGAGGCAGAGAGAGAGAGGCAGAGAGAGAGAGAGAGGCAGAGAGAGAGGCAGAGAGAGAGAGGCAGAGAGAGAGAGAGAGGCAGAGAGAGAGAGAGAGAGAGGCAGAGAGAGAGAGAGAGAGAGATAACAGAGCACATAATAGTTTAATCCAACATAGACATCTCAAACAGTAACCCTGATACATGACATGTTAGATTCTATGTACACAATGCATGATCATTACTGTGAGAGATGGGGTTTAGACCAATGACTGTTGTGAGAAGCAGAACACCCAAACAAGTGAAAGATGGAGAGAGAATCCAATTGTAATGAAAAAGTATTTATCTAATGCATGTTCTATGTCTCCCATAGCAGAGTCTTAGTGCTATGACTTCTGTAGAATGTCTTATCGGAGAGGGTTGCAGAGTCCCACCTTCTGTGTATCCACAGGACTGGGTGAGGGCCTGACAGTGAGTCAGCAGAGCTATCCTCATCACCGTCACTCCCAGCACACTGCCATCCTTACACGTCTTATACTGCAGGTGAGAGAGGAAAGAGGTGAGGAGAGAGACAGAGACAGAGCGAGCGAGTGACAGACACACACAGAGAGAGCGAGAGATAGACAGAGAGCAGGCGTTAGGATGTGTATCACAGTCACAAAGCAGCAACACAGACCATCATTACACATATTGGCCATTATTTCCCCTACCTACAGTACGGTCATGTTGCTAGACGCCACCTGTTAATTACAGTACAGACAAACCATGGCTCATTTCAAACACTGCTTGTAAAGCCACTCTACTGTTACATATCTGATTCATTATCAGTCGCTAGTATTGAGAATACACATAATGCCTCTTAGCAGATGATGTTGTTCTGCCTACTTTTTACACACATCCTGGGGTAGGGCAGTGCTATTGCCATGTTCTGAAACTGAAATTCTGCCTTTAACCATCAGGCAGTAACATCCTTTCTCTCAGACCAGACATCCCAGTCCTAGTAGACACACACAGTACTAGATGAGGACGGGAATGACAGTCTTCACTCTAATAAAGCCATGGTGCCTCCTCCAGTCAGTCTGATGAACGACCACAGAGCTAGCTTAGAGCAACACAACATAAACACTATACAGACTAGTGTCAGCTTCAGCCACTGCTTGACTGAGCACAGAGAGAGAGAAAAATATTAGTTTATTTATTTTTCCTTCTGTACTTTAACTATTTGCATATCATTACAACACCGTTATTATACTCATAATATGACATTTGAAATGTCTTTATTCTTTTGGAACTTTTGTGAGTGTAATGTTTACTGTACATTTTTTATTTCACTTTTGTTTATTATCTAATTCACTTGCTTTGGCAATGTAAACATATGTTTCCAATGCCAATAAAGCCCTTAAATTGAATTGATAGAGACAGAGAGCGAGCATTCCATCTGTCTGTCTGAGGGTACCTCCCAAAATGCATCCTATTCCCTACATAGTGCCCTACTTTTGACCAGAGCCCTATGAACCCTAGTCAAAAGTAGTACACTACAGTATAAGGCAGGGCTGTTCAAATCTGGTCCTGGAGGGACAAAACACTTCTGTTTTTTGTTTCTACCCGGTAGTCAATTGAACTCACCTGGTGTCCCACCTGGTGTCCCTTGATTGAATCAGTCCCTGATTAGAAGTTGAGGATGAAAACCAGAAGTGTTTTGTTCCTCCAGGACCAACATTGAACAGCCCTGCTATATAGGGAATAGGGGGCCATTTGGGACACTTAGGAATGAATAGCAGCAACTTTCATTATTCACAGTATATTTTATCTCAACCTAACTAATGGGAGAACAGCACTCGACATTTAGATGGATTATACCATTGATTTTCTAATCTGCACTAAGAGACAGGGAGATGGAACAAAATTATTAAAGGTGGACTGCACTTCCTGATCTCGCCTCATTTTAGACTTGGTTCATTAAGAAATGCTAGCAGCCATGACTGAATTAAAACATGAATTGGTTTCGGGGTGTGGTTTGATGTGGGTGTCTCGTGTGTGTTTGCAGGTGGGAAGAGTTAGTCAAATTATTTAGCCAATTAGCTTCAGTCGGCTGGTGTGCGACCATGGCAAAGTTGGTTTGACTTTGGATAGCCTATCTCTGGGGATAGTTAGGGACCATCAAATTACACAATGTAAATGGGACAATATTTTCATGTTGCACATCTTTTAGTTGCACATCTTTTAGAATTTCTACAATTTATAATTGGTTTGAGGTTTTTAAGTAATTGACATTTTTAATTATTGACCTTTTAAAGTATTGTCCCTTGTGCATTGGTCCCTAACTAGCCCCATAGGGATATCATTTATCAAATCAATTTTACCATGGGCATTACGATAGGGTCATGTGCAGCTGCGCTACGAATGTATGATTACTTGGGTGCTGCCAGTTGTGGGCAGGATTAAAATAAACCCAACCCAAATAAACCTGTTGTGTTACCCTTCATTCCGTGACACCATTTCCCCCCCTATCATCTCACAAATCTCAGTTTTGGATGAGACTGACTTTATGACCAAAATTATTCCGTTTACACTTTGTAGTCCATTTTTTTGCACGATAATAAATGTTTATGACTCATATCAATGCCACATAGGCGATTTTCAAAACAAGAAGTTGCTTTTTAGGGGGCAGTCGCTCTTTAAAAGTTAGACAGTCATTAGGTTAAGTCATTATAACAGACCTTCATGCTCTATATCTTACAGACTATCTGAAGTAGTATTACATTGAGAAGAGTGATGCATAGCATATCCAGATATCTGCTCAGCCTTACATATGTCTAGTGATGCATGACTACGAAAACAACCATGTCTAAAAGATTAAGTCCAGAACTAAATATTTCTGGAGACATTTTCCTTTGTAGAATTGACGAGGACATTTCTTGTAAGCCATTGCTGAACATTTTTCTTGTAAATGTCCATTTGACTAAGGAGAGGACTAGAAAAAATGTGGGGACTGAGTAGGAAAGTACTTTGAGTAAGCCAAAAGTACCAAAACGGTCACTACCCATTTTTTGGAGACTGTCTAGACATCAACAAACAATGGACCCATCCCAAATGGCACCCTATTCCCTATAAAGTGCACTACTTTTGACTAGGGCTTTGGTCATATGTAGTGCACTATATAACACTGTAGAAAGAAACTTTATTGTCCATCCAGGATGGCCATTTTTCTTTGGCATCACCTTCCATTAAAAGGATCACATACATTCTCACAGCAGACACATTTAAACCAGTCATGTTGCATACACTAACAACAGAGGACATTGATACATTCACTCACAGCCGACCGCTGTCCCAACTGCACTGGATAGATAAGTACATATACTGACAAAATCTACTATGCATTTAGTAGTCCAACAGCACAAGGAAGTAATGAATGTTTGAACACGTTCTTCTTGACCATGGGCGCCGGCCAGAGGGAAGCCTCTTTAACTGAGGGTGTAGAGGGTAGAGGTCGACAGATTCATTGGAATGATTAAATAGGGCCGATTTCAAGTTTTCATAACAATCGGAAATCTGTATTTTTGGACACCTTTATTTAACTAGGCAAGTCAGTTAAGAACACATTCTTATTTTCAATGATGGCCTAGGAACGGTGGGTTAACTGCCTTGTTCAGGGGCAGAACGACAGATTTTTACCTTGTCAGCTCGGGGATTTAATCTTGCAACCTTATGGTTAAGTAGTCCAACGCTCTAACCACCTGCTTTACATTGCACTCCATGAGGAGACTGTTACGCGAATGCAGTAAGAAGCCAAGGTAAGTTGCTAGCTAGCATTAAACGTATCTTATAAAAAACAAGCAATCCATCATAATCACAAGTTAACTACACATGGTTGATGATATTACTAGTTTATCTAGAGTGTCCTGCGTTGCATATAATCGATGCGGTGCGTATTCGCGAAAAAGGACTGTCGTTGCTCCAATGTGTACCTAACCATAAACATCAATGCCTTTCTTAAAATCAATACACAAGTATATATTTTTAAACCAGCATATTTAGTTAATATTGCCTGCTAAAATGACTTGTTGCGAACTGTGTGACCTGGCTCGTTGCAAACTGTGTGAAGACTATTTCTTCCTAACAAAGACAGCCAACTTCGCCAAACGGGGGATGATTTAACAAAAGCGCATTTGCGAAAAAAAGCACAATCATTGCACGACTGTACCTAACCATAAACATCAATGCCTTTATTAAAATCAATACACAGAAGTATATATTTTTAAACCTGCATATTTAGCTAAGCGCTAATAGCGTTTCAAACGTCACTCGCTCTGAGACCTTGAAGTAGTTGTTCCAGTTGCTCTGCAAGGGCCGCGGCTTTTGTGGAGCGATGGGTAACGATGCTTCGAGGGTGGCTGTTGTCGATGTGTTCCTGGTTCGAGCCCAGGTAGGGTGCGAGGAGAGAACCAGAAGCTATACTGTTACACTGTTATACTAAAGTGCCTATAAGAACATCCAATAGTCAAAGGTACAGTGGGGCAAAAAAGTATTTAGTCAGCCACCAATTGTGCAAGTTCTCCCACTTTAAAAGATGAGAGGCCTGCAATTCTCATCATAGGTACACTTCAACTATGACAGACAAAATGAGAAAAAAAATCCAGAAAATCACATTGTAGGATTTTTTATGAATTGATTTGCAAATTCAAAGAGAGTGGTTGGGACACTGACAGGTTGTTGCCAATGATGATCAGCTCCTTTGTTTATTCCAGATTGATGTGGAGGGCACTTGACGTGCACCATTCTTGAAGGTTGTTGGTCTGTTTAAAATAGCTGTCCCCATCTGATGTAGCATCTTTAAAAAAATGAGTCCTACCAGAGCCATGTCATCCGCGTACTTGAAAAGGCTCACATTGCTTCCTTGGCTCTTCATCTCATTAAGTGTAGATAGAGAACAACAACGGTAAAAGGACACACCCCTGGGTGTGTTCAGGGTCAGTTCATCAGAGAGGGCCCCATTCATGAGGACACACTGTGGGCAGTCAGTTAAAAAGTCCTTGATCCAACCTGCGAGGCCTCCGTTGACATTCAGGTCCAGTAGTCCTTTCAGCAGTGTGTGTATTTGCATTGTCTTGAAAGCTGAACTAAAATCAATAAATTGTGTGCATATGATTTAGCATGTTGAAGGTGACTAGCCACCATGTTCACCAAGGTCAGGGTAGCATCCTCAGTCCCCCTCTGTGCCTAATAGGCAAACTGTAATGGGTCCAATTGATCTGCTATGGACAGGGTAAGGTGCTTACTAACAACCCTTTCCAAGCATTTGGCCAGAAGGGGCGTGAGGGCCACAGGTCGAAAGTAATTTGGTGATTTGGCCCGTGACTTCTTAGGGGCTGGTACAATGGTCAACACCTTCAGGAGTTTGTCACTGTGCAGGTGCTCAGCAGGAGTTGAAACAGTCACGTGAAGACTCCCTTGAGCTGATTGGCGCAGACCTTCAGTACCTTGACCCGTAGACCGCCTGGGCCCATTGCTTTGTGTGGCTCAATATGTGACAAGCATGAGGCCACCTCACTCTTTGTTATGTGGACAGGAGAGGATTTGGGGATGCTCTCACATATTTGTTTACATTCATCTTTGAAATCGACTGTGGCAAATCTTTCATAGAAACAGTTAAGGTAATTTACAAAGGATGAAAAGTCTGCAATTGTATTGTTCCCTCTTTTCCTTTCCATTGCATTAAGTCCTTCCCATGCTTGTCTTGGATTGGCTGGACAGAACCTCTGCTCCACTTCATCCTTGAAGTCCTTTTTAGCTTTACACATTTTTGACCTAAATTCATTTTCTTTCTCCTTTACAGCATCAGTATCTCCTTTCAGGAAAGCAAACTTCCTTTCATTGAGGCACATTTTCAAGTCCTTAGCTACCCAGGGCTTGTTGTTGGTAAATACACAGAAAGTTTTAATGTTTATGACAGTATCCTCACAGAACTGGATGTAGGATGTGGTGCTGTCAGTCATCTCGTGGGGATCCCTGCACGAGTCAAAGAACACCTCCCAGTGTGATGTCAAAGCAATCCTTGAGCTCCTACCTACTCTCATCTGTTCACACCTGAATGAATTTCTCTACAGGTTATTCACGTTTAACCTGCTGACTGTATCTCGGTAGGAGATGGATAACGTTATGGTCGGATTTCCTGATGGGTGCTCTGCACACTGCCTTGTATGTGTCCTCTATGTTGCCATAACACTGGTCCAGGATGTGAGTTGAGCGAGTTGGACAGGTGACATACTGTACTGTTGCAGAGTGGGGAGGTGCGCGGAAATGGAGAGCATATTAAAATCCCCAAGCAGAAATACCGTCTGGTCAGCTGATCATGAAAGAGCAGCATTAAAACAGTCTGTAATCCTGTCAGCAGCTTCCTTATTGTTAGGTCCAGGCACATAGACCAGAGTAATGGTCATCTGTTCAAACTCGCGTGGACGATAGAATAGCCTGAATGATTCGACAAGAATCTGTCTCTGGTGCACACTTGTTCAATCACATTACACTGCGTGGCCCAAGTATTATCTACAAAGATACATAGCCCCCCGCCTATTGATTTATGTGACGTTGTTTCGTCTCCATCTGCTCTAACAACAGTCTATCCATCAATGTTCACATCAATATTGTCCTGCTTGAGCCACATTTCTGTAAAGCAGATTCAATTACTTATTCTAAAGTCCCCTTCAAATTTAACCCTTGCTGCTAACTCATCCAGGTTATTATTTAGTGACCGCATAGTTGACAGGGTGGTCACCGGGAGCGGGTGACAGCTTCCCCGCCTCCGTAGTCTGTCCCTAACACCACCTCTTGAGCCTCACTTTTGCTTGGTTTCCCTTTTTGACTTTGTAGAACAACCATCAGGCAAGGCCATGCTGTTTTGGAGAGAGTTTCATCTGGGAAAGAGAGCAGAAACGCAGGGGAGTAGGTGATGGTGGTTGATTTACTAATGGAATCCATACAACCCCCGGTAGTGATTGGAAAGTTTTCCTCATATTACACCGATTAGGATTAAGAAGGTCACACATGCCACGTACAATCCACTTTCAAACTTGCAACGCACTTGGATTTAGACAAAACAAAATTGAGCGATATAACTATAAACAAACAATTCACACAGATGAGCTCAGTGTCTGGCTCAGTGCCGCGCCCCCAATGGTATAGGGAATAAGGTGCCATTTTGGATGCAGACAATCCCAGTTGTCTGCTCTAATGATGTTCCATCATTTTCTTCTCTCTATTTCATTCTGAATTTTTCCACTCACTTCACAATCAACATAGAATATCTACACCTCTGGTTTAAATTACCGCCTGGCTGCATAAAAAGAGCCAAAGTAAATGAAGACAAACCACATTATCTGACTGGATTGACTGGTCTCCGGCTTCTTGCTAAATGGCACCCTATTCCGTTTAGAGTGCACTACCTTTGACCAGGGCCCAGGTCAAAAGTAGTGTACTATATAGGGGAAACGGTGTCATTTGGGAAATACATTTTGTCTCCCATACAGAAGCAACAACTGAATATCCAATCGCCAGACAGACAATGATAATCAAACCCCATGAAGCATATTGATCGGCAATCACAAGCAGATCGATTGACAACTACACCAAACAAGTGCTGTTTGCAGTTAGCCTAGACATCCCAATGAGAGCTGTGCACATGATCTAGCTGTAGTTAACCAATAACAGCAACACCTCTCTTCGTATTATGACTGATTCATATAATCAATATAGACTTCAGTCAATCCAATCACTCTGTGCTGTCAAGAGTGAGATACTTGTTAAACAGACCCAGGGGAATAGCATTCAAAATCAATGGGAGAAGAAACCAGACAGCAAAAACAACATTATTGTGGTGATGAACTTTATCTTGGTACAAGGTGGGAACATCTTGAAAATCATTCACGTTGTTGCATAAGCTGTCAAAGACATAACAGATCTGTGTGTTACCTCAATATAGGCTGTGTCGTTATTTGCATCCTTGATATGGGGGAACCAGTCTCTGGGGGGTTTGGATAGGTGCTTAGATTCAGTCACAAACCACAGTAGCTTTGGCCAGCCTGGATAGAGAGACAGACAGACAAACAGACAGACAGATCAAAGAGAGTTATTAGGACCAAGACAAAAGAAAAGACAATCAAGGCATTAGAGAGCGAGTCACAATCTGCCATTTAATGTGATGTGATTTTGATTTGATTTATTAGGATCCCCATTAGCCGAAGCCAATGGAGACAGCTAGTCTAGTGATTACCCTGAAGCGATCAATGAGCACTCATCCCGATTGATGCTGGGTTTTGCGTCCCTACTGTATGTAGTGCACTACTTTTGACCAGGGCCCATAGGGGGCTTTTTGGGAGGCATCCTGGGCCTGACCCAGGCTGTGTGCCAGTATTATATGTAGGGTTTCCATAGCCAGACCTCTACTCAGCCCTGACTTATGTCATCAATGCTAAAATGATAGCTTTAAATCCACTGGTTGGCATCAATACTGAGGAGCATGCACAATGGGGCTGCCGAGTGGTGCAACGGTCTAGGGCACCGCATCTCAGTGCTAGAGGCGTCACTACAGACCCTGGTTTGATTCCAGGCTGTATCACAACCGGCCGTGATTGGGAGTCCCATAGGGCAGCGCAAAATTAGCCCAACCTCGTCCGGGTTAGGGTTTGGCTGGGGTAGGCCATCATTGTAAATAAGAATTTGTTCTAACTGACCTGCCTAAAATGAAGGGAAAAAAATGAATTACACTGAGCTCTCTCTCCCTGACTGCTCTGTTCTTCACACAGTGGGCCATTCTATATGCAGCTACTGTGTACTAAACTATTCTGCATTACATGCAGCTACTGTGTACTAAACTATTCTGCATTACATGCAGCTACTGTGTACTAAATCATTCTATATGCAGTCTGTGTACTAAACCATTCTATATGCAGGCTGTGTACTAAACCATTCTATATGCAGCTCCTGTGTACTAAACCATTCTACATTACATGCAGCCACTGTGTACTAAACCATTCTACATTACATGCAGCTACTGTGTACTAAACCATTCTATATGCAGTCTGTGTACTTAACGATTCTACATGCAGCTCCTGTGTACTAAACCATTCTACAAGCAGCTACTGTGTACTAAACCATTCTACATGCAGCTACTGTGTACTAAACCATTCTACATGCAGCTACTGTGTACTAAACTATTCTATATGCAATCTGTGTACTTAACGATTCTATATGCAGCTCCTGTGTACTAAACCCTTCTACATGCAGCTACTGTGTACTAAACCATTCTATATGCATTCTGTGTACTAAACCATTCTATATGCAGTCTGTGTACTAAGCCATTCTATATGCAGTCTGTTTACTAAAACAAACCTGCCCTCCTATTTAATCACGTCTCTTCTGCCTGCTTATCCTTCCATTCCAAGTCTCTCCATTTGTTTTCAAATCAAATCAAATTTATTTATATAGCCCTTCGTACATCAGCTGATATCTCAAAGTGCTGTACAGAAACCCAGCCTAAAACCCCAAACAGCAAGCAATGCAGGTGTAGAAGCACGGAGAGGTTTTGGAGAGGAGCAATAAAATCCCCAAACTAAAAACCTGTTTGATATCAGTGTTTCATTTCAATACACCCTGGTAGTACAGAACCCTGTGCTGCTTTAGACACACTAAAATATCATTCCTAGAATGGTTATCCTTATTCAAGTCAATGAGTCTGTGATGGGTGACCAGACAGCAATATTGGAATTCTGGTTTTGTGGATGTAGTATCTTATGAAAACCATCTGACACAGCATCACATACGACAGCATATGACAGGACCACATCATGCAGTGGTGCGTCACATGCTTTGACACAGTTGCTGACCTTTGAACTGTGGGATCTCCCCTGTGGTGCTCTTGGGAAGGCCTTTATGGCAGGCGTCACTCGTCAAGGCAACCGTCACCCCACAGCTCCCCAGCAAAAAGCCTATCTGCTGGCTCCCTGCATCCTGTAGAGGGAGAGTGGGGGAGAGAGAGAGAAGATGGTCAAAGGAGAAAAGTCTCAGTCAACATTGCTTTTGTTTTCATATTGCACATCAATTAGGCATATTTTATATTCTCTGTACACGCATTCAGTCTTTTTATCTGGTGTTTTACGACTTTTAAGAGGGTATATTACTTTAGAAAAACAGTGATATCATCCTACCGTTCACACACATTGTGCGGTCCCCCCCCTCTCTGACAGTGTGTGTGGGTGGAGGAGTGAGCCCACACCAGCTCATATGGAGGAGACAGCCCTGCAAACCTGAGCTAGGGGGTTTCCTATTCTACACTACAGTATGCAGCCTTTCTGTCTCAGACCCCATCTCTCTGCTTAAACTGGGCCCATAGCCCTGCCGGTCTTCCTGCCTGCCGGTCTTCCTGCCTGCCGGTCTTCCTGCCTGCCGGTCTTCCTGCCTGCCGGTCTTCCTGCCTGCCGGTCTTCCTGCCTGCCTGCATCAGCTAAACCTGAGTCAGCAAAATGTCTAATTGAGCCGGGATGAAGGGAAATAGACGGAGATGGGAAGAGACAGCAGAGAGAAAGCAGAGAGGGATGTGTGAATGTGTGTGAGTAAGCAAGATGGGGAAAAGGCAGAGAGGTGAGGTGGTAGGTGTAAAACAAGAGAGAGCATGGGGGGGTGAAAGTTAAAGAAGGGAGGGAAGGGTGAAGGTTAAAGGGGGGGAAAGTCTGAAGGGTAAAGGGGGAGGGAAGGGTGAAGGTTAAAGGGGGGGAAAGTCTGAAGGGTAAAGGGGGAGGGAAGGGTGAAGGGTGAAGGGTAAGGGGGGAGGGTAGGGTGAAGGGTAAAGGGGGAGGGAAGGGTGAAGGGTAAAGGGGGAGGGAAGGGAAGGGTGAAGGGTGAAGGGTAAAGGGGGGAGGGAAGGGTGAAGGGTAAAGGGGGGAGAAAAGGGTGAAAGGTAAAAGGGGAGGGTAGGGTGAAGGGTAAAGGGAGAGGGTAGGGTGAAGAGTAAAGGGGGAGGGTAGGGTGAAGGGTAAAGGGGGAGGGTAGGGTGAAGGGTAAAGGGGGGAGGGTAGGGTGAAGGGTAAAAGGGGGAGGGTAGGGTGAAGGGTAAAGGGGGGAGGGAAGGGTGAAGGGTAAAGGGGGAGGGTAGGGTGAATGGTAAAGGGGGAGGGTAGGGTGAATGGTAAAGGGGGAGGGTAGGGTGAAGGGTAAAGGGGGAGGGTAGGGTGAAGGGTAAAGGGGGGAGGGAAGGGTGAAGGGTAAAGGGGGAGGGTAGGGTGAATGGTAAAGGGGGAGGGTAGGGTGAAGGGTAAAGGGGGAGGGTAGGGTGAAGGGTAAAGGGGGAGGGTAGGGTGAAGGGTAAAGGGGGAGAGTAGGGTGAAGGGTAAAGGGGGAGGGGAGGGTGAAGGGTAAAGGGGGAGGGGAGGGTGAAGGGTAAAGGGGGAGGGGAGGGTGAAGGGTAAAGGGGGAGGGGAGGGTGAAGGGTAAAGGGGGAGGGGAGGGTGAAGGGTAAAGGGGGAGGGGAGGGTGAAGGGTAAAAGGGGAGAGAAGGGTGAAGGGTAGAAGGGGAGAGAAGGGTGAAGGGTAGAAGGGGAGAGAAGGGTGAAGGGTAAAAGGGGAGGGAAGTGTGAAGGGTAAAGGAGGGAGGGAAGGGTGAAGGGTAAAGAAGGGTGAAGGGTAAAGGGGAGGGTAGGGTGAAGGGTAAAGGGGGGAGGGTAGGGTGAAGGGTAAAGGGGGAGGGTAGGGTGAAGGGTAAAGGGGGAGGGGAGGGTGAAGGGTAAAAGGGGAGAGAAGGGTGAAGGGTAAAAGGGGAGAGAAGGGTGAAGGGTAAAAAGGGGAGGGAAGTGTGAAGGGTAAAGGAGGGAGGGAAGGGTGAAGGGTAAAGAAGGGTGAAGGGTAAAGGGGAGGGTAGGGTGAAGGGTAAAGGGGGGAGGGTAGGGTGAAGGGTAAAGGTGGGAGGGTAGGGTGAAGGGTAAAGGGGAGGGAAGGGTGAAGGGGGAGGCTAGTTACTCAACTGGTGATTTTCCTTCTCTTGAGTTCCATCACAGTCGAGTGTGTGTGTGGGATGACTATGTGTGAGCTACTGGCTGCATGCAGACTTGAGAGTCTTATAGGCATAATATTAAATATATACTATTTAGCAGACCCTATGATCCATCTTTCTATTCTACTGTTACTTCAATATCTAGAATTATTCAAACTGTTTTATAGAGACAAATGTTAATACACCCTGTTAAAGTGAATGCTTTAAAGCAGGGGTACTACTATTTGAGAAGGTCCAGTGACACAAATTTCCAAGGCGGCAAACGCACAATTGGGTCGACGCACAATTGGCCTTGCGTCGTCCGGGTTAGGGAGGGATTGGTCGGTAGGGATCTCCTTGTCTCATCGTGCACCAGCGACTCCTGTGGCGGGCCGGGCGCAGTGCGCGCTAGCCAAGGTTGCCAGGTGCACGGTGTAGCCTCCGACACATTGGTGCGGCTGGCTTCCGGGTTGGATGCGCGATGTGTTAAGAAGCAGTACGGGTGGTTGGGTTGTGTATCGGAGGACGCATGACATTCAGCCTTCGTCTCTCCCGAGCCCGTACGGGAGTTGTAGCAATGAGACAAGATAGTTGCTACTACAACAATTGGATACCACGAAATTGGGGAGAAAAAAGGGGTAAAAATTCAAAAAAATAATAATAATAAAAAAAAATTAAAAAATAAAGTGCATGTTTTCTGGAGAACAAAGGAGAGTTGAGCAAAAATAATAATCTGAATGCACAGAACGTCACTGTGGGCCATGTAATATTAATGTAGAAGTCTTGCCCTGCATTAATGAGAGGAATTACCCTTTGTCTCCTGCCAATGCTTGAACTTGGTGGTGTGAGAGCAATTCAGACACTGGTGCAGGTGTTCATTGCCTGGTGCGGTATTTGATTTTAATAAAAGTTACTTGTGGAGAAGGCTGATTCACAGCTGTATGTGGAGTCAAATATGGTCCGGATGTACAGTACCCGTCAAAGGTTTGGACACAGCTATATCAAAACTATGAAATAACACATAGAAAATCATGTAGTAACAAAAAAGTGTTAATCAAATCAAAATATATTTTATATTTGAGAATCTTTAAAGTAGCCACCCTCTTGGCATTCTCTCAACCAGCTTCACCTGGAATGCTTTTCCAACAGTTTGGAAGGAGTTCCCACATTTGCTGAGCACTTGCTGGCTGCTTTGACTTCACTCTGCGGGCCAACTCATCCAAAACCATCTCAATTGGGTTGAGGTCGGGTGATTGTGGAGGCCAGGTCATCTGATGCAGCACTCCATCACTCTCCTTCTTGGTCTGGGTCATTATCCTGTCCTGAGTGGGACTGTCCAAATGATAGTCCCACTAAGCGCACACCAGATGAGATGGCAAATCTCTGTGGTAACTATGTTGGTTAAGTGTGCCTTGAATTCTAAATAAATCACAGACTGTCACCAGCAAAGCACCCCCACACCATTAAACCATGTCCTACATGCTTTACGGTGGGAACTACACATACGGAGATCATCTGTTCACCTACTCTGAGTCTCACAAAGACATGCCGGTTGGAACCAAGAATATCACATTTCCCAAAGGAATCCCAAAGGACAGAAATCCACCGGTATAATGTCCATTGCTCGTGTTCCTTGGCCCAAGCAAGTCTTCTTATTGGTGTCCTTTAGCAGTGGTTTCTTTGCAACAATTCAATCATGAACAATTGATGTTGAGATGTGTCTGTTACTTGAACTCTGTGAAGCATTTATTTGGGCTGCAATTTCTGAGGCTGGTAAATCTAATGAACTTGTCCTCTGCAGCAGAGGTAACAATGGGTCTTTCTTTCCTGTTACGGTCCTCATGAGAGCCAGTTTCATCATAGTGCTTGATGGTTTTTACGACTGCAAATGTTTAGTATTGGCAGACATTCCTGTCTTAAAGTAATGATGAACTGCCATTTATCTTTGCTTAATTATGCCATAATATGGACTTGGTCTTTAATCAAATAGGGCTATCTTCTGTATACCACCCCTACCTTGTCACAACACAATTGATTGGCTCAAACACAATAAAGAAGGAAATAAATTCAACAAATTAACTTTTAAAAGCACACCTGTTAATTTAAATGCATTCCAGGTGAAGCTGGTTGAGAGAATGACATGGGATGAAATCAACATGGTTGGGAACATCTCTGCCTCGTAGCAGGCGGTGTTGTAGGGATGATGCTGCGCTCAAATGTTGATCCGTTTCAGAATCGTTGTCATGACCTCAGAATACTATTTTCTCAGGCACACAGGACAGATTGATGGATGATGCAGTGATATGATGTCAGGTCAGGGTGGTCCTCTTTCAAACGTGCAACCAGTCCCCTCCCTCTTTCCATCATGGCTGGAGTGCCATCTGTGGTGATGGAGACCACGGACTTCAGATCTCTCCCCCTTTTTGTCAGCATCCCTTTGATGACGTCACGGATATCCTCACCCTGCATATGGGCTTCTCGATTTGTTAAGCCCAACAGCTCCTCACAAAATGTCTTAATCGTTTTGTTATAAAATCTGACAAACACCAGAAGCTGGGCATCAGTGTTATCGGTTGATTCATCCACAGCTAATGAAATGCATGGTGCATTCTGAATGGCCACATCAAGTTGTGAAGTGAAATCTTCAGCTAATATTTCAGTTCTCCTCATTGCTGTGGAATGTGACAGTGGGATCTGTTTTTTCCCTGAGCTCATCTTTTTGTTTAACTTCAAGCGAGGTGTCAGCCACTTCTCATATGCATTATTTTACCAACTCATCGTCTGAACATGTATCCTCAGTGAACACTCCATTGCATGTTGTTGGCCTATCAGGGAATTGACAAGGACTTTAGTGGACCTCTCATATTGGGATTTGAGTTGGTGAATCTTGTTTGTTCTCACCTCCGTGTTCAAGGGATACATCTGATCAAATGTACCATGCCTGGTGTTATAATGGTGGTTAACATTGGCACTTTTCACAAGAGCTACGGACTCAGTGCACATTGGTTTTGTGCTAGAGTTGCAGGGAGAATGAATAAATACTGTTCCGTCCACTCGTCTTTAAATATTCGATTTTCAGAGTATTTTTTAAACATTTTTTAACAAGCCATATTAACAAAGATGCTGGTAACTAAGCTCCTATCTGTGACATGTACAGTAAACTGCGGTCAAATTTTTCTGATTCTTTCTGTCTGCTTGTCCCAAGGTTCCGCTGAGGATATTTGGATTAATGTGATTGGGTAAGATGGTCCGGACGCGGACCGCCAGTTGAGTTTAGCTGCATTAACTTAAGAATCTGCCACTTTTTTCAATTTTTGCCTAAAATGACATACCCAAATCTAACTGCTTGTAGCTCAGGCCCTGAAGCAAGAATATGCATATTCTTGGTACCATTTGAAAGGAAATACATTTTTTGTGGAAATGTGAAAGGAATGTAGGAGAATATAACACAATAGATCTGGAAAAGATAATACAAAGAAAAAAAAAAAACGTTATTTTGTATTTTTTGTAACATCTTTAAAATGCAAGAGAAAGGCCATAATGTATTATTCCAGCCCAGGTGCAATTTAGATTTTGGCAATATTATTCCAAAACTAGATGGCAGCGGTGTATGTGCAGTGTAAGTTTTAGACTGATCCAACGAGCATTGTATTTATGTTACAATTTTTGTATCAAGACTGCTCAAATGTGCCTAATTATTTTATTAATAACTTTTCAAGTTCAAAATTGTGCATTCTCCTCAAACAATAGCGTGGTATTCTTTCACTGTAATAGCTACTGTAAATTGGACAGTGCAGTTAGATTAAAGGTTGTTTCCTTTTTGTAATGCAGCTTATTTCAGAACATTTGATCCCACAAAGGGGCTGATATCCGTCTGATTTGTACAATTCAGAGCCTGTATGGCTCCTATCTCTGTATAGATATCTGATACCTCCACATACTGTAAAAGCAATACAATTGTGTCAAGTTGGCTGGATGTCCTTTGGCTGATTGGGCCATTCTTAATACACACGGGAAACTGTTGAGCATGAACAACCCAGCAGCCTTGCATTTCTTGACACCAACCGGTGTACCTGGCACCTACTACCATACTCTGTTGAAAGGCACTTCAATCTTTTGTCTTGCCCATTCACCCTCTGACTGGCACACATACACAATCCATGTCTCAATTGTCTCAAGGCTTAAAAATCCTTCTTTAACCTGTCTCCTCCCCTTCAGCTACAATGATTGAAGTGGATTTAACACAACTGACATCAATAAGGGATCATAGCATTCACCTGGTCAGTCTATGGAAAAAGCAGGTGTTCTTAATGTTTTGTACACAGTGTATACAGTGCCTGTAAATTGCTGAAATGCATTGCTTGCTATATTTTCCCATTATTAATGCAGCATAACATAATACAATGTTATGAGGACATTTTACATTTACATTTTGTCATATAGCAGACACTCTTATCCAGAGCAATTTACAGGAGCAATTAGGGTAAAGTGCCTTGCTAAAGGGCACGTCGACAGATTTCTTACCTAGTTGGCTCAGAAATTTGAACCAGCGACCTTTCAGTTACTGACCCAGCGCTCTTAACCAATAGGATACCTGCCGCCCGTAACACTAATAACCGTATCTGAGCATGATACCAGTGATGTTCTCCCACAGAGAGTGGAACCACAAAGTCTTGTTTAATAATCCCTATTGGATCCAGATGCTGTGGAGACATCATGGGCGTCTGGTTTCTCTATGGCCCCTTCCAGAAATATTACACTATGATAACTGCAGGTAAGGTAAGCCTTGTCCAAGCCAGAACAGCCCATAGGGCAGGAGCCTCTCTCCTGTTTCTGTAGCTTGAGGAAGCTTTGATGTAAAAGTACACCCCTGGAAGAGGACACTTGCCCACAACTGTGTTAATAAGCCAAGTTACTCCCCCTCAGCACAGAGCGGTGACATATCTTTAGTCCTCCTCTATGAATAAATCTGTATGTGTCCCAAATAGCACAAAGGTCAAAAATAGGTCAAAAGTAGTGCACTACATAGGGAATAGGGTGACTATTTGGAAAACAGCCTCGTCCAGAGAGAACCAAATGCTCCCAAATCCCTTCTACCTGTTGATCACCCTCCAGTTACCAGGATGACTTCAGCTCCAGCCTCACTGCCTGAGTCTGCCTCTGTCTGACTGGCCCTGTTGGAGAGAGTGGTAAACATCCCAAATGGCACCCTATTCCCTATATAGGACAGAACCTGTGCTCTGTTTGCCTCTGTAGCATATGACACATCAATGCGCTACTGACTGCTATCTCTCTGGATGTCCTCCACCTCCCTCAGACCTCCTCCCTATGGCCAGGATTACATGTGTTGATCCTCTGACTGAACCACAGAGATAGAACTGGTCAGGGCAGGCAGGCAGACTGAGTCACATCAGGACGTGAGCTGCATCATAACAGAAGAACACACCACCAACTTCCTGGAGCCTCCATTCTTTACAATTTTTTCTATTTTTATTTAACCTTTATTTACATTGGTTTATTCTCATTGAGATCAAATCACTTTTACAAGACAGACCAGTTCACTAGTGAAAAACTCCCCCTAGTCTTCTGGTTCTACACACTGCGTGGTCAACAGGTATTCTCCACTCTGACCTCCAACTTCACCAACTTCACTAGAGAAGGGACCAGACTGATCTCCTGACTGCAAAGGGCCTAGATTTACATGGCTACAGTATCTCTGCTCTTTCTCTGTGTGACAACATGACTGTTGGACAGCCTACTGTAATTCTGAACACTGATATGAAGAGAATCCTATCACCGCCGACCTGGGCTCTGGTCAAAAGTAGTGCACTACATAGGGGATACGGTACCATTTGGGACAAACTTTATGCGGCTGGCCTTGATGACCGAGGAAGACACACGTACACAATTGTGTGTGTGTGGCGTGTGCACGTTTGCGTGTACGTGTGAGCGGCCTTACCTTTCTCGTAAGTGGCACTTCAATTGGCACAGGGACAAGTTCGGCCAGTAGGCATCCGTAAAAGGCAACCATGAAGGCAGCCGGGTCGTTGTTGGGAAAGACCAGAGCTACCTGTGGACAGATAAATCACATAAAGGTTAGACAGAAGTGGTCATTATATAACTAAATGGGAAATCACCCACTAACCCACCCATCCAGACCCATATCAAACATCTCCAATCCAAAGTTAAATCTAGAATTGGCTTCATATTTCGCAACAAAGCATCCTTCACTCATGCTGCCAAACATACCCTTGTAAAACTGACCATCCTACCAATCCTCGACTTTGGCGATGTCATTTACCAAATAGCCTCCAATACCCTACTCAACAAATTGGATGCAGTCTATCACAGTGCAATCCGTTTTGTCACCAAAGCCCCATACACTACCCACCATTGCGACCTGTACGCTCTCGTCGGCTGGCCCTCGCTTCATACTCGTCGCCAAACCCACTGGCTCCATGTCATCTACAAGACCCTGCTAGGTAAAGTCCCCCCTTATCTCAGCTCGCTGGTCACCATAGCATCTCCCACCTGTAGCACACGCTCCAGCAGGTATATCTCTCTAGTCACCCCCAAAACCAATTCTTTCTTTGGCCGCCTCTCCTTCCAGTTCTCTGCTGCCAATGACTGGAACGAACTACAAAAATCTCTGAAACTGGAAACACTTATCTCCCTCACTAGCTTTAAGCACCAACTGTCAGAGCAGCTCACAGATTACTGCACCTGTACATAGCCCACCTATAATTTAGCCCAAACAACTACCTCTTCCCCTACTGTATTTAATTAATTTATTTATTTAGCTCCCCATTATTTTTATTTCTACTTTGCACATTCTTCCATTGCAAATCTACCATTCCAGTGTTTTACTTGCTATATTGTATTTACTTTGCCACCATGGCCTTTTTTTGCCTTTACCTCCCTTATCTCACCTCATTTGCTCACATCGTATATAGACTTGTTTATACTGTACTATTGACTGTATGTTTGTTTTACTCCATGTGTAACTCTGTGTCGTTGTATGTGTCGAACTGCTTTGCTTTATCTTGGCCAGGTCGCAATTGTAAATGAGAACTTGTTCTCGACTTGCCTACCTGGTTAAATAAAGGTGAAAAAAAATAATAATAATTTTAAAAAAAATACACAATTGGTTAGGTCACCAATATATATCCTCTATACGCATTCTGACTTTAAAGGTGGGAGGTTTGTGGAAAAAGTGGTTAAAGCTCAAACATGGTATGCTTTCTGACTTGAAAGAAAGGAGATTTTAGTAAAGTGGAAATTTGTCCATATCGGTTAAGAAGCAGCAGAAAATCTGTATGTCTGAAATCTCATCAATCATCGTAAACTGAGGCGTTTTAGGTCAGTGTTGTCACGCCCTGACCTTAGAGAGACATTTTATTTCTCTATTTGGTTAGGTCAGGGTGTGATGTGGGGTGGGCATTCTATTTTTTGTTTTCTAGGTTTCTTTATTTCTATGTTTTGTCCGGGTATGGTTCTCAATCAGGGACAGCTGTCTACCATTGTCTCTGATTGAGAATCATTCTTAGGTATCCCTTTTTCCCTCCATTCAGTGTGGGTAGTTAACTTTATTTGTGGCACTTAGCCCTGTTAACTTCACGGTTGTTTGTTTTGTTGGCGACATTTTAAATAAAAAGGAAAATGTACGCTCACCACGCTGCACCTTGGTCTACTTCCAACAACACCAGTGACAAGTGTTGTGATGACAAGGTCCCAAATGCAGCCTAAACTCCAAAATCTCATAAAATATGACTTCATGCTAAGATATGAAAGCATGCTGTTAACATTATCCCATTGAAGCCCAGTGAAGTCAGCCTATTGAGGGAGTTTCTTTTCACCCGCTGACAGATGATTGGTGATGTCTAAACCTGGTTCAAAAAGAGGGCCTTTTCTCCTCAACACTGGAGTCAGAAAATGAGTTTGGTTGCTTCCCAAATGGCACCATATTCCCTATAAAGTGCACTATTTTTTAACAGAGCCCTATAGGCCTTGGTCAGAAGTAGTACACTGTAAATAGAATAGGGTGCCATTTGGGACGCAATCTTTTTCTACAAAGGGGCCGATTGAGCGTCAGCAGCAAGGCAGGCAGCCTTATCAGAAAGGTGAGATGCAGACCTCTCACTGAGCATCTGGCCTCTCTCTCTCACTATCTCAATTCAATTCAAAGAGCATGGGAAACAAATGTTTACATTGCCAAAGCAAGTGAAATAGATAATAAACAAAAGTGAAATACATTTTGTTTTTTAACAGTAAACATCTCTCTCTCTCTCACACACACCTGATGTTATCTCCTCCAGACACTTTCATCTGCCTAATGCAGCTCTCTCAGCTCAAGCAGGCCCCAACAGAGAGAAGCAGATCACACAAAATGACAATGCTTCTCAACACAAAAAAAACTACTTCCTAGATCCTATATCTCATGTGTGCTTAGTGCCCTCGACTTGATCAATGGTGGAGTCCTTGTTATCTGGTGTTACTGCATGTTGGATCAGATGTGTACCAGGCTGCATGTCTGGCCTGGTGGTAGGACTGATAACAGTCTGTGTGTGTGCGCCCGATAACAGTAAATGTAGTCCTAAGTGCTGTTAATGGTTCCCATGTTGGACAGAGAACCATACTGTAGCCCTGACTGAACAGCATCTGGGGGTGGAAGAGTGCACCTCCCTGGATGGAACACAGTACCACATGTCCTCTACATACAGTCTCAAATGGCACCCTATTCCCTATATAGTGCACTACTTTTGACCTGAGTCCTATGGCCTTATGCGCAATATAGGGAATAGGGTGCCATTTGAGACAGTCATTGACCAGGCTGGTCGTGTTCAAAAGGATAAGGTTACTATAGCTAGCTACAGCAGGTAACCTTACCTGTATTTAAGAGCGTTGTCACATGAGGAACAGTTAGTTGTTAAACAACGCCATGCTTTTCTTGAATTCCCTTTTCCATACAGACTGTGTCAATACAAACACCTGTCATTTCTGGGTGCTGTAAAATCTTTTTTCAGAGCGTTCAATGTCACCCTGAAAAAAGCTTTTTCCCTCTACTTCCGTGCTGTTACCGTGTGAGCCGTGACACATCCCATTCTGATAAACCTCCACGCAGCTCTGGAGGGACTTATTATAGGCTTCAATAAACTCCTTATGAAAAGTCTAGTCAATGCTACTTTGTAATTTACAGGGAGGGGGCGGGAGAAGAAACATCCTGTATAGTAATTAACCACTCCTCTAGTTAACAAGGAAACACTGGCATGATGCCAGCTTGGTTGCGTCCCAAATAGCATACTATTGCCTTTATAGTGGACTACTTTTGACCAAGGCCCATATGTCCTACCAAGCAAGCAGAGGGGAATAACCTACCTAGATGAAAGGAACAAAGCAATGTCCTTATAATAGGACGGATGATGAGGAGACTTGGCGAACACAGATTGGAACAATATGGAAAGTTTATAGTTCTTCATTACAATCCTCTACTCGTAATTCAAAGCTGGCGACATGTTGTGTTAATGTATACCGTGAGTTGTAAATCATGGCAGTAGTAAAGATGGCAGTGGTAAAGACAACAGTAGTAAAGACAACAGTGGTAAAGACGGCAGTGGTAAAGACGGCAGTGGTAAAGACAACAGTGGTAAAGACGGCAGTGGTAAAGACGGCAGTGGTAAAGACAACAGTGGTAAAGACAACAGTGGTAAAGACAACAGTGGTAAAGACAACAGTAGTAAAGACAACGGTAGTAAAGACGGCGGTGGTAAAGACGGCGGTGGTAAAGACGGCAGTGGTAAAGACAACAGTGGTAAAGACGACAGTGGTAAAGACGACAGTGGTAAAGACGACAGTGGTAAAGACGACAGTGGTAAAGACGACAGTGGTAAAGACGACAGTGGTAAAGACGGCAGTGGTAAAGACGGCAGTGGTAAAGACGGCAGTGGTAAAGACGGCAGTGGTAAAGACGGCAGTGGTAAAGATAACAGTGGTAAATATGGCAGTAGTAAAGATTGCAGTAGTAAAGATAACAGTGGTAAAGATAACAGTGGTAAAGATGGCAGTGGTGAAGATAACAGTAGTAAAGATAACAGTAGTAAAGGTGGCAGTAGTAAGTAAAGACAACAGTAGTAAAGATGGCAGTAGTAAAGACAACAGTAGTAAAGATGGCAGTAGTAAAGATAACAGTAGTAAAGATAACAGTAGTAAAGATAACAGTAGTAAAGATGGCAGTAGTAAAGATAACAGTGGTAAAGATGGCAGTGGTGAAGATAACAGTAGTAAAGATGGCAGTAGTAAGTAAAGACAACAGTAGTAAAGATGGGAGTAGTAAAGACCATAGTAGTAAATTTAACAGTAGTAAAGATGGCAGTAGTAAAGATGGCAGTAGTAAAGATGGCAGTAGTAAAGATGACAGTGGTAAGTAAAGACAACTGTAGTAAAGATGGCAGTAGTAAAGATGGCAGTAGTAAAGATGGCAGTAGTAAGTAAAGACAACAGTAGTAAAGATGGCAGTAGTAAAGACAACAGTAGTAAAGATGGCAGTAGTAAAGATAACAGTAGTAAAGATGGCAGTAGTAAAGATAACAGTAGTAAAGATAACAGTAGTAAAGATAACAGTAGTAAAGATGGCAGTAGTAAGTAAAGACAACAGTAGTAAAGATGGCAGTAGTAAAGATAACAGTTGTAAAGATAACAGTAGTAAAGATGGCAGTAGTAAAGATAACAGTAGTAAAGATAACAGTAGTAAAGATGGCAGTAGTAAAGATAACAGTAGTAAAGATAACAGTAGTAAAGATAACAGTAGTAAAGTTAACAGTAGTAAAGTTAACAGTAGTAAAGTTAACAGTAGTAAAGATAACAGTAGTAAAGATAACAGTAGTAAAGATAACAGTAGTAAAGATAACAGTAGTAAAGATAACAGTAGTAAAGATGGCAGTAGTAAGTAAAGACAACAGTAGTAAAGATAACAGTAGTAAAGATGGCAGTAGTAAGTAAAGACAACAGTAGTAAAGATGGCAGTAGTAAAGATAACAGTAGTAAAGATAATAGTTGTAAAGATAACAGTAGTAAAGATGGCAGTAGTAAAGATAACAGTAGTAAAGATGGCAGTAGTAAAGATGGCAGTAGTAAAGATGGCAGTAGTAAAGATAACAGTAGTAAAGATAACAGTAGTAAAGATGGCAGTAGTAAAGATAACAGTAGTAAAGATTGTAAAGATCTTAAGGGAGAGTGTACTGATACAGTCATGATAGATAACATAACAGTGGCCAGAGAAGTACCCAATCCTAGGCCATGTCCTGAGCCTGAACACGGAACATTAAGCCTCATGGCTGGTGCTTATCTTGGATCCTGGGGTGGGCATGATGCTCTTGCTGCTGGGTAAGATTCACTCTGCACGTAGACAGACGCTGGAGCTCAACCACAGGCCTCCCTTCCTCCAACTCTCCATCATTCCTTCCTCCCCTCAACCATTCCCTCTCTCCCTTCGACCATTCCCTCTCTCCTCCCTCGCGCCTCCCTTAATCCATCCATCCATCCCTTCATCACTCCCACCCTCCTTCACCCATTTTCTCCCTCCCCCATCTCTTTATCCCTCCTTCACTACTTCCCTCTATCCATCTCTCCCCCTTCACCTCTCCCCAACTCCATTCCTTCCTCTCTCCCTCTGTTATGGATTACCTCCCCGTACTCACCCGGTCTCCAGGTCTGACCATAGGTTCCTGCTTGTTCCCCAGCTTGTGGAGGATGTTATAGGCCACCTTCATACTCCGCACCCAAAGTTTTCCTACAGGGTTAAATCAAAATAAACACTGGTCACCGATCTGATTCAGAGGCTATGGACCCAGGGCAAAGATGTCAGCATCACTGTTATAGACCCACTCCAAACAACATGAGGAGGAAGAGGAAAGAGAGGGAGCACATCAAAGAGCAGCATGAGAAAAAATACAATGTAGGTTGCTTGAATAGATGATCGAAAAGCACAAAAAAGACAATGTCGTTTTTCTTATTCAATCTTCAGTACATTGTGGGGATGTCTGGTTATATTGGTTGGTAAAAATAATCAAGTTCCAGGTAACTAGAACCTCCCTTTTTGGATGGTGAACTAAACGTTATTTTGAGCCAAGTACTTAACATTTCTAGGAACCGAGTAAAGCTTGAAGAAAAACATTTGTACTCATATCAGTGAGAAAGCAAACGACTTGCCAGCGTTGTATTCATTAGAGCACAACATAACAAACTGTTTTGAAATGTTATGCAATGGAAATCAAAAATTAGCATTTCTTATTGGACAAGTTCAGGTAGTTTCTCCAAGTTTCTTCCATTTGGTGCCTAATGAAAACGACACAGCTCTGATCTGCCTGGTTACGGTACCAGTTCTCCAGATGCTGAGAGGAAGAGAGAGCTGAGGTTGTTCCTTGGAGGACTCTGAGGTAGCGTGGTGACAGTGTGTCTGGTCTTGTTTGCATCTCAAATGGCACCCTATTCCCTTTATAGTGCACTACTAGAAAGGGGTCCTATGGGCCCTGGTCAAAAGCAGTGCACTATATTGTATATAGGGTGCCATTTGAGAGAGAGACTTTCCTTTGAGGGCTGACTAACTGACTCAGTGGTGAAATGGGGACTGTGAAGAGTCATTCTTTGGCTGTGTCGTACCTACACTGTGTTTACACCCCACCCAACTCCTGGTTTGTCTAAACATGGTCAGGTTTGTGTGTGTGTGTGTGTGTGTGTGTGTGTGTGTGTGTGCACACGCATGCAACTTCTCTTTCTGTCAGTTTGGTGTTTTTTTCTTTCAGAGATCTCTAGGTGATCTCAGCTCTACAAGCTCAGTGGACTGATTCAATCTACTGCATGGATAGACATTTCAGCCTACAGTCCTGTGAAGGTGTACAAAAATAAAGTTTCAGCTAGCTTTCCCTCTGGAATTATTTTCAACTGGATTATTATATAAACTACTTAGCTTGGGAGCTTGAGTTAAACTAATGAGGGCATACAGCATAATTTAGGCATTATCATCATTTTCTTTATTAATGGACCATAGACAGTGAATAATGGAGAATATTACCTTCCTAGATACGGAGCGCTATGTTTCCATGATCACTTAATGAAGCACCCCAGTCAACAGTCATTTTATATTTAAATTACATAGGCCCAAATGGCACCATATCCCCCTACTTAGTACACTACTTTTGACCAGGGCTCTGGTCAAAGTAGTGCACTATATAAGGAATAGGGTGCCATTTGGGATACAGTACTGGAGGGAATGTTGTTCTATCATGGTGTTGTGATCTCTAGTCGGCCCAACGTTAAATGAAATGATCCTAATCTAATCATTTATCTAAGGATGGCTTAAATGGATACCACTCTTTCTACAATACATAGTGCTCATTTGTAAAGGATGGGATAGATATTGACTACAGTCCCACTGTTTAACTGCAGTGCAGTGTGTGCATTTAACTAGCCAAATTTTGGATGATAAATTCATGTAATTAAAAATATGAACTTTTTGGACCCAGAGACACTGATTAGGAGGAATGAATCCTATCTGTACTAAGATAAAGCTATCATGTAGGAGTTGAGGAATGAATCCTACCTGTATTACGATAAAGCTATCATGTAGGAGTTGAGGAATTAATTATATCTGTATTACGATAAAGCTATCATGTAGGAGTTGAGGAATGAATCCTATCTGTACTACGATAAAGCTATCATGTAGGAGTTGAGGAATGAATCCTACCTGTATTACGATAAAGCTATCATGTAGGAGTTGATGCTGTAAGCAAAATGACCTTGTCCTCGTCATGAAGCATCACAGAGAAACCAGAGGAATTAACAAGTGAGTAAAGAGAATGAGGCACAGCAAGGAGAGAGCGAGAGAGAGAAATAGTAGAGAGGTGAGTAGAGAGTGTAGAGAGAGTAAAGATAGTAGAGAGAGTAGAACATGTAGACAGAGAGAGAAGATAGTAGAGAGAGGAGAGTGGAGAGTAGACATAGTAGAGAGAGAGTAAAGATAGTAGAAAGAAAAGAGCGTGTAAACAGAGAGAGCAGAGAGGGAGTAGTGTGTAGACAGAGAGCGTAGAGAGAGTAGTGTGTAGACAGAGAGATTAGAGAGAGTTAAGATAGTAGAGAGAGAGTAGTGTGTAGACAGAGAGAGTAGAGAGAGTAAAGATAGTAGAGAGTGTAGACAGAGAGAGGAGCGAGAGTAAAGATAGTAGAGAGTAGAGTGTAGAGAGAGAGCAGAGATAGTACAGAGAGAGTAGTGTGTAGACTGAGAGGAGAGAGTAAAGATAGTATAGAGAGT
Organism: Oncorhynchus mykiss; assembly: GCF_013265735.2. NCBI lineage: Eukaryota > Metazoa > Chordata > Actinopteri > Salmoniformes > Salmonidae > Oncorhynchus > Oncorhynchus mykiss. Next base: position 23,861,509 of record NC_048592.1, read on the forward strand.
AGTGTAGAGAGAGCAGAGATAGTAGAAAGAGAGTAAAGATAGTATAGAGAGAGTAGTGTGTAGACAGAGAGGAGAGAGTAAAGATAGTAGAGAGTGTAGAGAGAGCAGAGATAGTAGAAAGAGAGTAAAGATAGTATAGAGAGAGTAGTGTGTAGACAGAGAGAGGAGAGAGAGTAAAGGTAGTAGAGTGTGTAGACAGAGAGAGGAGAGAGAGTAAAGAGAGTAGAGAGTAGAGTAGAGAGAGAAATAGTAGAGAGGTGAGTAGAGAGTGTAGAGAGAGTAAAGATAGTAGAGAGAGTAGAACATGTAGACAGAGAGAGAAGATAGTAGAGAGAGGAGAGTGGAGAGTAGACATAGTAGAGAGAGAGTAAAGATAGTAGAAAGAAAAGAGCGTGTAAACAGAGAGAGCAGAGAGGGAGTAGTGTGTAGACAGAGAGCGTAGAGAGAGTAGTGTGTAGACAGAGAGATTAGAGAGAGTTAAGATAGTAGAGAGAGAGTAGTGTGTAGACAGAGAGAGTAGAGAGAGTAAAGATAGTAGAGAGTGTAGACAGAGAGAGGAGCGAGAGTAAAGATAGTAGAGAGTAGAGTGTAGAGAGAGAGCAGAGATAGTACAGAGAGAGTAGTGTGTAGACTGAGAGGAGAGAGTAAAGATAGTATAGAGAGTAGAGTGTAGAGAGAGCAGAGATAGTAGAAAGAGAGTAAAGATAGTATAGAGAGAGTAGTGTGTAGACAGAGAGGAGAGAGTAAAGATAGTAGAGTGTAGAGAGAGCAGAGATAGTAGAAAGAGAGTAAAGATAGTATAGAGAGAGTAGTGTGTAGACAGAGAGAGGAGAGAGAGTAAAGGTAGTAGAGTGTGTAGACAGAGAGAGGAGAGAGAGTAAAGAGAGTAGAGAGTAGAGTGTAGAGAGAGAGCAGAGATAAGAGAGAGAGTAAAGATAGTAGAGTGTAAAGAGATAGAGATAGTAGAGAGAGTAGAGCATGTAAACAGAGAGTAGAGAGAGTAAAGATAGGAGAGTAGAGTGTAGACAAAGACAGTAAAGACAGTAGAGAGAAAGTAAGAGAGAAAATAGAGAAAGTAGAGATAGTAGAGGGTGTAGGCGGAGAGAAGAGAGAGTAGAGAGCGAAAGACAGCGAAAGGGGTATTCCCAACTTTTGTGCATTTAACTAATAACAATACGGTGGGAATTATTCTGGGTGAGGGAGAACCTGCAAATATTACTGCCAGATACAGTGCCTTGCGAAAGTATTCGGCCCCCTTGAACTTTGCAACCTTTTGCCACATTTCAGGCTTCAAACATAAAGATATAAAACTGTATTTTTTGTGAAGAATCAACAACAAGTGGGACACAATCATGAAGTGGAACGACATTTATTGGATATTTCAAACTTTTTTAACAAATCAAAAACTGAAAAATTGGGCGTGCAAAATTATTCAGCCCCCTTAAGTTAATACTTTGTAGCGCAACCTTTTGCTGCGATTACAGCTGTAAGTCGCTTGGGGTATGTCTCTATCAGTTTTGCACATCGAGAGACTGACATTTTTTCCCATTCCTCCTTGCAAAACAGCTCGAGCTCAGTGAGGTTGGATGGAGAGCATTTGTGAACAGCAGTTTTCAGTTCTTTCCACAGATTCTCGATTGGATTCAGGTCTGGACTTTGACTTGGCCATTCTAACACCTGGATATGTTTATTTTTGAACCATTCCATTGTAGATTTTGCTTTATGTTTTGGATCATTGTCTTGTTGGAAGACAAATCTCCGTCCCAGTCTCAGGTCTTTTGCAGACTCCATCAGGTTTTCTTCCAGAATGGTCCTGTATTTGGCTCCATCCATCTTCCCATCAATTTGAACCATCTTCCCTGTCCCTGCTGGATAAAAGCAGGCCCAAACCATGATGCTGCCACCACCATGTTTGACAGTGGGGATGGTGTGTTCAGCTGTGTTGCTTTTACGCCAAACATAACGTTTTGCATTGTTGCCAAAAAGTTCAATTTTGGTTTCAGAGCACCTTCTTCCACATGTTTGGTGTGTCTCCCAGGTGGCTTGTGGCAAACTTTAAACAACACTTTTTATGGATATCTTTAAGAAATGGCTTTCTTCTTGCCACTCTTCCATAAAGGCCAGATTTGTGCAATATACGACTGATTGTTGTCCTATGGACATAGTCTCCCACCTCAGCTGTAGATCTCTGCAGTTCATCCAGAGTGATCATGGGCCTCTTGGCTGCATCTCTGATCAGTCTTCTCCTTGTATGAGCTGAAAGTTTAGAGGGACGGCCAGGTCTTGGTAGATTTGCAGTGGTCTGATACTCCTTCCATTTCAATATTATCGCTTGCACAGTGCTCCTTGGGATGTTTAAAGCTTGGGAAATCTTTTTGTATCCAAATCCGGCTTTAAACTTCTTCACAACAGTATCTCGGACCTGCCTGGTGTGTTCCTTGTTCTTCATGATGCTCTCTGCGCTTTTAACGGACCTCTGAGACTATCACGTGCATTTATACGGAGACTTGATTACACACAGGTGGATTGTATTTATCATCATTAGTCATTTAGGTCAACATTGGATCATTCAGAGATCCTCACTGAACTTCTGGAGAGAGTTTGCTGCACTGAAAGTAAAGGGGCTGAATAATTTTGCACGCCCAATTTTTCAGTTTTTGATTTGTTAAAAAAGTTTTAAATATCCAATAAATATCATTCCACTTCACGATTGTGTCCCACTTGTTGTTGATTCTTCACAAAAAAATACAGTTTTATATCTTTATGTTTGAAGCCTGAAATGTGGCAAAAGGTCGCAAAGTTCAAGGGGGCCGATACTTTCGCAAGGCACTGTATGTATATGATTGCCATAGCCTGAGGGACATCACATTCATTCCCTGAAGTATTTACATTGTATATAACTGACAAGTAATACATAGTGGAACCATCATCCATGTTGCTATTTATTTATTTGCCATTCCTTATTTTAATTTATTTAATGACAATTATTGACCAAAGATTACACACCAGCAGTACTGCTGTACCAGTATACATGATTATACTGTATGTACTATTATTACTACAACTAAAATGAACTGTATTTCAATATCCTCATTTCATTGTACTGTATTTACTGAAATGCTGTACCACTATACTGCTTTGGCAATATCTACAAATTGTATTTCATGCCAATAAAGCAATCTGACTTTGAGTAGAGAGAGGTAGAGACGTAGAGAGAGAGAGGTAGAGAGTGAGAGGTAGAGAGTGAGAGGTAGAGAGTGAGAGGCAGAGGTAGATAGCAAGAGGCAGAGGTAGAGAGCGAGAGAGGTAGAAGAAGAGAGCGAGAGAGGTAGAGGTATAGAGCGACAGAGGTAGAGAGCGAGAGAGGTAGAAAGAGTCCTGTTGGGGGAGGACACAGAGAGCTGTGGGTTGGCAGTGCACTACATTGCTGCCTGCCATAAGATGAGGGACAGTGTCTGACAGACCAATCAACCTGCACATGTCCTCTACTGTATGCTTATTGTTATTGTTCAATCCATTGTTATTTTGACCCTTGGTTATTGTTGTTACTGTTGTCCCGTTGACAATTTTAGTTTTTTTGTTGTTGAATTTATACCACCTTTTTCTCCCCAATTTCGTGGTATCCAATTATTAGTAGCAACTATCTTGTCTCATCGCTACAACTCCCATACGGGCTCAGGGGAGACGAAGGTCGAAAGTCATGCGTCCTCCGATACACAACGCAACCAAGCCACTGATTCTTGACACAGCGCGCATCCAACCCGGAAGCCAGCCGCATCAATGTGTCAGAGGAAACATTGTGCACCTGGCGACCTTGGTTAGCGTGCACTGCGCCCGCCACAGGAGTCGCTGGTGCGCGATGAAACAAGGATATCCCTACCGACCAAACCCTCCCTAACCCGGACGACACTAGGCCAATTGTGGACCTCCCGGTCGCGGCCGGTTGCGACAGAGCCTGGGCGTGAACCCAGAGTCTCTGGTGGCCACCCGGGAGGCCCCCCATTGACAATTTTGATTCTTAATAATTTCATATTGTAAATATCCAAAGTAAGCTTGGGAAATATGTACATTGTTGCGTCATGCCAATAAAGCAAATTGAATTGAATAGAGAAAAAAAATTGAGAGAGAGAGTAGAAAGAGAAATGGGTAAGGTAAGAAGAGCACGAGAGAGAGTAGAAAGAGACGACAGAGAGACTACAGAGAGAGAAAGAGCGAGAAAGAGAGAGAGACGACAGAGGCTCACTCAAAGTTCACTTCAGAGAGTCAGATTAAGATTCAGCACTGCACACTGAAGACAGACAGTTGTTCACACAACACAGGGCCCAGTAGCCCTCTCTCACCCGGCCAACCGTCTCTTCCCTCCCAGAGAGCTGGGCCTCGAAGCTAGGCTCCTGACACAGGGTATGCTGGCTGCAGACATTTCACAGTCTGGTGAGCACTGTCCAATCAGCCACCTCACTTTATAAATCAATATGTTCACAGCGACAGCCTTACAGACAGAGCAGACTGACAGACACTGCACTAGTTCCATTCAGGCCTGATTTGGGCTGCATGATGGTGCTAACTGACTGGGGTTTTATGGCTACATCCCAAATGGCACACTATTTTCAATATACTGCACTACTGTTAACCAGAGCCCTATGGGCCTTAGTTAAAAGTATTGCACTATATAGGAAATAGGGTGCCATTTGGGAAGCAGCCTATGGTATTCCTGTGGGGGATGCTGCCTATCTGCCAGTCATGTCTCCATGACTCAGTTAGCAGCGGGTGGGGAGCTGGGACATGGTGTGCAGGATTGTCTACGGTTTCACCCCAAATGGCACACTATTCCCTATGTAGTGCTCTACTTTTGACTACGACCCATAGAGATCTGGTCAAAAGTAGAGCACTATATAGAGGATAGGGTGCCATTCGGGACGCAAACTACATGTCATTTCATTCTCACAGCTTCACAGGGGCCCTCCCCAGAAGTTCTAAATTCATAAAAGCTGGTGTACTGAGGCAGAGCTTGTCTCTCCAAATAATTGTACACCCCTCGACCAAACTATTTTTTTAAAGTGGGACTTGGGAGAATAACTTGAATCTAAGTAAGCAGAGAGGAATAGTCTGAGTGTCTAGTGTCACAGTATTACAATGCAGGGCTGCAAACATAATGCAATACACTTCTCGATTGCCACTTATTTATTAACAAGAGTGGATTTAACTTTTCATATTTGAAATCTATTACAATACACTTAACTTAAAGACCTCTAAGTGAGAGACAGTATTATAAGTATTATACCACTCAACTAAATAGCTATGTAAATTAGAAATGTGGGGGTCCAGCGTGACTCAGTTGGTAGAGCATGGCGTTTGCAACGCCAGGGTTGTGGGTTGGATTCCCACGGGGACCAGTACAGAAAAAAGTATGAAAATGTCTCTGGACAAGAGCATCTGCTAAATTACAAAAATGTCAAATGCACAGTACGTCAAAAGATTGGACACACCTACTCATTCAAGGGTTTTTCCTTATTTTTACTATTTTCTACATTGTAGAATAATAGTGAAGACATCACAAATATGAAATAACACATATGGAATCATGTAGTAACCAAAAAAGTGTCTAACAAATCAAAATATATTTGATATTTTAAATTATTCAAAGGAGCCACCCTTTGCCTTGATGACGTATTATACCACTGAACTAAATAGCTAAATTATCCAAGATGGCGTAGCAGTCAGACGTCTTTGTCCTTCTATCCTTCTATTTTTCTTTGCATATATTTTCATATTTTTCTAAACCTCAACTTCAAAATACTCTCCGGCAACCCGCCTCACCCAATCTGGATCTGTTTTTTTTTAAAGTATTTTTATTTACCTCGGAACCGGACTCCCCCAACACAAGCTAGCCAGCTCACTAGCTACTAGCTAGTAGTCAGCTAACCACTGCTAGCGGTCATCAGCTAACCTTTAGCTTGGAAAGCTCTCACCAGTTTGTACAACGTGATTCAAATCAGAGCATACCAGACCTATTCTCTCTCCATATCCCCAGATTCCTACCGCAAGCTCTGAACCTTTTCACCTGGATCATCGCAGCTAGCTAGCTGCAATCCGAGTGACTATTCCTGGCTAACGTCTGTCCAGAAGCATGCACCAACTAGCCTGGAGCTAGCCCATGCTAGGACCAACTCCCGGCTAGCTGAATAGGCCCATCAGCCACTCCTGGGCTACAATACCCGGACCCCTTCTACTGCCGGTATGGGGCACGGAACCCCGCCGATCCTTCACGACTTCCGTAATCTGCTCGAGGGGGTACTCAACTGGCCCCTGCGCCGTGACGTCCCCTGAATGTCCATCTGCTAGCCGCAGCCCGCTAGCTGTCTAGATCCTATTGGACTGTTACCTGAATAGATCCATCGGCCAATTTCTTGGACCACTATACCTATTTTGCCAATTGGACTTGGACCCCTCTGCTACTCGGAACCCTACTAATCCATCGCGACTGGTCTATCAACGCCACCGCACGTGGAGGCTTAAACAGACTTTCCTCCGTCGCGACGTCCCTCTAAGGCCCTTCTGCTAGCTTGCTATCCCCGGCCTGCTAGCGGTCTGAATCGCCGTGTCTCCAGCCAGCCCAACCAGTCACTGGACTCCTATGATCACTCGGCTACGCAGGCCTCTCTCTAAAATCAATATGTCTTGTCCAATTACTGTCCTGGTTAGTGATTATTGTCTTATTTCACTGTAGAGTCTCAATATGCCTTAACCAACCATTTAGTTAACCTGGTTTAAACGTCTGTAAAGACAATATATCTCTCATCATTACTCAATGCCTAGGTTTATCTCCAATGTACTCCCATCCTACCATACCTTTGTCTGTACATTATGCCTTGAATCTATTCTATCGCGTCCAGAAACCTGCTCCTTTTACTCTCTGTTCCGAACGTACTAGACGACCAGTTATGATAGCCTTTAGCCATACCCTTATCCTACTCCTCCTCTGTTCCTCTGGTGATGTAGAGGGTAATCCAGGCCCTGCAGTGCCTAGCTCCACTCCTACTCTACAGGTGCTCTTATTTGTTAACTGTAAAAGCCTTGGTTCAATGCATGTTAGCATTAGAAGCCTCCTCCCTAAATTTGTTTTATTCACTGCTTTAGCACACTCTGCCAACCCGGATGTCCTAGCTGTGTCTGAATCCTGGCTTAGGAAGACCACCAACTCCCCTGAAATTTCCATCTCTAACTATAACATTTTCCGACAAGATAGAACTGCCAAAGGTTGCAATCTACTGCAGAGATATCCTGCAGAGTTCTGTCTTACTGTCCAGGTATTTACACAAACAACTTGAGCTTCTACTTTTAAAAATCCACCTTTCCAGAAACAAGTCTCTCACCGTTGCCGCTTGCTATAGACCACCAGCTGAATTGATTGCCCCCATCTATCTTCAGAGCTCGTGCTGCTAGGTGACCTAAACTGGGACATGCTTAACACCCTGGCCATCCTACAATATAAGCTTGATTCCCTCAATCTCACACAAATTATCAATAAACCCACCAGGTACAACCCCAAATCCGTAAACATGGGCACCCTCATAGCATCCTAACCAACTTGCCCTCCAAATACACCTCTGCTGTTTTCAACCAAGATCTCAGCGATCACTGCCTCATTGCCTGCATCCGTAATGGGTCTGCGGTCAAATTACCACCCCTCATCACTGTCAAATGCTCCCTAAAACACTTCAGCAAGCAGGCATTTCTAATCGACCTGGCCCGGGTATCCTGGAAGGATATTGACCTCATCCCGTCAGTAGAGGATGCCTGGTTATTCTTTAAAAGTGCCTTCCTTACCCATCTTAAAAGAGCATGCCCCATTCAATTTTTTTTTAACCAGGAACAAATACAGCCCTTGGTTCTCTCCAGACCCGACTGCCCTTGACCAGAACAAAAACATCCTGTGGCATTCTGCATTAGCATCATATAGCCCCCGTGATATGCAACTTTTCTGGGAAGATAGGAACCAAAATACACAGGCAGTTAGAAAAGCTAAGACTAGATTTTTCAAGCAGAAATTTGCATCCTGTAGCACAAACTCAAAAAGGTTCTGGGACACTGTAAAGTCCATGGAGAATAAGAGCACCTCCTCCCAGCTGCCCACTGCACTGAGGCTAGGAAACACTGTCACCACTGATAAAACCACTATAACTGAGAATTTCACTAAGCATTTTTCTAAAGCTGGCCATGATTTCCACCTGGCTACCCCTACCCTGGTCAACAGCACTGCACCCCCCACAGCAACTCGCCCAAGCCTCCCCATTTCTCCTTCACCAAAATCCAGGTAGCTGATGTTCTGAATGAGCTGCAAAATCTGGACCCCTACAAATCAGCCGGGCTAGACAATCTGGACCCTCTATTTCTAAAATGATCTGCCGAAATTGTTGCAACCGCTATTACTAGCCTATTCAACCCCGCTTTCATATCATCTGAGATACTCAAAGATCGAAAACTTCCGCAGTCATCCCCCTTTTCAAAGGGGGTGACACTCTAGACCCAAACTGCTACAGACCTATATCTATCCTACCCTGCCTTTCTAAGGTCTTCGAAAGACAAGTTAACAAACAGATTACCGACCATTTCGAATCCCACCGTACCTTCTCCGCTATGCAATCTGGTATCAGAGCTGGTCATGGGTGCACCTCAGCCACGCTCAAGGTTCTAAACAACACCATAACCGCCATCGATAAGAGACATTACTGTGCAGCCGTATTCATCGACCTGGCCAAGGCTTTCGACTCTGTCAATCACCACATTCTTATTGGCAGACTCAACAGCCTTGGTTTCTCAAATGATTGCCTCGCCTGCTTCACCAACTACTTCTCTGACAGAGTTCAGTGTGTAAAATTGGAGGGCCTGTTGTCCGGACCTCTGGCAGTCTCTATGGGGGTGCCACAGGGTTCAATTCTCGGCCGACTCTCTTCTCTGTATACATCAATGTTGTCGCTCTTGCTGCTGGTGATTCTCTGATCCACCTCTACGCAGACGACACCATTCTGTATACCTCTGGCCCTTCTTTGGACAATGTTAACTAAGCTCCAGACGAGCTTCAATGCCATACAACTCTCCTTCCGTGGCCTCCAACTGCTCTTAAATGCTCTTAAAACTAAATGCATGCTCTTCAACCGATCGCTGCCCGCACCTACCCGCACGTCCAGCATCACTACTCTGGACGGCTCTGACTTAGAATATGTGGACAACTACAAATACCTAGGTGTCTGGCTAGACTGTAAACTCTCCTTCCAGGCTCACATTAAGCATCTCCAATAAAAAACTAAATCTAGAATCGGCTTCCTATTTTGCAACAAAGCATCCATCACTCATGCTGCCAAACATACCCTCGTAAAACTGACCATACTACCGAGCCGACTTCGGCGATGTCATTTACAAAATAGTCTCCAACACTCTACTCAACAAATTAGATGCAGTCTATCATAGTGCCATTCGTTTTGTCACCAAAGCCCCATATACTACCCACCACTGCGACCTGTACGCTCTCGTTGGCTGACCCTCGCTTCATACCCATCGCCAAACCCACTGGCTCCAGGTCATCTACAAGTCTCTGCTAGGTAAAGCCCTGCCTTATCTCAGCTCACTGGTCACCATAGCAGCACCCACCCGTAGCATGCGCTCCAGCAGGTATATGTCACTGGTCACCCCCAAAGCCAATTCTTCCATTGGTCACCTTTCCTTCCAGTTCTCTGCTGCCAATGACTGGAACAAACTAACAAAAAAGAAGATAGCCCTATTTGGTTAAAGACCAAGTCCATATTATGGCAAGAACAGCTCAAATAAGCAAAGAGAAATGACAGTCCACCAATACTTTAAGACATGAAGGTCAGTCAATCTAGAAGATTTCAAGAACTTTGAAAGTTTCTTCAAGTGCAGTTGCAAAAACCATCAAGCGCTATGATGAAACTCAAAAATTGCATCCCAAATAAATGTTTTACAGAGTTCAAGTCACAGACACATCTCAACATCAATTGTTCAGAGGATACTGCGTGAATCAGGCTTTCATGGTTGAATTGCTGCAAAGAAACCACTACTAAAGGACAACAATAAGAAGAAGACACTTGCTTGGGACAAGAAACACGAGCATTGGACATTAGACCAGTGGAAATCTGTCCTTTGTTCTGATGAGTCCAAATTTGAGATTTTGGGTTCCAACCGTCGTGTCTGCTTGAGACGCAGAGTAAGTGAACAGATGATCTCTGCATGTGTGGTTCCCACCGTGGAGCATGGAGGATGAGGTGTGATGGTGTGGGGGTGCTGTGATCTGTGATTTATTTAGAATCTGCAGCGATATGCCATCCCATCTTGTTTGAGTTTAGACTATCATTTGTTTTTCAACAGGACAATGACCCAATACACCTCCAGGCTGTGTAAGGGCTATTTGACCAAGAAGGAGAGTGATGGAGTGCTGCATCAGATGACCTGGCCTCTACAATCACCCTACCTCAAACCAATTGCGATGGTTTCGATGAATTGGACCGCAGAGTGAAGGAAAAGCAGGCCAGCATATGTGGGAACTCCTTCAGGACTGTTGGAAAAGCATTCCAGGTGAAGATGGTTAAGAGAACGCCAAGAGTGTGCAAAGCTGTAATCAAGGCAACGGGTGGCTACTTTGAAGAATCTAAAATATATTGGATTTGTTTAACACTTTTTTGGTTACTACAAGATTCCATATGTACCATTTCATAGTTTTGATGTCTTCACCATTATTCTACAATGTAGAAAATTGTAAAAATAAAGAAAAACCCTGGAATGAGTAGGTGTGTCCAAACTTTTGACAGGTACTGTATATGTAAATTAAACAACTACAGTAAAACCACTGCACCAGTGTTGTGCCACAGTACAGTACATTTTCTTCAAAAAGTATTCTTCCACATAAAGTACTTTGCGTTCCTCGTGTGGCTGTCAATAATAGCATTCATATGCTTAAGCACCAGGTAGCAGTATTGATTGGTGCTTGTCTGTACTTAATAAGGTTGGTGGGATGGCTGAGCATGAAGCAGCATCGAATAAAGGAAACCCTCCTGAGTACTCCACTGCAGCACGCATGGCTTTGTGTCCCAAATGACAATCTCTATTCAGTGCACAACTTTTGACCAGGGCACATAGGGTTCTTGTCAAAAATAGTGCACAATATAGGGACTAGGGTGCCATTTGGAATGTACCCATGGAATCAATCACAGTTATGGAGTCTCTCAGTGGATCGTTAACATATCCAACAGTAAAAGTGTTGCTGCTTCACTCACAGAATAAATAAACAGTCCTGGATGGCTGGGTCATGGTATTATTATGAAGGCAAAGCTATAGGTCAAAGTTATAGAAGAGAATAGGACACTTTCATTACTGGTACAGAACACACTTTCATTGCCATCTCACTGGTGATTTGTCTTTAGTGTTTCAATCATGTGCCGTATTAGCCAATCCTTTAGATGAGTGTAGCGGGCTGTGTCCTTACTGTTACGTTTGAATGATAGACGTGACCACTGATGTCAGTAACCCGAGAGTCAAACACTAACAATAACATATCATGTGAGTGACGCACTGCTCGTACTGTGCGGACATAACACCTACCGTAGGTTAAAATGTACAGTGGTTTTCCGTTGGTGTCCATAGTGGTGAGGCATGGGGCTTTGGGAGAGATGGTGCCCCACCTCTGCAGAGCAGCCTCCAACGACGGGGGCCAGTTAGTGACCACCCCTAGCTGCTCCCCCCTCATCGCCAGCATCTGAGCCCCCTCCGCTTTGGGCTGGTTGGGGTCAGGCTGTTGCACTGGAGCATCACAGGAACAACACAATGTTTTAGATTGTAATGTGGCAAAGAGGTTTTCAATTAATAACAACTTTTTTCATAACCTGTAATAATATAATAACATTCTGTATTGTAACAGCAAATTCATTGAGTTTTTACACATTCAGAAAATCAACCTTCAGAGGTCTTGAGTGCATCCAAAATGACTCCCTGTGCTCTATATAGTGCATTACCTTTGACCAGAGCACTATGGGATGGATGCCTTCTTACCCTCTAGAAGTTCTTCAAAATCGTCGACAAAGAATTCTCTTAAGGGAGGCCGTTTAGGTCTCTTCAATGTGTTGACTAGCTGCTGGATTTTGGCCGACACACGGCCACCTACTGGAACGCCTGTAAGGGTCACACACACACACACACATACACACACACACACACACACACACACACACACACACACACACACACACACACACACACACACACACACACACACACAGATCAATACACACACGTAGAAACTTCTATACTTCATGGAAACTTCTATATGTCTAATTGGACTGGCAAGGCCACTTTTTCCAAGTCTTCAGAGAGGAGACAGCCACACTTCACTGGGCAATATCCAAAGTGTCTTCTCTACTGTCTCAAACCCCTGCTTTAGTTTCAATGACACTAAACCCTGGCCATTTCTCTTATCATATGAGGTCCAGAGCCTGCGGGTTTTCTGTTCTACGCGATAATTAATTGTACACACCTGGTGTTCCAGGTCTAAATCAGTCCCTGATTAGAGGGGAACAATGAAAAAATTCAGTGGAACTGGCTTCGAGGTCCAGAGTTGAGTTGGAGGGGATAAACCTTCATACACAGTGGAAAGTGTCAAAGTCAAGGGTTAAACCGTGGATAGAAAGCAACACAGTAAAAATCAGTCCTGACCAAAGCTGATTTCACAAATAACCGAAATCTGTGTAAAGCACGATCACTGCGTAACCTGTGTTAGGCTATATATATCAAGAAAAAAGAAGAAAAAAAAAAAGAAAAACGAAACATTTTGAATCTGTAAAACACAAGTTTGGCCTTGGTACTGAAGGAGAAAGGTGTAGTTATTTTCAGAGCCTCCATGAGTGTTGTAGTCCAGTAAACCCCATCTGTAAAGCTTGGGACTTGATCTATCAAGCAGACACTCGACGACGTGTGCTCTGTGCACTCAACAAATCTATTCCTCAGCACTATTGACTGGAGCATCTGATGAACATATTCGCCTGCGCGATGCCGTATGCCTCAGGAGAACAAATTAAAATAGCAGAGAGGTCCACATTGGCATACTCCATGATCTGACCGCAGCTCATTCAGAACAAATGTCAGAACAAATGACACCATGACACAGGCATATCAGAACAAACTGACATGACACCATCATATCAAAACAAACTGAAATGACACCATGACACCATCATATCAAAACAAACTGACATGACACCAGGACACCATCATATCAGAACATACTGACATGACACCATGACACCATCATATCAGAACATACTGACACGACACCATCATATCAGAACATACTGACACGACACCATGACCGCAACATTACAAAACAAACTGACATGACACCATGACACAGACATATCAGAACAAACTGACATGACACCATGACACCATCATATCAAAACAAACTGACATGACACCAACATATCAGAACAAACTGACATGACACCATCATATCAAAACAAACTGACATGACACCATCATATCAAAACAAACTGACATGACACCAACATATCAGAACAAACTGACATGACACCATGACACAGATATATCAAAACAAACTGACATGACACCATGACACCATCATATCAGAACAAACTGACATGACACCAACATATCAGAACAAACTGACATGACACCAACATATCAGAACAAACTGACATGACACCATCATATCAAAACAAACTGACATGACACCAACATATCAAAACAAACTGACATGACACCATGACACCATCATATCAGAACAAACTGACATGACACCAACATATCAGAACAAACTGACATGACACCATCATATCAAAACAAACTGACATGACACCATGACACCATCATATCAGAACAAACTGACATGACACCAACATATCAGAACAAACTGACATGACACCATGACACCATCATATCAAAACAAACTGACATGACACCAACATATCAGAACAAACTGACCAAAACAAACTGACATGACACCATGACACCAACATATCAGAACAAACTGACATGACACCATGACACCAACATATCAGAACAAACTGACATAACACCATGACACCATCATATCAAAACAAACTGACATGACACCATGACACCAACATATCAAAACAAACTGACATGACACCATGACACCATCATATCAAAACAAACTGACATGACACCATGACACCATCATATCAAAACAAACTGACATGACACCATCATATCAAAACAAACTGACATGACACCATGACACAGATATATCAAAACAAACTGACATGACACCATGACACAGACATATCAAAACAAACTGACATGACACCATGACACCATCATATCAAAACAAACTGACATGACACCATGACACCATCATATCAAAACAAACTGACATGACAACATGACACAGACATATCAGAACAAACTGACATGACACCATCATATCAAAACAAACTGACATGACACCAACATATCAGAACAAACTGACATGACACCATCATATCAAAACAAACTGACATGACACCATCATATCAAAACAAACTGACATGACACCATCATATCAAAACAAACTGACATGACACCATCATATCAAAACAAACTGACATGACACCATCATATCAGAACAAACTGACATGACACCATGACACCATCATATCAAAACAAACTGACATGACAACATGACACAGACATATCAGAACAAACTGACATGACACCATCATATCAAAACAAACTGACATGACACCAACATATCAGAACAAACTGACATGACACCATGACACCATCATATCAAAACAAACTGACATGACACCATCATATCAAAACAAACTGACATGACACCATCATATCAAAACAAACTGACATGACACCATCATATCAAAACATACTGACATGACACCATCATATCAAAACAAACTGACATGACACCATGACACAGACATATCAAAACAAACTGACATGACACCATGACACCATCATATCAAAACAAACTGACATGACACCAATATATCAGAACAAACTGACATGACACCATGACACCATCATATCAAAACAAACTGACATGACACCATCATATCAAAACAAACTGACATGACACCATCATATCAAAACATACTGACATGACACCATCATATCAAAACAAACTGACATGACACCATCATATCAAAACAAACTGACATGACACCATGACACAGATATATCAAAACAAACTGACATGACACAGACATATCAAAACAAACTGACATGACACCATCATATCAAAACAAACTGACATGACACCATGACACCATCATATCAAAACAAACTGACATGACACCAACATATCAAAACAAACTGACATGACACCATCATATCAAAACAAACTGACATAACACCATCATATCAAAACAAACTGACATGACACCAACATATCAGAACAAACTGAAATGACACCATGACACCATCATATCAAAACAAACTGACATGACAACATGACACAGACATATCAGAACAAACTGACATGACACCATCATATCAAAACAAACTGACATGACAACATGACACAGACATATCAGAACAAACTGACATGACACCATCATATCAAAACAAACTGACATGACACCATGACACCATCATATCAAAACAAACTGACATGACACCATGACACAGATATATCAAAACAAACTGACATGACACCATGACACAGACATATCAAAACAAACTGACATGACACCATGACACCATCATATCAAAACAAACTGACATGACACCATCATATCAAAACAAACTGACATGACACCATCATATCAAAACAAACTGACATGACACCAACATATCAAAACAAACTGACATGACACCATCATATCAAAACAAACTGACATAACACCATCATATCAAAACAAAACTGACATGACACCAACATATCGGAACAAACTGAAATGACACGATCACATCAGAACAAACTGACATGACACAATGACACCATCATATCAAAACAAACTGACATGACACCATGACACCATCATATCAAAACAAACTGACATGACACCAACATATCAAAACAAACTGACATGACACCATCATATCAAAACAAACTGACATGACACCATCATATCAAAACAAACTGACATGACACCATGACACCATCATATCAAAACAAACTGACATGACAACATGACACAGACATATCAGAACAAACTGACATGACACCATGACACCATCATATCAAAACAAACTGACATGACAACATGACACAGACATATCATATCAAAACAAACTGACATGACACCATCATATCAAAACATACTGACATGACACCATCATATCAAAACAAACTGACATGACACCATCATATCAAAACAAACTGACATGACACCATGACACAGATATATCAAAACAAACTGACATGACACCATGACACAGACATATCAAAACAAACTGACATGACACCATCATATCAAAACAAACTGACATTACACCAATATATCAGAACAAACTGACATGACACCATGACACCATCATATCAAAACAAACTGACATGACACCATCATATCAAAACAAACTGACATGACAACATGACACAGACATATCAGAACAAACTGACATGACACCATCATATCAAAACAAACTGACATGACACCATGACACCATCATATCAAAACAAACTGACATGACACCATGACACAGATATATCAAAACAAACTGACATGACACCATGACACAGACATATCAAAACAAACTGACATGACACCATGACACCATCATATCAAAACAAACTGACATGACACCATCATATCAAAACAAACTGACATGACACCATCATATCAAAACAAACTGACATGACACCAACATATCAAAACAAACTGACATAACACCATCATATCAAAACAAAACTGACATGACACCAACATATCGGAACAAACTGAAATGACACGATCACATCAGAACAAACTGACATGACACAATGACACCATCATATCAAAACAAACTGACATGACACCATGACACCATCATATCAAAACAAACTGACATGACACCAACATATCAAAACAAACTGACATGACACCATCATATCAAAACAAACTGACATGACACCATCATATCAAAACAAACTGACATGACACCATGACACCATCATATCAAAACAAACTGACATGACAACATGACACAGACATATCAGAACAAACTGACATGACACCATGACACCATCATATCAAAACAAACTGACATGACAACATGACACAGACATATCAGAACAAACTGACATGACACCATGACGCCATCATATCAAAACAAACTGACATGACACCATCATATCAAAACAAACTGACATGACACCATCATATCAAAACATACTGACATGACACCATCATATCAAAACAAACTGACATGACACCATCATATCAAAACAAACTGACATGACACCATGGCACCATCATATCAAAACAAACTGACATGACAACATGACACCATCATATCAAAACAAACTGACATGACACCATGACACCATCATATCAAAACAAACTGACATGACACCATCATATCAAAACAAACTGACATGACACCAACATATCAAAACGAACTGACATGACATCATCATATCAAAACAAACTGACATGACACCATCATATCAAAACAAACTGACATGACACCATCATATCAAAACAAACTGACATGACACCATGACACCATCATATCAAAACAAACTGACATGGCACCATGACGCCATCATATCAAAACAAACTGACATGACACCATCATATCAGAACATACTGACATGACAACATGACACAGACATATCAAAACAAACTGACATGACACCAACATATCAAAACAAACTGACATGACACCATGACACCATCATATCAAAACAAACTGACATGGCACCATGACACCATCATATCAAAACAAACTGACATGACACCATGACACCATCATATCAGAACATACTGTCATGACACCATCATATCAAAACAAACTGACATGACACCATGACACCATCATATCAAAACAAACTGACATGACACCATCATATCAAAACAAACTGACATGACACCATGACACCATCATATCAAAACAAACTGACATGGCACCATGACACCATCATATCAAAACAAACTGACATGACACCATCATATCAGAACATACTGACATGACACCAACATATCAGAACAAACTGACATGACACCATGACACCATCATATCAAAACAAACTGACATGACACCAACATATCAGAACAAACTGACATGACACCATGACACCATCATATCAAAACAAACTGACATGACACCATCATATCAAAACAAACTGACATGACACCATGACACCAACATATCAGAACAAACTGACATGACACCATCATATCAAAACAAATTAACATGACACCAACATATCAAAAACAAACTAACATGACACCATCATATCAAAACAAACTGACATGACACCATGACACCATCATATCAGAACATACTGACATGACACCATGACCCCAACATATCAAAACATACTGACATGACACCATCATATCAGAACATACTGACATGACACCATGACCCCAACATATCAGAACAAACTGACATGACACCAACATATCAGAACAAACTGACATGACACCATGACACCATCATATCAAAACAAACTGACATGACACCATGACACAAACATATCAGAACAAACTGACATGACACCATGACACCAACATATCAGAACAAACTGACATGACACCATGACCCCATCATATCAAAACAAATTGACATGACACCATGACACAAACATATCAGAACAAACTGACATGACACCATGACACCAACATATCAGAACAAACTGACACGACACCATGACACAGACATATCTGAACAAAGAAGGGCTCAGAGCATGATAAATACAAACATGACCCCAAAATACTCTTCACTGTCAAGAAAGACATGCACCATGACCAATTTAGGTCACACACACACGGTCATGGATACACACACTACCCCAACCCCTGTGTGTACTCACCATCTCCGGTCTCCATGAGCTCTGCGTTGCCGTACTTTGGCGTGGCCCTGGATGCTGTGGTGGAGCCTTGGGGTCTCTCCACCTGTATTGAGTCTGTGGTGTAGCCGGTGACATCTGGAGGGGTAGAGTGGTTCTCTGGATGTGAGGAGAGGCAAGGTGAAGGAAGCCTGTTACTGTTAGTCCCCCCAGCCCTCAGCCCTATAGCTAACCAAGGGCCACAGGCTGCCATAGGCTGCCACAGCCAAGCCAGCACAACAGTGAGGAGAGGAGGGAAGAGAAGGACTGCCTCTCAAATGGTACCCTACTCCTTGTATAGTGGACTACTGTTGGACACGGCTCATACATACCAGATCCGTATACGCCCTGGTCAAAAGTAGTGCACTATATAGGGAATATGGTTCCATTTGGGATGCAACCTAGGATGGGAGGAGGCACGTAGGCAAGGGTCCAAGGACACAGGGCACACAGACGGCGGGAGGCCACAGGGGTTAGTCAGGTCAGGAGGAGCATGCATCCAAACAAGTGTCCCCGGGTGCAGAATAGACAGACAGACAATGGTTAACTCCAGTAAAAGTAGATTTGAGGAAGGAGAGTGATTGGTATGCTGCTGTGCTGGGTTTCTCTTGGTACTTCCACAGTTCCATAGACCTCAGCCCTTATCAATTGATCTGTTTTAAAATCATAGAGAAAAGTGTTTCATGTCACCTCATTTTCATTCAAGGACCCCTCTTGCTAGTTTTCCTTTGAACTCAGATTTGAGGTGTATGAAAACACCCGAAGTCCATCCACTCCACAAGGGATGCAACTCTGCAACCATCCAAAACCTATTTTCATCTTTATGAAAATGTAATCTTAACTTTATCTAAGATGATAGATGACCGCTTGGGCCAGTGACCAAAAGGCCGTTGAGCAAGGCAGTTAACCCCCAACAACAACTGCTCCCCGGGCGCCAATGATGTGGACGTTAATTACGGCAGCCCTCCGCACCTCTCTGATCCAGAGACACATTTGGGTTGAATGCATTCAGTTGTGCAACTGACTAGGTATCCCTATACCCTTTCCTAATATTTTGGCAATGTTACATTAGTGAACTAGGCCTTTAGGTTCACATACGTCTCTGCTACGTGTGCGAGGTTGAATGTGTGGGAGCACACTAACATATACAAATATCTATGACAACCGTGTCAAATAAACTAATGCTGTGAATTAAGTTGTCCAAGCTGACACTTGCATGTCCCCAGGCCACCGGCCTCTCAGTCAGATTGTGATAAAAGGGGAAATATGGGATTTAAACAACAAAACAAAGTGGCCATCCGCTAGGTTTTTGGTAAACAGCTGAGAGACGGAGTAAAACAAGCTTATAGTTTGGGTTCCAATGGGTTAAGCAAATTGAACTAAGCTCATGATCATTAAAGCATTTATAAGTTATATTCTTGTCCAAAATATATATGTACCAATCCAAGATTGCCCCAGTACTGGAGCTGCAGGAGATTTGATGCACTTCATGAAACTGTGTTTTTAATCAATACCGCTCCCTCTTCAATCCCCTGGTCATAACATAATTCCCCCAAATGCTTCAACATTACATCATTGATGCAACACTTCCGCCTCTCCCTCTCTCTGAGACATCCCACATGTGACATCTATCCTTAAATTCACTGTAAAAAATAAATCATTTTTACTCTCCATCTCCCACTCGACACGTATCACTTTTCAGATTCTTTGAAGTGCCAGACGTTTTTGAAAGTCTAATCATGCCGTGAATTCCCATTTTCTCCCCATCATACCGACCTGGACAATGTCAAAAAGCATCAGCCATTACTTTTTTCCCTGCTAGATTTAGATTCTGATTGAAGTGGATGAGCGTGTGAAATCATTCCAGACACTATTTGTGAAGAGAAACCACAAGGAACTTCCTTCACTGTCTTTACTTTACATTCCTAGTGCTCCGGCTCAATCTCTCAGCTTTCCACTGTAAAACACTAGAGCCCCAGTCAAGGACCATACATAAGCTAAAGTGGATCAAACACCGGTACTAGCTAGCCATAGCACTCATCTATAAGGGCCGGTAACCACAAGTATGTGAGAGCAATATCATTCATAGACCACCATACTGTCTGCTATGAGTAATCTTCCTTTCAGTGATAATTCATCATGTTAGATGAAGATGCCTATGGTTTTGTCCCAAACAGCACTGAATTCCCTATTTAGTGCACTATTGAGCACATAGGCCTTTATGATAAGAGCTTCCTAAAGCTGATTTAATTTTTTTTAAATTTATGGACAAAGAATGTGTCATCACCTTCCATCAATTCCCATAGGGCTCTGTTCAAAACTAGTGCACTATAGAGGCAATAGGATGCCATTTGGGATGCAGATATATATTCTTACCACCAGTGTCCATGTGAGGTTAGATAAAGAGATCAATGAGAGAGGGAAAGCGCTCCAGAGCCAACTAGGTTAAACAAGACTCACATTGACAATGTTAGACCAAGTACAACATTACTGCCACTCCCATTTAGCCTCTTCCTTTCTCTCTTTACCTGTCTTTACCCCTCCCTCCCCATCTCCATCCCTTTCTCTCACTCACGCCCTGCCCATCTCCCTCCCTACATGAGGCGGCACCCAACTGGCCCAGCGTCATCTGGGTTGGGGGAGGGTTTGGCCAGCCAGGATGTCCTTGTCCCATCACATTGTAGCGACTCCTGTGGCGGGCCGGGCACATGCACGCTGACTATGGTAGCCACTTGTACGGTGTTTCCTTCGACACATTGGTGTGGCTGGCTTCCGGGTTAAGCAAGCAATGTGTCAAGAACAGTGTGGCTTGGCAGGGTTGTGTTTCGGAGGATGCATGGCTCTCAACCTTCGCATCTCCCGAGTACACACGGGAGTTGCAGCGATGGGACAAGACTAACTACCAATTGGATATCACGAAATTGGGGACGGAAAAAAACGGCAAAAAGGCTAAATAAACATATTTTTGTTTCACCTTTATTTAACCAGGTAGGCTAGTTGAGAACACCTTTATTTAACCAGGTAGGCTAGTTGAGAACACCCTTATTTAACCAGGTAGGCTAGTTGAGAACACCTTTATTTAACCAGGTAGGCTAGTTGAGAACAAGTTCTCATTTGCAACTGCGACCTGACCAAGATAAAGCATAGCAATTCGACACAAACAACACAGAGTTACACATGGAATAAACAAAACATAGTCAATAATACAGTAGAACAAAAGAAAACAAAAAGTCTATATACAGTGAGTGCAAATGAGGTGAGATAAGGGAGGTAAGGCAATAAATAGGCCACGGTGGCGAAGTAATTACAATATACCAATTAAACACTGGAATGGTAGATGTGCAGAAGATGAATGTGCAAGTAGAGATACTGGGGTGCAAAGGAGCAAGATAAATAAATAAATACTGTATGGGGATGAGGTATGTAGATAGATGGGCTGTTTACAGATGGGCTATGTATACAGATGCAGTGATCTGTGAGCTCCTCTGACAGCTGGTGCTTAAAGCTAGTGAGGGAGATATGAGTCTCCAGCTTTAGAGATTTTTGCAGTTCGTTCCAGTCATTGGCTTTGGGGGTGACCAATGAGATATACCTGCTGGAGTGTGCTAAGAGTGGGTGCTGCTATGGTAACCAGTGAGCTGAGATAAGGCGGGGCTTTACCTAGCAGAGCCTTCTAGATAACCTGTTGCCAGTAGGTTTAGCGACGAGTATGAAGCGAGGGCCAACCAACGAGAGCGTACAGGTCGCAGTGGTGGGTAGTGTATGGGGCTTTGGTGACAAAACGGATGGCACTGTGATAGACTGCATCTAGTTTGTTGAGTAGAGTGTTGGAGGCTATTTTATAGATGACATCACCAAAGTCGAGGATTGGAAGGATGGTCAGTTTTACGAGGGTATGTTTGGCAGCATGAGTGAAGGATGCTTTGCTGCGATATAGGAAGCCAATTCTAGATTTGATTTTGGATTGGAGATGCTTAATGTGAGTCTGGAAGGAGAGTTTACAGTCTAACCAGACACCTAGGTATTTGTAGTTGTCCACGTATTCTAAGTCAGAGCCGTCCAGAGTAGTGATGCTGGACGGGCGGGCAGGTGCGGGCAATGATCGGTTGAATAGCATGCATTTAGTTTTACTTGCATTTAAGAGCAGTTGGAGGCCACGGAAGGAGAGTTGTATGGCATTGAAGCTCATCTGGAGGTTAGTTAACACAGTGTCCAAAGAGGGGCCAGAAGTATACAGAATGGTGTCGTCTGCATAGAGGTGTATCAGAGAATCACCAGCAGCAAGAGCAACATCATTGATGTATACAGAGAAGAGAGTCGGCCTGAGAATTGAACCCTGTGGCACCCCCATAGAGACTGCCAGAGGTCCGGACAACAGGCCCTCCGATTTTACACACTGAACTCTATCAGAGAAGTAGTTGGTAAACCAGGCGAGGCAATCATTTAAGAAACCAAGGCTATCGAGTCTGCCAATAAGAATGTGATGATTGACAGAGTCGAAAGCCTTGGCCAGGTCGATGAATACGGCTGCACAGTAATGTCTCTTATCGATGGCGGTTATGATGTCGTTTAGGACCTTGAGCGTGGCTGAGGTGCACCCATGACCAGCTCTGAAACCAGATTGCATAGCAGAGAAGGTACGGTGGGATTCAAAATGGTCGGTAATCTGTTTGTTAACTTGTATTTTGCTAGGCTAGCTAGCTACCAGCAGAGGTTATTGACACTTAGATTTGACTTCTGCTATCAGATTCCATTACTTTTGACCAGCGCTATATAGCGGACTATATAGGGAATAGGGTGTTATTTGGGATTATAAACAGTGTACAAAACACCTTCCTAATATTGACTTGCCCCCCTCTCCTTTTATAGCTCAACACCTACAGAAACAATAATGAGCTATAGGGAATCCAGTGACAGCTAGACTACAGTACACGACGCAGGCGGAGAAAGAAACGCTGAACTGCAATGGAATCTATGGATCGTCACATAGGCTGCGTTCCAGGTTGACTACATTGCAGACGCATGCCATATTTCACAATGCATGGAAAGGTGCATCGTCTGCAATGTAGAACGCAACCATAGACTGCAAAACATCATTCCATTAGGAATGGGAACCCCTTCCAGAATGATGTTAATGGTTATGTGGTGTTCTCAGACGTTGATCAATGGTTGATTATAGTCTGGACCAGGCCTTTGTTTTCAGAACATTCATCTACTTCCACCTGAGGGATTGTAGAATCCTTTTCTTTTCTCTAGTTGTTACATACGGAGGGATAACTAATTTCACTAATTCACTCTCCCCGCCAAATAGTGACTGTTGGAATAATGGATGGGTTCAATCAAGGCATTCTTCAATGCTGGTTCAGTGGGTTCTTTAAGCATCGAGCAGAGTTTTGGCACTGAAAAGTACAACTCAAAGGGCATTTTAAACAGACTAATTAAAACAATGTGGCACCTGCCTAAAGTTCAGATTCAAAGTGTACCCTCCCGACTACCCAATAAAAAACTCAGAGATTGGGAGAGCAGGGAGTGTCTAAAATCAAACAGAACATACATTACAACAAGCACCACCTCCACATAACTGGAGCAGCCATCCATCTGCTTTGTGTCGAAGACAAAAAGCATTCTTGAACATGCAGTCTCTTATCTTGTCCACCAAATAAATACATGTATTTCTCACCATTAGATCAATAAATATTTCTCAGCCATGAAAGCAACCAAAACCGGTTTCCTGCAATATTGATGTTGATTTTCCATCAACACCGTGGCTCTCACCCACAAAGGGTACTCCACACACTCAGATTCATACGATCACAGTACTCATTAGCCAAAGCTATCCATGGGTTAGCATCACTTCTCTTCTCCCAGCTTTTCACACAACTGTAGCTAGAGCATGACACCACTTTGACATTGAACTCCACAATTGATCATCAGAAAGCAAATGGGTGCGGGGCTGCGGCTAGAGGAGAGGGGTTGACTGCCCCCCTGCACGGTGGGATACTGACCCTGCTTCTCCAGGGGCGGCTGCTGCCAGATGAGCTCCGATCCACCTGATCCAAACTCACAGGACCGCCTCACCACAGGACCAGGACCTGAGTTCCCATTCTCTACTGTGACTGGGGCTGGTGTGCCCAGGAGAGCTGGGGCCTTCCTAGTTTTCCTCTTCAGAGAGAGGTGAGCAATGGGCCCTGCGTGTGAGGAGGGGAAAACCAGAACCTTAAATCCAGACTACGGCAACCACACAGGGCCAAACCAAGTCACTACTGTAGCCAGATGGAGGGAAGACACACTGCAGGGTCTCTCTGCAGGAGGCATCAGCCATATGGAGGGGAAATATAATCTGTGTTTCACATGGCACCCTATTGACTTTATAGTGCACTAGTTCTGACCAGCTCTGGTCAAAAGTAGTGAACTCAAAATGAAATAGGGTGCAATTTAAGACACATCCATAGATGAGGGTGGGGGCGAGGGGTATGGAGAAAAGCAACTTATCTACACGGGCAGGCAGAACCACACTGATGGGAAGGGAGGGAGGGAGGGAGAGGGGATGAAGGGAAGGAAAATGCTTTTTCTTTAGCCTTTTAAAAAGCCAACACACACGGGAGCTGGTTTGTTTTGGCCTCTAATGGGAGCCAAGAGGGAAATCAGATCCGTAACATTCACACACACAGGTAAGGATATCCTCCTCTGAAATACACACCTAGTGGAGAGAGACACACAAACATCATGCTATGTTGTGACAACAAAATGCTATTTGAATGTCATGGAAACACCTCTTAAAACCAAGGATTTAGAGAGTTACTCATAAAGTTACTAAAACACAACTATACAGTTTGATGGAATTAAATCTAACTATCAGAACGACTGGATGTTGACAAGTGTTTTGATTGATAGATTGCCAAAATAATCTTGTGATTGATTGACTAACTCTTAACTGTCTTACTGACAGGCTGTCATAGTACACATCAGGACTGTAAGTGGTGTTCCATTACATGTCAACTATACCTAATAACTGATACATGATATCACATTTCCTAGTTCAGTGAAAGTCTACATCTACCACAGCACGAGTCCCCAGTTCTTCCAGTGCTGCTTCAAAGTGTCCCCATTTCAAAGTAATGGTAGCAGGAGGAGGGACTGGCACAAACACCAGATAAACATCACATCTCAGTGTTTAAAATGTCTCTTCACTGAGTAGAAGAAGCCAATCAGCAGTTGGCTACTAGCGGTGTCTGCGACCCAACTGTCACGGCACCCTACTCCCAACACTGTGCATTACTTCAGACTGTCCGCTAGCTGTGTCTACCTGACGGGATCCTCAATGTGGTGTCTGTTCTGTGCTGTTCTGTGTCTCTGGTAGCCATCAAACTTGTGTCAGAAGCATGAAAACAGACTAGCCACTAGAACAGTTTACACAGACAACATTGGAAAACAGCAGTTCATGGTCATAGCTCTTCTAAGTATGGTTGTTTTGTTATTTTGTCCTTCAATTGACATGTATTATGCAGTGACTACAACGAAGGGGTTAACTAAGTCTAGTGTATAAGAAGATAAACAAAAGTGAGAGCTTCTCTTCGTGAGGAGTATGGGCTGCATGCAAGTAAAAAGAAAGCAAATATTTCCACACAGGAAGCATTGCAGGCTAGTGTTGTGTGCATGCCTTAGGGGTTGGAACATTAAAGGATAGGTGAGGGGTGATGTGAGCAGCACACACGCGCGAATGCACACACACGTGCACACATACATACTGTGGGGGTGTTGATAGAGAACGCCAACAACAGGAATACTTTTCCCACATTTTGTCATGTTACAGCCTGAATTTTTATTTATTAACTTGAGATTTTGTGTCACTGGCCTACACACAATACCTCATAATGTGAAAATTGAATTATGTTTTTTAGAAATGTTTACAAATTACTTAAAAATTAAAAACTGAAATGTCTCGAGTCAATAAGTATTCAACCCCTTTGTTGTGGCAAAGAAAATGTCTTAACAAGCCACATAAGTTGCATGGACACACTGTGTGCAATAATAGTGTTTAACATGATTTTTGAATGACTACCTCGTCTTTGTACACCACACATACAAATAATTGTAAGGTCCCTCAGTCGAGCAGTGAATTTCAAACATAGATTCAACCACAAAGACCAGCAAGGTTTTCCAATGCCTCGCAAAGAAGAGCACCTATTGGTAGATGGGTAAAAAAAAAACTGACATTTGAATATCCCTTTGAGCATGGTGAAGTTATTAATTACACTTTGGATGGTGTATCAATACACCCAGTCACTACAAATATACAGGCATCCTTCCTAACTCAGTTGCTGGAGAGGAAGGAAACCGCTCAGGGATTTCACCATGAGGCCAATGGTGACTTTAAAACAGTTACAGAGTTGAATGGCTGTGATAGGACATAAGTGAGGATGGCTCAACTACATTGTAGTTACTCTACAATACTAACCTAAATGACAGTGAAAAGAAGGATGCCTGCACTCTTCAAATTTACAAGCATGGTGGTGGCTGCATCATTTTATGGGTATGCTTGTCATCGGCAAGGACTATGGATTTTTTTAGGGTAAAAATAAACGGAATAGAGCTAAGCAGAGGCAAAATCTGAGAAGAAAACCTGGGATGTTTCAAGAATAATGTGCAAATATTGTACAATCCAAGTGTGAAAAGCTCTTAGACTTACCCAGAAAGACTCACAGCAGTAATCGCTGCCAAATGTGATTCCAACATGTATTGGTGTGAATACTTATGTAAATTACATATTTCTGTATTTCAGTTTCCATAAATTTGCAAACATTTCTAAAAACATGTTTTCACTTTGTCATTATGGATTACTGTGTGTAGATGGGTGAGAAAATAAATACATTTGATCCATTTTCAATTCAGGTTTTAAAAATGAGGAATAAGTCAAAGGGTATGAATACTTTCTGCAGGCACTGTAAGTAAGACAAACATACCCTAACACACAGAGGTAGATACAAGTAGGTAAGCAAGGTTATAGTTGAAGGGTGGGTTTGTTTACCTGACTTACCGAGGTGTGTCTGGCCCATGACATCTGCTAGCCGGCTGGCTGCCCCGCTCCCTCCGCTCTGCGTGGAGGAGGAGGAGGTGGTGGAGGAGGTGGTGGAGCCGTGGATGGCCCTGCTGATCCAGTTCTCCATGTTGATGCTGCCCTGGCTGGAGGTGGGTGTGCCCTCACCCTGCATGGAGCCCTCTTCCTCAGAGCCTGACGACGTGTCTGGAGGGGGGGGGGGGAGTGGAGCAGAGAGGAAGAGAGGGTTTACGACAGCAGGGAAACACACACATGAACAGAATTACATACGCGCACACACAAACACCTGCATGTCACTGTCGGACATTTGCACAACAAATAGATACTAAACTCTGTCATGGCCCTGAGGGGATTTCCCCTCCCCCCTAACATACCCCCTCCACACCTGATTCGGAGGGGTTGGATTAAATGCGGAAGACTTATTTTGGTTGAATGCATTCAGTTGTTTAACTGTCTAGGTATCCTCTTTCCTATTCCCCTCTTCGCCACCTATACAGTGGATACAGGTGTGTCCACAGAAGGCATGCCGATCAGAGAGTTGACAGACACTTGATCCTGACAATGAGGGGGAGAATGGCTTCCTTCCACAGTATCAGAGTCAGACTGTAGGAACACTACAGCCCCCTACTGCCCTACATAACACTACAGCCCCCTGCTACCCTACAGAACCCTACTGTCCTCTACTGCCCTACAGAACCATACTGCCCTACAGAACCATACGGCCCTACAGCCCCCTACTGCCCTACAGAACCCTACTGTCCTCTACTGCACTACAGCCCCCTACTGCCCTACAGAACCCTACAGCCCCCTCGAGAAACCTACTGCCCCATACAGAACCCTACAGCCCCCTACAGAACTCTACTGCCCCCTACAGAACCCTACTGCCCCCTACAGAACCCACAGCCCCAGAACCTCTCACCATTAGGCTGATTCACTGCCATGCACCCAAATCCACCGCAACACACAGACATAGTCTCAGCACAAACACTCTTAGATCATCCACTCTGTTCTGTTAATATCACAACTCCTCACCCAGGGATGTTTTTAGCTCTAGTCTGTCGTAGTGGCTCAGTCTGGGGATGAGTGAGTGTGATTCTTTGTGTGCTTAATTTTGCATATGTTTTGCATACTGTGTCAGGACAGGGCTGTCTGCCTGTGGGCCGGGCCAAGGGAGGGGAACAAACAGAGAAAGTGCGGGGATCATGACGACTCATTTCAGAACGAGCTACTGAGAGAGATAAACAACAGAGGTGTGTGTGTGTGTGTGATACAGTGGCCTCAAACCTGAAACATTGACCTTTTCTAAAAATAAAAATAAAAATCTGCATGGACTAACTTTGTAAAAGGTGTAAATGTACTTAATGGGTTTTATGAGTGGACATAAAATATAAGTTAGTCTTTTCTTGGCCAGACTAAACGTACACAGTAAATGTCTTCCCACTGTCTTTCCTAGTGACAGCAGTGAGAGAGACGGTAACCTTTGCTGGGCTGAGGGAGGTCTCCTCCAGCATGCAGCATACTGTATGCTAGCTCAAACTATAGAATTACATACAAATTATAGGATCTCTATTGCTCCAACACACTGAAGGCCACTGGGGTTTCATCTGCCCAAAAGGATGTCTGCTGCAGCCTGTGAAATGAAGCCAAAAGGGGGTAGACTAGGGCAACAACACTGGCAGCTCTGCCCTGCCATTGGCCATTTGCATTTTGCCACATCAGAGCGCTGTCTGATTGGCCAGCGCTATGTAGAGTGCTGCCTGATAGGCCAGAGGTGTTGTCAGTCAAATTGGTGACAGCTGTCAGTCAGCAGAGCTCACACCTGGGCTCTCCTATGTTGTTGACACTGGGACAGATAAGAGTGTGTGTGTATATCGTATATAGCGTCCTGTTTTGAAAAAGACTACCCATGTATACAGTATGGTCTTAATAAAGTACTGGACATCAGCATTTGATTTGCCGGTCCTATGCGCCTTCAATATTAATTACTTTGATTATGCTTCTTCTGCTGAGGCTGATAAGGTGTTGTGATACTGTGATACTGTGTGCACACACACACACACACACACACACACACACACACACACACACTTAGATGGGAATAGAGGCAGAGGCTTTTGACAAGCTGGTCAAAACTATATAGTGATATAGGGAATAGGGAGCTATTTTGGGACACAGACATGTACAAAATAAAATCGCCATACTAATTACTTACAAAGACAGACAAGAAAACAAATAAAGAGTGGAGTCCATATTGGAGTTGGCAGGTTGTGGAGGAATAGTGTGCTCCAATGGAATACTGCTGCTTGCCTTGCTTGGT
This sequence comes from Oncorhynchus mykiss, assembly GCF_013265735.2. NCBI lineage: Eukaryota > Metazoa > Chordata > Actinopteri > Salmoniformes > Salmonidae > Oncorhynchus > Oncorhynchus mykiss. Next base: position 23,891,899 of record NC_048592.1, read on the forward strand.
ATGATGGGTGTGTGTGGGACTTTTTCCCCCACATGCACCCAGCCTCACAGGCAGTCAGGCACAAACAACGCCAGCGCTCAAGGGGCTGTTCGCTCTGCCTAGAAGAATTGTGCGTGCCCTGCTAATTTGGAATCATGTGAAAATGTGCTTGTGGCGATTCCTAAATGGATGTCAATTGTGTGTGTGTTCAGTAAATTAATCCCTGTAGAAGCCTCACTCCCAGCCTTCAGCACTAATGCAAATAAGATGGTCTCATATCGCTGTCACACACACACGCACCTCTGTCCACGCCACGCCACTCCATAACACAGCTCTGTTCACTCCCTAACACAGCCCTCTCTCATAAAGACACTGTCCATAAAGACACTCCATAAACCCCTGGCTGGGTGGGGTATGCCGTGTTACATTACTATAGCTATACAGTACAAAACAGGCGATGACGTCAACACCTTATTGCTGTTGTCAGTGATTTAGCACACAGCCAGATGTTGGTTAGTGGGATACGGCAAAGGGAGAAATGAGCTCTAGCATCTAACGTGCTAGTATTATTAACCATATACTCATTCTATAAGCTGAGCATAAGAGTGATGGAGCAAAAGAGTCCCATATTCTCTATTTAGTGCACTATGCGCCCCCCGGAGCCCTGGTCAAAAGTAGTGCACTATATAGGGAATAGGGTATAGTTTGAGATGTAACTGAAGTCTGTAGTTCAGCTTTTATTTTCGACAAGGGTCTGGAAGAAGTGACTGAAATTGATGGCAATCACAATTATCCTATAGAAGAAGGTCAAAATGGTCATCTATCAACTGTTTTTAGCCAGCATGAGCAACAGCTTCAAGTCGAGTGAACCCCTCCCATGGTCATCTATGACATCATGTCAGTACTAGCTTCTTTCTGCTCCTGACACTGACAGACTGGGGACGTTTGATCTGTAACGTCTCTGGAGTGTCATCAACTCTAGTGCTAAAATACTACTGAACTGAAGTGTTAAATTGCTGTTGCATCTAAATGGATGCTATGCTTAAAAAGTATTTCTATATGCACAATATCAAGAGGAAACAACTTAATCATACATTAACGTTGATTAGACTTTTATATTGACTCATTTAGTTGTAATTACATCCAGTCAAGAAATAACGTAGATACTCTTCAACAACGTATGTGATAAATTGATGTATTTCCAACCCAGGCTGATTGAACTGACCAACACACACACGGAGTATAACAAAAATGAGCAACACCTTCGTAATATTAAGTTGCACACACACACAATCCATGTCTTAACTGTCTCAAGGCTTCAAAATCATTATTTAACCTGTCTCCTCCTCTTCATCTACACTGATTCAAGTGGATTTAACAAGTGACATCAATAAGGGATCATAACTTTCACCTGGGTTCACCTGGTCAGTCTCATGGAAAGAGCAGCTGTTCTTAATGTTTTGTATCCAGAGTGTATACTGTTCTACTCTTCCTGATTGACTAAACATCAGATTAAACACACACATTAGTGACACTGAATGAGTGAGTTAGTGAGGGGCAGGGACAGGGACAGGGGCAGGGACAGGCTGGAGGCATATTCACGCCTCCAGGGTGAAGATTCTCCTAGGTACAGATCTAGGATCAGTTTCCGCTCCCCCAATCCTAACCTAAACCATAAGTGGGAAAAATGCAAAACTGACCCAAGATCACGACCAGGGACAATGTCACCCTACATCAATCTTCAGGCGTACACACACACGCCACACACATACACAGTGCAGTGGAGCAGTCCCAGGCTGCTATGATTACCTTGGTGTCCTATATGTTCCTCACCTGGGGGAGTGTAGGCATCCATGGAGGACTGCACGACCAGGGAGCGGCGCTTGGAGGGCATGGGTACTGCCATCTTACCACGCTCCTTCTGTTTGGCAAGAGCTGCCTGCACAGCCTCTGTGTGGACATCTGCAAAACACACAGCGCAGGACAGACATGTTGGAAGACCTGACAAACTCCCAGTTTTCAGGTTAATTACGGGACAAATTAAATGAGTCTGTGGAATGTATATTTCACTAAACAATATATACTATATATAATTAGAACAAGGACAACAATTACAGTATATATTGTAGCTAAAGTATATTATTTTGAAAAGCATAGGCTTAGAAGATTGGGATGAAATAATCACTGTGAATGTAGCCGAAATACTACTTCAGAAGTTCCACAGTGTATGTACAGTAACAAGCAACATTGTTCATTGTCGATACTCTCAAGGTGGTAGTTGTCTTCTTCTACACTGGGGACTTCACCGCTGTTGGCTTCTCACAAAAGCAAGACGACATCTCACTCTAAGTGGACTAATCTAACCAAACAATAGGCTGATAAAACATTGTGCCATAATGTAACTTATAAAAGATCATAAAGAAAGAGTTTGGTTTTAGTGAGGAAAAACTATTGCCAGTAACCTATGCCCTTTATGTCTCGATGCTTTAGTGGCCCTGTTTAGTAACGGCCATTGAGAACAGACTCTGGTTGTATCCCAAATGGCACCCCATTCCTTTTCTAGTGCTCCACTTTGACCGGAGCCCTATGTACTCTGGTCAAAAGTAGTACACCAGAAAGGCAATAGGGTGCCATTTGGGACGCATCCAAAGCCTTTGTGGTTGTCATGTATTCTTTAATTCAACATGAATCCTGTTTTATAGGGCTGTATTCTAGGAACTTGTGTGCCCATTGGCTGCTCCCTCTATGTCTGGGTCTGAATAATGTCTCCAGACAACTGAAGCTTAATGTGAGATCATTGTGTCCAGCCCTATAATAGGCTATTATTAAGAGCACCAATAGCTGTGTGTAAAGCAAAGCACTGGTAAAATACAACAAAAACCATGATGCAAACCAACAGGAAGTATGGTGCCATTTGGGGCACAGAAAATGTGTGTTTCTAAGACAAAGCTAGAACACAGTGCCAGAATCTGTGGTTGGTATGTTGAGTCATTTGTCTGCAAACCACAGAAATGATTAGCCTTTTGATATATATATATATATATATATATATGAAGTGGTTCATTGGTCTAAATAGGAGTGATAAACAGCATTGGGGTGGTAAATAAAAAGCTTGTTTTTATGCATTTAGCATTAATAGTATAAAAAACAACGCTCTTGGTAATCCAAATTAATTATGTTACCACAAACCAAATGTAATTTAGTGTTTAAAATGCAGTTCTCCATTAGTGCTTCTATACTGTCCTATAGTAACTGCCAAGTTGCTAACTGTACTTCAGGAAGACAACTCACAGAGCTGAATGTACAACCAGGTGCATGGTGAAAAAAGGGTATTCAAAATAGAAGAGAAACTACAGCACACTGGTAATACTGGGTTTTTGTCATTTGTATTACGTTTCCAACTGTATACCATGAGCTTGAGTTTTGTGTTACTGTTTGTGATGTGTTGAAAGGTGTTTCTGGCGTACCTGATCTGTAGCGTTCGTCCCGGGAGCCAGAGGAGCGGCGGCGGTGGTAGCGAGAGGAGGAGCCGGGGGTGACAGGAGTTCTCCTCTCGTGGGGCACAGAAGGGTCCATCCCTTGGGTGGAGAGGGAGAAGACAGAGTTAACTACATTACAGCCTGACCACCATCAGCACTGTACCTGTTGCTACAGTACAGCCTGACCACCATCAGCACTGTACCTGTACAGCCTGACCACCATCAGCACTGCACCTGTTACTACAGTACAGCCTGACCACCATCAGCACTGCACCTGTTACTACATTACAGCCTGACCACCATCAGCACTGTACCTGTTGCTACAGTACAGCCTGACCACCATCAGCACTGTACCTGTTACTACAGTACAGCCTGACCACCATCAGCACTGCACCTGTTACTACAGTACAGCCTGACCACCATCAGCACTGTACCAGTTACTACAGTACAGCCTGACCACCATCAGCACTGTACCTGTTGCTACAGTACAGCCTGACCACCATCAGCACTGTACCTGTTACTACAGTACAGCCTGACCACCATCAGCACTGCACCTGTTACTACAGTACAGCCTGACCACCATCAGCACTGCACCATTTACTACAGTACAGCCTGACCACCATCAGCACTGCACCTGTTACTACAGTACAGCCTGACCACCATCAGCACTGCACCTGTTACTACAGTACAGCCTGACCACCATCAGCACTGTACCTGTACAGCCTGACCACCATCAGCACTGTACCTGTTACTACAGTACAGCCTGACCACCATCAGCACTGTACCTGTTACTACAGTACAGCCTGAACACCATCAGCACTGCACCTGTTACTACAGTACAGCCTGACCACCATCAGCACTGTACCTGTTACTACAGTACAGCCTGACCACCATCAGCACTGTACCTGTACAGCCTGACCACCATCAGCACTGTACCTGTACAGCCTGACCACCATCAGCACTGTACCTGTACAGCCTGACCACATCAGCACTGTACCTGTTACTACAGTACAGCCTGACCACCATCAGCACTGCACCTGTTACTACAGTACAGCCTGACCACCATCAGCACTGTACCTGTTACTACAGTACAGCCTGACCACCATCAGCACTGTACCTGTACAGCCTGACCACCATCAGCACTGTACCTGTTACTACAGTACAGCCTGACCACCATCAGCACTGCACCTGTTACTACAGTACAGCCTGACCACCATCAGCACTGTACCTGTTACTACAGTACAGCCTGACCACCATCAGCACTACACCTGTTACTACATTACAGCCTGACCACCATCAGCACTGTACCTGTTACTACAGTACAGCCTGACCACCATCAGCACTGCACCTGTTACTACAGTACAGCCTGACCACCATCAGCACTGTACCCATTACTACAGTACAGCCTGACCACCATCAGCACTGTACCTGTTACTACAGTACAGCCTGACCACCATCAGCACTGTACCTGTACAGCCTGACCACCATCAGCACTGTACCTGTTAATACAGTACAGCCTGACCACCATCAGCACTGCACCTGTTACTACAGTACAGCCTGACCACCATCAGCACTGTACCTGTTACTACAGTACAGCCTGACCACCATCAGCACTGTACCTGTTACTACAGTACAACCTGACCACCATCAGCACTGTACCTGTACAGCCTGACCACCATCAGCACTGCACCTGTTACTACAGTACAGCCTGACCACCATCAGCACTGTACCTGTTACTACAGTACAGCCTGACCACCATCAGCACTGTACCTGTACAGCCTGGCCACCATCAGCACTGTACCTGTTACTACAGTACAGCCTGACCACCATCAGCACTGCACCTGTTACTACAGTACAGCCTGACCACCATCAGCACTGTACCTGTTACTACAGTACAGCCTGACCACCATCAGCACTGTACCTGTACAGCCTGACCACCATCAGCACTGTACCTGTTACTACAGTACAGCCTGACCACCATCAGCACTGCACCTGTTACTACAGTACAGCCTGACCACCATCAGCACTGTACCTGTTACTACAGTACAGCCTGACCACCATCAGCACTGTACCTGTTACTACAGTACAGCCTGACCACCATCAGCACTGTACCTGTTACTACAGTACAGCCTGACCACCATCAGCACTGTACATGTTACTACAGTACAGCCTGACCACCATCAGCACTGCACCTGTTACTACAGTACAGCCTGACCACCATCAGCACTGTACCTGTTACTACAGTACAGCCTGACCACCATCAGCACTGTACCTGTTACTACAGTACAGCCTGACCACCATCAGTACTGCACCTGTTACTACAGTACAGCCTGACCACCATCAGCACTGTACCTGTACAGCCTGACCACCATCAGCACTGCACCTGTTACTACAGTACAGCCTGACCACCATCAGCACTGCACCTGTTACTACAGTACAGCCTGACCACCATCAGCACTGCACCTGTTACTACAGTACAGCCTGACCACCATCAGCACTGCACCTGTTACTACAGTACAGCCTGACCACCATCAGCACTGTACCTGTTACTACAGTACAGCCTGACCACCATCAGCACTGTACCTGTTACTACAGTACAGCCTGACCACCATCAGCACTGTACCTGTTACTACAGTACAGCCTGACCACCATCAGCACTGTACCTGTTACTACAGTACAGCCTGACCACCATCAGCACTGTACCTGGTACTACAGTACAGCCTGACCACCATCAGCACTGTACCTGTTACTACAGTACAGCCTGACCACCATCAGCACTGTACCTGTTACTTCAGTACAGCCTGACCACCATCAGCACTGTACCTGTTACTACAGTACAGCCTGACCACCATCAGCACTGTACCTGTTACTACAGTACAGCCTGACCACCATCAGCACTGTACCTGTTACTACAGTACAGCCTGACCACCATCAGCACTGTACCTGTTACTACAATACAGCCTGACCACCATCAGCACTGTACCTGTTACTACAGTACAGCCTGACCACCATCAGCACTGTACCTGGTACTACAGTACAGCCTGACCACCATCAGCACTGTACCTGTTACTACAGTACAGCCTGACCACCATCAGCACTGTACCTGTTACTACAGTACAGCCTGACCACCATCAGCACTGTACCTGTTACTACAGTACAGCCTGACCACCATCAGCACTGTACCTGTTACTACAGTACAGCCTGACCACCATCAGCACTGTACCTGTTACTACAGTACAGCCTGACCACCATCAGCACTGTACCTGTTACTACAGTACAACCTGACCACCATCAGCACTGTACCTGTACAGCCTGACCACCATCAGCACTGCACCTGTTACTACAGTACAGCCTGACCACCATCAGCACTGTACCTGTTACTACAGTACAGCCTGACCACCATCAGCACTGTACCTGTACAGCCTGGCCACCATCAGCACTGTACCTGTTACTACAGTACAGCCTGACCACCATCAGCACTGCACCTGTTACTACAGTACAGCCTGACCACCATCAGCACTGTACCTGTTACTACAGTACAGCCTGACCACCATCAGCACTGTACCTGTACAGCCTGACCACCATCAGCACTGTACCTGTTACTACAGTACAGCCTGACCACCATCAGCACTGCACCTGTTACTACAGTACAGCCTGACCACCATCAGCACTGTACCTGTTACTACAGTACAGCCTGACCACCATCAGCACTGTACCTGTTACTACAGTACAGCCTGACCACCATCAGCACTGTACCTGTACAGCCTGACCACCATCAGCACTGTACCTGTTACTACAGTACAGCCTGACCACCATCAGCACTGTACATGTTACTACAGTACAGCCTGACCACCATCAGCACTGCACCTGTTACTACAGTACAGCCTGACCACCATCAGCACTGTACCTGTTACTACAGTACAGCCTGACCACCATCAGCACTGTACCTGTTACTACAGTACAGCCTGACCACCATCAGCACTGCACCTGTTACTACAGTACAGCCTGACCACCATCAGCACTGTACCTGTACAGCCTGACCACCATCAGCACTGCACCTGTTACTACAGTACAGCCTGACCACCATCAGCACTGCACCTGTTACTACAGTACAGCCTGACCACCATCAGCACTGCACCTGTTACTACAGTACAGCCTGACCACCATCAGCACTGTACCTGTTACTACAGTACAGCCTGACCACCATCAGCACTGTACCTGGTACTACAGTACAACCTGACCACCATCAGCACTGTACCTGTTACTACAGTACAGCCTGACCACCATCAGCACTGTACCTGTTACTACAGTACAGCCTGACCACCATCAGCACTGTACCTGTTACTACAGTACAGCCTGACCACCATCAGCACTGTACCTGTTACTACAGTACAGCCTGACCACCATCAGCACTGTACCTGTACAGCCTGACCACCATCAGCACTGTACCTGTTACTACAGTACAGCCTGACCACCATCAGCACTGTACATGTTACTACAGTACAGCCTGACCACCATCAGCACTGCACCTGTTACTACAGTACAGCCTGACCACCATCAGCACTGTACCTGTTACTACAGTACAGCCTGACCACCATCAGCACTGTACCTGTTACTACAGTACAGCCTGACCACCATCAGTACTGCACCTGTTACTACAGTACAGCCTGACCACCATCAGCACTGTACCTGTACAGCCTGACCACCATCAGCACTGCACCTGTTACTACAGTACAGCCTGACCACCATCAGCACTGCACCTGTTACTACAGTACAGCCTGACCACCATCAGCACTGCACCTGTTACTACAGTACAGCCTGACCACCATCAGCACTGCACCTGTTACTACAGTACAGCCTGACCACCATCAGCACTGTACCTGTTACTACAGTACAGCCTGACCACCATCAGCACTGTACCTGTTACTACAGTACAGCCTGACCACCATCAGCACTGTACCTGTTACTACAGTACAGCCTGACCACCATCAGCACTGTACCTGTTACTTCAGTACAGCCTGACCACCATCAGCACTGTACCTGGTACTACAGTACAGCCTGACCACCATCAGCACTGTACCTGTTACTACAGTACAGCCTGACCACCATCAGCACTGTACCTGTTACTACAGTACAGCCTGACCACCATCAGCACTGTACCTGTTACTACAGTACAGCCTGACCACCATCAGCACTGTACCTGTTACTACAGTACAGCCTGACCACCATCAGCACTGTACCTGTTACTACAGTACAGCCTGACCACCATCAGCACTGTACCTGTTACTACAATACAGCCTGACCACCATCAGCACTGTACCTGTTACTACAGTACAGCCTGACCACCATCAGCACTGTACCTGGTACTACAGTACAGCCTGACCACCATCAGCACTGTACCTGTTACTACAGTACAGCCTGACCACCATCAGCACTGTACCTGTTACTACAGTACAGCCTGACCACCATCAGCACTGTACCTGTTACTACAGTACAGCCTGACCACCATCAGCACTGTACCTGTTACTACAGTACAGCCTGACCACCATCAGCACTGTACCTGTTACTACAGTACAGCCTGACCACCATCAGCACTGTACCTGGTACTACAGTACAGCCTGACCACCATCAGCACTGTACCTGTTACTACAGTACAACCTGACCACCATCAGCACTGTACCTGTACAGCCTGACCACCATCAGCACTGCACCTGTTACTACAGTACAGCCTGACCACCATCAGCACTGTACCTGTTACTACAGTACAGCCTGACCACCATCAGCACTGTACCTGTACAGCCTGGCCACCATCAGCACTGTACCTGTTACTACAGTACAGCCTGACCACCATCAGCACTGCACCTGTTACTACAGTACAGCCTGACCACCATCAGCACTGTACCTGTTACTACAGTACAGCCTGACCACCATCAGCACTGTACCTGTACAGCCTGACCACCATCAGCACTGTACCTGTTACTACAGTACAGCCTGACCACCATCAGCACTGCACCTGTTACTACAGTACAGCCTGACCACCATCAGCACTGTACCTGTTACTACAGTACAGCCTGACCACCATCAGCACTGTACCTGTTACTACAGTACAGCCTGACCACCATCAGCACTGTACCTGTACAGCCTGACCACCATCAGCACTGTACCTGTTACTACAGTACAGCCTGACCACCATCAGCACTGTACATGTTACTACAGTACAGCCTGACCACCATCAGCACTGCACCTGTTACTACAGTACAGCCTGACCACCATCAGCACTGTACCTGTTACTACAGTACAGCCTGACCACCATCAGCACTGTACCTGTTACTACAGTACAGCCTGACCACCATCAGCACTGCACCTGTTACTACAGTACAGCCTGACCACCATCAGCACTGTACCTGTACAGCCTGACCACCATCAGCACTGCACCTGTTACTACAGTACAGCCTGACCACCATCAGCACTGCACCTGTTACTACAGTACAGCCTGACCACCATCAGCACTGCACCTGTTACTACAGTACAGCCTGACCACCATCAGCACTGTACCTGTTACTACAGTACAGCCTGACCACCATCAGCACTGTACCTGGTACTACAGTACAGCCTGACCACCATCAGCACTGTACCTGTTACTACAGTACAGCCTGACCACCATCAGCACTGTACCTGTTACTACAGTACAGCCTGACCACCATCAGCACTGTACCTGTTACTACAGTACAGCCTGACCACCATCAGCACTGTACCTGTTACTACAGTACAGCCTGACCACCATCAGCACTGTACCTGTTACTACAATACAGCCTGACCACCATCAGCACTGTACCTGTTACTACAGTACAGCCTGACCACCATCAGCACTGTACCTGTTACTACAGTACAGCCTGACCACCATCAGCACTGTACCTGTTACTACAGTACAGCCTGACCACCATCAGCACTGTACCTGTACAGCCTGGCCACCATCAGCACTGTACCTGTTACTACAGTACAGCCTGACCACCATCAGCACTGCACCTGTTACTACAGTACAGCCTGACCACCATCAGCACTGTACCTGTTACTACAGTACAGCCTGACCACCATCAGCACTGTACCTGTACAGCCTGACCACCATCAGCACTGTACCTGTTACTACAGTACAGCCTGACCACCATCAGCACTGCACCTGTTACTACAGTACAGCCTGACCACCATCAGCACTGTACCTGTTACTACAGTACAGCCTGACCACCATCAGCACTGTACCTGTTACTACAGTACAGCCTGACCACCATCAGCACTGTACCTGTACAGCCTGACCACCATCAGCACTGTACCTGTTACTACAGTACAGCCTGACCACCATCAGCACTGTACATGTTACTACAGTACAGCCTGACCACCATCAGCACTGCACCTGTTACTACAGTACAGCCTGACCACCATCAGCACTGTACCTGTTACTACAGTACAGCCTGACCACCATCAGCACTGTACCTGTTACTACAGTACAGCCTGACCACCATCAGCACTGCACCTGTTACTACAGTACAGCCTGACCACCATCAGCACTGTACCTGTACAGCCTGACCACCATCAGCACTGCACCTGTTACTACAGTACAGCCTGACCACCATCAGCACTGCACCTGTTACTACAGTACAGCCTGACCACCATCAGCACTGCACCTGTTACTACAGTACAGCCTGACCACCATCAGCACTGTACCTGTTACTACAGTACAGCCTGACCACCATCAGCACTGTACCTGGTACTACAGTACAACCTGACCACCATCAGCACTGTACCTGTTACTACAGTACAGCCTGACCACCATCAGCACTGTACCTGTTACTACAGTACAGCCTGACCACCATCAGCACTGTACCTGTTACTACAGTACAGCCTGACCACCATCAGCACTGTACCTGTTACTACAGTACAGCCTGACCACCATCAGCACTGTACCTGTACAGCCTGACCACCATCAGCACTGTACCTGTTACTACAGTACAGCCTGACCACCATCAGCACTGTACATGTTACTACAGTACAGCCTGACCACCATCAGCACTGCACCTGTTACTACAGTACAGCCTGACCACCATCAGCACTGTACCTGTTACTACAGTACAGCCTGACCACCATCAGCACTGTACCTGTTACTACAGTACAGCCTGACCACCATCAGTACTGCACCTGTTACTACAGTACAGCCTGACCACCATCAGCACTGTACCTGTACAGCCTGACCACCATCAGCACTGCACCTGTTACTACAGTACAGCCTGACCACCATCAGCACTGCACCTGTTACTACAGTACAGCCTGACCACCATCAGCACTGCACCTGTTACTACAGTACAGCCTGACCACCATCAGCACTGCACCTGTTACTACAGTACAGCCTGACCACCATCAGCACTGTACCTGTTACTACAGTACAGCCTGACCACCATCAGCACTGTACCTGTTACTACAGTACAGCCTGACCACCATCAGCACTGTACCTGTTACTACAGTACAGCCTGACCACCATCAGCACTGTACCTGTTACTACAGTACAGCCTGACCACCATCAGCACTGTACCTGGTACTACAGTACAGCCTGACCACCATCAGCACTGTACCTGTTACTACAGTACAGCCTGACCACCATCAGCACTGTACCTGTTACTACAGTACAGCCTGACCACCATCAGCACTGTACCTGTTACTACAGTACAGCCTGACCACCATCAGCACTGTACCTGTTACTACAGTACAGCCTGACCACCATCAGCACTGTACCTGTTACTACAGTACAGCCTGACCACCATCAGCACTGTACCTGTTACTACAATACAGCCTGACCACCATCAGCACTGTACCTGTTACTACAGTACAGCCTGACCACCATCAGCACTGTACCTGGTACTACAGTACAGCCTGACCACCATCAGCACTGTACCTGTTACTACAGTACAGCCTGACCACCATCAGCACTGTACCTGTTACTACAGTACAGCCTGACCACCATCAGCACTGTACCTGTTACTACAGTACAGCCTGACCACCATCAGCACTGTACCTGTTACTACAGTACAGCCTGACCACCATCAGCACTGTACCTGTTACTACAGTACAGCCTGACCACCATCAGCACTGTACCTGGTACTACAGTACAGCCTGACCACCATCAGCACTGTACCTGTTACTACAGTACAACCTGACCACCATCAGCACTGTACCTGTACAGCCTGACCACCATCAGCACTGCACCTGTTACTACAGTACAGCCTGACCACCATCAGCACTGTACCTGTTACTACAGTACAGCCTGACCACCATCAGCACTGTACCTGTACAGCCTGGCCACCATCAGCACTGTACCTGTTACTACAGTACAGCCTGACCACCATCAGCACTGCACCTGTTACTACAGTACAGCCTGACCACCATCAGCACTGTACCTGTTACTACAGTACAGCCTGACCACCATCAGCACTGTACCTGTACAGCCTGACCACCATCAGCACTGTACCTGTTACTACAGTACAGCCTGACCACCATCAGCACTGCACCTGTTACTACAGTACAGCCTGACCACCATCAGCACTGTACCTGTTACTACAGTACAGCCTGACCACCATCAGCACTGTACCTGTTACTACAGTACAGCCTGACCACCATCAGCACTGTACCTGTACAGCCTGACCACCATCAGCACTGTACCTGTTACTACAGTACAGCCTGACCACCATCAGCACTGTACATGTTACTACAGTACAGCCTGACCACCATCAGCACTGCACCTGTTACTACAGTACAGCCTGACCACCATCAGCACTGCACCTGTTACTACAGTACAGCCTGACCACCATCAGCACTGCACCTGTTACTACAGTACAGCCTGACCACCATCAGCACTGTACCTGTTACTACAGTACAGCCTGACCACCATCAGCACTGTACCTGGTACTACAGTACAGCCTGACCACCATCAGCACTGTACCTGTTACTACAGTACAGCCTGACCACCATCAGCACTGTACCTGTTACTACAGTACAGCCTGACCACCATCAGCACTGTACCTGTTACTACAGTACAGCCTGACCACCATCAGCACTGTACCTGTTACTACAGTACAGCCTGACCACCATCAGCACTGTACCTGTTACTACAATACAGCCTGACCACCATCAGCACTGTACCTGTTACTACAGTACAGCCTGACCACCATCAGCACTGTACCTGGTACTACAGTACAGCCTGACCACCATCAGCACTGTACCTGTTACTACAGTACAGCCTGACCACCATCAGCACTGTACCTGTTACTACAGTACAGCCTGACCACCATCAGCACTGTACCTGTTACTACAGTACAGCCTGACCACCATCAGCACTGTACCTGTTACTACAGTACAGCCTGACCACCATCAGCACTGTACCTGTTACTACAGTACAGCCTGACCACCATCAGCACTGTACCTGGTACTACAGTACAGCCTGACCACCATCAGCACTGTACCTGTTACTACAGTACAGCCTGACCACCATCAGCACTGTACCTGTTACTACAATACAGATGCAGTTCCCATGGGTGGTACAGAAAGAACAATGCAGACTCTATTTTGCGGTTTTTGGATACTACGTATTTGTTCCTGCCAAAACCAGCACCTGGATCTATACACACTGCTGTGCACAGAGGTTTCTCTTTCTTTTGTGCACGGTAGATACTAGCCTATCATAGATGATATTATGAGCATATAGTAGTGTAGTATACAGTAAAATGATTAAATGAATAGATGGACAAGGACAATTAATTCATTATACTGTCTGCATCAAACCGAGTATGACTATGATTTATTCTGACAGGCACCTGAACTCAACTTAATTTCACAATAGACTGTGAAACATCAACTGACATTATTGGACATTATTCTATTTTGTCTGGCAAGGGATTGTTAGGCTCAGTTAAAACGGAGGGTCCCAGCAATTAACCCTGTTTCATATTCAATCTATCAGGGGACTGGGTCCCTCAGCCTCTCATATGTTTGAGCAGAGCCCTATGGGCCCTGGTCAAAAGTAGTGCACTATATATGGAATAGGGTGCTATTTTGGACATAACCAGCCTCTCATTGTCAATTACAGCGCAGTGGCAATCAGCCCCTAAACCTGAACCTCAGCATGGAGCTCTTGGGATGAGATGATTTTCAGCGTAAATCCTAGGCTGTGGACACACAGAAACCAAACAAACACCCACCAGTTACTTTCATTTAAACTGCCTGCAATTGTTCCAGTCTTGAAGACAGTCTGCTAGCTAGACAGCACAAAGCTAGTGATCTATGACTGAAGCTATAATGGCTACATTACAGCACAACCCCAGAAGGTAAATCTCAGGTTCACGACAAAGAAACACTGAGCCACTCACTTCCCAGTCCTCAACACCAAAGCTCCAAGCAGCAGTCTGAGCAATGCAGCAGCTTATAATACTGTAGGTAAGTGTCCCATAAAGTGGATTACGTTCTGCTGGGCTATAACAGCCATTGGTTTAGCACTAAGAGACATGATAGATGCAGGATACCATTCCCTCTTTCTCCCTGTCGATCGAGAACACTCAGCAGCACCCCCCCCCCTCCACACACACACACCTTAAAGTAAATCAATCTCAGTCTCATCTGTTCTCCATCTGCCTCACACAGGGAAAGATGCTACATTCAATAAGAGGCTCGATGGAGGAGTCTGATCTCAATAGTGCTGCACTCGTCTTCTCCACTGACAGTGTTATTTAGGAGGACTATCTACCGCTATGCTGTAATAACAACATACGTAGACTGGTAAAGATTTCCGAAAGGTGTTTTGCTAGCGCCAATGTGCAATGTAACTGTTCCCCCTGAAGGGTGTCACCTATAATAGGGTTTGAATTAGAGCTACCTGTAATACAGAGATACTGGGTGATAGATAATGGTTTACTGGCAGACAACACTCCATAAACCTAGAATGGCTTGAGTCGAGGCTAGATAGAGAAAGTTTGTTGCTGGTGGTGTTCTAAATGGCAATACATATGCATGTACAGTAACACGCTCTCTGATACAGTAGTACTAACTTAACCTAGTTTTGTGAATCCCCTGATGAATGTACATCTTACTACCCCATTTAGTCCGTTTGTAATGGTCCTCCCCTTCCCAATCAATATCTTTTTTGAGACCAGTACAGTATCGGTTTTATGTATGTGCTCAGACTTTTCAGACTCACTGTGGTGCACTGGGCTAGAAAGGAAACAACCATCACACTACTGGTGTAACAGTCTGCTGTCTCAGCCTTTTATCGACTTCAGGCAAGCGTGATGCGAATGCTTGGTCTCATGGGAGGGTTGCAAAATTCTGGTAACTATGCCAACATTTCCAGGTTTTCCAGAATTCCTGGTTAGAGTCTTCTGGATTTCCTGTTTATTCCCTTCTAAATTTGTGATTTTTCCAAGTGGGAATTTGGGGAACGTTACTGTAATTTGTAACCCTAGTCAGAGGCCAGGCGTTCGCTTCACATTACACCTTTCTAACTGTTCTACAGTGGGAGTGTGTACTAGTTGTTATTACAATCCTGAGGAACGGTTCATCTTCCAATGGATTAATAGTCAGCGGCCCAAATGGCACCCTATTCCCTATATAGTGCACTTCTCTTGCTATCTAACCTCCAAACGAGCTTCAATGCCATACAACACTCCTTCCGTGGCATCCAACTGCTCTTAAACGCTAGTAAAACCAAATGCATGCTTTTCAACTGTTCGCTGCCTGCACCCGCCCGCCCGACCTAGAATATGTGGACATCTATAAGTACCTAGCAGTCTGGCTAGACTGTAAACTCTCCTTCCAGACTCATATCAAACATCTCCAATCCAAAATCAAATCTAGAATCGGCTTTCTATTTTGCAACAAAGCCTCCTTCACTCACGCCGCCAAACTTACCATAGTAAAACTGATTATCCTACCGATCCTCGACTTCGGCGATGTCATCTACAAAATAGCTTTCAATACTCTACTCAGCAAACTGGATGCAGTTTATCACAGTGCCATCCGTTTTGTTACTACAGCACCTTATACCACCCACCACTGCGACCTGTATACTTTAGTCGGCTGGCCCTCGCTACATATTCGTCGTCAGACCCACTGGCTCCAGGTCATCTACAAGTCCATGCTAGGTAAAGCTCCGCCTTATCTCAGTTCACTGGTCACGATGGCAACACCCACCTGTAGCACGCGCTCCAGCAGGTGTATCTCACTGATCATCCCAAAAGCCAACACCTCATTTGGCCGCCTCTCCTTCCAGTTCTTTGCTGCCTGTGACTGGAACGAATTGCAAAAATCGCTGAAGTTGGAGACTTTTATCTCCCTCACCAACTTTAAACATCTGCTATCTGAGCAGCTAACCGATCGCTGCAGCTGTACATAGTCCATTGGTAAATAGCCCACCCAATTTACCTACCTCATCCCCATACTGTTTTTATTTATTTACTTTTCTGCTCTTTTGCACACCAGTATCTCTACCTGCACATGACCATCTGATCATTTATCACTCCAGTGTTAATCTGCTAAATTGTAATTATTCGCCTACCTCCTCATGCCTTTTGCACACAATGTATATAGACTCTTTTTTTATTTTTTATTTTCTACTGTGTTATTGACTGTGTTATTTACTCCATGTGTAACTCTGTGTTGTTGTCTGTTCACACTGCTATGCTTTATCTTGGCCAGGTCGCAGTTGTAAATGAGAACTTAACTAGCCTTTCTGGTTAAATGAGAACTCAACTAGCCTACCTGGTTAAATAAAGGTGAAATAAAATAAAATAAATTAAAGCCCTATGATCCCTGGTTATAATCAATGCACTCAAAATAAGTGCACTATACAAGGAACAGGGTGCCATTTTAGACAAAGCCATGGACAAATCAGCCTGAATACTATAACAGTCTGACATTAAGACCCACAGCCTTTTGAAGGCATGAACAGCACTGAAATGAATGTGCTATCTGCTGCTGTTACACCTGTAACACCACGGTAGGTTTGCAGGGAATGTGATGGCTCTGTTTTAGATGAGAGATTTTACAGCACTTAGCTATCATAGAAAACTTAATGGGGCAAGCTCTTTAGTGAGCAGGTCTTGTGTTCAGAGGGACATAATGTGACGAGCTACAGGAGGTAATGTGTAATGGAAGGCCTCATGTTCATTATCCATGTCTTTTTATGGGCACAATGAGTGGACATGGGGGCATCTTTTACTCTAGCCATTTTTTTTACACTCTTGGCTAATTTAAGACATAGTATGGGTCCCAAATGACACCTTATTGCATTACATTTTACTTATTGTATTCAATGGGATATAAAGCAGGAATCCGCATGTCGTGGGCGACCCTATGCCAGCCCACTTCTTGTATGGCGTTTTTACTTTGAATGAAAACAAGGAGGCCTGAGATGCCTTGGGATGGCCTTCTGGGCAAGGTGTGTCTTTGCGTTAAATCCCGCCTACTCGAATGACCTTGCTGCAATGGCCTCGGAGCGATAGTAAAAATAAATTGCTTGCTAACAAACAAAGAGCCGACAAAGCCAACAAGCTAGATAACTTCTTTGCAGATAAACTGTCTTTGTAGCAAGAACGAAATAAACAAGTATTATTCTTGGTTCTTGGAATTGAATCAACTCGACCCTAAAAGAGAAAAAGACTGATCATGACCAATCCAGAAACATTGGAATTCATTTTGAAAGGTGGAAGAGTGACATCGAAATGGCCACCGTTCTCATTGACTGGTAACGTTAGGTAAGTGTTGGATTGCGTTTTTAACCTGCTAGCTACATTAGCGGCTAACCTTGGTGTGTTCAGTGTTCAAGCTGATCGGTGAAACCCGCATGATGTAAAAAGTGTCTAGGTTAGGCTATTTGATCGGAGAAATCGGCATGATTTAAAAAATTGCCCGTCTCATTAAATCGTCACACATTTTATCTCCAGCCTGTAGGCTACAGAAAAGGCCACATACTCTTTCTACCATATCCTATATCTGCTACATTATTTATGTTAGATAAAAACATTTGACAGAACGTTGGTGGAGCTCCAACAAATAGGTCCACAGACGATGCAATCTCAACCACACTGCACACTGCTCTAACCCATCTGGAAAAGAGGAATACCTATGTGAGAATGCTGTTCATCGACAGATGGGGCCACAGTGTCTCCTGACCCCTCCTGTCTCAGCCTCCAGTATTTATGCTGCAGTAGTTTATGTGTCGGGGGGCTAGGGTCAGTTTGTTATATCTGGAGTACTTCTCCTGTCCTATTCGGTGTCCTGTGTGAATCTAAGTGTGCGTTCTCTAATTCTCTCCTTCTCTCTTTCTCTCTCTCGGAGGACCTGAGCCCTAGGACCATGCCCCAGGACTACCTGACACGATGACTCCTTGCTGTCCCCAGTCCACCTGGCCGTGTTGCTGCTCCAGTTTCAACTGACCTGAGCCCTAGGACCATGCCCCAGGAATACCTGACATGATGACTCCTTGCTGTCCCCAGTCCACCTGACTGTGCTGCTGCTCCAGTTTCAACTGTTCTGCCTTATTATTATTCGACCATGCTGGTAATTTATGAACATTTGAACATCTTGACCATGTTCTGTTATAATCTCCACCCGGCACAGCCAGAAGAGGACTGGCCACCCCACATAGCCTGGTTCCTCTCTAGGTTTCTTCCTAGGTTTTGGCCTTTCTAGGGAGTTTTTCCTAGCCACCGTGCTTCTACCCCTCCATTGCTTGCTGTTTGGGGTTTTAGGCTGGGTTTCTGTACAGCACTTTGAGATATCAGCTGATGTACGAAGGGCTATATAAATACATTTGATTTGATTTGACTACAGCTCAGCATTTAACACCATAGTACCCTCCAAACTCGTCATCAAGCTCGAGACCCTGGGTCTCGACCCCGCCCTGTGCAACTGGGTATTGGACTTCCTGACGGGCTGCCCCCAGGTGGTGAGGGTAGGTAACAACATCTCCACCCCGCTGATCCTCAACACTGGGGCCCCACAAGGGTGCGTTCTGAGCCCTCTCCTGTACTCCCTGTTCACCCACGACTGCGTGGCCACGCACGCCTCCAACTAAATCATCAAGTTTGCGGACGACACAACAGTGGTAGGCTTGATTACCAACAACGACGAGACGGCCTACAATAACCTCACACTCAACGTCAACAAAACTAAGGAGATGATTGTGGACTTCAGGAAACAGCAGAGGGAACACCCCCTAATCCACATCGATGGGACAGTAGTGGAGAGGGTAGTAAGTTTTAAGTTCCTCGGCGTACACATCACAGAGAAACTGAATTGGTCCACCCACACAGACAGCATCGTGAAGAAGGAGCAGCAGCGCCTCTTCAACCTCAGGAGGCTGAAGAAATTCGGCTTGTCACCAAAAGCACTCACAAACTTCTAAAGATGCACAATCGAGAGCATCCTGTCGGGCTGTATCACCGCCTGGTACGGCAACTGCTCCGCCCACAACCGTAAGGCTCTCCAGAGGGTAGTGAGGTCTGCACAACGCATCAACGGGGGCACACTACCTGCCCTCCAGGACACCTACACCACCCGATGTCACAGGAAGGCCATAAAGATCATCAAGGACAACAACCACCCGAGCCACTGCCTGTTCACCCCGCTATCATCCAGAAGGCGAGGTCAGTACAGGTGCATCAAAGCTGGGACAGAGAGACTGAAAAACAGCTTCTATCTCAAGGCCATCAGACTGTTAAACAGCCACCACTAACATTGAGTGGCTGCTGCCAACACACTGACTCAACTCCAGCCACTTTAATAATGGGAATTGATGGGAAATGTAAAATATATCACTAGCCACTTTAAACAATGCTACTTAATATAATGTTGACATACCCTACATTATTCATCTCATATGTATACGTATATACTGTACTCTATATCATCTACTGCATCTTTATGTAATACATGTATCACTAGCCACTTTAAACTATGCCACTTTGTTTACATACTCATCTCATATGTATATACTGTACTCGATACCATCTACTGCATCTTGCCTATGCTGCTCTGTACCTTCACTCATTCATATATCTTTATGTACATATTCTTTATCCCTTTACACTTGTGCGTATAAGGTAGTAGTTTTGGAATTGTTAGTTAGATTACTCGTTGGTTATTACTGCATTGTCGGAACTAGAAGCACAAGCATTTCGCTACACACGCATTAACATCTGCTAACCATGTGTATGTGACAAATAAATTTGATTTGATTTGATTTGAACAGCGCCCTGGAGAGGTGCCTGGGAATGGACAAGCAAAATATTTTGTGACCCTGCCTTTGAGAAAATGGGCACTGCTTATCAGTGTGGTATCAACGATCACCTAAAAAGCCCTTATCTTATGCCACCGGTTGAGAGATATTGTCATTGTTTTGGGGCAGAATTCTGTGAGGCTTTATGTGTTGTTGTTGGAGGTGCGTCTCGGTCAGTTTAACCCCCCGAAAATGACGTCCTCGTCAATCTGTTGTCGCAGGCGGCCACATAATCATGCCTAATGAGCGGGCTGGCCGTGTGTAGACACCATACAGCATGATACTCAATTACACTCACACACTTAATCTAAGCGGTCTGCTGCCATACCTGCTTACCGTTCATGCCAAGTGGCCTAGATCTGCTTGGATTCAATGTATGGGCAGTTAAAATACATATTTAAGACACATTTCACAGAAGAACAAATGGGTCAGCCTCTCCCCTTCCATCAGTGGGTGTTTGTCCCAAGTAGTGCATTATAGGGAATAGGTACCATTTGGGACACAGACCCTCCTTTAATCATTTAAATAGAAGTTGCGGAAACAACAATTCACAAAGCATTAAAAAAAAAATGCAGTTGAGGCCATTTTTATACAGTACTCTGAGAATGTACACATATAAGCTTTGTCACTGGTGTCTTCTGGGTCAATAATGAGCCCTTCTTCTGACCGGATTTATTTTCCGGATTTATTTGACACTGTAGAACATCCCAGACATCAGTTAGATGAGTATAGCTGAGCTGAACTGCAACCCACACATCCATTAAAGTACAGTTCTGTTTAATTTGGTGCAAATGGGATGAAATGGAAAATTAATGAAAACAAATTGAAAACTGAAGGAATGTCACATCCACTGTTCCTCTGTCTTTTGTTAACTTGCATTACCTCCAAGTGAGAACATTATTAGTTAGGCTAGGTCTGTAAGATTGTATTAGTTAAGTTTAACTATGACTAAAATACATAAGCAAGAGTTAGGCCCTTTTATATTTCAACTAATAACAATTAAATCAGTAATTTCCCCCACTAGACTTGAATCTATATACACCCAGGGAGGGCAGAGAATCTGAGATTATTGTTGTGTTAGACATCAAGCTTTTGGTTTAAAGTATGCAGTCTATATCACAAAACAAAGACCTATATTCCAGAGTCAGATTAGCCCATAACTCTATTCCAGAATCCATCACTGTTTCAGATTAGTTGAGACAGACACGGTTAGTGTTTTGATTGGACGAGTGGTATTTACCTTTACCTGGTGCCTTAGGAAGGAAGGCCCCAATTAATTTGGACCTCTTCTTTTCATAGCCTTTCTGTGTGATGTCACCTGCCAAAGGAGGAGAGGAAAACTACCGTTAGTGAAACGGAAGAGCGTTCTTATTTCTTTCTCTAGGGCTCTTATTCAGATCTGCATGCTGTTACTGAACCACACTATCCATGGCATCAGCAGATGACAGTATACAACAGGTTAAGCTGTTTGGTTAATCGCTGTTATGCTTTGTCTTTTTTTATGCTGAACAAGGAGCAGATGGGTGTTCAGAGCTAGGTTGGACAAACAGGAAACGACAGGGATAGGAAGGGGGGGGGGGGGGTGAGAAACAAGGAAGGAGAGAAGTACAGGTTGGGAAGTAGCTAGACAGCTAGCTGGAATATATAGTGCATGCAGTGACTTTAGTGAGTGTCAGTAATGAATGAGACAGAGACCCAGCTGCCAGTATGTATTACCCATCAAGGCCTGGCGCCCCCACTGCCCTGGCCATCACACAGGTAATTAGGAGGGGATTGGGTGGGAGAGAGGGGGATAGGAGAGGGCCTGGCTGGGGGACGGAAAGATGGAGAGAGGAGGATAGGAGAGGGCCTGGCTGGGGGACGGAAAGATGGAGAGAGGAGGATAGGAGAGGGCCTGGCTGGGGACAGAGAGAGGGGGATAGGAGAGGGCCTGGCTGGGGGACGGAAAGATGGAGAGAGGAGGATAGGAGAGGGTCTGGCTGGGGGACGGAAAGATGGAGAGAGGAGGATAGGAGAGGGCCTGGCTGGGGGACAGAGAGAGGGAGAGAGGAGGATAGGAGAGAGCCTGGCTGGGGGACGGAGACAGGGAGGGAGGGGGATAGGAGGGTCCCTGGCTGGGGGACGGATCCTACGAGTGATAGTATAATTACATATTGATTACACTATCATTCGTTTTTCGTATGTCACAACGATTTATACATATGCTATGATGCTGGTAAAGTTGTCTCGTGCACCTACAGTGCTGGTCATAAAAAAAGCTAGTTAGCTCATGTATAAAAAAACAATGTTCTTCCCCAAAAACATAGCAAAACAACAACTGCTTCAGTAGCTATATAGTTAGCTAGCTAGCTAAATAGCTAGGTTTCATCATCTAAAATAACACCAATTTATAGGACAGTTCTTATTTGATTAATGGTGTTCGGACCCATCTATGTGAAGCTAGCCACAATAAGAATTAGCCACAATGTGGACTTTGCGGTTAGTCTTCAAAATAAAAGTATGTCAGAGACAGTGATGCAAATGAATACAAACAGTAGAATTATGCCATAATTGAACATATCATGCTAAACGAGGTTGGAATGTTGTTATATAAAATATATTTAAAAAAATATAAAAGACAATTTGTTAAAAAACATTTAAAAAATCTGTTGAAATCACACTGGATGTATTATACTTTTGAATTGTATTGGGGGCATACTTATTTCACTGTAGAGCCTTACCTATGCATTGTGGATCATTGACATGGGGTATCAGTCTACTCAGTGACACCCAGAGAACATTACCGTCGTAGCTCTTATTGCGGGACTCTGAAACAACTGTGAATTGAGCCATATTTATTGTCAACCTATGTGTATTGAACACTATTCCTGAGGAAAAACAATACTGTGGGGATGTTTTGGAGTCTGATAACTCTGAGGAGGATGTTGGGAAAAAATATATTGGGTATTGAGTAGACGGATACACCATTTAATTGATCCCCAAACCTTAGGTAAAGCTGTTCAGTGCAATATGAATGTCAACACACACAATAGGCTGACTGGGGAGGTGATTTCACACAGTCACTGTCCCGTGATAAGAACTACAACGCTTATATTTACGTAAACTCTTCACAGTTGTGTTCTGTGGATGTTACCGAGTAGACTGATACCCCATTTTATTGCCTCACATTCCAACCTTGTTTAACATTATCTAGTCTAAATATGGCATGATTCCACCAATAGTAACCTTCTGCATCACCTTCAAAGCTGTTATTTTATTTTGAAGGCAAACTGCAAAATCCACGATTGTGCCTAATCCTTATTGTGGCTAGCGAGACAACACATGACCCGGTCCGGTCGAGCCTCACTAGCCAGATGAAGCTAGCTGGCTGCTTATTATGTTAGCTTTGGGCAACAGCGTTACGTAGCTGGCTAGCTATTTATTTTCATGAACTGAAGTTCAATTTCAATAGGCGAACAACAAGTGGCTACCTAGCTAATACTTACTCACAAGGATTCCTAAATATTTGCTAAGAATAATGAAAATGACTAGTTTCTACTGGTCATTGTTTTAAGGCTGGTTGTGTTGGTGCTAGCTAGGTACCAAGCTAAAGCTAGCTAGCTATCCCAGATGTTGCGGTCAAACAAATAATGCTTTATTACCAATGCAGTATTGTAAACACATCGTTCATGGCTTGCTTGCAGACTTTTTTGTACAGCTTTGACAGTGCTACTGATAGTAGTGGTGGAGCTTGGCTTGCATGTGCAATTCAGAACACACAACATTCTACAGTATGTTATTGACGTGTCTAATTGAAAGCCTACTTAACACAACAAATAGTGGGCATTGAATCTTTTTTTTGACACCCAAAGACCCAAACTGCTTTCCATAGTATGTCGTGAAGCTAATAGCAGTGACACTGTTACTGTGTAACTCCAGAGGGACAACATCTGAAAAATAGTGCACTTCGTAGTGTGTACCGGTGCTCGACCAGTTGCGAAAGTCAACATCACCCACAACAGGGAACAGTTGATTGTCAAGTGCAATGAATTCTTACTCTTTAAAATGACTGATCGACTTGTTGTCTGCTCGATCCACACAGCAGACATTGTGGGCTAAGTTAGGAATGTGTTGCATGTGTAGCGCAACATTTTACGTGGCGTCAATATGTTATATAGGTATGTACATCAGCTTTGACATTGGTTTTGCACATCGGTATTAAACTAGACATCGGGCTGATACCGATGTTGGCATTTTTTGCTAATATCGGCCGATTCCAATATGTTCATCGATATATTGTGCATCCCTATAGATATATACAATGCATTTGGAAAGTATTCAGACCCCTTGACTTATTCCACATTTTGTTACATCATAGCTTTCTGTATTCTAAAATGTACTAAATCACCCCCCCCCCCCCCTCAATCTACATACAATACCCCATAATGACAAAGCTACTGACATTTTAGACCCTTTACTCAGTACTTTGTTGAAGCGAAGCAGCTTTGGCAGAGATTACAACCTCGAGTCTTCTTGGGTATGACACTACAAACTTGGCACACCTGTATTTGGAGAGTTTCTCCCATTCTTCTCTGTAGATCCTCTCAAGCTCTGTCAGCTTAAATGAGTAGCATTGCTGCACAGCTATTTTCAGGTCTCTCCAGAGATGTTTGATCGGATTCAAGTCCGGCCTCTGGCTGGGCCACTCAAGGACATTCAGAGACTTGTCCTGACTAGTCTCCCAGTCTCTGCCGCTGAAAAACATCCCTACAGCATGATGCTGCCTCCACTATACTTCAATTTAAGAATGATGGAGGCCACTGGGTTCTTGGGGAACTTCAATGCTGCAGAAATGTGTTGATGCCCTTCCGAAGATCTGTGCCTCAACACAATCCTGTCTCGGAGCTCTATGGGCAATTCCTTTGTCCTCATGGCTTGGTTTTTGCTCTAACATGCACTGTCAAATGTGGGACCTTATATAGACAGGTCTGTGCCTTTTCAAATCATGTCCAATCAATTGAATTTACCACAGGTGTACTCCAATCAAGTTGTAGAAACATTGAGGATGATCAATGGAAACAGGATGCATCTGAGCTCAATTACGAGTCTCATAGCAAAGGGTTTTAATACTTATGTAAATAAGTTATTTTTGTTTTTTCATAAATTTGCAAAAATTTCTAAACACCTGTTTTCACTTTGTCATTATGGAGTATTGTGTGTAGATTGATGAGGTAAAACAAAAAGTACTGAATCCATTTCAGAATAAGGCTGTAACGTAAGAAAATGTTTAAAAAGTCATGGGGTCTGAATACTTTCCGAATGCACTGTATTTCTGATACCTTTTAATACTTTTTCTGGTAGATGTTTTCTAAAGGCCCCTTTTCCATCTGTTTATCCAGAAATTAAAGCCTTTATTTAAGCTAATTTCTTAAAATGAAAAATGGTTGAAAAATGTATCAATGCCTTAATTTCCCGAAAACAAATACTCCTAGCATTCATTTGACATGCGCCTATGAACTTCACATGTTGGTGCTCATGGGTCCTTTTCAATGGAAATGCCCATAGGCTACACTGCAAAACAACCACATACAACACAACCCATGTTGAAGCTTCATACACACACACGCACACACACACATACACAGAGATAAACAAACATCTTCTTGGCACAAGGTGCTGATATTCGGGGAAGTGATCCACGGCGAACTGAAATTAACTTCTTCTCCAGCTCTGGATTTGAGATTTCCTGATGAGCTGCCTGATGCAGGAAAACAGGCAGACAGAGACACAGATCGATAGACAGGCAGACACAGACAAACCTGAGATTACGGGGGTGTCTGTCTGTCTGTATGGAATGCAGCCTGTTTGATGGCTTTAGTACATTTACCCAGCCAGCTTTGGGGGGAAGCTCTGTTTTAGCCAGTGAGAGACAGCTCAGCCTCAAACTGCATTGCAAATGGCACCATATTCCCTATGTAGTGCATTACTTTTGACAATGGCCCATAGGGAATAGGGTGCCATTTGGGACACAGCCTCAGTCGTGTCCTCCAGAGTAGGAGAGGAGACAGCAGGAGACAACGAACATGAGGCGCTTTAAATAGTGAGGGTGACTCATCATGTCTTTCCTCCCTCTGATTACAAAAAATATATATTCAATTCAACCACCCCTCCCCTCATTGGAGAAAACTAGCGGCCAACAACACGGCTTTTTCGCTCAAAGTACACGTAGTTCAATAATTATACATACAGTTGAAGTCGGAAGTTTACATTCACCTTAGCCAAACACATTTAAACTCAGTTTCACAAATCCTGACATTTAATCTGAGTAAAAATTCCCTGTTTTAGGTCCGTTAGGATCACCAGTTTATTTTAAGAATGTGAAATGTCAGAATCATAGTGGAGAGAATTATTTATTTCAACATTTCTTTCTTTCATCACATTCCCAGTGGGCCAGAAGTTTACATACACTCAATTAGTATTTGGTAGCATTGCCTTTAAATTGTTTAATTTTGGGTCAAACGCTTTCGGTAGCCTTCCACAAGCTACCCACAATAAGTTGGGTGAATTTTGGACCATTCCTCCTGACAGAGCTGGTGTAACTGAGTCAAGTTTGAAGGCCTCATTGCTCGCACATGCTTTTTCAGTTCTGCCCACATATTTTCTATAGGATTGAGGTCAGGGCTTTGTGATGACCATTCCAATACCTTGACTGTGTTGTTCTTAAGCCATTTTGCCACAACTTTGGATTTATGCTTGGGGTCATTGTCCATTTGGAAGACACATTTGCGACCAAGCTTTATTTTCCTGACTGATGTCTTGAGATGTTGCTTCAATATATCCACATCATTTTCCATCCTAATGATGCCATCTATTTTGTGAAGTGCACAAGTCCCTCATGCAGCAAAGCAGCCCCACAACATGATGCTGCCAACCCCGTGCTTCACGGTTGGGATGGTATTCTTTGGCTTGCAAGCCTCCCCCTTTTCCACCCAAAATAACGATGGTCATTATGGCCAAACAGTTCTATCAGACCAGAGGACATTTCTCCAAAAATTACAATATTTGTCCCCATGTGCAGTTGCAAACCGTAGTCTGGGTTTTTTATCGCGGTTTTGGAGCAGTGGCTTCTTCCTTGCTGAGCGGCCTTTCAGGTTATGTCGATATAGGACTCGTTTTACTGTCGATATAGATACTTTTGTACCTGTTTCCTCCAGCATCTTCACAAGGTCCTTTGCTGTTGTTCTGGGATTGATTTGCACTTTTTCCACACCAAAGTACATTCCCAAAGTACATTCATCTCTAGGAGACAGAACGCGTCTCCTTCCTGAGCGGTATGACAGCTGCGTGGTCCCATGGTGTTTATACTAGCGTACTATTGTTTGTCCATTTGAACGTGGTACCTTCAGGTCTCTGGAAATTGCTCCCAAGTGTGAACCAGACGTTTGGAGGTCTACACTTTTTTTCTGAGGTCTTGGCTGATTTCTTTTGATTTTCCCAAGATGTCAAGCAAAGAGGCACTGAGTTTGAAGGTAGGCCTTGAAATACATCCACAGGTACACCTCCAATTGACTGAAATTATGTCAATTAGCCTATCAGAATCTTCTAAAGCCATGACATCATTTTCGGGAATTTTCCAAGCTGTTTAAAGGCACAGTCAACTTATTGTATGTAAATGTCTGACCCACTGGAATTGTGATACAGTGAATTTTAAGTGAAATAATCTGTCTGTAAACAATTGTTGGAAAAATTAATTCTGTCATGCACAAAGTAGGTGCCGACTTGCCAAAACTATAGTTTGTTAACAAGAAATTTGTGGAGTGGTTGAAAAACAGGTTTTAATGAATCCAACCTAGTGTATGTAAACTTCCGACTTCAACTGTATTTTACTAATTTCCTCTTTCTGCAATTGCTGGATTTTATGGATCTTAACTCCAACTCGCCGATGTCCACAGATGAACCCATCTTTCCCAGTATAATACTATAATAGCTATTTATTTTTGCTATAGATCCCTTCATGACTGATGCCTTACAAAGATCTTTAACCTCCCTGTTTGTAACATTTCTACGGACATTGGCCTAAAAATGAATACTTTACCCAATAGTATAATGCTGATTGACTGATCATGGTTTTCAGATCCTCTAACAATACAATTTTCAGGTCCATCTAAAACCTAATGTGATGACATAACCATTCCTGGACTTGAATCCAAAAGTGAGCCACCGATGGACAATAACAGAAAATACGCTCTATTGATTCTTTCTCCTGCTACAGCTGTTTGTCAGAACCCATCTGAGAGACACAGAGAGACACAGAGAGACATCTTTAGCCCAAGCCTCTGAGCTGAGAACCAACAGCACAATAAAGAGGCCCCTTGTCCATAGAAAAACATGACTAAGCTGTTCTTTTGACAGAAAGAAGACAATGACATAGACGGTGACAATTGACATATACACTTAGTGGTTTACTAGGCACACCACCCCATTCAAGAAAATGGTTCGCTCCTACAGACAGTGAGTGACATTGCCGTAGTTTCTATATAAAGCAGGCAGATAGGCATTGAAGCATTCAGTTACTGTTCGATTGACTGTTAGACTGGGCAAAATGAGTGACCTAAGCAACTTTGAGTTTGGTATGATCGTCGTTGCCAGGCGCACCTGTTCCAGTATCTCAGAAATGGCAGACTTCTGGTGCTTTTCATGCACAAAAGGGTCTATGGTTTCCCGAGAATGGCGTGACAAACAAAAAACATCCAGTCAGCGTCAGTCCTGTGGGCAAAAAATGGCAAGTATCGTGCAAGCTAACAGGCGGGCCACAAACAGGCAAATAAAGGTGCAGGAAAACAGTGGTGTGCAGAACAGCATCTTGGAATGCAAAACTCGACGGCCACACCGAGTTCCACTCCTATCAGCTAAAAACAAGAAGCAGCTCCAGTGGGCACATGATCAACAGGTGTGGAACATTGCCTGGTCTGACGAATCCCGGTTCCGGTTGCATCATGCTGATGGCAGTCAGGATTTGGCGTAAGCAGCATGAGTCAACGGTACAGGCTGGTGGCGGTGGTGTAATGAATGGTGTTGGGAACGCTTTCTGGCAACTTTCTGGGCATCAAGTCTCTTGATACCAATTGAGCAACACACACAGGCCATCCTACTACATAATTACTTTATAAACCCTCTATGCATATGGTTTTAATCATAACTTACTTTTGGAAAGAATCATTTGAAATAATTAGCAGCAAGTTTAAGTACAACAGAGACTTAAATACTTAACACTAAAATACACATACAGTTCCCTACAGTGTACAGTACAGGGACTCACTCTGCTGCTTTTTATATATCTATTTAGTAAGCTGCTTCATGCTATGAATAATTTAAGACACATACTGCACTAGACTCAATCCATCCAATCCTTATATTTCATATTTCCTTTCAGAGACACTCACTTTCAGATAGATGTTCCTTTGGTTTCTAAAATACTATGCACCAAAGTGGCCATATAACAGCAAGAACGTAGAAGTACGCTAGCATCCTCACAGTCAATTGCAGGGTGAGGCCAGAGTAGCCACCATACTCACAGTGCTAGTTTTGGCTCCAACACATGAAATGCTTATTGCAGAGGAAATGGTGAGTTGGCTAAAGATGCCCTACCTACGTTTTAGTGCTGACAAAGGTTGTAACCCACACTGCTTTGCTAAACACACCCATTATACCTGCTTTCTTTGCCCAGGTTTTTAAAATTAAAGCTCACTTAGTTTATTTTCATAGGAGACCCACAACATGTGTAGAAAAGAGTAAAATAGTATTTGAACAGAGTGTAGGAGGAAGAGGAGGGGGAGGAGGAAGGGGAGGAGCAGGAGCAGGAGTAGGAATGGCATGGTCAGCCTGCCTCCCTGAACCCAGTCCTCTCACGGGAATGTTTATGTAATGCTTTTATAGCACAACAGGAAGAACTCATTTCTCTCTCCATCACGATGATGATCTACACTGGGTGTAATGGGGGAACAATAAAATCAGCACCATTTCCCTTTTTTTCTTTTGTGGGAATGTTGCTGGCGTGTATAGTGGCTGTTTTACGTGCTCCTGACCAATTATGCTATTTTGTGTTTTTTTTAATGCTAATTATACTATTTTGCCTCTACCCTCTGTTCTAATGGCAAATGTACTGGAGAACAAACTAGACGAGCTCCGTTCAAGATTATCATATCAACGGGACCTGAAGAACGGTAATATCCTATGCTTCATGGAGTCGTTTCAGAAGGAGGACATGGTTAATATAAATCTAGCTGGTTTCTCTATGCATTAGCAGGACAGAAAGGCAGTGTCTTGTAAACTCAAGGGTGGAGGTGTGTGTCTCTTTGTTAACAACAGCTGATGCGTGATCTCTAATATTAAGGGAGTCTCTAGGTTCTACTCGCCTGAGTTAGAATACCTCATGATAAGCTGTAGACCATACTATTTACCAAGAGTTTTCATCTGTATTTTTCATTGCTGTCGACTTACCACCACAAACTGATGCTGGCACTAAAACCACACTCAACAAGCTATATTTATTTTATTATTTATTTTATTTTATTTATTCATTAATTATTATTTTAATTACTTTGTTTTACCTTTATTTAACTAGGCAAGTCAGTTCAGAACAAATTCTTATTTACAACGATGACCTACCCCGGCCAAACCTGGACGACACTGGGCCAATTGTGCGCCACCATACGGGGACTCCCAATCACGGCCGGATGTTATACAGCCTGGAATTGAACCAGGTACTGTAGTGATGCCTCTTGTGCCTTAGACAACTGCACCACTTGGGAGCCAATTGCAGGGCCATATACCAACAAGAAAATGCTCATCAGAGGCAGCTCTCCTATTGGCCGGTGATTTTAATGCAGGAAAACTGAATGTTAACCTGTGCAACTAGAGGGGGGAAAAAAAACCTAGATCCCCTTTACTTCACACAGAGACGCATACAAAGCTCTGCCTCCATTTGGCAAATCCATAACTCTATCCTCTGGATTCCTGTTTACAAGCAAAAACCCAAACAGGAAGTACAAGTGACACACAATTCGGAAGCGGTGAGATGAAGCAGATGCTAAGCTACAGGACTGTTTTGCTAGCACAGACTGGAATATGTTCCGGAATTCATTAGATAACATTGAGTAGTGTACCACATCAGTCACCAGCATCATTAATAAGTGCATCGACACCATTGTTCCCACAATGACCGTACGTACATACAGTACATATCAGAACCAGAAGCCATGAATTACAGGCAACATCCGCAGTGAGCAAAAGGTTAGTGCTCCGCGTTCAAGGAGGATTTTTCATGATCCAAACACACCAACATAATCGTGAAGAGGGCACAACAACGTATTTTCCCCCTCAGGAGGTTGAAAAGATTTGGCACTCAGATCCTCAAAAATGTCTATAGCTGCACCCTTGAGAGCATCTTGAGTGGCTGCATCACCGCTTGGTATGGCAACTGCTTGGCATCTGACCCGAGGACGCGACAGAGAGTAGTGCGTACGACCCAGTACATCACTGGGGCCGAGCTCCCTGCCATCCAGGACCTCTATACCAGGAGATGCCAGAGAAAGGCGCAATAAAAATTGTCAAATACTCCAGCCAGACTGTTCTCTCTGCTACTGCACAGCAAGTGGTACCAATGCACCAAGTCTGAAACCAACACGACCCTGAACAGCTTCTACCCCCAAGCCACAGGACTTCTAAACAAGACAGCTAAATAGCTAATCAAATGGCTACCCGGAGTACCTGCATCGATCCTTTTTTGCACTAACACACACACACACACACAAACTAACACCCCAACACACATAACATGCACACATGCATACTGAAGCCACACACACACACACACACACACTGCTGCTATTGTCTATGATCTATCCAGTTGCCTAGTCACTTTACCCGTACCTATATGTACAGTACATAGCTAACTCAATGACTGGTACTCCCTGTATATAGCCATGTTATTTTGACTCTTTATTTTGTATTTGTTATTCACTGTGTATTTATTTTTAAATGTTTTATTCATTTTTTTTTATCTGGTCTTCAACTCTGCATTGTTGTAAATGTACCCATAATTAAACATTTCACTATTAGTCTACACCTGCTGTCTACGAAGCATGTGACAAATAACATTTGATTTGATTGATTTGATTAGGCGCTGCTAACTGCTGTTGCCTTTGCTGGCTGAGCCTCACTAACACCCCTTCCCTTCAGCTCCCCGGCCAACCCAGGCTTGTATCATATGTACAGTACAGAGGCTTACTGTACAATAGATTAGGTCCCTCATACTGCGTCCCAAACGGCACCCTATTCCCCAGTGCACTACTTTTGACAACGTCTGTCTGTATGATTACAGCAGACAAGTAGACTTAGATAAGAGGAATGCAGGTACACAGTCCACACAGCTGGAACCCCTCGCATATGGTCTCTCACCGCAAGGGGCCAGGCCCCCAGAATCCCAGACCCTGGGCTGGCCCATCCTTTACCCATCCAGACTGTGCATATACCCAAACACACACACACTAGTCACAAAAAAACGGGACCAACTAAACAGTGAAAAAGCTAAGCCACCAAAAGGAGAAACACCAGTTCAAGACTGCCTGCTAAGCTGCAATATTGTGTCAATAAAAATATCAAAAGGTGCAGAGGACTACAAGTACCATGCTAATCGCAGTGTTAGCACTCAGTTATATTATTAAATATTCATGTTGTTGTTGCACAGCATACACCTCGGTGATGGTTGATATTTGAAACCCACAAATTATACTCACCAAGCATATGCATATCCAGCCCAAAAAATGGGAAACAAGTGTTGGTAGTGTAAAATATATGTTGATATTAGGACTAACTAATAACTACCTATAGATCTGTCTACAAAGCGCCACACTGCCCTGTACAGCAGAGCTCCTGTCTCTCTCTATTCATACCTGAAGCACACAGCCACACCACAGGGACAATGGAAATACTAATCTAGCGCTCAGGCAGGCAACGCAGGAAAACAATCCCCTTATTTGCATTTCACAAACCATGTAAACATTTCAAAAGGAATCCTCTTCTGCCTTGGCCTCCCAAGTGGCGCAGCGGTCTAAGACACTGCATCTCAGTGCAAGAGGTGTCACTGCAGTCCCTGGTTCGAATCCAGGCTGCATCACATCCGGCCGTGATTGGGGGTCTCATAGGGCAGCGCACAGCGTCGTCTGGGTTTGGCCGGGGTACGCCATCATTGTAAATAAGATTTTTTTCTTAACTGACTTGCCTAGTTAAATTATTATTTAAAAAAATTCCTTTGCAACCAGTCACACTACACCAAAGATAATCTATTATATTGAAAAGATATCCGAGTGACTAAGGCTGGGCGATATGAACCAAAAAAATCTGATCTAGATTTTTTTTTCAAATGTATGTATTAGAGATTTAAAAAAAAAAGTTATCTAAATAAGCATTGTCGTACAATTAAAGTTAAAACACACTGCATTTCAAACAGTCAGCAATACTCAGCAATACATACAGCAATACTAATGAATTTAAGCCTTCCACAACTACGAGACCCACTAATAATTTACTAATTTAATCTGCATTTTTTGTTGTTGCAAGAAATCACTGATCTGGCTTTCAAGTCTGCCTATGAAAATGCCATTTTTTGTTACAAATTTAACTAGAACCATGCATAATGCACATGTCCAACAAGAGACCGCTAGTATAAAAGTCTTTGGCTAAAATGCTACTAGCAGTACGTGGTACCTCAATGTCGCGCTCGACAAACTGAGCATTCATTTTCCAGAATCAATGTTTATTGATATTCTCATTTTAGTAGTGTCTGCGCTGCGTGCAATTTGAGTAGTTGAGACATACAAAGGGTATCGTTAGAATAGTTAACTTCTCTATTACAGTAATATAATGTCTCAATGTGTTTGTGTCCATATGAACGATTCTATTGGACCAAAATTGGGAAGGTGCACACAGCACAGAAGGAGTGAAAGAGACGAGACCCAAAATACAACATGAGAACAAGTGGACAAGTGAACAAATGCCCATAAAAACAAAAAATAACAAAACCTTGATTCTTGCGATACAGGCATTTGGAATATACCGCAAAAACACATTCAAACTAATTCAATATATCACCCAGCCCTACGAGTGACCGGTTTAACGATGGAAATGCATGTCCTGAATGAGTGAATGTCACGTGAGATCAGGTGGGTCCATTCTAGCCAATGAGAGGGCTGATACACGTGTGAACAACAGCCACAACTAAGTTGTTTTTCTCAAAGTTTCTGAAATGCCACGTGCATCCATTTATATCAGTACATTTGTTAGAGCCTAAACATCATGAAACTTCTGTTGGCTCAAATAAGCCTCACTTAATTAAACACCCATAGACCTCAATACAAAAAGGGCTTATCTCGCAGGACAGATTTTGGGAAGAGTAAATCCTCTCGCTTCGCCTCTCCCTCACTGATTACACACACACTGTTTGAGCCAGATGATAGGTTGTCAATTAGCTTTCCCTTCTTTGCTTTACATTCAAACCACTTTTTCTTGAGGGGGTTTAATCAAATCATTAAAGAGTCAGTCTGCATCCCTCTAAACCTTTCCAGTTGGAACAGTCCAACCCCAACCTGTCTGCCCAAACATGCTATACCGGCAACATCAGCAAAAGCAAACAAATTGGTGTTTGTTGGCACAGGCCATGGCACCACGGTGAGAGATCCTATTGCTTGCCCATGGGGAGGCCTGGGGAATGGATTGGAATTGGATTAACAACAATGCATACAGCAATTCAGCTTTTAGCTGCAGATGTGCACAATATCAAATAAACATTATTATTGAACAAACTACGGGCAACTATGCTAGAGGGCAGTTGTTTTCCATCTTTGTAACATTGCAAAAAATCTGAAACTTTTTGTCCAACAATTATGCTGAAAAACTAATCCATGCTTTTGTCAATTCTAGATTAGACTGCTGCAATGCTCTACTCTCCGGCAACCTGGAAAAGCACTTAATAAAGGTCAGTTAGTGACTAGAAACCAAAAATGGTATCATATTACTCCAGTTCTAGCCTCTGGCTTCCTGTTAAGGCTAGGGCTGAATTCAATGTTTTTCTGCTAACCTAAAAAGCATTACATGGATTTGCTCCTACCCATCTCTCCGATTTGGTCCTGCCGTACATACCTACACGAACACTACGGTCACAAGATGCAGGCCTCCTTATTGTCCCTAGAACTTCTAAGCAAACAGCTGGAAGGAAGGGCTTTCTCCTATAGAGCTACATTTGTATGTAATGGTCTGCCTATAAATGTGGGAGACACAGATTTGGTCTCGACCTTTAAGTCTTTACTGAAGACTCATTTCTTCAGTAGGTCCTATGATTGAGTGTAGTCTGGCCCATGGGTGCAAAGGTGAACAGCAAGTCACTGGAGTGACAAACCACCCATGCTGTCTCTGCCTGGCTGACTCCCCTCTCTCCACTGGGATTCTTTGCCTCTGACCCTATTACGGGGGCTGAGTCACTGGCTTACTAGTGCTGTCCCTAGGAACAGGGGGGGCACGTCACGCCAGGATTTTTTTGCTATACTCGACTTGAGTGTGTTGAGTCACTGACGTGATCTTCCTGTCTGGTTTTGCGCCCCCTCGGGCTTGTGCGGTGTAGGAGATCTTGATGTGCTACACTGAGCCTGGTCTCAGGGTAGTAACTTGTTGTTCTGTTGATATCCCTTTAGTGGCAAAGTGGGGGTGGTTATATCCTACCTGGTTAGCCCTGTCTGGGGTTATTGTCGGACAGGGCCACAGTGTCCCACGAACCCCCCCATCTCAGCCTCCAGTATGTATGTGACAATAGTCTGTGCCAGGGGGCTAGTGTCTGTCTGTCTTATCTGGTGAAATTATCCTGTCTAATCTGGTGTCCTGTGTGAAGTTAAATTCTCTCTCTCTACTTGCTGTTTGGGGTTTTAGGCTGGGTTTCTGTATTCACACTTTGTGACATCTTCTGATATAAGGGCTTTATAAATACCTTTGATTTGATTTAGAACATCAGACCAGCTTCTATACCGGAAGGGGAGGAGGACAGCTCTTGATTTAACTGCTGTCAAACTATTATGATTTATAGCAACCTGCTTTATATCAGTTACTCACAGAAAGACAACGGCTCTCTTTCGAAGACGTTCCGCATTGACCGATTGACCGTAAGATGGATGAATTCCTAGTAAGGTTGAGCTTGTAAGTACACTGAAACACTGTTATTTGATATACAGTAATTTCCGGACTATAAGCCGCTACTTTTTCCCCACGCTTTGAACCTCGCGGTTTATA
This sequence comes from Oncorhynchus mykiss, assembly GCF_013265735.2. NCBI lineage: Eukaryota > Metazoa > Chordata > Actinopteri > Salmoniformes > Salmonidae > Oncorhynchus > Oncorhynchus mykiss. The sequence goes on from NC_048592.1 coordinate 23,928,982, forward strand.
CAATGACGTGGCTAATTTATGGATTTTTCCCGCTTTCACAAGATTCATGCCGCCAAAAAACTGATCACCCTCACATAATGTGACGTAAATCAAGCGCGCTCAAACTTCCCATCATTCTGATTACGGTAGTCATTTTGTCACCCTCATCATGGCAAAGACACAGAGAAATGCATATGATGCAGCTTTCAAGTTGAAGGCGATCGATCTGGCTGTTGGAAAAGGAAATAGAGCTGTTGCACGGGAGCTTGGCCTTAATGAGTCGATTATAAGACGTTGGAAACAGCAGCGTGAGGAACTGACTCAGTACAAAAAGACAACAAAAGCTTTCAGAGGGAAGAAAAGCAGATGGCCCGAACTAGAAAATGAGCTTGAAGACTGGGTCAACACACAGAGAGCAGACGGCCGAGGTGTTTCAACTGTGCAGATCCGACTGAAAGCCAAAACAATCGCCACCGCAATGAAGTTTGAGGATTTAAGAGGTGGACCATTGTGGTGTCTAAGATTTATGAGACGTAAGGGCCTGTCCATCAGGGTACAGACGAGTCTGTGTCAGCAGCTCCCTCCCGACTACGAAGAAAAAGTTTCCAACTTCCGCAAATTCACTGATGCAAAGATAGAGGAGCATTCCATCGGCCCGCACGACATCATACATATGGATGAGGTTCCTCTGACGTTTGACCTGCCTCTAACTCGGACTATCAACAGGAAATGTGAATCATCCGTCACGCTGAAAACAAATGGGCATGAAAAAACGCACTTCACCTGTGTTCTGAGCTGCACGGCATCGGGAGAAAAGCTTCCGCCGATGTTGATTTTTAAACGCATGACGATGCCAAAAGAAAAATTCCAGAGAGGAAAGTCAACAAGAAAGGATGGATGACGGAAGGCCTAATGCATGAATGGCATACGGAGTGTTACGGCAAGCGACCAGGAGGATTCTTTCACAAGAACAAGGCATTGCTCGTGTTGGACAGCATGAGGGCCCACATAACAGATTCTGTGAAAGAAGCCATCAAGAGGACAAACTCAATTCCAGCTGTGATTCCTGGGGGCACAACAAAGTATTTGCAGCCACTGGACATCAGTGTAAATCGTGCATTTAAGGTGGCGCTCCGTGTTCAGTGGGAGGCTTGGATGACAAGTGGGGAGAAATCCTTCACTAAAACGGGCCGCATGCGAAGAGCCACTTATGGTCAAGTCTGCCAGTGGGTCCTGACAGCGTGGAGCATTGTCAAAAAATCCACTATCATCAACGGGTTTCGAAAGGCTGGACTGCTGCGTGTTGTTGAGGGCAGTTCAGCGGGGAATTTGCCTCCGGATGAAAGTGACGAGAGCGACAATGAAAACGATCCAACATCGGATGAAGCAATTCTGAGGCTATTCAACTCCGACACCGAAGGAGATGACTTCAGTGGTTTCAGTGCACAGGAGGAGGAAGATAGTGACCAATGACTATTGGTAGGCTACTGTTTAATTTTTGTTACAAGCGGTGTTTCGTTTAAAGGCTGTGTAAAGTTCATTTGTTTCAATGTACCGGTAGGCACCTGCGGCTTATAGACATGTGCAGCTTATTTATGTACAAAATACATAGATTTTTTAAAATCAGTTGGTGCGGTTTATATTCAGGTGCACTTAATAGTCCAGCAATTACGGTAATAATACTGATTTCCTGACTTCAAGATTTTCCAGGCTTTATTTTAGCCATTTCAGATTGCATCCCAAATGGCACTCTATTCCATTTATAGTGTACTACTTTTGATCAGAGCCCATAGTAGTGCACTCTAAAGGGAATAGGCTGCCATTTGGGACGTAGCCTGAGTGTTAATGATTATTATTTTCAGGACATCATTGGGATACAATGGAGTTTGGTAATGGTGGTGGGAGAGGGGGACCAACATACAGAGAGAAATTCATTCCATTATTAAAGTCCAATTCTTTCCATTATTAAAGTCGATGCATTACGAACATACTCATTCTGTCAGATCTCAGTCAGCTCAGTGTGATCAGAGAAAAGACACATTTCAAATTGGTGCACACTTCACTTACTACATTTACAATTCAGAGGTCAGGAAAGTCCCATGGGGAAAATAGTATGATGTCAACAGACCATAAGCCAATAAATGAGGTCAAGAGGTCAACTCTTCCCCAGAAAGAAAAAGAGGCTTTCTATCACGTAACTGGAGAATGAATATACACTGAACAAAAATATAAATGTAAAGTGTTGTTACCTTATTTCATGAGCTGAAATACACAAAAAGCTTATTTCTCTAAAATGTTTTTACATCCCTGTTTCGTGAGCAATTATTATTTTCCAAGATAATCCATCCACCTGACAGATGTGGCATATCAAGAAGCTGATTAAACGGCATGACCATTACACAAGTGCACGTTGTGCTGGGGACAACAAAAGGTCAGTCTAAAATGTGCAGTTTTGTCCCACAACACAATGCCACAGATCTCTCAAGTTGAGGGAGCATGAGATTGGCATGCTGACTGTCCATTTAATGTTAATTTCTCTATCATAACCAGCCTCGAACATCGTTTTAAAGGATTTGGCAGTACATCCAACCGGCCTCACAACCGCAGACCATGTGTAACCACGCCAGCCCAGGACCTCCACATCTGGCTTCTTCACCTGCGGGATTGTCTGAGAAACGTCACTCGCTTTGAGACCTTGAAGTAGTTGTTCCCCTTGCTCTGCAAGGGCCGTGGCTTTTGTGGAGAGATGGGTAACGATGCTTCGAGGGTGGCTGTTGTCGATGTGTTCCTGGTTCGAGCCCAGGAAGGGGGCGAGGAGAGGGCCGTAAGCTATACTGTTACACTGGCAATACTAAAGTGCCTATAAGAACATCCAATAGTCAAAGGTATATGAAATAAAAATGGGATTGAGAGAAATAGTCCTATAATTCCTATAATAACTACAACCTAAAACTTCTTACCTGGGAATATTGAAGACTCATGTTAAAAGGAACCACCAGCTTTCAGATGTTCCCATGTTCTGAGCAAGGAACTTAAATGTTAGCTTTCTTACATGGCACATATTGCACTTTTACTTTCTTCTCCAACACTTTGTTTTTGCATTATTTAAACCAAATTGAACATGTTTCATTATTTATTTGAGGCTAAATAGATTTTTATTGATGTATTATATTAAGTTAAAACAAATGTGTTCATTCAGTATTGTTGTAATTGTCATTATTACAAATAAATAAATTATATATATTTTGATTTTATTTTTTATTCCTTTTTTTCTTTTCTTTTTTGTAATTGTCCGATTAATTGGTACTGTTTTTTTTTGGTCCTCCAATAATCGGTATCGGCGTTGAAAAATCATAATCGGTCGACCTCTAGCGTGTTCCAGTTCCCGCCAATATCCAGCAACTTCGCACAACCATTGAAGAGGAGTGGGGCAACATTCCATAAGCAACAGCCTGATCAACTCTATGGGAAGGACATGTCGCGCAGCTCGAGGCAAATGGTGGTCACACCAGATGACCTGACCTGTTATCTGATCTTATTCCCCTTACTTTTTTTAATAAGGTATCTGTGACCAAAAGATGCATATCTGTATTCCCAGTCATGTGAAATCCATAGATCAGGGCCTAATTAATTTATTTAAATTGACTGATTTCCTTGTGTGAAATTATAGAGGAAGATTTACTTTACTTACACTAAACAAAAATATAAACACAATATGCAACAACATCAACGTTTTTACTGGTGCTTTTACTGGTGCTTTTACTGGTGCTTTTACTGGTGCTTTTACTGGTGCTTTTACTGGTGCTTTCACTGGTGCTTTTACTGGTGCTTTTACTAGTGCGTAAAAACGTTGAAATTGTTGCATATTGTGTTTATATTTTTGTTTAGTGTAAATAGAGTAAATCTTCCTCTATAATTTCACATGAAATTGCTGACTTCCAGATGTCTAAAAGTTCATGTCTAAGTTGTAGGCGTAATCAATGTCACGTTTTTGATATAGACCGGACAACATTTGCATGCTTCCCTGACAAGACTATTTCTTTCTAGATCATTGTCAAGTAATTCATATCTAACTGATGAATGTAGGATGAGAACACAACGAGTTATGGTTCATCCACAACGTTGTCACCGTAGTAAAAAATTTAAAGTCTGTCTGTTCCTGTTAACATTGAGACGAAATCTTTGTGACCACTCAAATAGAGGCACCCTGTCAGTGAGTGGAGGTGGTAGTCTGGGGTTAGGCTGAAGGTGTAACCAGAATTCAGCCACAGCAAAAAATGGTTAACTCACAATGGTTTCATTGCTTGTTACTAGTGGCTCTGTTCAGTCAGTCAATCAATGCTGCTGTCCCCTTAAAGGTTCTCCATCAACATGACTGATGCCTGTTAATAGACAGATGAGACATCATTACAACTTGGGCCATATTCATTAGGGTACACCGTACAAAAACAGAGTTGTTCTTATTGAGGTAGTCCCTGCCCGTATCAGTCCACTTTCTTACATTTGGTGCCTAATGATTATGACCCCCGTATATTAGGTACTGTGTGTCTAAAGCCAAGGCTGAAAAGCAGAATGGTGATTTGATTTCCTTTATAGTTGACGAAGCAGAGAGTTGAGTAATGCTAAGGTTGAAAGACCGGTCAGAGTAGCTCATAGGTAACATCCCAAATAGTACCCTATTCCCTACATAGTGCACTACTTTGGACCAGAAGCCTAGTCAAAAGTTGTGCACTATATAGGAAAAAGGGTGTCATTATGGCCCTGGTCAAAAGTATGGGCCCTGGTCAAAAGTAGTGCACTATATAGGGAATAGGGAGCAATTTGGGATGCAGATATGGTTTGCTGTGCAGACAGGGCAGGTAAGGTGAATTAAGTGAATGAACCCTGCTCGACTCAATCAGTTGTGTGACTGACTGTGTTGAACTGCAGTAGAGGTCAATGGAGGAGAAACTCAAGACACAGCTGTACTGTAAGAACCTTGGTTAGGGGGCCCATACAGTCTGACTGACACAACTCTGTGTGTGTGCGTGCGTGTTATGAGACAGAGCATGCACACGAGAGAGAAAGAAACAGAGAAGGGGCAATGTCGGTGCATCCAGAGCCCCAGTAAAAGATCAGCCGTCTTGCCAAGGCAAAGATCTGGTGCCTTGCCACGGCCACATACCAACTGACGAAGCACGCACACACGCACGCGTGCAGACACACACAACCCAGAGGCCAAAGTCACTGCTACAAGTCACAAGAGAGATGCCTCACGTCACCAACTGCCAACAGCCTATGAATTACAGCAGCACTATCCAAAACTAGCATAGCTGTGGTAGCACCTTCCAAATGGAGCAGAAGGTAACACACTAATAATGGCCGGGGGTCCTACTGTGGCTTTGTATTCACATTCAACACAAACACACGCTGCTCCTATCGGAGGGCAGGGAACTGTGTCCCAAATGGCACCCTATTCCCTATATAGTGCACTACTCTATGGGTCCTGGTCAAAATTAGTGCACTAAAAAGGAATAGGGTGCGATTGGGAATGTAGACATTGACAGAGAGGGGAGGTTACAGATGAGAGGACATTGTTATATAGCCAATAACATCATCCCCGGGCTCATGTGCTACCATATACACCGTATACACAAACAGAGAACTGGCTGGGTGGATGACATTAAACAGGAAATGACCGCCAACAGTGCAACATGTTACTGCTCCATGGCATTTTGTGTCAATGGACTGTGAGAGGTACTTAGGTAGAATCAAAATACCAACTAATCACCATTCAGTATTTGAGAGGAGTGGTGGTGGGCTATATTGGAAGAAGTACTTTTCAGACTGACGCTATAAACGAAAGCTACTTTAGTGAAAAGGGCTCTAACACACCGATAGTGTTTACCTGCCGAGAGAACTTGTGAACTGAGTGCAAACCGATTTGACATGTAGCTATCATGCGAAATTGTCGGCAGTCAGACATCAACAGTGCGCTCGGTAGACAAATGGGAGATTGTCTATGATTAGAGGTCGACCGATTAATCGGAATGGATTTTTTTTTTTACACCTTTATTTAATCTTTATTTAACTAGGCAAGTCAGTTAAGAGCACATTCTTATTTTCAATGACGGCTTAGGAACGGTGGGTTAAATGCCTCGTTCAGGGGTAGAATGACAGATTTTCACCTTGTCAGCTCGGGGGATCCAATCTTGCAACCTTACAGTTAACTAGTCCAATGCTCAACCCACCTGCCTCTCGTTGCACTCCACAAGGAGACTGCCTGTTACGCGAATGCAGTAAGCCAAGGTAAGTTGCTAGCTAGCATTAAACTTATCTTATAAAACACAATCAATCAATCCTAATCACTAGTTAACTACACATGGTTGATGATATTACTAGTTTATCTAGTGTGTCCTGCGTTGCATATAATCTGACTGAGCATACAAGTGTCTGACTGAGCGGTGGTAGGCAGCAGCAGGCTCTTAAGCATTCATTCAAACAGTACTTTCTTCTCGAACACTTTGTTTTTAAATTATTTAAACCAAATTGAACATGCTTCATTATTTATTTGAGGCTAAATTGATTTTATTTATGTATTATATTAAGTTAAAATAAGTGTTCATTCAGTATTGTTGTAATTGTCATTATTACAAATAAATAACATTTAAAAATTTAAAAAATTTAAAATCGGCCAATTAATCGGTATCGGCGTTGAAAAATGATAATCGGTCGATCTCTAGCTATGATGTGTGTGACCCTTTAGACCATTGGGCTTGACAATAGTACTAAAACAGCATGGACAACAGGACATTGGACAACAGGACAAAACTACAGTAACCAAGACCAGAGCCACTAAAAAGGAATAGGGTGCACTTACAGTGCAGTCTGCGTCAACTCTCAGGAGAGCCTCTCCAACTGTGGGCTGGACTCAATAGGGTTGGACTATGGTTCATATTCAGTTGTTTCAGTATACAGCATGGAAGAGCACCTGGTGCATCTAGTGACTGTAGTACTCCATCTGCTAGACAACTAGGCCTGTCCTACATGATGCATGATACCTTTCCACCGAGAACACCAAATAAAAACCTCTTAAGAGGCTAAATATATGGAAACAATTGAATGGTGGACATATAATCGAATAGGCCCAGATGAGTATTTCTGCCAGCTCATTGATTTCATTTCATGGCTGAAGAAGGAGGGTTAGAGCTCAGCAGATGTAAGCAGAGTTACCATCTCTCTCCTTCTCTGAGTGTATTTGTGTCTGTGGCGTGGTGTGTGGTGTCTGTGTGTACACTACAGGCCTAAGGAGTAGCCCCACTGGGTAATGAAGTTGGCTAGCATGGCATGAAACCTCGTCAGGAGTGGCTAACTCCCTCAGCTTATGCTGCTCTGTAATATTTCTTTAGCGTACCGCGCTAGCTCCACACACAGAGGGAGAATCAGAGGCTGCGTGCCAAACGGCACCATTTACCCTACATGGTGCCCTACTATTCACCAGAGCCCAATGGACCCTGGTTTAAAGTAGTGTACTACATAGGGAATTGGGTGCCATTTGGAACAGAATCAGAGAAAAGCCTCTGTTAGTAATCCCGTCAGTAAAGCGGCGTGTGGTATTAGTTATATAGACCCAGGGGTTCTCTCTAGGCCTCTACTACTTTATATAAAACATCTATCTGTCCACATCCAAAATGTTCCCTTCCACACAGAGAGCAGCGCAGAGAAGAGAAGAGCAAAACGTATTTTTCCTCCTTGTAGGAAATAAAGCCAAAGTAATCACTGAGTCTGTGATAACACTGGATTCTATGTGACAGTCTTTATATGGAAAGTCTGAGTTATTTTGTTAAGATCCATCCAGTGCAGCGCCGTTCATACCGTCAAGAATAATACGCTGTTTGTTTTTCATTCTAGGGCAGCGGTTCCTAAATTCGGTCTCCAGGACCCCAAGGGGTGCATGTTTCGTTTTTTGCTACACAGCTGATTCAAATGATCAAAGCTTGATGATTAGTTGATTATTTGAATAAGCTGTGTAGTGCCAGGGCAAAAACCAAAACCTGCACCCTTTGGGGTCCGAGGAGCTAGGAAATGTTGCATCAGGCACAGATTTGGAGGTCAGTATTAGTTTGGGATGGTAGATGCGTTTTGACAAAGTGATAGGCCTACGCATTCATACACCATTAAACATTTGTGACAGGGTTCCATCTCACTTCGCTCTGTATAGTGTGTGTTTAGGCGCAATGCTGAAAGTGCTTAGAGAAAGAGCGAACTGACAGACAGTCCCACCCATGTGGTGTGTGTTTGATTGATGGCAGAGAACCAAGGCATTGAACTGTGGAGCAGCGCTCTGCCACAAATTGGCCAGCGCAATCAGCTGTAAACAAACAGCATCAACACAGCATGCTAACACAATGTGTTAATACATGGAACTAAGTGCATACAGTGCCTTAAGTATTCATACCCCTTGACATATTCCAAATGTTTTTGTGTTACAGCCGGAATTCAAAATCGATTAAATGTGTTTTTTTCCTCACCCATCTACACATAATACCCCATAATAACAAAGTGAAAACATGTTATTAGATATTTTTGCAAATGTATTTTAAATGAAATTCAGAAATATCTAATTTATATAAGTATTCACACCCCTTTGCTATGACACTCCAAATGGAGCTCAGGTTAATCCAATTTCCTTTGATCATCCTTGAGATGTCACTTCAATTTGGAGTCCAGCTGTGGCCAATTCAATTATTTGGAGATTTAGAATGAAACCCACCTGTCTATATAAGATCCCACAGTTGACAGTGCATGTCAGAGCAGAAATGATACCATGAAGTCCAAAAAAGTGTCTGTAAGATCTCTGAGATAGAATTGTGATTAGTCATAGATCTGAGGAAGGGTATAAAACCATTTATATGAGTGTTGAAAGTTTCCAAAAGCACAGCAACCGGGCAAAAAGGACCTTAGTCAGGGAGGTGACCAAAAACCTAATGACCACTCTGACAACACTACAAAGTTATTTGGCTGAGATGGGAGAAACTGCCAGAAGGACAACAGTCTCTACAGCACTTCACCAATCTGGTCACGACAGCACGCCTAGGAAAGGAAATAACTTACCTAAATTCATGTGGTCTGATGAGACAAAAATGTAAATCTTTGGCCTGATGGCAAAGTGCTATGTCTAGAGAAAACCAGGCACAGCTGATCATCCATCTAACACCATCCCTACCGTGAAACAGGGTAGCGGTAGCATCATGCTATGGGGACTGGGACTGGGAGACTGGTAGGGATAGAGGGAATGATGAATGGTGCCAAATACAGGCAAATCCTTGATGGGAACCTGCTTCAGACCATAGACTGGGCGAAGATTTATGTTCCAACAGGACAATGACCCCAAGCATACAACCAAAGCAACACTGGACTGGCTTCAGAACAAGAATGTGAAAGTCCTTGAGTGGCCCAGCCTAAGCACAGCCTTGAATCCCATTGAAAATATGTGGAAAGACATGAAGATTGCTGTACACCACCCCTCCTGATCTAATTTAACAGAGTTTGTGAAAATCTGCAAGGAAGTATGGTAGAAAATCCCCAAATCCAGATGTTCAAAACTGAAACCAATATACCTAAGACAACTCAAAGCTGTAATCGCCACCAAAGGTGCTTCTACAAAGCATTTCATCTTCAATACATTTGCTAAAAAAATTTTTTTTTTTTATTATAGTATTGTGCGTAGATCGGTACGAACACAATCTACTTAATCCATTTTTCATTCAGGCTGTAACACAACATGTGGAATAAGTTGAGGCTTATGAATGAGTTTGTGCCCCAAATAGCACCCTATTCCCTATATAGTGCACTACTTCTGACAACATCCCTTTGGACACTGGTCAAATGTAGTGCACTAACTAGGGAACAGGGTGCCTTTTATGATACACTCGGAGACTTCAGTCAACCACAGCAGGCCAGATTAGCTAGTTCCAGAGGTAATAGCTTCACACTCATCACTGCTACAGTGAGTAGGCCATTCCAGCCTGCATGGGGATTCATTTAAACCTTGACTGGAGATGCAGGGCAGGATGGGTTGCTCTGAAACAAGGTAGCTCACGATGCAGCTTTCCTTGTGTTTTCAGATCTGTCTTTGAGCTCTCCCAGCAGCCATTTTACACTACACAGTTGAGGTCCAAACCAGTGTATTGTAATACTTTCCAGTCAGTTTGGTTGAGAAACGTAGAAGGAACAACACCAGTAGACCAGTGATCCCTCGTGCCCCAGGTTTCATAGCTAGCTAGGTCTTCAGAGGTACTTGCTATTATGGCTACGTCCCAAATGGCACCCTATTCCCTATATGGTGCACAACCTGTTCAAAAGTATTGCACTAAACAGGGAATAGGTTGCAATTTGGGACGCAAGCTACGCCTATAGACTAACACCAAAATTATTTTCATAAAAGAGTTTGGAAGGTTTTCTGCAGTGCTTGGCAAGGCCTCGTCTCTTGCCTCCACCCAACATAGGGCTCTGTCTTAAATGGCACCCTATTCTCTACATAGTGCACTACCTTTGACCAGGGCCCACAGGGTTATGGTCCAAAGTAGTGTACTATAGGGAATACGGAGCCATTTGGGACATAGCCTAGCTGTCAAGAGAAGAGGAAATACAACTCCGAAACAATGTGGTTTTAATTAGTTAAGATGGAGGCCCCTGGCATGAAAAAAAAACTCTTCACTGACCGACGACAAGCGTTTCAGATTGGTGAAGACTGGTTTATTAATGTTTTATCCCTTTTCTTTTTCTCATCTCTTATCGTGTCTTGTTGCGTTTTCCTCGGGGTGCACTTTGAAGTGCCTGGCTGGAACTGTGAGATGTGATGCGAGATGATGTACCATGAAGCAATGGAGGTCTGATATGTCTGCATCCCAAATGGTTCCCTATTCCCATTTCTACTGCACTACTTTGAACATAGCCCTATGGTCTATGCTGTTTATCCCTCTTGGTGTTTCATTCATAATATTCACAAAAATAAAACCTTTAACAAGTAAAATTATTGAAAAAATGTAAGTGAAATAAATAAAATATTTTTCTCTAAAACGTGTGCCACAATTGGCACCTCTAGAAATTATTGTGAGTAAAATCTAACTGAAGTATATTCCCATTCATATTTTACGTTTTTAAATTCACCTGAGTGATTAGGAACACTTAAGTGGTAAACAATGACTTCCTGTTTCACTGGGGTATAAATAAGAGGTGACACAGACCAAGTTCCCATAGTTATCCATTACTATGGGAAAGACCCTTAGAATACTGTAATGGTGACAAAAGGTTGTTGAGTTGCATACATCAGGAAATGGCTATAAGAAAATAGCTCAACAGTTGACAATACCCATTTCAAATCAAATCTTATTGGTCACATACACATGGTTAGCAGATGTTAATGCGAGTGTAGCGAAATGCTTGTGCTTCTGGTTCCGACCATGAAGTAATATCTAACAAGTAATCTAACAATTTCACAACAACTACCTTATACACACAAGTGTAAAGGAATGAATAAGAATATGTACATATAAATATATGGATGAGCGATGGCCGAACGGCAAAGGCAAGATGCAATAGATGGTATAGAGTACAGTATATATACATATAAGATGAGTAATGTAGGGTATGTAAACATGATATAAAGTAGCATTGTTAAAAGTGACTAGTGATATATTTATTACATCCAATTTTTAATTATTAAGTGGCTAGAGATTTGAGTCAGTATGTTGGCAGCAGCCACTCAATGTTAGTGATGGCTGTTTAACAATCTGATGGCCTTGAGATAGAAGCTGTTTTTCAGTCTCTCGGCCCCAGCTTTGATGCACCTGTACTGACCTCGCCTTCTGGATGATAGTGGGGTGAACAGGCAGTGGCTCGGATGGTTGTTGTCCTTGATGATATTTTTGGCCTACCTGTGACATTGGTGTCCTGGAGGGCAGGTAGTTTGCCCCCCAGTGATGCATTGTGCAGACCTCACTACCCTCTGGAGAGCCAGCCTTATGGTTGTGGGCTGAGCAGTTGCCGTACCAGGCGGTGATACAACCCGACAGGATGCTCTCGATTGTGCATCTGTAAAAGTTTGAGTGTTTTTGGTGACAAGCCGAATTTCTTCAGCCTCCTGAGGTTGAAGAGGCGCTGTTGCACCTTCTTCACCACGCTGTCTGTCTGGGTGGACCATTTCAGTATGTCCGTGATGTGTACGCTGAGGAGCTTAAGACGTTCCACCTTCTCCACTACTGTCCCGTCAATGTGGATAGGGGGCTGCTCACTCTGCTGTTTCCTGAAGTCCACGATCATCTCCTTTGTTATGTTGACGTTGAGTGTGAGGTTATTTTCCTGACATCACACTCCGAGGGCCCTCACCTCCTCCCTGTTGGCAGTCTCGTCGTTGTTGGTAATCAAGCCTACCACTGTAGTGTCGTCTGCAAACTTGATGATTGAGTTGGAGGTGTGCATGGCCACGCAGTCATGGGTGAACAGGGAGTACGGGAGAGGGCTGAGAACACACCCTTTTGGTAGTGGGTCGTGTTGGTGGCACTGTATTGTCCTCAAAGCGGGCAAAGAGCTGTTTAGTTTGTCTGGGAGCAAGACATCGGGGTCCACAACGGGGCTGGTTTTCTTTTTGTAGTTCGTCATTGACTGTAGATCCTGCCACATATCTCTCGTGTCTGACCCGTTGAATTGCCACTCTACTTTGTCTCTATACTGACTCTTAAATTGTTTGATTGCCGTGTGGAGGGAATAGCTACACTGTTTGTATTCGGTCATGTTCCCGGTCGCCTTGTCCTGATTAAAAGCAGTGCTTCGCGCTTTCAGTTGGCGCGAATGTTGCCATCAATCCACGGTTTCTGGTTGGGGAAGGTTTTAATAGTCGCCGTGGGTACCTCACCACCGATGCACTTGCTAATAAACTCGCTCAGCGAATCAGCGTATTGTTGTTGTTCGACGCTATCCGGAACATATCCCAGTCCACGTAATTGAAGCAATCTTGAGGCGTGGAATCCAATTGGTCAGACCAGCGTTGAACAGACCTGAGCACGGGCTTTTCCTGTTTTAGTTTCTGCAATAAATGCAGCCTCGGGATATGTGGTTTCCAGTTTACTTAGAGTCCAATTAAGTTATTTTAGGGCCGCCGAGGTGTCTGCTTGGGGGGGAATATACACGACTGTGGTTATAATCGAAGAGAATTCGATTATATTCGAGAACGGGCGATGTGCCCGTCTACGGAGCCTAACCAGAAGAGCGCTCCGTCTGCCCCTTCTGCAGAGCCATTGTTTTGGGTCGCCTGCTGATATCCGATCCAATGTCCTGGGTGGTGGACCAAACAGAGGATTTGCTTCGGGAAAGTCGTATTCCTGGTCATAATGTTGGTAAGTTAATGTTGCCCTTATATCCAATAGTTCCTCCCGGCTGTATATAATAAGACTTAAGATTTCCTGGAGTAACAGTGTAAGAAATAATACATAAAAAAAACAAAATACTGCATAGAGCTGTTATCTTGGTAGACTCAGAGCTGTTATCTTGGCAAAGGGAGGTTGCACAACATATTGCATGAAGGGGTACCAATAATTGTGGCACACATATATTTGAGAAAAATATTTGATTTATGATAAGAATACATTTATTATTTTACTTTAATTAAATGTTAGATTTCTGGGAATATTTTGAATGAAAGACAGAGGATAAACAATAAAGCCATTTTTTTCCACAGCGTGTTTTGCTCATAATTACCAAGGGTGCCAATATTAGTGGAGGGCACAATATACATAGGGAATAGGGTGCCATTTGTGACGTAGAAATAAAAAGGCTGATGAACAGCCTCCAGTGCCACAGAACCTTATAGCTGAAGAGGGAAACACTGAAACTCCCTCAAACTCCAGCTGCTGTTCACACTCTGCCTGATCATAATAAGACATGACCCTGTACAGCCATGAATATATAAAAATGGAGGGACATGGACAGAAGAAAGTTTAATCGCCAGTTTAACCACGATACAAATCCAACAGACATAACTGGGAAGTAAATAAATATTTTAAAAAGCCAACAAGAGCACAGAAGCACGTTACATTTTTTCTCATGGCTTTATAAAGACATTCATTTCTGTGTCTTGGAAGGCGAGGGAGGGAAACGTGTGAACTGGAGAGAATGTGCCTCTCTCTGCTCAGCACAGCATCATCTACAGGGGTGCCAACATTCTTCAGCAGCCATTTTACTGCTCAAGCATAGCGATCAGGCCAAGGCAATGTTGTAAATTCAGCTGTATCTGATTTCTGTCACTGTGGAATACAGAGGTATTGGAGCCAGAGTATAATAACATCAAAAGTCTAACGTGACTCCCATACCAACAGGGTGTTTAACCACAGTGGAGCACTATTCCGTTGTCCTGATCATCAATGCTGTCTAAAGTGGGACTTATCTACCCATCCCTCTGCTCAAAGGCAGAGACTGAGTGAAAACAGGATCTCTAGTTAATTCACAGAGTTGAAGAATGAGCAGCTATTCCGTTCTCTTGATCATCAAATGCTGTCCAAAGTCCAACTTATGAAATAAAATAAAATATTTTGCCACGTACAGTTTACAGCAGGTATAAAAAGTGCAGTGTAATGCTTATGGGCTAGCTGCAGTACAATAATCAATTTCCATAATAAAGAGTCAAATAAAAAGATAACATGTAATAGAGTTAACCAATACGACACGAGGGGGTGTCGTATATGGCCAGTATACCACACCTAAGGGCTGTTCTTAGGCACGGCGCATCATGGGCTCAAACTTGGTGGTTTGAGCCATGATTGCGGATTGGCTGACAGCTAAGCTAAGGACCCCGGGACTAAACACCTCCCTCTGCAACTGGATCTTGGATTTCTGGGCCGCCCCCAGGTGATAAGGGTCGGCAACAACACATGTGCCAAGCTGATCCTCAACACGGGGGCCCGTCAGGAGTGCGTGCTTAATCCCCTCCTGTACTCCATGTTCACCCGCAAATGCGTGGCCAAGCATGTTTCCAACACCATCATTAAGTTTGCTGACAACACAACAGTGGTAGGCCTGTTCACAGACAACGATGAGACAGCCTTTAGGGAGGAGATCAGAGACCTGGCAGTGTGGTGCAAGGAAAAGATCCAACCTCTCCCTCAACGTGAGCAAGACAAAGGAGCTGATCGTAGACTTCAGGAAAAGGAGGGCAGAACACCACCACCCCCCCATCAAGTTCCTTGGTGTCCACATCACAAACAAACTATCATGGTCCAAACACACCAAGACAGTCGTGAGGAAGGCACGACAACACCTTTTCAAGATTTGGCATGGGTCCCCAGATCCTCAAAAACTTCTACAGCTGCACCATCTAGAGCATCCTGACCGTTTGCATCACCGCCTGTTATGGCAACTG
Source organism: Oncorhynchus mykiss (assembly GCF_013265735.2). Lineage (NCBI taxonomy): Eukaryota > Metazoa > Chordata > Actinopteri > Salmoniformes > Salmonidae > Oncorhynchus > Oncorhynchus mykiss. The sequence continues at coordinate 23,944,355 of NC_048592.1, forward strand.
CTCGGCATCTGACCCTAAGGCGCTACAGAGGGTAGTCCGCACAGCCCAGTACATCACTGGGGCCAAGCTTCCTGCCATCCAGGACCTATATAAAAGGTAGTGTCAGAGGAAGGCCCAAAAAATGATCAAAGACTCCAGTAACCCAAGTCATAGACTGTTTTCTCTGCTACCGAACAGCAAGCGGTACTGGAGCGCCAAGTCTAGGTCCAAAAGGCTCCTTAACAGCTTCTACCCCCAAGCCATAAGACTGCTGAACAATTCATTAAATTGCCACCTGGACTATTTACATTGACCCCCCCCCCCCCCCTTTTGTTTTTACACTGCTGCTACTCTCTGTTTACTATCTATGCTTAGTCACTTAATCATGTACAAATTACCTCGACTAACTTGTACCCCCTTTAGATTATTCAGTAAATATTTTCTTAAAACTCTATTTCTTGAACTGCATTGTTGGTTACGGGCTTGTAAGTAAGCATTTAACCTCTTGAACCTATAGGGGCGCTGTGTCATTATTGGATAAAAAGACGTGCCCGTTTTAAGCGCAATATTTTGTCACGAAAAGATGCTCGACTATGCATGGAATTGACAGCCTTGGAAAGACACAACTCTGACGTCTCCAAAACTGCAAAGATATTCTCTGTGCGTGCCCCAGAACTAATGCAACAGGCGAAACCAAGATGATGTTTCATACAGGAAATGCCCCGGATTCTGAAGGCGCTGTGTTCCAATGTCTCCTTATATGGCTGTGAATGCGCCAGGAATGAGCCTGCGCTTTCTGTATATTCCCCGAGGTGTCTGCAGCATTGTGACGTGTTTGTAGGCATATCATTGGAAGATTGACCATAAGAGACTACATTTACCTGGTGTCCCGCCCGGTGTCCTGTGTGCGTAATCAGTAAGTCCATGCGCGTTCCATTTCTTCAGAATTGAAAGTAAACTGCCACGATGGATTTTATCGTCGATAGATATGTGAAAAACACCTTGAGGATTGATTCTAAACATCGTTTGCCATGTTTCTGTCGATATTATGGAGTTAATTTGGAAAAAAGTTCACGTTTTAATGACTTTGTTTTTTTCCTTACCCAAACGTGATGAACAAAACGGAGTGATTAGTCGACACAAATAATCTTTCAGGAAAAACTGAACATTTGCTATCTGAGAGTCTCCTCATTGAAAACATCTGAAGTTCTTCAAAGGTAAATGATTTTATTTGAATGCTTTTGTTTTTTTGTGTAAATGTTGCCAGCTGAATGCTAATGCTAAATGCTACGCTAAATGCTACGTTAGCCATCAATACTGTTACACAAATGCTTGTTTTGCAATGGTTGAGAAGCATATTTTGAAAATCTGAGATGACAGTGTTGTTAACAAAAGGCTAAGCTTGAGAGCTAGCATATTTATTTCATTTCATTTGCGATTTTCATGAATAGTTAACGTTGCGTTATGGTAATGAGCTTGAGTCTGTATTCACGATCCCGGATCCGGGATGGGGAGATCAGAAAGGTTGACGGTTGTATTGGGCACATGTGACAAGCACAATTTGATTTGAAGCGTGATTCATCACTTCAGAGAATGCATTTCCACAGCTCCATAGTCCAATGGAGGAGAGCTTTACACCACTCCAGCTGACGCTTGGCATTGTGCATGGTGATCTTATGCTTGTGTGCGGCTGCTCAGCCATGGAAACCCATTTCAGGAAGCTCCCGATGAACAGTTATTGTGCTGACATTGCTTCCAGAGGCAGTTTGGAACTCAGTAGTGAGGGTTGCAAATGAAGACAGACAATTTTTACACGCTACTCGCTCAGCACTCGGTGGTCCCCTTCTTTGAGCTTGTGTGGTCTAATACTTCACGGCTGAGCTGTTGTTGCTTCTAGACGTTTCCACTTCACAATAACAGCGCTTGCAGTTGACCGGGGCAGCTCCAGCAGGGCAGAAATTTGACGAACTGACTTGTTGGAAAGACAGAGGGTGGCATCCTATGACGTTGCCATGTAGAAAGTCACTGAGCATATCAGTAAGGCCCTTCTACTGCCAATGTTTGTCTATGGAGATTCCATGGATGTGTGCTCAATATTATACACCTGTCAGCAACGGGTGTGGCTGAAATAGCCGAATCCACTCATTTGAAGGGGTGTCCACATACTTTTGTATATATATATATATATATAGTGAATGACTGCTACGACTGTATTTCCAAATATAAAGTGGGTAGTGTATTGGTCTCGCTGTTTAATAAATTGTTTATTTAATAGAACAACAGCGTTGACTGTGTGTGTGTGTGTGTTGGATATGTGGAGTGTAGATAGCAGATAGTCTCTAAGGTGCAAACCGGTCTGTCCATCAACTCAGGGACAGAAATGACAGACAGAAGGACTTCTAGTGATTCACAGGACTGAAGAACATTGAGCATCTTGACTGGACTGTGCTGATGGAATAAGTACACATGGCCTCGCCCTCTGGAGTGGAGACCTCTTGTGGCACGTGCCGGGTCAAGCAGGGTGGAGCAGGATGCATTCTGGGGCCATGTCCCAAATGAAACCCGATTGCCTATGGGATGCAGCCTGGAGCTCTGGATTTCTGAGGCTGGATGCCGTCCACTGCTCTGGACCCCAGAGGCTTCCTTCCTGGGCTCCACTGACTGACTCAACCAGAACTGGTGCCGAGCGAGCCGAACCTACATCAATCTCCCTCTCCAACTCCCCTGATTGAGTTACTGTGGCATCTGGGGGTGCATGTGTCCAACACTGCCCTCTGTCATTGGAGGGACAGAAAGTGTGAACGCTTAAGGATGGAATGGGTGTTTGGATATGGCTGTACAGGCTTGAACGAGAGGGCTGCAATCGATTTAGGTATTTCTTGCTACTATGATAATGAAGTGTTTTAAGCTAAGACCAATTATACATTTTTTTCACAAAAGATGACCAATGTGTGTACCTTATTAAAATAACTAAGACCAGTGTCTGAGACCATTTCACAGGGTCACTGACCCTAAACATTCTCACTCAATCCAAACTGTGTACCCCACCCAGAAACTTTACACCAGACCTCCTTTACCTCCATAAAGACTAATTGCTTCTCCTCCTCCTTCCCAGCAACAGGACAGACCTCATCATCTCACTGATCATTTACATATAGATGAGTCCATTAGAAGGTTCTCTCAGAAGGGACCCGGAAAGTTCCAATCGGTTTCACTTAAAATAAATATGGACGACACAAATTTAGTCAAGGTAAGTAAAATAAGACGGTGGAAGGGATGAGGTTGTGGGTGAGGGATGAGATGGAGGGTATATATGTTGCAATGCTAGCCAGGAAGGCAGACAGACAGGTTAGTTAAGCTGCGAGGGCATGGGGGCAACAGGAGGGAGTAGGAGGTGAAAGGTCATCAATAGTCATAGAACCAGTGCTAATGGAAACTGAGACTGGCTGAACCTCTAGTCTGAAGGCAGGGCTGAACCTCTAGTCTGAAGGCAGGGCTGAACCTCTAGTCTGAAGGCAGGGCTGAACCTCTAGTCTGAAGGCAGGGCTGAACCTCTAGTCTGAAGGCAGGGCTGAACCTCTAGTCTGAAGGCAGGGCTGAACCTCTAGTCTGAAGGCAGGGCTGAACCTCTAGTCTGAAGGCAGGGCTGAACCTCTAGTCTGAAGGCAGGGCTGAACCTCTAGTCTGAAGGCAGGGCTGAACCTCTAGTCTGAAGGCAGGGCTGAACCTCTAGTCTGAAGGCAGGGCTGAACCTCTAGTCAGAAGGCAGGGCTGAACCTCTAGTCTGAAGGCAGGGCTGAACCTCTAGTCTGAAGGCATTGCTGAACCTCTAGTCTGAAGGCAGGGCTGAAGCTCTAGTCTGAAGGCAGGGCTGAAGCTCTAATCTGAAGGCAGGGCTGAAGCTCAAGTCTGAAGCTCTAGTCTGAAGGCAGGGCTGCAGCTGCCATGTTCAGTTATGCTTCCTCCAATGCTGTGACTCAAACCCCGTCAGCTGCTCTCTCCAAATGTGGCAGCTCTAATCGCACTCTGATGACCCACACACACACACACACACATACACACACACACACACACCAGCATCACGTTACAGTACACTCACTCCTCAGAGGGGCAAGAGGAGAACACTAATGAAGATAAACAAAAAAAGAGAAAAGTTCTCTCTAGAAATGTTTACATCCCAAATGGGACCTTATTCCCTATATAGGGTGCCATTTTAAAAGCATCCTGAGTGTGGGAGTTGAAGCCGTCAGAACGGACGTTGATGCATGAGGAGTGGGTTAGGAGGCAGACTAGCGGTATTGATGTAAATGGCAAATGAATAATGATTAATGAGGAATGAACGAATGTTTTAGCCAACAGGAAGCAGCTGAAAGGTCAGTCCATTGATAATGCTTCACAGGTATGTCAGTTGGGATAAAATATCAGTTGGGATATTCAAATGCACAGTAGACGGAAAAACAAACAACTAATCTCTCTCTCTGCGTACAAGATTAGACATTATTGTGGCTGAAAGAAAGCCTCTAATTGTCTGTGATGCCTGGCAAAGCCAGAGTTCTCCTATTTGTGGTGAGGATATGCAAAATATGCACCTTGTCTGCGTACAATACTGTATGGTGTATGAGGTGTGACTTACACTATAACATTGATAGATCAAGTATCATTCACATAACGATTTAAATAAGTTAGTCGCACCTATGGAAAAAGAGACTGATCCTTTATCACAGGGCCTGGGTAATCACTTTAAGTGTGGTACAAATCATATCGCAGAAGAACTCAGCAATATATTTTCCTCACTGAAACAATCACCTCTGATGGCTGGGCACTCTAAATCAAGAGATGCCAATATCAGTTATGTCTCAGAGTCTGACAGAGGAGGCCTTGCCCGCTATTCCATCGGGTCTGAAATACAGTACAGAGAATCGATTAGGGGCCGAGTCTCAAATGGCCCCCTATTCCCTATATAGTGCACTACTTTTGACCAGAGCCCTACGGGTCCTGGTCAAAAGTGGTGCACTATGTGATGAATAGGGTGACATTTGGGATGCATCCCCCGGTCTGGCCTGGCAGCCCTTTACACAATGCTCTCCATTAAGGGACCCACTGGCACACAATGGACTAAGCCGTTTCAGAAGGCCAAGATAAAGTGGTCTGGTGATTTAAACAGTAGTGGGGAAATGGAGCGAGTGTCGTAAAGCTAGGGACTAGGGGACAAGGAGGCAATGAACTGGGCTCTGGGCCTACTGTGTGGGTAAGACTCATAGGCTTCATTCCAAATGATACCCTATTTCCTATATATTGCACTTATTTTCACCCTATGAGCCCTGGACAAAAGTAGTGCAAAAATAGGGTGCCATTTGGGATAGAGACCTCATCTTCAATCCTGGTTAGACAACGGGACCGCTGGACAGTCTGCTCTTTCCCTGACACATTATATGGCTTCCGCAACAAGGAACAGGAAAGGCTTTGCTGAGATCCTTACACAAGGATTGATGTGACTCGTTGCTTTGCAATATCCATGCATCTGAGTACAATAACACCTCTGCAGAAGATTTGGCGGAGGAGGGGAAAAAGAGCAATAAAATGGAATTATAAAGACAAGCTTCCTTCCAGGCAGGAAGTGAGAGGAGATTTGATGGCAGGGGAAGACATAAACCCGTAGAGGAGAGAGAGGGAGAGAGCGAGAGAAAGAGACTCTAGTCACAGAAACAGGCCCTGGCACAGATGATAACGATGACGTGAAAGCACATTTTCAGATGACTCCTCGGGCCAGCAAGCAGCCAGGCAGTGAGGCAAGCAGTTCCAGCTTGAGCAGTAAATACAGCCAGAAACCAAACCCCCAGCGAACCCACTCACAGCCAGAACGCCTGGGTTCTCTCCTATCTTCATATCCCCTCTCTCCTTCCCTCCCAACGGTTTTAATATAAGTTTCCCATTCTGTGGATACAAGCATCCCACGCACCCCCGGCCCAAGTGGGACAGATCCCTTTTCATTTTGTCGTTTTAATTTGATGTGCGATGTCAGAAGGAGAGCGGGGGAGGCGGGTGTCACAGGAGTGTTTCAGGTTTCATTCTCCACGTGTAAAATGCCTGGGAGTGTCTCTCCCTCCACAGTAGGGGACAGAAGAACAGAACACTGTGCCCGGACTCTTGGATGGTTTCGGTGGAGATTTTTGGTTTTGCTTCACCGATCCATCTGGCAGGGGCTTTTCCCATGGGGCTCTGCAGTGTAGATGTATTTTTACAGCTCTGCTACACTCACCCAACCAACCCCCCACTGAGGATCAATATGCACATTTGCTACCAGGGGAGGGAGTGAGACGGGAAGGGCGACACAGCAGAGAAAGAAAGAGTCAAAGAGAGAGAGAGAGAATGGCCTGGCATATCAGAAAATGCAAGCTCACAGTGACACACAAATGATGCAGAGCTCTGAGCATCACAGTCTTTCTAACCACAGTCAGATATCGTCCTACAGACGATTGATCTTATTGATCTTAGGAAAGGCATGTCTAGTGGGCACAGCCTGCATGCTCCCTGTTAGAGAGCTGTACTGCAGATGAATGTCAAAATACTATTCCCTGCTACCAGCTTCCTCTAGGGAGGGAGAAAACAGACTGTGCCAAAGAACAGTTCATAGCAGCGAATGGCCATCCTATCGTCTTTGAACACCGAACATTGCCTGTCATTTTCTGTTAATTTCCCAACGATTCTACATATTGACAAAATCGCCAACACCCAGCAAGTGATCTACGTGCCATGGCTGAAGACAGGTTGGTCTGACTGTGCTAAAACAACCCTGGCTCACAGGAGGGGCTCTATGTCATGTTCAGAAACAAACAGCTTTATCGATTCCACTGAACAATGGTGATGTTTTGGTGCATTATTCACAAGCCGAATGATTTCCAAACCCCTGTTTCGGAGTCTGACAGATATTGACAACCAACAACAAACACAAACAGCTAAACTCCACCGGCCAAAGAACCGCTGTCATAGTAACCATAGGGCTCTGGTCAAAAGTAGTGCACTATATATGGAATAGGGTGCCATTTGGGACACATACATAATGTGACTGGCTGGCAGACCCCGGGGCTATTTCTGTTGCCTTTGGGATAAGAGTGGAGAGAAAACAACAAAGTCATTAGTCAGAATTAAACGGAAGAGGCTTTTATCAAAGCACATGAAGGAGATCGGAGACAAGACTAGCGTGTTAACATATCATTGTCATCACAACATGCTAATGACGAACAACATACAGCGTCAGCCTTTGTTTGTGCTCCCTCTCTAAAACAGATACTACAATACATACACCTTAGCTGGAGCTCATCGTTCAGCTCCAGATCCACTATGACAAGGTCCCAAATGGCACACTATTCTCTATATAGTACATTACTTTTTACCATGGGCTCTGATCCAAAGTAGTGCACTATATAGGGAATAGAGTGCCATTTGAGATACAGCCCGAATGAACACATTGTTAAGCACAACTCTGCATTTCCTTTCAGGCGTTAAGCTGAGCCTCACAGAGCCACTCACTGTTAACCTACTCTGGTAAGGCTTATACAGCAGTAGGGGACTAATGAGGGAGTGATGGAGATGTAGTTACATAGAGGCAATAGAGAAAGTGGCCAATAATTATCCAACTGCAAGAGTCAATGACTCCTTCCAAAATGGAACCCTATCCACTACATAGTGCACTACTTTAACATCTCCAATTCAAAATCAAATCTAGATTCCGCTTTCTATTTCGCAACAAAGCCTCCTTCACTCACGCCGCCAAACTTACCCTAGTAAAACTGACTATCCCACCGATGCAGTCTATCACAGTGCCATCCATTTTGTTAGCAAAGCCCCTTATACCACCCACCACTGCGACCTGTATGCTCTAGTCGGCTGTCCCTCGCTACATATTCGTCGCCAGACCCACTGGCTTCGGGTCATCTGTAAGTCTATGATAGATAAGGCTCCGCCTTATGTCAGCTCACTGGTCACAATAACAACACCCACCCGTAGCACGCGCTCCAGCAGGTATATCTCACTGGTCATCCCCAAAGCCAACACCTCCTTTGGCTGCCTTTCCTTCCAGTTCTCTGCTGCCAGTGACTGGAACGAATTGCAAAAATCGCTGAAGCTGGAGACTTATATTTCCCTCACTAACTTTAAACATCAGCTACTGAGCAGCTAACCGATCGCTGCAGCTGTACATAGTCCATCTGTAAATAGCCCATCTAATCTACCTACCTCATCCCCATATTGTATTTATTTACTTTTCTTCTCTTTTGCACACCAGTATCTCTACTTGCACATCATCATCTGCTCATGTATCACTCCAGTGTTAAATTGCTAAATTGTAATTACTTCCTTACTATGGCTTATTTATTGCCTTACCTCGTCATGCCATTTGCACACTCTATGCCATTTGCACACTCTATTGTGTTATTGAATGTACACTTGTTTATTACATTAACTCTGTGTTGTTGTTTGTGTCGCACTGCTTTGCTTTATCTTGGCCAGGTCACAGTTGTAAATGAGAACTTGTTCTCAACTAGCCTACCTGGTTAAATAAAGGTGTTCTCAACTAGCCTACCTGGTTAAATAAAGGTGTTCTCAACTAGCCTACCTGGTTAAATAAAGGTGAAATAAAACAAAAATAAAAAACTTTTGACCAAGGTCAATAGGCCTCTGGTCAAAAGTAGTGCACTACATAGGGGATAGGGTGCCAATTGGAACACAAACTTTGACATAATCCGGAGGTGAAAAGTAGGCTAATTTGTCAAGTTACTAGGTGAGAACTGGACCCTGCTAGGAACTTACAACAAAGAAAGGAAACGGGGTCAGCTGTTAGCACACTGCTATGTACACCTGTATACTGTATGTGTACCTCTGTGTTCCTGATGATTATGTAACACAGGAACACGCCTGTAACCCAAGACAGGAAATAATGTAAGAGTCCATCTGCTGGCCTGTGGGGTCTCGCCGTTAGTGCGGTAGGCCCCGGCACACATGTCAGAGTCGGCATTGGGGTTGAATCCGACCCAGTCAGACAGATGTGCACGGATGTGTACATTAGTATTTGTTGGCCTCTTTATTCATGATGATAAGGCTATGTGACCTGAGACAAGAAATCACATACGAGTCCGTCTGTTTGAACAGACAGACAGGTGCGGGGCAGGGGGTTGGAGGGTCCTGCTGTGTGTCTGGATAAAAACAGGATTCTCAGACAGAAGACAGAGGGGGAGGGACTGAGGAGGCTGTAGTCAAGACATCCTGCCAGAGACTGACACTCCGAAACACACACCACCGACAAATACACACACAAGCAAGCATAAACACATGCACATTTTGGTGGTCACATTCTCTGCTGAGAGAATGTTATTCTCACTCGCTGCATCCCTTCTTTGGGCCAGAGTGGAAATACCAAAGGCAGCAGGGGTTAGAGACTAATAAATTACTCCACTACTGTACATACACAACATTTGTGTTGAAACAGTTCACAGCAGGAATCTATGGAGTCTATGAACCAACTCTCCGCATGAGCTGGGGAGAAGGTAAGCGTTCCAAAAGGCACCTTATTCCACATGTAGTGCACTACTTTTGACCAGAACCTCTGGTCAAAAGTGGTGCACAACATAGGAATAGGGTGCCATTTGGGATATGAACTAGGTTTAATAGCACAGCCAAAGCAGCACATTTCCAAGTGAGATGACTATCAGACCCCTGAACCCACCTATGTGAAATAAACCCATTAACACCCTTTAGTCTTGTGTTAATGTCAACTCAGCCAAGGGCTAAAACAACGGAGCTATTGTGATCCCACAGCACTGCAGACAGTGTCACTATCAAACACAGAACAAAATATACAGAAACACACACTATGTTAACCCTTAATGTCACTGCTTAATCTCAGTAAAAAGACAGTGTAGTTTAGGATGTGTAGCAGCGTGTCAAAAGGGCCTATTATCCTATCCTAGAGATAAAGGGTCTGCAGAGGACCTTAGTTAAATGTATTTTTCTAAGCATATCACTAAAGGCAGCTAGGGGGGTTTGACACAAAAGTCCTACAGTACCGGGGGAAATACTGTAGAGCAAAACACTGTTTGAGCTCTGTCAGCATTCCAGCACTTTGTCGCAGCGCTCAGGGGTAAACCTAGATTTCCTTCCCTGCCTGCAGTGGCTAAATGTTCCTCCCCCCTACTGTTAATCTCAACCCCACACTTTCTACGTCCCAAGTGGCATCTAATTCCTTACATAGATCCCTACTTTTCACCAAGGGCTCTGGTCAACAGTAGAGCACTATGTAGAGAATTGGGTGCCATTTGGGATGCAATCACCACACGTCTGCACTGCCTCAATTTCCCCTTGAGAATTCCTGAGCCATGGCAACAGAGCCATACAGTATCATAATACATGCAGAGAGCAGCAGCATCACTACTGGATACTTCACAAGTTCAGACCACTTTGATTGGGACACTTTTACATAAACATGATTATAAGCAGTGTCCTTGTGAAATACCGTATAACTGCTTTACAAATGGCACCCTATTCCTTATATAGGGCTCTGGTAAAATGTATTGCACTTAACTGCATCCCAAATGGCATGCAGTTAAGTGCTTTGCTGTTAGTCCCTGCACTATCTATTCACTGTGACCTCCACACTCCACAGTCACGGAGGCTGTTATCTCCATACTGCTCCTGGGCAGCAGAACAGAGTGCTGGCCACACTTCAAATGTCAGCATAATTGATAGTGAAAGATCAGATGAAGGTAGGTTCATGTGGAAACACTATAGATATTCAACACTGTGAACAATGTTACTTACAGTGTTATAACACTGTTAAAAGTCACATCGACTGACAAGCCACAGCAAAGATGAGGATCTTCTGCATCTCAGAGATAGGCCTCTCTCTGTGTGTGTGTGTGTGTGTGTGTGTGTGTGTGTGTGTGTGTGTGTGTGTCAGAACGAGGCGGCTATATAGATCCATAGGGCCTGCCATGTCAGTGTTTCTCCTGTCTTATCTCTGGTGTCTCAGCCACACCACAAACTGCAGCACCTTCTAATCTCATCTGGTGTGACTGCCTGACCCCCGTGCCTGGAGACACCGCCAGAAAAAGGGGGAACTCAACTAATCATCAATCCCTCAATGAACTGAATGAGGTGTCTTTGTCCAGGGCTACAACAGAAATGTGTTCTGTTGGGAGTACTGGTGGACCAAGGTTGGGAAACACTGTCCTAGAGTACCTTGGCCTGCAGGCGGAAGCCAAGGCCAGATATTTCACATTTATATGTGCCTCTGGTAAATAAACCTGCATGCTAATAACTGTCTAACTTGTGAGTCATCCTTCAGGTGACTCCATTGCGGCGGGTTGACCTTGGTGGCTGGCGGTGGCAGGGCTGCTGGTGTGATTTATTTGATGATCTCCTCACCACCATGACTCCTGGTCCATAATGTAAGCAGGGATAAAGCAGCTCCAAACCCCCCCAGACCTAGGCTAATCTCAGAACCGCCCTCATATCTCCCGCTCTCTTTCTCCCTTCTCCCTTTCTTCCTCCTCCCAAACAATATAGAAGGGTAGGCGAGGCGAGGGACTATTTCACTGTTTCATATTACTCTACGTATATGAAGTCTCTTTACCAGTTTCATTATGGAGATCTCACTGGAGCAGTGCTGCCAAGGTATTATCATTATGGTCTGTCTAACAGTGTAATAAGCCCAAATGAGAGGGCAGGTAATAACAGTTGACAGGAGTAACTTGTCAATGTAGAGGCAGACGAGGCCACAGAACCATGTCTGAGAACACTGTGAAGGATGTAGTTAACCCTTGGCAAGCCATTGAGTTGGGCAAAGCTTCTGAACGAACAGAGAACAGTGTCAACGTGTAAGCTATAAAGGTTTCAGCTCTACTCTAACCAAAGCAGTGAGACCTGCCATTGAGAAGTGTACTGTTGTAGTCTGCTACAGAGTCTAGGGTACGTTTTGGCCATCAGAAAAAAATATGGTCTGAGGTTTTTTATTTATTTTTATTTAACTAGGCAAGTCAGTTAAGAAAAAATCTTATTTTCAATGACGGCCCTAGGAACCGTGGGTTAACTGCCTGTTCAGGGGCAGAACGACAGATTTGTACCTTGTCAGCTCGGGGATTTGAACTTTCAACCTTTCGGTTACTAGTCCAACGCTCTAACCACTAGGCTACCCTGCCGCCCCAGGGTAGGTAAGATAGTAAAGATAGATGGACTGGAAAAATGCTGTTGGAACTGCTGTCCCTCAGCACATTCTCCCTGAGTGAAATGTTAACAACACCACCAACTAGTATAAACAATAGACTGGTGTATAAAGTCCTCCAGTGATAGATGGATGGCTGGATAGGGAAGGGTAACAAACATTACCTCAGCATGTAGCCGGGTCCAGCAGGTGGTCTGCAGTGGTGTATGTGAGGAAAAACTGGGGTTGCGTCCCAAATGGTACCTTATTTCCTATGTAGTGCATTACTTTTGACCAAAGCCCTATGGGCCACTAGTCAAAAGTACTCCATTATATAGGGAATAGGGTGCCATTTGGGACAGACCCTGGGGAAGATCAGAGGCATGCCAGCACAGCGAAACTAGCGGTCCATGCTTTTAACAGGGCTTTACCCATGCTGACAGACCCAGTAGGAGTACAAAATGGCACCCTATTCCTGAAATAGTGCATTACTTTTGACCAGGGCCCATAGGCACTACAGGGAATAGAGTGTCATTTGTGAAGAAACCCCAGACCTCTATGCCAACGTGTACATTCTGCATTTCTACAGCTGACTACCCTCTCCATAGCAACACTGCCTTGCCCTTAAATACTCCACTGCCTATCTAAGCAACAGAGTACAGATTCTTTCTACTTTAACAGGAAAGGTTAGAGTCAAGATTTTTGTTTTGACGGTCCAGGAGCAGAGACACCAATGGAATGTACTTTTCTGTCCCTAGAATAATCTGATGTGGGACTAAATTTAGATGGGAAAGTATGTTGACTTTAAACACATTCGTAGATGACAATAAGTGAATAAATCCATATAAGGGATCACTTTAATGTCCTGTGATGATGTCCCATTTAGTGAAGAGGACACCATTCAACTTGAAGCTCTATAATTTACAGACTGATTTTCACCAATGTTCCTTCATTCTGTCCATATGACTGACTGAGTGATTTGATTTCAGAGGATTCTCCATGATATTGACAGGCTCAATAAATCTTCCACAGAACCTCTATAATAAATACATCACTTTATAGCAATATCCGGCTTCATATTTTCTTCTCAGCTGATAAGGCTGCTGGAGTCTGATAAGGTCTTTATTTCCTTTATGATAAATCGTTGAGAGCTGCAAATAACTAGGGAGCCAACTGGGACGCTAATAATCCTAGTTATTCTGAGACACAGACTAAACTGTGGTCCTGGATGGTTGAATTCCATACATTAAATCAAACAAAACCTATCCTGTAGTAAAGACGCTGATGACATGGAATTTGAATAAAGAAGACTGTAGCCTAAGTACTGTGATTCATATAATGAAGATACATTTTCTCATGGATAACACCACATTACATGAGATCTCTATATTAAAGGACTATCACCAATTCCACAGACTAAGCTATCTATAGTCACTCAGTGGACCAGATAAAGAAGTCTGTAAAACATCACATTTCAAATAGCCACTTTCTTTGGTCAAATCTAAGAGCCTCTTTGTATCCCAGAGGCAGCTGTGTGTGTGTGTGTGTGTGTGTGTGTGTGTGTGTGTGTGTGTGTGATAACTGCTGGAGTAGCAGCATGTCCACCCACAGTCACTTGCTCCCTGGCCTACTGTGCCATGATGCACATCTGCCAAGGGTGCTTCACAAGCCAGCCAACCCAGCCAGGCCTATGAATCTTTCATGGAGGATAAAACACTATTAAATGTATTGGAAAGAACACATCTCTTTCAGTTCAGCCCTCCCATTGAAATGAAATGGGTCCACCTCCATCTCTCTCTACACTGGGTGCCTGTCCCTCTTTCCTGACCGTCTGCAGAGTAGACTCCTCTCGTCTCACCATGTGCTGCTCGGTCTCTCTCTGGTCGCCAGAGTCTCGTCTCTCTGTCTGACCTCAATGTCTGACAGACGTTCCCCCCCACCACCACCTCTAACCACCCAGGGCTCACAGGAGTGGAAGGCAGGCCAGGCACTACTCCCCTCCTCACAGAAACTGACAGACGGGTGTCTGTCCCAAACGGCACCCTATTCCCTTTATAGTGGACTACTTTGGACCAGTGCCCATAGGTCTCTGGTCAAAAGAAGTGCACTATAAAGAGAACATAGTGCCATTTGGGATGCAGAGGGGGCTTGTTCCCCAGTCTGTCTATCTGAGCCCCACTGAGGAAAATAGGTGGAGAAAAGGGTTCTAGTTTGACATGTCAGGTCCTCACGAAACCACACCTAAACACTGTGTAAAAGCTGAAAGTAAAAAGCTGTAGAGATGAAAAAGCACTTTATCTATAGGTGTAAACATTAAAATAGTGTAGTCAGAATGGCTGGCATGCCTCATTGGGAGGTGCTGGGTGTTACTGAGCGAACGCAACGTCACCTCATCCCTCTCCACTACCCAATGATTACCATGGTGCGCGACTCGCCTTCTGCAACCAGCAGATTCCAGCTATTAGCTGTCTGTCAAGAGACACTCCAAACAAACACCCGAAAGTTAAACATATATCACTTCAGTTACATTATAGGTTTTTCATCGTCTCAACTGAATTTTAAAGGCAGGAAAACACACATGAAGGAGGTATATCCTTACACCTAGGTTGCACCTCAAAATGCTTCATTACACCTACACTACCGTGCAAAAGTTTGGGGTCACTTAGAAATGTCTTGTTTTTGAAAGAAATGCATATGTTTTGTCCATTAACATAACATCAAATTGATCAGAAATACAGTGTAGACATTGTTAATGTAGTAAATTATTATTGTAGCTGGAATCTGCAGTTTTTTTAATGGAATATCGACAAAGGCCCGTTATCAGCAACCATCACTACTGTGTTCCATTGGTGTTAGTTAATCCTAATTGATCATCAGAAAACCGTGTTGCAATTATGTTAGCCCAGCTGAAAACTGTTGTTCTGATTAAAGAAGCAATAAAACTGGCCTTGAAGTTCCTTGAGGACCGTCGTGGTGTCTGCTTGAGGGGGTATATACACAGCTGTGACAATAACTGACGAGAATATCTTGGGCGTGACGTATGAAGAAGCCCGGTGGCTGAACCGACTCCGACAACGTATCCCGAGAGCCATGTTTCCGTGAAACAGAAACTGTTACAATTTCTGATGTCTCTCTGAAAGGCAACCTTTGCTCTAAGTTTGTCTACCTTGTTGTCAAGAGACTGGACATTGGTCAGTAATATACTCGGAGAGCGGTGGGTAGTGTGCACGCCTACAAAGCCTGACCAGGAGGCCGCTCCATCTGCATCTTCTGCGGTGATGTTGTTTTGGGTCGGCTTCTGGGAATAGATCCACTGTCCTGGGTGGTGGTCCGAACGAAAGATCCGCGTTGGGAAAGTCGTATTCCTGGTCGTAATGTTGGTAATGTTGGTCGTTCTTATATCCAATAGTTCTTCCCAGCTGTACATAATAACTCTTAAGATTTTCTGGGCTAACAATATAAGAAATAATACATTAAAAAAACTAAATACTATAGTTTCCTAAGGACTCGAAGGGTGGCAACCATCTCTGTCGACTCTTCAGAACAGGTGTTGACCAGACAGACACAGATCAAATGGGTTATATTCTCACCTTCACCGGACCATACCCTGCACTCATCCCCTAACACAATTTAACACTGACACTCCCAGATAAGTGCTCTAAGAGACCTCTGTGTTATCTAAGCTGCTGATATGCAGACATCACACCCCTATAATACACCATCCTTATTAAAATAACAGCCTGCTATGATGATGCCTCCCATCTTTAATTACACCATGCTAACGGGACAAAAGGAACACTGATTCAGCAGCACTACAGCTTAGCTTATGTTACACACACACACACACACACACACACCTCTGTTACAGACACACACCTCTGTTACAGACACACACCTCTTTTACAGACACACTGCAATTGATATGTTCAATATCGTGTAGCACCGATATTACATTTTTGGCCAATACCGATATCCAATACTTTCCTTGCCCCCCAAAAAAACAATACCGATAACTGATATTTACAATTTTAGCAGCCTTTAAAGCATTCTAGTACAGTTAAATAGTTACACACACACACACACACACACACACACACACACAGCTGTTTAAGGCACTGCATTTCAGTGCAAGAGGAGTCACTATAGTCCCTGGTTCGAATCCAGGCTGTATCACATCCGGCCGTGATTGGGAGTCCCATACCGCAGCGCCCAATTGGACTTTGCAGTTAGCCATCAAAATAAACGTATGGTATTTGTATAAATTTGCATTACTGTCAATGACATACTTTTATTTTGAAGGCAAACCGCAAATTCCACTATTGTGCCTAATCCTTATTGTGGCTAGCTTTACAACACATAACCCGGTGCCTCGAGCCTCACTAGTCAGATGAAGCTAGCTGGCTGCTTATAACGTTAACTTTGGGCAACAGGGTTAAGTTGCTGACAAGCTACTTATTTTCATGAACTGAAGTTCAATTTCAATAGGTGAACAACAAGTGGCAACCTAGCTAATACTTACTCACAAGGATTTCTAAATCATTGCTAAGAACAATGAAAATTACTTTCTACTGGTCATTGTTTTCAAGCTGGTTGTATTGGTGCTAACTAGGTACCAAGCTAAAGCTAGCTACCTCAGAAGTTATGGTCGAACAAATTACGTTTGATTACCAACGCGGTATTGTAAACACATCGTTCATGGCCGGTGTGTGCTTGTTTGCAGACTTTTTTGTACAGCTTTGAGAGTGCTACTGTATCTTTTTTTCACGCAAAGAGCCAAACGGCATTCCATAGTATGTATGTCATGAAGCTAATAGCAGTGACACTACTGTGTAACTCCGGTAGGGCAACATCTGAAAAATAGCGCAGTTGGTAGTGTGTACCGGTGCTCGACCAGTTGGCGAAAGCCAACATCACCCATGACAGAGAACGGTTGATTGTCAAGGGCAATGAAATCCATTATCTTGGATTTAATGGATTTTGCCTTTGAGTTTTCTCGCTGAAATTGTGTTACTCTTTCAAATGAATGCTCGACTTGTTGACTGCTCGATCCACACAGCAGACAATGTGGGCTAGTTTAGGAATGCTGTGTTGCATGTATAGCAAAATGTTATGTGGCATCATTACGTCATGTACGTTATATAGGTACAGTTGAAGTCGTAAATTTACATACACTTAGGTTGGAGTCATTAAAACTCGTTTTTCAACCACTCCACACATTTCTTGTTAACAAACTATAGTTTTGGCAAGTCGGTTAGGACATCTACTTTGTACGTGACACAAGTAATTTTTCCAACAATTGTTTACAGACAGATTATTTCACTTATAATTCACTGTATCACAATTCCAGTGGATGAGAAGTTTACATACATTAAGTTGACTGTTCCATTAACTTCTTTGGGGATAGGGGGCAGTATTTTCACGTCCGGATGAAAAGCGCGCCCAGAGTAAACTGCCTGCTACTCAGGCCCAGATTCTAGGATATGCATATTATTAATATTTGTAGATTTGGATAGAAAACACTCTGACGTTTCTAAAACTGTTTGAATGATGGGGGAAATGTGAGGAAATCTGAGGTTTGTAGGTTTTCAAGTCTTAGCCTATCCAATATACAGTGTCTGTGGGGTCATATTGCACTTCCTAAGGCTTCCACTAGATGTCAACAGTCTTTAGAACCTTGTTTCAGGCTTCTACTGTGAAGTGGGAGAGAATGAGAGCTGATTGAGTCATGGGTCTGCCAGAAGGCCATGTGCTCAGTCAGGCATGCACCCGTGAGAATTAGCTCAGCTCCGTTCCCTTTAATTTCTAAAGACAAAGGAATTATCCGGTTGAATCATTGAAGATTTATGATAAAAACATCCTAAACATTGATTATATACATTGTTTGAAATGTTTCTACAAACTGTAATATAACTTTTAAAACTTTGTCTGGACCTAGTGCCTGCGCATTTGGATTACTGTACTAAATGCACGAACAAAAGGGAGGTATTTGGACATAAATGATGGACTTTATCAAACAAAACTAACATTTATTGTTTAACTGGGATTCCTGGGAGTGCATTCTGATGAACATCATCAAAGGTAAGTGAATATTTATTATGCAATTTCTGACTTTTGTGGACTCCATAATATGGCGGGTATCCGTATTGCTTGTTTTGGTCTCTGAGCGCTGTACTCAGATTATTCCATGGTGTGCTTTTTCCGTAAAGCTTTTTTTCCGTAAATCTGACACAGTGGTTTCATTAAGGAGAAGTATATATTCAATTCCATGCATAACAGTTGTATTTTCATCAACATTTATGATGAGTATTTCTGTAAATTGACATGGCTCTATGCACTTTCACCAGATGTTGTGGAGGCAAAGCATAACACGCCAATGTAAACAGAGATTTTTGGATATAAATATGAACTTTATCGAACAAAGCATACATGTATTGTGTAACATGAAGTCCTATGAGTGCCATCTGATGAAGATCATCAAAGGTTAGTGATGAATTTTATCTCTATTTCTGCTTTTTGTGACTCCTCTCTTTGGCTGGAAAAATGGCTGTTTTTTGTGACTAGGTACTGACCTAACATAATCACATGGTATGCTTTTGTCGTAAAGCCTTTTTGAAATCGGACACTGTGGTGGGATTAACAACAAGTTTATCTTTAAAATGGTGTATAATACATGTATGTTTGAGGAATTTTAACCATGAGATTTCTGTTTGAATTTGGCGCCCTACACGTACCCTAGAGAGTTTAAACAGCTTGGAAAATTCCAGAAAATGTCACGGCTTTTGAAGATTCTGATAGACTAATTGACATCATTTGAGTCAATAGGAGCGTACCTGTGGATGTATTCCAAGGCCTCCCTTCAATCTCAGTGCCTCTTTGCTTGACATCAAAAGATCAAAAGATCTCAGCCAAGATCTCAGAAAAAAAAATGTAAACCTCCACAAGTCTGGTTCATCCTTGGGAGCAATTTCCAAAACGCCTGAAGGTACCATGTTCATCTGTACAAAGAATAGTACACAAGTATAAACACCATGGGACCACGCAGCATTCATACCGCTCAGAAAGGAGACGCGTTCTGTCTCCTAGAGATAAACGTACTTTGGTGCGAAAGTGCAAATCAATCCAAATCAATCCAGAAAAGGGCCTTGTGAAGATGCTGGAGGAAACAGGCACAAAGGTATCTATATCCACAGTAAAACGAGTCCTATATCGACATAACCTGAAAGGCCGCTCAGCAAGGAAGAAGCCCCTGCTCCAAAACCACCATAAAAAAGCCAGACTACGGTTTGCAACTGCACATGGGGAATGTCCTCTGGTCTAATGAAACAAAAATAGAACTGTTTGGCCATAATGACAATCGTTATGTTTGGCGGAAAAAGGGGGAGGCTTGCAAACACCATCCCAACCGTGAAGCACAGGTGGCAGCATCATGTTGTGGGGGTGCTTTGCTGCAGGAGGGACTGGTGCACTTCACAAAATAGATGGCATCATGAGGCTAGAAATTTATATGGGTATATTGAAGCAACATCTCAAGACATCAGTCCGGAAGTTAAAGCTTGGTTGCCAATGGGTCTTCCAAATGGACAATGAACCCAAGCATACTTCCAAAGTTGTGACTTAAGGACAACAAAGTCAAGGTATTGGAGTGGCCATTACAAAGCCCTAACCTCCATCCTATAGAAAATTTGTGGGCAGAAAAGTGTGTACGAGCAAGGAGGCCTACAAACCTGACTCAGTTACACCAGCTCTGTCAGGAGGAATGGGCCAAAATTCAGCCAACTTATTGTGGGAAGCTTGTGGAAGGCTACCCGAAACGTTTGACCCAAGTTAAACAATTTAAAGGCTATGCTACCAAATACTAATTAAGTGTATGTAAACTTCTGACCCACTGGAATGGAATGTGAATGAAAGTGATGAATGTGATGAAAGAAATAAAAGCTTAAATAAATAATTCTCTCCACTATTATTCAGACATTTCACATTCTTAAATTAAAGTGGTGATCCTACCTGACCAAAGACATGGAATGTTTACTAGGATTAAATGTCAGGAATTGTGAAAAACTGAGTTTAAATGTGTTTGGCTAAGGTGTATGTAAATGTATGACTTCAACTGTATGCACGTCAGCTTTGACATCGGTTTTGCACATCGGGGAGTTAAACTAGACATCGGCCAATGCCGATGTTGGCATTTTTAGCTAATATCGGCTAATCCCGTTATGTTCACCGATATATTGTGCATCCCTAGTTCAATTGCAGGCATTTTGCCATTGACAGGATTGGGGTGACCTTGACAGCCATTAGTCTCATTAGCACTATCCATAAGCCTCCTCATTGTTAATCTGCTGCCAACGGCTGATAAGACTGGAGCACAGAGGGACATGGCTGTGAACGAAATGGCATCCTATCCCCTATGTAGTGCATTACCTAGTAATGAACTACCTAGTAATGAACTACCTAGTAATGCACTATGTAAGGAAAATAGTGCCATTAAAGATGCAGCCTGGGATTGCAAAGAAAAAAATAAACTATTTTAAAAGGAGAGGAGGAGAGTGCCATGTTGTCTGGAGACAACAGTCCAGTTCTCATTACCATGTCTGTCAGTGAGCCTCTGAGGACTATAATCGAAATGGGGGAACAGATCAGAGATCTCCATCTGTGGGACACTCAATGGTCCATCACAGCCTGTCTAGCAGAACAATGTGCAGATGGCCTGCTGTCTTCATGGGATCTGATCAAACTATTACAGTACCTCCATAGACCTGGAACGGCTGCAGATTTTAGTTTTTGGCCAAGCACTAACACACCTGATTCAAAAAATGAAAGACTGGAGTTGAATCAAGTTTGTAGTGCTAGGGCAAAAAACAACAATATGCACCACTTTGTGTCCCCAGGACCAGGATTAGGAAAACTGTCATAAAGTATAGGCAAAATAATGTCATCAAACTGTACATTGTTCGCTGATGTGATAATGCTAATTATAAACCATTATCAGATGTCTTATCTGCCCTGTTGCTACACTATGTGAACCCAGACAGTCAGAGTTCATAGACAGCCAGTCAGATCTCTGTCACTGGGCAGTGTTCTCCTGACTTCCCATAGGCTACCTCTCATTCTGATTCATTCATAATTCAGGCCTGAATTAGACCCGTTGGATTATTTAAACGTGAAATATTTCTGGGCCCAGTGATCCCAATCTGTCACTTCACCTCCTGTATGCTCCATGTGACAGAGAGGGCCGGCCAGCCGGACACACACCAGACACATTCCTCGCTGCTTTTAGGGACCCAGTCTCACAGGAAAACTATCCAGTTTAGTTTAAAAGGGAGATTTAATGCACATAGAATGCAGCCATCTTTCCAAGACTCACACACTGGTTCACTTAGACCATTTAATTAGTTTTTATTAATTTATGTGATTGAATGGAACTCTGTCTGGGTTAAATATTATATTCTGTGATAAGGTTTGAGGACTTGTTCGGCTAGTCTGGTCTGAGTGAAGCACAAGGTCATGCTTGAATGGTCTGGTCTGATTTCACTCTCCTGCTGTAATCCTTGCTAATAAACAAAGGTGCTATCTGTATAAATCGATTCCTTAAACGCCCTTATTATATGATTATTAAAGAGCCGGAATAGGTTTACACTATTGAGAGTTCAATCAAGGATACAGCAGCTAAGCAGTTTCTGCAGGCTGAGCCATAGCTATTCAGACAAGCTTTGTTTCCTTTATACTTCACTTTTTCCAGGTTCATTTATCCTGTGTGCTTGTGTTGCTAGGCCTCCCCCTCTCTCCCCCTGTAAAAACTAATGTGGACATCTGCTCGCTGCATGCATTTTGGCCATGTATGGCAGTGCAGCCACGGCCACGTAAGCCAGTTTGAAGCCTGAATAGGAGTGCAGAGCACAGCTAAATATCTCTCTCTCTACTAAGTCAAATAACACTGAGATATCAAATAAACCTGAACATACAGGAAAGCAACACTCTGACACAGAATGAGTAAGGCTGTACTATCTTGATGGGCTCTGTAAAAACATTCAACCGTTTAGACAGTAACCCCAGAAAGAGTAGCTGATGATTCTGCAAAGTTAATGCTGATCCAAATAAACAAATAACCTACATGCCATTCACATTCAAATGGGAATGACAGAGGATACGTCCCAAATGGCACCTTAGTCCCTATGTAGTGCACTACTTGGTCATTAGTAGTGCATTAGGTAGGGAATAGGGTGCCATTTGGGAAGCATATAGAAAACCACAGCCACTCTAAAGCCTTATTTACATGACAGCCTGCGCCTTCTTATCATTGTCCATGTCCTACTGCATACATCCAGGCAGATTTATAGATTAACTGAGGTAGAGACCACAACATGCTACCAAGGATGATCCTGAGCAGGAGTGTGACAATGTGACTCAGGGAAGACTAAACATATGGCTCCATATGTGTTGTCGACAGCATGCAATACATTATGCAATGATTTTTCCACGTGTGTGACTGTACAGTATATATGAGACTGCTACCCCTGAGGTTTCCTGTGAGAAGGAACATCATTATCAGTTATCAGTTATTATCATTATCAGTTATTTAACAGTTATTTAACATGTGTCCTAATAGGTCTACTTGACGGGTCTGATCATGGGTCCTATTAGGTCTACTTGACGGGTCTGATCATGGGTCCTAATAGGTCTACTTGAGGGGTCTGAACATGTGTCCTAATAGGTCTACTTGAGGAGTCTGAACATGGGTCCTAATAGGTCTACATGAGGAGTCTGAACATGGGTCCTAATAGGTCTACTTGAGGAGTCTGATCATGGGTCCTAATAGGTCTACTTGAGGGGTTTGAGCATGGCAAGGTTCAGGTTTATATTGCACTTATTTACACAGTAAAGTGATGCCTCACACCCGTGTCCACCATGTTGAACCATCTTTATGGCACTAAGAGGAGCTGGTGAATTTGGCAACCAATCGGAGTCTCTACGCAGCTCTACACAAAGGCAGTTTCCTTAAAACTGCTCTTTCAAACCTGCAACCAAACTTCTGTGTCAACAACAAAACAAAGACACTAGATGCAGTCAAAAGAACACAGTGTCACATTAGTGGAAACCAAGACTTTTCTCAGGGCAGACCTGGTTGTAGCTAGATATGTTCGAGTCACGACGGGGACAATTGTAGTATTTTAGCTAACCCTAAACCTTTTCCTTATCCTAATCTACCACATTAATTATCCTAACCTGCCACGTTAATTCTCCTAACCATGCTTAAGGTCTCCAAACCTGCCAAGAAAAGTCAATTCTGCTAGTCAAAACAGAGAGATTGAAAAACAGCTTCTATCTCAAGGCCATCAGATTGTTAAACAGCCATCACTAGCACAAAGAGGCGGCTGCCTACCTACAGACTTATCATTGGCCACTTTAATAAATGGAACACTAGTCACGTTAATAATGCCACTTTAAGAATGTTTACATATCTCACATTTCTCCTCTTATATGTATATAATGTATAATGTATCCTTTAATATCTATTCTTTATGATCTATTGCATATTAGCCTCTCTGTCACTGCTCATCCATATATTTTATACTTATATATTCTCATCCCATTTCTTTACTAGATTGTGTGTACTAGGTTTTGTTGTGGAATTTGTTAGATATTAGGTTTTGTTGTGGAATTTGTTAGATATTACCTGTTAGATACTGCTGCACTGTCGGATCTAGAAGCATAAGCATTTTGCTACACTCACAATAACATCTGCTAACCACGTGTATGCGACCAATAAAATATGAATGATATGAGAACAGTCTTGGTTTTCACTAATGCGATACAGCCAATATAGAAAGCAATTGGTGTATTTGAATGCCATTTTAGGGATCTATAAGGCTCTACACAGGCACAGTTTCAAACTGCTCTATCAACTCTGCAACTGAACTCCTATGTCAACAGCAGACCAGGAACACCGTAGTCACAGGAGAACAGAACACAATGATAAGTTGGTTGCAATTAAGTCCAGCGGACAGGAGAGTGGGAGTATCTGCTCACCTCAAGGCAGAACTAAACAGTGTTGACACTCACAGGCTGCAGAATACTTCATTATGGCCTCAGTGAAAAACGAATCAATAGCAGAGCAGCGCATTAAGACGTAGTCTGCAGTCTCTCAGCTTGTCCGCCTGCTTCAGTCTGACACACGCATCAATCGGAGGACTGCTAAGCTTCTTCTAACATCAAGGAGAAAAGGCTGTGCTGCTTCACTTCACTATTGTATTGTAATTTACTATTACCAAGATTGATTTATAAAACAATGGTAGAAATAAATCAAGTAGTTATCATTTTTAACACTAAGAAGAACTTCAATAAATGTACTGGTCTGATTAGTCTTCCATGTTTGTCCCATTGTGAGTAGAGGAAAGGGTTCATTCCTTATCTTTAGCTTATAGCTGTAAAGTGTGACATCGTCATGTCAACAAGCTATATATTCCTTTACGAAGGGGAGAAGACAAACAGTAGGCCTTTGCACCTGGCTCTCCATTATGGACTAGTCAAACACTGGAGGGGAGGACTTGACTCACAATAGAACAAACCAGCCAGGGAGAGCAGGCCACATCACCATGTCTGCATCCCAAATGACACTCTATTCCCTGCATAGTCCACTACTTTTGACCAGGGCCCATAGGGCATTATATAGGGAATAGGGTGCCATTTAGGAAGCAACCCCTGAAATAGATGTGAAGAGCTGCTGTGTTGTCGAGAACTTGAACCCTGGAAACTTAGAAAACCACTCCTTTTATATAGAGAAGAGTAAGGGAGGCAAGCTATAAAATACATTACACATAAAAGTAAGTAATTTAGCGGACCCTTTTATCCAAAGCGACTTACGGTCCATGTATGCATAAATTTTACGTATGTGTGGTCCCGGGAATCAAACCCATTATCCTGGCGTTGCAAGCACCATGCTCTACCAACTGAGCTACAGAGGACCATGTAACCCTCCTATTCTGTCTGTGCAACAGTTGCCTAGGCAACAGGCTGTGGTTGTGCTCCCTCCCTGGTGGTAGGGGGTTGGAGTGTCCTCGTCAGACAGGCAGGGAGACAGGAGGGCGAGCGGGCAGACCGGCAGCATCGTGTTCAGTCGGGAAGGCAACACTGCTTCAGACTAAAGCACTGATATCTAGATCCCAAGATCCTTAGTTATCAGAGGGAGAAAAAACATAACTTGTACTACTTGGTACCACAAAATAACATTGCAATGTTTTTATGTACAACTAATGGTGACCCCGACATATTGACCCTACCCATGCCCGCAACTTTTCCACTCCCTACTCAGGCCTGATTGCTTCTGCCAAATTTAAGGCCCGGCACTAAGGCCCGGCACTAAGGCCCGGCACACCCGAAACCCAAAATCAGAAAGAACTTCCTCGAACTGCTCTGCTAGAGATAGAGAAAGAGGAGAAAGGAATCCCATTGGACAATGAATGGAGGAACGTATAACGCCCCACCCAACAGACTGTCGAGCAATCCCGTTCACGTTGTCATGCTGCGTCACGTGGTTCCTAAGCTAATAGTCATGCAATAACTTCTCAAAGTCAGGGTATGAGTCGAGAACCGTGCCTATCTTCCTCAAAAGTACGTAATGTCACGATTCCAAAGCTACACAATATCACAGATAGCAAGTTAATTATCTCACATATTGGAAAAGATTTGTAATGTTGTACTTCTTGTTGATGAAATACATGCTAAAGTTGGGTTTTTGAGCTAGAGCCTAATTGTCTGCCATTAACTCCTTGAAGGAGAGCTCTCCTTGTCCCAGAATGCAGTGCACTGCCCACTGACGTAGCATGGGCAACATACACAATGGGAGTTAAGATTCCAATGGAGTTTCCCCATCTCCTCAAAAGTATCTCTGGCTCTGCTCAAAGAATGAAGAGGCATGAGAAAGCAGTTAGCTGTTAGCTTCTTTTGGTAACTCTAAACTCCAACAATCTCTCCTGTCTTACATTTGATGAAGTTGAGGGACTTCTGACACCATGTTATGATCTTAGTCAGATATGACTATACAGCGCAGCAGAGCACAAGCAAATGGCTCAGCTTCAAAATATTATTGATCAATTTAGTGATGCCCTACCCGTACCCTTTTTATTGATGATTTTTTTCCCCCTAACCTGCTTCTAGCTCCTAAGCAACTTGGCCCATATTTTATTTTGTGTGTGTCATTTCTTACATTATTAGGCCAATAAATGTTTTGTGTTATTACATACAGCAGGAAATAACTTTTGGATATCAGAGGGACGGTAACTCACCAGCATTATGACCGGGAAAAATACTTTCCTGAATTGGATCCTTAGTTAGTACCCCCCCAGGGCTATTAAACTGATTCCAGAGGCTGATCCAAAACACCGCCGGCAGAGAAGAGGTATTCGGAAAGGACTATAAGTCCGACGCAGGAGGCGTGCACACCATCCACCGCTTCCGAGCATATTACTCACTAATGTTTATGGATAATAAAGAAGACGAGCTCAGGGAGAGAATCTCCTTCCAGAGAGACATCGGGGACTGTAACACACTGTTTCACAGAAACATGGCTCTCTCGGGGATGTACTGTCTCCATTCAGCCACGTGTTCTCAGTATATTGCGCCGACAGAAATGAAGAATTCTCCGGGAAGAAGAAAGGCGGGGATGTACAGTTGAAGTTGGAAGTTTACATACACTTAGGTTGTTTTTCAACCACTCCACACATTCCTTGTTAACAAACTATAGTTTTGGCAAGTCGGTTAGGACATCTACTTTGTGCATAACAAGTAATTTTTCCAACAATTGTTTACAGACAGATTATTTCACTAATCATTCACTGTATCACAATTCCAGTGGGTCAGAAGTTTACATACACTAAGTTGACTGTGCCTTTAAACAGCTTGGAACATTCCATAAAATTATGTTACGGCTTCTGATAGGCTAATTGACATCATTTGAGTCAATTGGAGGTGTACCCGTGGATGTATTCCAAGGCCTACCTTTAAACTCAGTGCCTCTTTGCTTGACATCATGGGAAAATCAAAAGAAATCAACCAAGACCTCAGAAAAACAAATGTAGACCTCCACAAGTCTGGTTCATTCTTGGGAGATATTTCTAAATGCCTGAAGGTACCACTTTCATCTGTACAAACAATAGTACGCAAGTATAAACACCAAAGGACCACACATCCGCCATACCGCTCAGGAAGGAGACGAGTTCTGTCTCCTAGAGATGAACATACTTTGGTGTGAAAAGTGCAAATCAATCCAAGAACAACAGCAAAGGACCATGTGAAGACACTGGAGGAAACAGGTACAAAATTATCTATATCCACAGTAAAACTAGTCCTATATCGACATAACCTGAAAGGCTATGAAACAAAAATAGAACTGTTTGGCCATAATGACCACCGTTATCTTTGGAGGAAAAAAGGGGAGGCTTGCAAACACCATCCCAACCGTGAAGCACAGGGGTGGCAGCATCATATTGTGGGGGTGCTTTGCTGCAGGAGGGACTGGTGCACTTCACAAAATAGATGGCATCATGAGGATGGAAAATTGTGGATGTATTGAAGAAACAGCTCAAGACAGGTCAGTCAGGAAGTTGCAAATGGGTCTTCCAAATGGACAATAAACCCAAGCATACTTCCAAAGTTGTGGCAAAATAGCTTAAGGACAACAAAGTCAAGGTATTGGAGTGGCCATCACAATGCCCTGACCTCAATCCCATAGAACATTTGTGGACAGTACTGAAAAAGCGTGTGCGAGCAAGGAGGCCTACAAACATGACTCAGTTACACCAGCTCTGTCAGGAAGAATGGGCCAAAATTCAAAACTTATTGTGGGAAGCTTGTGGAAGGCTACCCAAAATGTTTGACCCAAGTTGAACAATTTAGGGTGTATGTAAACTTCTGACCCACTGGGAATGTGATGAAAGAAATAAAAGCTGAAAAAAAGCTGAAATAAATAATTCTCTCAACTTTAATATTGACATTTCACATTCTTAAAATAACTGACCTAAGACACGGAATTTTTACAAGGAATAAATGTCAGGAATTGTGAAAAACTGAGTTTAAATGTATTTGGCTAAGGTGTATGTAAACATCCGACTTCAACTGTATGTTTCATGATTAACCACTTATGGCGTGATTGTGATAACATACATAAACTCAAGTCCTTTTGTTAACCCGACCTAGAAATACCTCACAATCAAATGCATGTATTACCTCCCAAGAGAATTCTCTTCGGTTATAGTCACAGCCGTGTATATTCCCCCTCAAGCTGATACCACGACGGCCCTCAAAGCACTTCACTGGACTTCATGCAAACACATATCCTGAGGCCACATTTATTGTAGCTGGGGATTTTAACAAAGCAATTTATTTATTTTATCCAATTGGTCGTTACAGTCTTGTCTCATTGCTGCAACTCCCGCACGGAGTCGGGAGAGGCAAAGGTCGAAAGCCGTGCATTCTCCGAAACAACCCAACAACCCCGCACTGCTGCTTGACACAATGCCCTCTTAACCCAGAAGCCAGCCGCACCAATGTGTCGGAGGAAACACTTTCATTGCGTCCGGCCCGCCACAAGAGTCTCTAGACTAGACAAGAACATCCCTGCCGGCCAAACCCTCCCTTAACCCGGACGACGCTGGGCCAAATGTGTCTCCCGGTTGCGGGCGGCTGCGTCAGAGCCTGGACTCGAACCAGGATCTCGAGTGGCACAGATAGCACTGTGATGCAGTGCCTTAGACCACTGCACCACTCACGAGTCCCTTTGTAAAGCAAATTTGAGGAAAACGCTACCGAAGTTCTAACAACACATTGACTGTAGTACTCACGTTGCAAAACACTCGACCACTGCTACTCCAACTTCCGGGCTGGCTACAAGGTCCTCCCCCGTCCACCCTTCAGCAAATCTGATCAAGACTCCCTTTTACTCCTCCCTTCCTATAGCCAGAAACTCAAAAAGGAAGTACCCGTGCTAAGGACTATTCAAAGCTGGTCTGACCAATCGGAATCCACGCTTCAAGATTGTTTTGATCACGCGAACTGGGATATGTTCCAGGTATACTCTGAGAAAAACATTCACGAATACACAGATACAGTGACTTGAGTTTATCAGGAAGTGTATAGGAGATGTTGTACCCACAGTGACTATTAAAACCTAACCTAATCAGAAACCGTGGATAGATGGCAGCATTTGTGCAGAACTGAAAGCTCGAACCACCGCATTTAACCATGGCAATGTGACTGGGAATATGGCCGAATACAAACGGTGTAGTTATTCCCTCCGTAAGGCAAACAGACAAAACATCAGTATAGAGACAAAGTGGAGTCGCAATTCAACAGCTCAGACACAAGACTTACGTGGCTAGGTCTACAGACTATCACGGACTACAAAGGGAAAACCAACCACGTAGCGGACACTTGCTTCCGCACAAGCTAAACACCATCTTCGCCCGCTTTGATGATAACACTGTGCCACCGACGCGGCCCGCTACCAAGGACTGTGGGCTCCTGCTCTGTGGCCGATGTGAGTAAAACATTTAAGCGTGTTAACTTCTTATGACTGGGGGGCAATATTGAGTAGCTTGGATGAATAAGTTGCCCAAAGTAAACGACCTGCTCCTCAGTCTCAGTTGCTAATATATGCATATTATTATTAGTATTGGATAGAAAACTCTAAAGTTTATAAAACTGTTTGAATGATGTCTGTGAGTATAACAGAAGTCATATGGCAGGCAAAATCTTGAGGAGAAATCAAAACAGGAAGTGAGAAATCTGAGCTTGGTATGTATTCACCACAGTTCCCATTGAAATCCCTGTGAGATATGATGTTGCACTTCCTAGGGCTTCCACTAGATGTCAACCGTCTATAGAATTTTGAATGAGACTTCTGTGTTGTGGGACTGAATGAGACAGAATGTATCAGGTGTCTGGCAGTCAGCCATTTTCTGATCACACGCATTCCTCATGATATCCACTTGCATTCCATTGCTCATCAAGACACAAAGGAATACTCCGGTTGGAACTTTATTGAAGCTATATGTTAAAAACTTCCTAATGATTGATTATGGACTTAGTTTGAAATGTTTCTTCGACCTGTAATATAACTTTTTGACTGCTGACTAGAATGAACGTTTGGATATGTATACCAAACGCGCTAACAAAAGGAGGTATTTGGACATAAATAAAGGACATTATCGAACAAAACCAACATTTATTGTGGACCTGGGATTCCTGGGAGTGCTTTCTGATGAAAATCATCAAAGGTAAGGGAATATTTATCATGTAATTTCTTGTTTATGTTGAAGCCAACATGTCGGCTATTTTGACTATTGTTCTGAGCGCTGTCTCAGATTATTGCATGGTTTGCTTATTCTGTAAAGTTTTTTTTAAATCAGACACAGCGGATGCATTAAGGAGAGGTATATCTATAATTCCATGTGTATAACTTGTATTATCATCTACATTTATGATGAGTATTTCTGTTGAATGATGTGGCTATGCAAAATCACTGGATGTTTTTGGAACTAGTGAATTAACGCGCCAATGTAAACTCATATTTTGATATAAATAGGAACTTTATCAAACAAAACATACATGTATTGTGTAACATGAAGTCCTATGAGTGTCATCTGATGAAGACCATCAAAAGTTAGTAAATCATTTTCTCTCTTTGTGCTTTTTGTGACTGCTATCTTTGGCTGGGAAAAATGGCTGTGTTTATTGTTGTTTGGTGGTGACCTAACAATCGTGTGGTGCTTTTGCTGTAAAGCATATTTGAAATCGGACACTGTGGTGGGATTAACAACAAGATTACCTTTAAAATGGTATAAGATACATGTATGTTTGAGAACATTTAATTATGAGATTTTTGATGTTTTCAATTTGGCGCCCTGCATTTTCACTGGCTGTTGTAATACCTCTCACTCAATGTCGACAAAACAAAAGAGATGATTGTGGAAGTCAGGAAACAGCATAGGGAGCACGCCCCTATCCACGGGACCGCAGTGGAGCAGGTGGAAAGCTTTAAGTTCCTCGGCTTATCATCTCTTTAGTTTTGTCGACATTGAGTGAGAGGTATTACAACAGCCAGTGAAAATGCAGGGCGCCAAATTGAAAACATCAAAAATCTCATAATTAAATGTCCTCAAACATACATGTATCTTATACCATTTTAAATGTAATCTTGTTGTTAATCCCACCACAGTGTCCGATTTCAAATATGCTTTACAGCAAAAGCACCACAAACGATTGTTAGGTCACCACCAAACAACAATAAACACAGCCATTTTTCCCAGCCAAAGACATCACTGACGATCTGAAATGGTCCACCCACACAGACAGTGTTGTGAAGGCGGCGCAACAGCACCTCTTCAACCTCAGGAGGCTGAAGAAATTTGGCTTGGAACCTAAAACCCTCACAAACTTTTACAGATTCACAATTGAGAGCATCCTGCCGCAGGGCTCTCCAGAGGGTGGTGCGGTCTGCTCAACGCGGGGTTTCTACCTGCCATCCAGGACACCTACAGTCCCTCAACCTTTTACTTCTGATAAAAATATCTAGTGATATGATTGAGCAGTTAGTTATTGTATTAACCAATCACAACCAATAATAGTGTGTGACTGGTTGCTACTTAACAAGCACAAAGTACACAGCATATTGTAATCCAGAGAGTCTGGTTTGACTATTCCACCACAGTGGTCATCCACAGAGAAGGAAATCCTATTTATACATGGACAGCAGAACAGAGGGGTGGCAATAGAGTTTACCCCATACACAGTCAGTCATTATGTACAGCAGTTACCAATATTAATATTAACGTTGGAAACAAAGCCTGATAGTAGAAATTATGTGCAAACTCACCTATGTAGGGAAAGGCAGGCACAAGGAGGAATCAGGAGGCACCAAAGAAAAGAGGAGAGAGAGAAACATATTGGATTATATGAGATTATCACAATATCATATCTGAAAACATATTACAAAAATGGTAGCATTGTGTGAAATTAGATCACTGTTAATGTCAAGTTTGAGATAGCTAATGTGGAAAAGACTAGGTTCCCATCCAATTGGTGACAGATTTTCATGCTAATATACTCAAATCTGCATGAAGATAACATGCAGATAAAAGAAACAGTGCGTGATGACGTTGCGCACACAAACATTTTCGCTTACGTTTTCATATACATGGCATTTTCAACACTACCGATTGTTTTGTCACAGAAAACTTGCCTTAAATAGTAAAATGTGCCCATTCTGGTCTTGGTATGAGTGCTCTAGCCAACAGCTGGCAGATACAGTGTAGGTAGGCTGTGAGGATAGGCTAGTCTACATGATGACATTACTATGGATAAGCTAGAGAATCATTTTTATTTGCCAAACAGCAGTCCAGCGTCACTGAATGAGACCCTCATAATTAATTGAAAAGAGCATCAAGCTCATCAATGTGCACATTCACCACCCTGTGAAGTTCATCCTAACTTATTTCATCTGTAGCCTAATAAACTGCATGCTTTCTCGAGTCATAGTGGGAGGACCACACACCATATCGTTACGTGACTCCAAGTTTCAATATGTCAATATGATGGTCAATTTAATATCTCTACCTACATGTACATATTACCTCAATTAACCGGTGCCCCCGCACATTGACTCTGTACCAGTACTCCCTGTAAATAGCCTCCACATTGACTCTGTACCAACACTCCCTGTATATAGCCTCGCTATTGTTGTTTTACTGCTGCTCTTTAATTATTTGTCACTTTTATTCCTTATTTCCTTAAGTAAAAAAAAATGGTAAACTGCATTGTAGGTTAGAGCTTGTAAGTAAGCATTTCACTGTAAGGTCTACCTACACCTGTTGTATTTGGTGCATGTGACAAATAATATTTGATTTGATATTATATCAATATTTGCACATAAAGGTGTTGTTTCCACCGCCATTTCTGGCATAATTACATTTTACTGACACAAAAAGATCTCACCACTTCATTGACCTGGCCAAGGCTTTCGACTCTGTCAATCACTGTATTCTTATTGGCAGACTCAATAGCCTTCGTTTCTCTCTCTTTTCTCCGTATATATCAGTGATTTCGCTCTTACTGCTTGTGATTCCCTGATCCACCTCTACGCAGACGACACCATTCTGTATACTTCTGGCCCTTCTTTGGACACTGTTAACTAATCTCCAGATGAGCTTCAATGCCATACAACTCTCCTTCCGTGGCTTCCAACTGCTCTTAAAATGCTAGTAAAACCAAATGCATGCTTTTCAACCGTTTGCTGCCCGCACCCGCCCGCCCGACTAGCATCACTACCCTGGACGGTTCTGACCTAGAATATGTGGACAACTACAAATACCTAGGTGTCTGGTTAGACTGTAAACTCTCCTTCCAGACTCATATTAAACATCTCCAATCCAAAATCAAATCTAGAACCGGCTTTCTATTTCGCAACAAAGCCTCCTTCACTCACGCCGCCAAACTTACTCCAGTAAAACTGACTATCCTACCAATCCTAGACTTCGGCGATGTCATCTACAAAATAGCTTCCAATACTCTACTCACCAAATTGGATGCAGTCTATCACAGTGCCATCCGTTTTGTTACCAAAGCGCCTTATACCACCCACCAGTGCGACCTGTATGCTCTAGTCGGCTGGCCCTCGCTACATATTCGTCGCCAGACCCACTGGCTCCAGGTCATCTACAAGTCTATGCTAGGTAAAGCTCCACCTTATCTCAGCTCACAGGTCACGATAACAACACCCACCCGTAGCACGTGCTCCAGCAGGTAATATCTCACTGGTCATCCCCAAAGCCAAAACTTACTTTGGCCGCCTTTCCTTCCAGTTCTCTGCTGCCAGTGACTGAAACGATTTGCAAAAATCGCTGAAGCTGGAGACTTATATTTCCCTCACTAACTTTAAACATCAGCTATCTGAGCAGCTAACCGATCGCTGCACATAGCTCATCTGTAAATAGCCCACCCAATCTACCTACCTCATCCCCATATTGTTTTAAATTTACTTTTTTGCACACCAGTATCTCTACTTGCACATCATCCTCTGCTCATTTATCACTCCAGTGTTAATCTGCTAAATTGTAATTACTTCGCTACTATGGCCTATTTATTGCCTTACCTCCTCAGTCTATTTGCACACACTGTATATAGACTTTTTTATATTGTGTTATTGACTGTATGCTTGTTTATTCCATGTGTAACTCTGTGTTGTTGTTTGTGTCACACTGTTTTGCTTTATCTTGGCCAGGTCACAGTTGTAAATGAGAACTTGTTCTCAACTAGCTTACCTGGTTAAATAAAGGTGAAATAAAAAATTAAAATAAACAAACAAATGATCTGTCTGCATTTATAAAATTATACCGAAACTTCCATCACAGCGGTCTTTTTTTAAATACAGTATGACTTTACTCGCATCAAAACTGTGGATGGAAACATGGTAACGATACATAATAGGCGGACGGAAGGCATGTGAATGTCAATTGGAAACGCTACCACTGACTACCATCTACCTCTGTCCAGTGGCCACTTTGGTAATACCATTCCTACACATTTAGCACTAAAAAGCACTCTAAATAAATCATCTCCATTGGAAGTGCTTTTTAGAGTAGGACTAGGCTTAATCTGGGTCCTGGAATTCGGCCCTTAAAGTGCATGTTTATCTGACACATTCAATGGGAGTAACTAGCTAGGTAGTTATGTGCATAGCAATCATTCAGTCTACTGCTCAACATTAACGGACTGTTTTGGTTCCTGCGGAATGTTGTTGGTTTTCACTGAAAATACTGGATATGCTGCCTGCAGCAGAAATGTCCTCCATCAGTGTAAAGAGTAGCTACAGTATTAGGCTACACGTCTGAGAATGGTTAAACCTGAGACTGAGCTGATGTGTTGTATGTGTCCATCAGTGGAAAGAGTAGCTACAGTATTAGGCTACATGTCTGAGAATGGTTCAACCTTTGAGACTGAGCTGATGTGTTGTATGTGTCCATCAGTGTTTTTTGGGGGTGACAAGTGTAGCACCTGAGAAGTGACTTGTTATTATGAATCACAAGGGGATAACACAGATACAGGAAAATAAAGGTAGATCCCCACACACTAATGAATGCTCCCGCAGGTTATTGCCCAACAGTCAAGCTGACAGCATTAATGCACACGCAATGCACAGAAACTTCCTGATACTCAATAAGGCAAAGTTGGTTGGCCATTTGGTCTCTATGGTTATTTCCCCCTAACCCCCAAACTAATCCCAACCCCCTCAATCCAGGCCTTCCACGTTAATTAAAAAAGTGACATTTGTAATAGATCTATATTGTTCTTCTTTCCTGGCCACCTAAACCCTTTAGACAACACAGAGGCCGACAGAGGTAACGGTGTCCGGAAGGTTAATTATGATAGAAGGAAATAACATCCTAAGGGAGGGTTCAATCTTCAATACCTAACTAAAGCCCCCCACCCAATGAAAATCAGCCCAAGGCTACATCCCTTATAGGATTGCATCCCAAATGGCACCATATTCTCTATATAGTGCACTGTTTTGGCCCATAGGGCTCTGGTCAAAAGAAGTACACTATAAAGGGACTAAGGTGCCATTTGGGACGTAAACAGAGACTGGCCTTTACGTTCAATGACTGCCATGGAATTATGTTTTAATTCAACCCTAATAACTTAGTGCATAATACAAAGGTTAGGGTGAAAAATGTAATCACTTGTAATCATGAGTTATGGAATAGAATAACTGAACAAATTCCTGAAGCTGTTATAGTTTCCTTTTTAGCTACGATGATCTCTCCAGTCAGATATCTGACTTGGATGAGGTCCAACCAGCTGTGTGTGTGTGTGTGTGTGTGTGTGTGTGTGTGTGTGTGTGTGTGTGTGTGTGTGCACTCATTTGTGTGTGTAGAGACACACTCTTCTTTCTCTCCATCCAGTCAACAAGTCATCCTATGTACCAGAACACAGAGTGGAGCAGGGCTTGACCATCAGCCCTCTCCTCACACATCCTTATCTAATAAACACACATGCACACTAGGCCTGGGAATTGCCAGGGACCTCACGATACGATGTTATCACTATATTAGGTGCCGATAAGATACGTGTTGCGACTCTCACAATTCTATATGTATTGCAATTTGATGTTCCAAACATATTACTCACCATATGTCTGCTGCAGAGAGCCATGAGAACTAGACTATCAGTCAGAGAAATAAAAGTGCTGAAAACAAGCTATTTTGGTGCAAGTACAGCCAACTGAAGTTAGCTAACGCTACCAAGAAAAAACATTTCTAATAATGTTTTTATGGGGGTTTTTAAAAATCGATAATTGGAGTCACAGTATCTATATAATATCGTCCAAAATAATATTGCGATATGCAACTGCATAGAGTTTTTTCTTCACTAATGCACACACACACCAATGTGCATGCACAGACACAATCATTCTTGCATTAACGGATACAGATTTACAGCTTATATCAATACCAATATATGTAGGATATTAATAGAATGGCTCAGTGAGATGTGTTTTGTTGTGATTCTAGCTAAGTATGATACCGTTTGAGATGTGTGTGTTGGGGGGGGGGGGCGGGGGGGGGGGGGGGGGATTCTGACTGAATCACATGCCCCAGACGTTGTCAGGCGGTGTCTGGACCCCGGGGGCCACTGTGTCAATCCCATGAACAGTCATCAGCCCCATGAATGAACAGTAACAGTGTGTGTGTCTGTGGGTCTCTCTCTCTGGGGCGGCAGGGCCCATTGAACAACACGGTATGACGTCTTGCTGACGCCTTATCAAGATGTCTCCCAAATGGCACCATATTCCCTATATTGAGCCCTACTTTTGACAAGAGCCCTATGGGCCCTGTCTAAAGTAGTGCACTTTAAATGGAATAGGGAGCCAATTGGGATGCCTTCTCTGGGACACAGCATCGTGGTGAGGGCCAGGCGGTTAGCAGGGAAGCCTTGTGACTAGGAGGTTGAACAGTTACATTGGGGAGGAGAGGACTTCTGCAGCTACAGCCATATCTTAGCTCCTTAATGTCATTGATCATCCAGCGGTGGATCATACATCCCTGGCCTGCCTTGCACAGGGTGGAATGCATGCATGTATAACCTCCTTGAAAAGATAACAGCCTTTAGTACAGCATATGGGATTACACCTAGCAAAGCAGTTTAAACCTGAGAATCAATCAAAGACATGCAATGCTTTCCAACTTTCCTGCATTATACTGCAAATCCCTAGGTGAGGTCAATTTAACTTGCACAAGCAATTCTTGAAAAACTCTAATTTTCAGTCAACTGGATTAAAGTGTAAGACCTGTGTAGTGTGTGTGTGAGTGGTGTGTGTGGGGGGGGGTACATGAATGAGCTAACCAAATTAAGAAATGTAATTGCCTTAAGTCAAACCAAATCAAATTGTATTGGTCATATACACATGGTTAGCAGATGTTAATGCGAGTGAAGCGAAATGCTTCTAGTTCCGACCGTGCTGTAATATCTAACAGGTAATCTAACAAATTCACAACAACTACCTTATACACACAAATGTAAAGGGATGAATAAGAAAATGTACATATAAATATAAGGATGAGCGATGGCTGTGCGGCATAGGCAAGATGCAGTAGATGGTATAGAATAGAGTATATACATATGAGATGAGTAATGCAGGATATGTAGACATTATTAATGTGGCGTTGTATAAAGTGACTAGTGATACCTTTATTAAATCAATTTATTAAATGTATTAAAGTGGCCAGAGATTTGAGTCTGTATGTTGGCAGCAGCCACTCAATGTTAGTGATGGCTGTTTTACAGTCTAATGGCCTTGAGATAGAAGCTGTTTTTCAGTCTCTCGGTCCCAGCTTTGATGCACCTGTACTGACCTCGCCTTCTGGATGATAACGGGGTGAACAGGCAGTGGCTCGGGTGGTTGTTGTCCTTGATGATATTTTTGGCCTTCCTGTGACATCGGGTGGTGTAGGTGTCCTGGAGGGCAGGTAGTTTGCCCCCGGTGATGCGTTGTGCAGACTCCTCTACCCTCTGGAGAGCCTTGCGTTTGTGGGCGGAGCAGTTGCCGTACCAGGCAGTGATACAGCCCGACAGGATGCTCTCGATTGTGCATCTGTAGAAGTTTGTGAGTGTTTTGGGTGACAAGCCAAATTTCTTCAGCCTCCTGAGGTTGAAGAGGCGCTGTTGCACCTTCTTCACCACGCCGTCTGTCTGGGTGGACCATTTCAGTATGTCCGTGATGTGTACGCTGAGGAGCTTAAGACGTTCGACCTTCTCTACTACTGTCCCGTCAATGTGCATAGGGGGCTGCTCCCTCTGCTGTTTCCTGAAGTCCACGATCATCTCCTTTGTTGAGTGAGAGGTTATTTTCACGACACCACACTCCCAGGGCCCTCACCTCCTCCCTGGAAGCTGTCTCGTCGTTGTTGGTAATCAAGCCTACCACTGTAGTGTCGTCTGCAAACTTGATGATTGAGTTGGAAGTGTGCATGGCCACGCAGTCATGGATGAACAGGGAGTGCAGTGTTGAGGATTGGCGGGGTGGAGATGTTGTTTCCTACCCTCACCACCTGGGACCGCCCGTCAGAAAATCCAGGACCCAGTTGCACAGGGCGGGGTTGAGACCCAGGATCTCGAGCTTAATGACGAGTTTGGAGGGTACTATGGTGTTAAATCCTGAGCTGTAGTCAATGAAAGGCATTCTTACATAGGTATTCCTGGTTGACATCCAGTGGTCCTTTGAATATCATGGCAATACTGTGTGTACACGCGTCTTTGTCCCATACAGTCTGTGTCCCATACAGTGGACAGTCTGTTCTAGTAAGCCCTTTTATTGTTACTGACATGGAGATGGAACGGCCGCAGCCGTGCTGTTTCTGTCTCTGTGTTTGGGTTGGGCACATTGTGAAGTAGTACTGGAGAGAGGAGAGACAGACATATTGGTGGAGAGGAGAGTCCTCCACATGCCTGGCATACCTGCCAACTGAAACATGCCCGATGGGCATTGACTGCATTCTTGGGACGCTAGGGGTCCTCTTACATACACTGCCTTAAAGTGGGGGGGCCATGCCAAATGCCTGGCTTACTAGTTGGAAGAACAGACACACACATACACGTGAGGAAGGGAGTGTATAACGTGTGGAAGGTTAATGGACACTTCTCAGGTGCTCATGGAGCGATCAATGACTGATTGGAGAACAATGGGAGGTCTGCTGGGAGGGTGACCGGGGCTCTGAAGACATTCACTGAACACAGACACCACTACCTCCACTCACAGGTTCGGTGTTCTGTGGGAGACAGGGGGAGTAGAAGAGGCTTAATGGAATAATGGAACATGGACATTTTAAAAAGACTCTTGCCTTCTAGGGAATTCTTCCCTAGCCACTGTGCTTCTGCCTCTGTTTTGAATGCTCTTTGGAGTTTTTGGCAGGGTATATGTAAAACACTGTGACAACTGCTGCTGTAAAAAGGGCTTTAGAAAATAATTGTGATTGATTGAATTAAAAAGGGGGCTTCCCTTCCACTTGCTGTCTCACATCATCCACTTGACATGGGTCAGGTTTAATGTGTACTGGTGGTCTGGGTCTTATGTCTCAGTCTATTGTTGCTCTGTTGTGTGGGTGGCGGAAATGGACAGAGACAACCGGGTGGTCTGCTGTGAAACAAAGCCTCTATTTCTAGCCACCACTCACTGTGAAGCATCCTAGGCTGCATCCCAAATGACACACCCTATACAATGTGCTACTTCTGACCAGCGCCATAGGATGGCATTTGGGAGAGCCATAAATGTAAGTGATGATTCACCATCACTCAGACAGGCTTAAGAGCCTCAACATCATGACTCTATTCATTTCTAATTCATGGTAAGAGAGCCTGTTTTAACACCTGGGGCTGTATTATACTGTACTGTAGCAGTGTCACCACATCCGCCCACTGAAATCTTATAGTGGTGACCAATTAAGGGAATATGGTGCCATTTGGGATGTGATCGATGAGTGAACTGTAGGAGTGTAGCCCAGGGTAATGTGATGTGTACTATAACGGTGTAGCGCAGGGTAATGTGATGTGATGAGTGTACTGTAGCGGTGTAGCTTAGGGTAATGTAATGCAATGAGTGTACTGTAGCGCAGGGTAATGTAATGCGATGAGTGTACTGTAGCGCAGGGTAATGTAATGCGATGAGTGTACTGTAGCGCAGGGTAATGTAATGCGATGAGTGTACTGTAGCGCAGGG
This sequence comes from Oncorhynchus mykiss, assembly GCF_013265735.2. Lineage (NCBI taxonomy): Eukaryota > Metazoa > Chordata > Actinopteri > Salmoniformes > Salmonidae > Oncorhynchus > Oncorhynchus mykiss. Next base: position 23,984,788 of record NC_048592.1, read on the forward strand.
TAATGTAATGCGATGAGTGTACTGTAGCGCAGGGTAAAGTAATGCGATGAGTGTACTGTAGCGCAGGGTAATGTAATGTGATGAGTGTACTCTAGCTGTGTAGCGCAGGGTAATGTAATGTGATGAGTGTACTGTAGCAGTGTAGCGCAGGGTAATGTGATGAATGTACTGTAGCAGTGTAGCGCAGGGTAATGTAATGTGATGAATGTACTGTAGCACAGGGTAATGTAATGTGATAAGTGTACCGTAGCAGTGTAGCGCAGGGTAATGTAATGTGATGAATGTACTGTAGCACAGGGTAATGTAATGTGATAAGTGTACCGTAGCAGTGTAGCGCAGGGTAATGTAATGCGATGAATGTACTGTAGCGCAGGGTAATGTAATATGATGAGTGTACTGTAGCTGTGTAGCGCAGGGTAATGTAATGTGATGAGTGTACTGTAGCAGTGTAGCGCAGGGTAATGTTATGTGGTGAATGTACTGTAGCACAGGGTAATGCAATGTGATAAGTGTACCGTAGCGATGTAGCGCAGGGTAATGTGCTGTATGGCTTTAGATAGAAGTACCCCTCTTCCCTCCCCACTCGCGACATGTTTTCCTATACAACCCAAGTAGGTATTCCTTTCACAGAGGAACTCCAGGGAACCAGGCACAGAGCCACAGTGGGTCTCCTGTGTCACACACACTCTCATGTGAGCTGAGCTGCATATAGAGAGAGAAGTACTGTATAGATGTACCCTTCCATGTTAGAGGGTCACCATTGGTTTCTATAAATAAGGAGGAATTTCACATTGGGGGGGGGGGGGGGGGGGGGTTATTTATAGCAGGTTTCAGTGGAAATACACACACACACACACACACACACACACACACACAGGACTGGTCCCTGTTGGCATGGGAGGGGCAGTGGCTGCGTGACTGAAACAGGCTGGGTGGGTGTCCCCTGAGATGTCATGGGTCTGAGCTCAGAATAAACACTTCTTGGTATGGTGATGGCATCTTACTCTCACTGGACTGCATGGAAGGAATATGTCTGCAATGCTACACCACCATCTTTACCCACACACACGCAAATGCACGCACATGCTCACTGTGTTCAAGAACTGAAAACGCTACATTTCCATACCCACAAAAGTCCAGTGTAGAAAAACACAGCCAGTGAAAAATGAGAAAGAAAATATCAACTGCCACCAACCATGTGGCGGTACGCGATCATCTGGCCATGTGATAAAATCAACTAAAACAGAATCAATTATTCCACCCAAAACATTACAGCTCAGAGGTTTTTCCTCCAGGGTGGTTCAGTTGTGTAAAACTACTGTTTGTCTATGTCCCAAATGGCACCCTTTTCCCTACACAGTACACTACTTTTAACTAGGGTCCATGGGGCTCTGGTCAAAAGTAGTGCACTATATAGGGAATCGGGTGCCATTTGGGACACATCTTGGGGTGCCAGACAGCAGAGATCAGCTGCTATTATTGATTCAGAAAATCTATGATGCTGACTAAAAGCTGTGGTCTGGTCCCCCTCTCATCCCTCTCCTCATCCCCCTCTCCTACCCTCCCATCCTATCGCCTCATCCCCCCTCTCCTACATTCTCCTCATCCCCTCTCCTAGATCTAATGAGGTTAGAGGGGAACCAAAGCAGAGTTCACCATTAACTACCACATATTGACACACTAAGCCAGAGGCAGACCAGTCAAAGTGTGTGTGTGTGTGTGTGTGTGTGTGTGTGTGTGTGAGAGCTTCAGGAACCAATGATTATATAAATGTGACCAGCAGCTGAAATGAAAGCCCGCATGGGATGACAGGGCTAGTCTGACATTGCAGAGCTGTTTGGACACAGTCAATCACAGTGAAATATCTAATGACCTCTAGAGTAAGCTGGAAAAGGGGAGGGTGGACATGGCTGGTGTGTGTTTGTGCGTGGTTGGGGATAGGAGACTGGAGCTGCTATGTGATCCCATTCACCTCTACTGCAAAGTCAGAGGCAGCCGTTCCCCCTAATATACAGAGTCCTGACGGAGCACTCCCAACTCCCACACAGATCAATGAACAGAAAGGAGAGAGGCTCAGCCTAAATTAGCCATGTCACCTTGGGCTGCAAGCTAATGCCCCTCAAAAGTTATCTTCACTTAGAAAGTTAGTTAGAACATTTGGTGGCAAAAAGGCTTTAGTAATGTTATGGATTAAATCAAATAGATGAATTATGAAGGTTATGACTGAAAAACTGACTTTGTTCCAAAAGGCAAACCTATTCCCTAGTGTACTACCTTACGGGGCCTCAAAAATACACCGTGAGTATGTACCGGGTAGTGCAGCTGTGCCATGACATGTGAAAGACGAGATTATTCAGATTCCCTTCCATTCATTCAACTACAGGAACACTGCTTGGCTGTCGTGAATGACTGCTCTGCTCTTACTGCCACCCAGGGAGATCAGCCATGGTTTCAAATCCCCCCGGTTTGCCTTGGAGCCACTCTCAGATTTGTGAATGACCTACATTTGATTTGACATGGTAACAATATAACCTTATACCACGGACATGAGTCAAATTACCCCCCCCCCCCCCAAGCCCCCAACAATTCTCTCACTGAAAAATGTTTATATCACCAAATGACAATGGTTATGAATCCAACTGATGAATCATATTGTAATGCACAGTAGTTATGCTGCATTCAGTCATCATTGATGGTATTTACTTAAGACAATAATAGAAACAGGAGATCTCCTGTTAATGATGATAACCAACATCACTGTCACAACATTAACACAAATGATTCACACATTTGATTGCGGTAGAAACAGCTGATCTCCTGTTAATGATAACCAACATCATTGTCCCACCATTAAGACAAATTATTTACAGTTTATTATTCAACCACAGTTGATTGTGATAACATTTTCAATGTAGTTACATTTTCAGAACTTTGATGGCAGAGTTGCAACCAATGCAGAATGGGTTTTATTTATAGAACAGTTAACCTCAGTATAGGCCCAGGGCTGTATGTGTCAAGTGTTTAAGAGTAGGAGTGCTGATCTACACTAGGATCAAGTCCCCCACCAACGTCATCTTATTCATCATGATCTAAAAGGCAAAACTGATTCTGAATCAGCACTCCTATCTGAGACACATGATACATACAACCCAAGCAAACCTATCCTTCGTGAAAAGCTATATGCGTCCCAAAATTCTTATTCTGCGCTTTATACTACCCAATGGCCCAATATAGGACTGCAAACCCAATGACACCCTATCCCTACATACAGTGAGGGAAAAAAGTACTTGATCCCCTGCTGATTTTGTACGTTTGCCCACTGACAAAGAAATAATCAGTCTATCATTTTAATGGTAGGTTTATTTGAACATTGAGAGACAGAATAACAAAAAAAAATCCAGAAAAACGCATGTCAAAAATGAATTGCATTTTAATGAGGGAAATAAGTATTTGACCCCTCTGCAAAACATGACTTAGTACTTGGTGGCAAAACCCAATCAAAGAGGTAAGACGTTTCTTGTAGTTGGCCACCAGGTTTGCCACATCTCAGGAGGGATTTTGTCCCACTCCTATTTGCAGATCTTCTCCAAGTCATTAAGGTTTTGAGGCTGACGTTTGGCAACTCGAACCTTCAGCCCCCTCCACAGATTTTCTATGGGATTAAGGTCTGGAGACTGGCTAGGCCACTCCAGGAACTTAATATGCTTCTTCTTGAGCCACTCCTTTGTTGCCTTGGCCGTGTGTTTTGGGTCATTGTCATGCTGGAATACCCATCCACGACCCATTTTCAATGCCCTGGCTGAGGGAAGGAGGTTCTCACCCAAGATTTGACGGTACATGGCCCCGTCCATCGTCCCTTTCATGCGGTGTAGTTGTCCAGTCCCCTTAGCAGAAAAAAAACCCAAAGCATAATGTTTCCACCTCCATGTTTGACGGGGGATGGTATTCTTGGTGTCATAGGCAGCATTCCTCCTCCTCCAAACACAGCGAGTTGAGTTGATGCCAAAGAGCTCCAGTTTGGTCTCATCTGAGCACAACACTTTCACCCAGTTCATTGGCAAACTTCAGACGGGCATGTATATGGGCTTTCTTGAGCAGGGGGACCTTGAGGGCGCTGCAGGATTTCAGTCCTTCACGGCATAGTGTGTTACCAATTGTTTTCTTGGTGACGATGGTCCCAGCTGCCTTGAGATCATTGACAAGATCCTCCCGTGTAGTTCTGGGCTGATTCCTCACCGTTCTCATGATCATTGCAACTCCACGAGGTAAGATCTTGCATGGAGCCCCAGGTCGAGGGAGATTGACAGTTCTTTTGCGTTTCTTCCATTTGCGAATAATCGCACCAACGGTTGTCACCTTCTCACCAAGCTGCTTGGCGATGGTCTTGTAGCCCATTCCAGCCTGGTGTAGGTCTACAATCTTGTCCCTGACATCCTTGGAGAGCTCTTTGGTCTTGGCCATGATGGAGAGTTTGGAATCTGATTGATTGATTGCTTCTGTGGACAGGTGTCTTTTATACAGGTAACAAACTGAGATTAGGAGTACTCCCTTTAAGAGTGTGCTCCTAATCTCAGTTTGTTACCTGTATAAAAATACACCTGGGAGCCAGAAATCTTTCTGATTGATAGGGGGTCAAATACTTATTTCCCTCATTAAAATGCAAATCAATTTATAACATTTTTGAAATGGGTTTTTCTGGATTTTTTTGTTATTCTGTCTCTCACTGTTCAAATAAACCTACCATTAAAATTATAGACTGATCATTTCTTTGTCAGTGGGCAAACGTACAAAATCAGCAGGGGATCAAATACTTTTTTCCCCTCACTGTAGCACACTACTTTTGACCATTGGGCCCCTCTTTCTCTCAGGATGCCTCTCACTGAGTGGTGGTTGGAAATAGAGGGTTTGTTTCTCTATAGCCTTTTTTGCCACTCCTGGTTATAAGTAGTGCAGTATGTAAGGTATAGGGTGGACACAGCTTAGGATTCAGTGGTTAGTGGTCACAAAGTGTAGCTAATAAATAGTCGTAGTGAAATTAGTAGATGGAACAGGTCACAGTACCATTTAAAATGATCATTACTGTCTGTTTATGGTCCTATTCCCCTCAGCAGCTTAAATGTCAAGTCGAATCAGGCTCCCCATGCGTTTAACCTGTGATCTACAGCTACAGTGGCATCCCAAATGGAACCCTATTCCCTATAAAGTGCACTGCTTTTGACCATAGGGAGGGAGGGGGCTAAGGCTGACTGGCCAGTATGTATCACAGTAGATCTGGGCCCATATTAAAGCATTTCAAAGTAAGAGTGTTGATCTAGGATCAGGTCCCCCTGTCTATTCATTATAATCTAAATGGCAAAACTGACACCAAATGAGCACTCCTACTCAGACACTTTATGAATACTGATCTGAATATCTATTCCCTCCTCTCACTCAACCAGTCGACAGACTTCAATCCATCTCCAACAGACAGACTCTTTCCAAACTGCACTCCAAAGAAAAGAGCAGCTGGATAAGGTTACCTAGCAACCACACTCTTCTGGAGACAGGAGAAGCCATTTTTCCCTGTGGCGATTGATCAACACACACAACACTGGTCGTTGGGTGCAGTGCTTGTTTATGTAATTACACAAGGTATTTACTTAAGAGATAATCAACGAGAGGCTACGTGTTCTATGGAAAATAATGAATGACGTGGAAGGTGTGTTCTACGACGGGCTAGCGGAGTGGAACTCACCTCCCATGGAGTTGCATTATTTTCAAGAGAACGCATAGAGCCCTGAGTTGATTATCTCTTAAGTAAATACCTTGTGTAAGTACATAACAAGCACTGCACCCAACGACCAGTGTTGGATGTGTTGATAAAATGGAACAGACCTCTGCCTGGGAGGAAAGGAAACCACTGAGTAAGGTTAAATGCACATAATAATACAACTATTGTGGATAGTCAGAATAATATAATAGTTAGTTTAAAATGTTTACATGCTTTGCAAGAAGAACAATTTCCCTAATAATCCTGTTTACATGAACACATGTGAAATCCTGCTACCTGATGGGACTTGAAGATGCACTACGTAGAAATAGCTCCACCATTTCCTTGCTTTCTAAAATTCTAATAATTTGTCTAATTTCAGTTTGTGACAAAACAAGCAGGTATAGTGTCGATAATCATTGTATCATCTAATCCGCTGTGAAATATATTTTTCATAACCAAAAATATGGTATTTTCAGCTGGTGTACAAAACCAAAAGTAAAAGACACAAAAACAAAAAAACTTAACAGGAAGCATAGAAATAGCGCACATAGAACAGATCTACCGTGTCTTAGACTTGCTTTCAATGAGAATTATAGATCAATAACACACATTTCTATGTGAATTTGGACGGGCCGGACAAAAAGTTATACTGAACAAAAAGAAACACAACATGCAACAATTTCAAAGATTTTACTGAGTTACAGTTCACATAAGGAAATCAGTCAATTTAAATAAATAAATTAGCCCCTAATCTATGGATTTCACATGACTGGGAATACAGATATGCATATGTTGGTCAGATACCTTTAAAAAAAGAGGAGGAATGGATCAGACAACCAGTCAGTATCTGGTGTGACCATCATTTGCCTCAAGCTGCTTAACATGTCCTTCCCATAGATGTTGCTTGTGGAATGTTGTCACACTCTTCAATGGCTGTGCGAAGTTGCTGGATATTGGTGGGAACTGGAACATGCTGTCGTATCAAGATATGTTGCATGAATTTACAATGGAAATCGATTTGAATGTTTTGTCAACATATATTTATCCCATTTTACACTTGACAAGCATTTCCCTTATTCCACCACTTGGCACTGTGCATAGGCATGTTCATGGCTGTGCGTAAACATACGTACAATCTCAAGCAAACGTTCATATTGATAAATCTCACACTTTGCATGGAAAGGAACCCACGCATGGTTTACGCACAGATTTGTGCCTATGCATGATTGATAAATGAGGCCACAGGTGTTTTAATCGGCGTATGGTTCCTTAGATTATTTTTTATTATTTAGGTCCCTCTTCAAACAAAGGAACACATTTGCCTCTCGGACCAATAAGATTTTTTTGAAAAACAGTTAAACGCTACTCTTCTGGCACTGAATGACCGATTAGCACCAAAACTGCCCGATCTACACTGATTGGCCCAAGGGAGGCTGCTGCATCATTCGTAGGGTGACATTTTTACTGTTGCCTTGTTTCACTTGCAATAAGTAACACAAAATAGACTCTGAACAGCAATATTATCGACCTGTATTTCAAATTTCCCATAGGGCTCTGGTTAAAAATAGCGCACTATGTAGGGAATAGGCAACCATCTCATATCCTAAGCACCCCTCTCCAGTGGGCCGTTCCAATAACACCAAATATTGCTATGACTGGGTGAAGGACATTGTTGACCTATGGGTTTCCCTCATGGTCGAAAGTAGAGCAGTACATAGGGAATAGGGTACCATTTTGGACGTAACCCAGGAATGCACAAGTTTTGATAGATCATTACTGGAATGCGTTAAAGGGTCAGGCAAATTGATTCATTAACCCAGCGTTTCTGGGGATCCGAAGGGGTGCACGTTTTGGTTTTTGCCCAGGCACTACAGAGCTGATTCAAATAATCAACTAATCATCAAGCTTTGATTAGTTGAATCAGCTGTGTAGTGGTGGGACAAAAAAAATAAAATTCACCCCTTGGGGTCCCCGGGACCAAGTTTGGGAAACGCTGTATTAACCCCATAACTGCTTGTATCTTTCACTAAGTCTCTTCATTAAAGCTGTCTTTAAACACGCACTCACACACTAAATGGGTCAATATTACAAAACAGTACCAATTGGACCATGCAACATTTTACATTTTTATCCAGGGTTTGTATTCATTTTATGTTATGTTTCACCATAAAAAGGAAATATTAGACTTGTTTTCCGACATGTTGGCCAAGCTCCAGCACTTAAGAGAATTATAAAAACATTTTCAGTCAATCAGCCATATGATATGTCCACCCTGTTACAGACATGCACAAACCTGTCTTTAATTACTCTCATTGGACCATTTTAATCATATTTACGTTTTCATAAAGCTATTGTGTCCCTTTCTTCACCTTGTCCATTTGCTCTGCTCAAATTATAAAGAAATAACAGATTTTGTATACAATGTGTGGTTTTATACAGAACTTCATCTCATTTGCACCTTATCTTTCTAAATCGGTATTAATGATATTTTATCTAAGTTTATAATTGTGTGGTGTTGGCCGTGTCTTACTCTTTAAAATACATTACACAAATTGTTGATATTTGACAATGTAACTGAATGAATTAAAAAAGATACCAAGGTATAACAGAGTGGACCGCTATAACGGGACAGAACATAAATTAAAACCTGAATAGACATCTACATAGTAATACATAGTAACAACACTGGAACTGCTATTTAGTTACATATTCATTGTGAAAAAACAACACAAAAATACATTGCTGGTACAAAATCATTGGAATTAGCATTAAAACACATTCCCGTCCCTCTTCCTCTCCCCCTTTTCACTCCAAATACTCTTCTACATACTTCCAGGTGGATTTTTACATTTATTAACAGCCTGTGGCTCTGGCATCAGATAAATTATCTGTCCATCAGAGTACAAACAAATATCTTCCTTTGGACTTGGCCAGAAGAATTTGTTGATGCCATTCCAGTGCATGGACTTCACCTTAATGTTATGTTCCTCTACATCCATGACGATGCCAGGGTATCCTTCATGGTCATAATTGACAACACACCACTCCCCTACGTGATTAAGTTCAATGGTGCCAGGTCACCATGTGGTGTCAGCCTTGTCATGAGATGCAGGGAGCTGGTTAGACGCTGCAGGGTCACCCAGAATTGCCTCTTTGAGCTTTTAACAAGGACAGTCCAACATGCCACTATCCTTCTTGCAAAGACAAGTAATGTCCCTGTATTTTATCTGGTCTGGTGAGACACTGATAACCTGATGAATCTTAATTTCTTTAATGGCATATAAGGCAGGCATCTGAGGTGAGAAGAGATAGCATATGATAAGATAAAAAGAGTAACAAACACCTTATACATTTCAATACTCAACCAGCTACTGTACAAGAAAAATGTACAGTGCCTTGCGAAAGTATTCGGCCCCCTTGAACTTTGCGACCTTTTGCCACATTTCAGGCTTCAAACATAAAGATATAAAACTGTATTTTATTGTGAAGAATCAACAACAAGTGGGACACAATCATGAAGTGGAACGACATTTATTGGATATTTCAAACTTTTTTAACAAATCAAAAACTGAAAAATTGGGCGTGCAAAATTATTCAGCCCCCTTAAGTTAATACTTTGTAGCGCCACCTTTTGCTGCAATTACAGCTGTAAGTCGCTTGGGGTATGTCTCTATCAGTTTTGCACATCGAGAGACTGACATTTTTTCCCATTCCTCCTTGCAAAACAGCTCGAGCTCAGTGAGGTTGGATGGAGAGCATTTGTGAACAGCAGCAGTTTTCAGTTCTTTCCACAGATTCTTGATTGGATTCAGGTCTGGACTTTGACTTGGCCATTCTAACACCTGGATATGTTTATTTTTGAACCATTCCATTGTAGATTTTGCTTTATGTTTTGGATCATTGTCTTGTTGGAAGACAAATCTCCGTCCCAGTCTCAGGTCTTTTGCAGACTCCATCAGGTTTTCTTCCAGAATGGTCCTGTATTTGGCTCCATCCATCTTCCCATCAATTTTAACCATCTTCCCTGTCCCTGCTGAAGAAAAGCAGGCCCAAACCATGATGCTGCCACCACCATGTTTGACAGTGGGGATGGTGTGTTCAGCTGTGTTGCTTTTACGCCAAACATAACGTTTTGCATTGTTGCCAAAAAGTTACATTTTGGTTTAATCTGACCAGAGCACCTTCTTCCACATGTTTGGTGTGTCTCCCAGGTGGCTTGTGGCAAACTTTAAATGACGTCCTATGGACAGAGTCTCCCACCTCAGCTGTAGATCTCTGCAGTTCATCCAGAGTGATCATGGGCCTTTTGGCTGCATCTCTGATCAGTCTTCTCCTTGTATGAGCTGAAAGTTTAGAGGGACGGCCAGGTCTTGGTAGATTTGCAGTGGTCTGATACTCCTTCCATTTCAATATTATCGCTTGCACAGTGCTCCTTGGGATGTTTAAAGTTTGGGAAATCTTTTTGTATCCAAATCCGGCTTTAAACTTCTTCACAACAGTATCTCGGACCTGCCTGGTGTGTTCCTTGTTCTTCATGATGCTCTCTGCGCTTTTGACGGACCTCAGACTATCACGGTGCAGGTGCATTTATACGGAGACTTGATTACACACAGGTGGATTGTATTTATCATCATTAGTCATTTAGGTCAACATTGGACCATTCAGAGATCCTCACTGAACTTCTGGAGAGAGTTTGCTGCACTGAAAGTAAAGGGGCTGAATAATTTTGCACGCCCAATTTTTCAGTTTTTGATGTGTTAAAAAAGTTTGAAATATCCAATAAATGTCGTTCAACTTCATGATTGTGTCCCACTTGTTGTTGATTCTTCACAAAAAAATACAGTTTTATATCTTTATGTTTGAAGCCTGAAATGTGGCAAAAGGTCGCAAAGTTCAAGGGGGCCGAATACTTTCGCAAGGCACTGTATATGTGTATGGGGAGGAAGGAGGGTTACCTCTGCTCTTGCCTCAACATCACTAATGAAGAACATCTCCACAGAGGAGTTAAGACACTTTACGGCATTGTACAGGCCCTGTGCATCTGGGATATCCTTTCCATGGTGCACTGCTGTGTCTGCAGATCTCGAGGGCCCCTCCAACACTATCTGGTGCCCCCTTGCCGTGGCTGGCCTCAAAGAAATTCCAGTTGACCTCTTGAAAGCCTTGTTTGTGTGGTTCTGTGGCAAGTAGGTGGAAGTTTCCTTTTTGCTTGTATTGTGTAGCCGGCCCGACACTAAAGAAATTAAGCCAGCTGACTTTAGGGTACTTCTGCTTCAACATAGCAAGAACCGGATCAAGGTGGTCCCAAATGGCGGGTGGATCATGTCTCCGTGATGGTGAAATGGATCAAAAAGCAATTGGTCGTTGGTCTGCAGCAGTGTGGAGCACTCCAGTGTGGAGAGTGGCTTGCTGGTGAGATCCTCCAAAATGTACGGACTGGATCGACTGTATTTGCATGAATAGTTTTCGCTGAAGTCTATGTGCAGCAATCATTCATTGTTCTTCAGACTCTCCCTAAGCTCCCTATAGGCCATGTTTTGCCACTTGATATTAAAGATGTGTTGATAAGCCTGTCTTGAAACTGACTGACAAATTCAGTTTCTGTTATTGTGACCTCCCTCCTCACGGTTATCATAGAGCACTTCTCTTCAAGTTTTTGGATCTTCTCCAAGGTCTATTGTGTCAGAGGAACTTCTACATTCCCAGGAGGTTTCAGAGTTGGATGAGTGGTGAGTTAGCAATCCTTACATTCACAATTATCACATAGCTTTGATTTCAGGTCACACATACTTGAGTCGACCATGTCCTCAAGGTTTTTGGTGGACAAAAGCCCAAGGCTGTGAAGAGAATTTGCCATGAACTGTAAATTCTCATGGGTTTTGCACTGCAAGATATCCATTTGTCCACCCTGTTGAGTGCATGTCCACCCTGTTATGTGTACATGGATAACAGGGTGGTGTCACACCATAATCTGTTTCACCGGTCTTTGTGATTGTCTCCACCCCCTCCAGGTGTCACCCATCTTCCCCATTATCCCCTGTGTATTCATACCTGTTGCCAGTTCGTTTTGTTTTGTCAAGCCTACCAGCGTTTTCCCTCTGCTGCGGTCTCTCAATGGTTCCGCTTCCGCTGCACCGACCATAAGACTGCGGGATTGACCTTCTGCCTAGCAATACTCCGCCCCCAGGGACGACTGTAGTCTCTGTCATTTGGGATTCTTACATTGGGGATTCATCCGTCCTTCTTCCTCTCCCGCCGGTGCAGGGGAAGTACAAGACCCTGTGCCCGTGCATCGACTACCAGGGTCTCAACAACATGACGGTGAAGAACAGGTACCCGCTACCCCTCGGCATTCGAGCCACTCCAGGGGGCCACCGTGTTTTCTAAGCTGGATCTACGGAACACCTAGCACCTGGTGCGGATACGGGAAGGGGGTGAGTGGAAGACCGCCTTCAACACAGAAAGCAGTCACTGGTCATGCCATTTGGCCTTACCAACGCCCCTGCTGTGTTCCAGGCTCTGGTTAATTATGTTTTCCGTGACATGATGAACAGGTTCGTCCTTGTCTACCTCGATGACATCCTCGTCTTCTCCCGCTCCACCAAAGAACATGTGCTCCACGTCCGACAGGTTCTCCGACGCCTCCTGGAGAACCAGCTGTTTGTAAAAGCAGAGAAGTGCGAGTTCCATCGCTCCACCATCACCTTTCTGGGTTACATCATTGCTGCAGGGAGTGTACAAATGGATCCCGGGAATTTCCTGTTTGTGTTGTCATTGTAGAAAATATATTTTCTTAAAGTGCAAGTAACCACAATGTAACAGGGTGGACAACAACTTTGAGGAAGTACAGAAAATAGTCAATATTCTTATAAAAAAGTGCAGCATTTAACATACATAAGAACATTTAATGAAGAAAATTAAATTAAGAATTTTTTTTTTAATGTATAATTTTATTCATAATTCATCTCATTGAAGTTGATTGAGCACTACTTAGGGCATTGCAAATTTGCCTCCTTCCACTGAAATAAAATTGTCTAAAATGTATAAAATTGTCATTATGCTTCTATTATCATGAAGGCATACACACACGGATTCCTTTTGAAATTTGATCATGTGTATATTTTTTATTTACAATATTGAATGATTTATCTTGAGGACAAAAAAATAACACTTTTAGTGATATTGACCCAAATCCTGCCCCCCTGACCATCACCATTATTCCTCTGGGGAACAGAGAGTACATGTAGATTGCATCTCTTGATTTCTGCTAGTTGTTTAAAGTGTTCAAATGAACTTAAAATGACCAGCGGGCGTAACAGCGTTGGAAAGACGGAGAGATGATTACTGATTCATCCATATACAGTGCATTCAGAAAGTATTCAGACCCCTGGACTTTTTCCACATTTTGTTACGTTACAGCCTTTTTCTAAAACTGCTTAAAATGTTATTGTTTTTCTCCTCAATCCACAGACACACACAATATTCCATTATTACAAAGCAAAAAACCCTAATAAGCTGAAATATCACATTTACATAAATATTCAGACCCTTTACTCAGCACTTTGTTGAAACACCTTTGGCAGCTGTTACAGCCTTGAGTCTTCATGTGTATGATGCTACAAGCTAGGCACACCTGCATTTGGGGAGTTTCTCCCATTCTTCTCTGCAGATCCTCTCAAGCCCTGTCAGGTTGGATGGGGAGCGTCACTGCACAGCTATTTTCAGGTCCTTCCTGAGATGTTCAAATCGGGTTCAAATCTGGGCTCTGGCTGGGCCACTCAAGGACATTCAGAGACTTGTTCCGAAGCCACTCCTGCATTGTCTTGGCTGTGTGCTTAGGGTTGTTGTCCTGTTGGAAGGTAAACCTTCCCCCAAGTCTGAGGTCGTGAGCGTTCTGGATTTCATCAAGGATCTCTGTACTTTGCTCCATTCATCTTTGCTTTGATCCTGACTAGTCTCACAGTCATTGCCGCTGAAAAGAATTCCCACAGCATGATGCTGTCACCACCATTTAAAAAAATATATATATATTTCACCTTTATTTAACCAGGTAGGCAAGTCGAGAACAAGTTCTCATTTACAATTGCGACCTGGCCAAGATAAAGCAAACCAGTTCGACACATACAACGACACAGAGTTACACATGGAGTAAAACAAACATACAGTCAATAATACAGTAGAAACAAGTCTATATACACGATGTGAGATAAGGGAGGTAAAGGCAAAAAAGTCCATGATGGCAAAGTAAATACAGTAAGGCAAGTAAAACACTGGAATGGTAGATTTGCAGTGGAAGAATGTGCAAAGTTGAAATAAAAATAATAAATAAATAACCATGCTTCACTATAGGGATGGTGCCATATTTCCTCCAGACGTGACGCTTGGCAATCAGGCCAAAGAGTTCAATCTAGGTTTCATCAGACTGAATACATCTTGTTTATCATGTTCTGAGAGTCCTTTAGCTGCCTTTTGGCAAACTCCAAATCAGGCTGTCATGTATGTGCCTTTTACTGAGGAGTGGCTTCCGTCTGGCCACTACCATAAAGGGTGATTTGTGGAGTGCTGCAGAGATGGTTGTCCTTCTGGAAGGGTCTCCCATCTCCAGAGGAACTCTAGAGCTCTGTCAGGTTGACCATTGGGTCAAGGCCCTTCTCCCCCAATTGCTCAGTTTGGCCGGGTGGCCAGCTCCAGGAAGAGTCTTGGTGGTTCCAAACTTCTTCCATTTAAGAATGATGGAGGCCACTGGGTTCTTGGGGACATTCAATGCTGCAGAAATGTTTTTGTACCCTTCCCCAGATCTGTGCCTCAATGCTATCCTGTCTCTGGAGCTTTACGGACAACTCCTTCAACCTCATGGCTTGGCTTTTGCTCTGGCGTGCACTGTCAACTGTGGGACCTTATATAGGCAGATTTGTGCCTTTTCAAATGATGTCCAATCAATTGAAATTACCACAGGTGGACTCCAATCAAGTTGTAGAAACATCAAGGATGATCAATGGAAACAGGATGCACCTGAGCACAATTTCAAGTCTCATAGCAAAGGGTTTGAATACTTATGTAAATAATGCAATTGCTTACATTTTTTTTATGAATTTACCCCCCCCAAAAAAAAATTTATAAACCTGCTTTCCCTTTGTCATTATGGGGTATTGTGTGTACAGCCTCCTCTGTTGAGAATACACAGGAAACTGCCCTAACGTAAGGTCCAATTCACCACGCCCCCCCCCCCCCCCCCAAAAAATGGAACAGAATTGGTAAATCAATATAATATTACAAACCCCATCTTATGCTAAAGGTACTTTTGACAGAAATATTTTTTCACTATTCTCTACAAAAACAATCAATGTGTAGTGTACTCAAGTGACACTATTCCTGCAACGGTCAAGAAAGGTGTATCAAACTTCCAGGAGTCACTACGACATAACTATTAACTGTTGATGTTTACACATCCTTGAAAAAGACCCAGAGCTTTTGGCCAAACGGATGGTAAAAGGGGGAAAGTCTGGGGGTGAGGGGTGAGATTGGGGGTGTTGTTGGCCATGATCTGAATGCCTTTGAGGTGCTCCCCTTTGGACGTCCCAGTCAGTCTGTCACCTGACACAGACAGGTGAAGAGGGAGACTGTTGGGATGAGTCCCAAATGGCACCCAATTCCCTATATAGTGCACTACTTTTGACCAGGACTCATTCCACTATAGGAAATGGGTGCCATATGGAGCTCAACCTTGGGTTGGGGTCATGAGAATATGCACTGTGCTGCCCCTCTGTACTAAATAAACCATAAACAGATGTCCCGGCCTCCTCTCTAACACTCACAGAGAGAGGCCTCAACGGTTTCACAGGGGGCTAACATGTTGCTATTTCTGGAGGGAAGTTAATAACTCCTCAGATCCCCACTCTGAGGAGTAGTCCGTTCCCCTCTGCCTTGGCCAGAGAATAGTCTGTCCCCTCTCTCCTACCTGCCCCCCTTGTCCTCTCTGCCCGATCTCCATGATCCACACGGTCTTGCCAGAGGGCCAGAGAAGCCCCCCGTCTCACTCCCACTCTGTATATTTAGACGAGGACAAAGATATGATTGATACATCAACGCTACTCCTCCCTCTCCCTTGAACATCCTTTTGCAGTTCTCTCCTACTCTGTCATATGCAATGGCCAAATATTCTATGTTCTCATTGGTTCTGATAACTAGGGGAACCTATGCCATATGTTTAAATGAAAACAGACACCAAACATAGCTAGAACGTCAGGTAGACTTCTTGGCTAAACAACGTTATAGAAGTCCTAGTCCAGTTCTAAAAAGACAACCAGAACGGAATGAAACAGGGCCGTCATTCATTCATTCATTCATTTACAGATCCACGGATTTCCGATTGTTATGAAAACTTGAAATCGGCCCTAATTAATCGGCCAATCCGATTAATCGGTCGACCTCTACACTCAACGTCTACGTCCCAAATAGCACGCTCTTCCCTATGTGGTGACTACTTTGGACCAGGACCCTGGTCAAAAGAGGTGCACTAACAAGGGAATAAAGTACCACTTCAGACATAACAACAGTCTCTTCATCAGAATGTTAGCCGCAGCCACAGTTATAGTAATGACAAGAGTTTGACAGTTGAGGACAGTAAAGGAACCCCACATGGTGTAGCTATTTGTTACTGTAATCAAAGATTTTCTCTGAAGGAAAATAAAACCTTCACAGTACTTTGAGGCCAGTGCTACTGCTTGCACAACCCCCGGCCTCAACTCCCTCACCCCTTAAGAAACCCTGAAGCTTAAATCAAGGGAAGTTGATTTGTGAGCTCATCTTTATTGGGTGATTTAAAAAAAAAAGCCCTAGCATATATTCAGTAGGTATACACTGACTGTGCTCATGTTTACTGCCCCGGCCGGCAGCAATCACACGTTGCCCTTTGCGACCTCTGGAGGATATAATCTAGCGTTTGACAGGCCTGGACTTGAAAACAAATGCCTCTATGCGCTTTAATAAAGAGCGCTGCGACGTTCTCCTCCGTACGTCTCTGTCCATCGATCTGACCTTCAGACACAGCTGAGGAACGAGTGCCAGCTCAACCATTCAGATGACAGGAATGTGTGACTGAACGAATGCTATCCACAGCAAACATGGCTATGCTAGCCAGGGTAAAGACAAGGCACACATTTAGATGTTACATGAGAATTAGATGTATAACTGATTTTAACGGGGACAAATGAGACGGGAAGAAACTCAATATGGATGTTTGTATGGTTATAATTGTGTGTGTGTGTGTGTGTGTGTGTGTACATGCTTGTCTCTGGCCACAGGACAAGGGGAGCAGTATTCTACTGCTCCAACAGACACTTGGTCCTTATGAGATGACAGAGCCACAGTCAGACTTGATAAGTGATGGAGAACAAAGGCGATCAGACAGACCAATGGAAATGTCAGCAGGACCAAACCAGGCTCTGGACATCATCATGGGATGCGTCCCAAATGGCACCCTATTCCCTATGTGCTGCACTACTATTGACCAGGGCCCATGGGGAATAGGGTACCATTTGAGACGCAAACCATGTCTGGAATTTAATTTCATATTCAGCCTCAACGTTTCCAGCATCTCATAAAATCTAATTCAAGATGACGGCCATTCCCTGAGGTCCCTCTTTAAAGCTAGTCCTTGTAGAGTACAGTACCAGTCTCATTGTGTTATCACAACAGTACAGTGTTCAATCCATTATGTTTGGCAACTGCTTTGTTATTACATACTAAACAAACAGTATGGAGACAAGCACCCCCATAACTCTCAATGACAAGCCAAACTATAGCAGAACCTTACCCAACTCTTCTTTTTAAATAAAATAATATTTAACCAGGCAAGTCAGTTAATTAAGAGCGTTGGAATTGTTACCGAAAGGTTGCAAGACCGAATCCCCGAGCTGACAAGGTAAAAATCTGTCGTTCTGCCCCTGAACAAGGCAGTTAACCCACTGTTCCTAGGGCGTCATTGAAATAAGAATTTGTTCTTAGCTGACTTGCCTAGTTAAATAAAAAGGTTAAAACGATTAAAATACATTTTTAAAAAGTCATATCGGTGCATCACTAGTCCAAATTGAGACCCTATTCCCTATGTGCCGTTGTCAAAAGTAGTGTACTAAATAGGGAATAGGGTGCCATTTGGGGTACAGATACTGTTCTAATGTATTTAACTTTGACCAAGAAGATTAAAGAGCATTGTTAGGGATGTTTCACTGGGTGGGCGTATATAGTTGTTCCTGTACTTTCACTGTATTATAGATTTGCTATTTATTTTTTATTTTACTGTTTGTGTACATTCCTGACTTCACTGTTTCCATGGTTAGGTCTTGATGTCCTTCCTGATTTCGCTCTCCTTCTTTCAGACCTGAGTTTTATAACAAACACTGCAACTATAAACAGAAATCCATGGAAGCACTCTCTGAGTTTCAGTCAGCTTTGAGCTTCAGTCAGCTTTG
Organism: Oncorhynchus mykiss; assembly: GCF_013265735.2. NCBI lineage: Eukaryota > Metazoa > Chordata > Actinopteri > Salmoniformes > Salmonidae > Oncorhynchus > Oncorhynchus mykiss. Next base: position 24,003,010 of record NC_048592.1, read on the forward strand.
AGTTTCAGTCAGCTTTGAGCTTCAGTCAGCTTTGAGCTTCAGTCAGCTTTGAGCTTCAGTCAGCTTTGAGGTTCAGTCAGCTTTGAGCTTCAGTCAGCTTTGAGCTTCAGTCAGCTTTGAGCTTCAGTCAGCTTTGAGCTTCAGTCAGCTTTGAGCTTCAGTCAGCTTTGAGCTTCAGTCAGCTTTGAGGTTCAGTCAGCTTTGAGGTTCAGTCAGCTTTGAGGTTCAGTCAGCTTTGAGGTTCAGTCAGCTTTGAGGTTCAGTCAGCTTTGAGGTTCAGTCAGCTTTGAGTTTCAGTCAACTTTGAGTTTCAGTCAGCTTTGAGCTTCAGTCAGCTTTGAGCTTCAGTCAGCTTTGAGGTTCAGTCAGCTTTGAGGTTCAGTCAGCTTTGAGGTTCAGTCAGCTTTGAGGTTCAGTCAGCTTTGAGTTTCAGTCAGCTTTGAGTTTCAGTCAGCTTTGAGTTAGCCAACCAAGCTCTGCTGTGGGGCAGTCAGCCATCGTCATGGTTCAAGGGGTGGGGGTCAGAAATCCGCACACTGTGTTGCTGCTGCCCAAAGTGAGTTTTATGGTCTCTCTCTACACAGTCAGAGACAGACAAACGCTTCCACTATGGGCCACTCTGGAACCGGCGCCACACACAGTCTAGCTTAACATCCTTGGACGCTTCTAGGGCTATGCATATTATTACAGTTAGACTAAGACGGACCACGCACACACACAGTCTAGCTTAACGTCCTTGGACGCTTCTAGGGCTATGCATATTATTACAGTTAGACTAAGACGGACCACGCACAGTCTAGCTTAACGTCCTTGGACGCTTCTAGGGCTATGCATATTATTACAGTTAGACTAAGACGGACCACGCACACACACAGACCGTAGCACGTACAAACAAACCGGAGGACTCACAAAAACACAATCTGTGTTACGGGTTGGCTTCTCTACACCATTAGGATCATGTGTCTGTCATGTGTCTGCCCTAAATATTTTAAAAACTAAACGCATTGTATCTGGGACAAATCATTCACTAAACCATGAACCTCAACTAAATATTGTAATGAATAATGTGGAAATTGAGCAAGTTGATACAACAGTAGCTAAGATGGGGAGAAGTCTGTCCATAATGAAGTGTTACTCTGCCTTCTTAACAACACTATCAACAAGACAGGTCCTACAGGCCCTAGTTTGTCGCACCTGGACTACTGTTCAGTTGTGTGGTCAGGTGCTACAAAGAGGGACTTAGGGAAATTTAAATTTGTTCAGAACAAGGCAGCATGGCTGGCCCTTAAAATGCTCACGGAGAGCTAACAATAACATGCATGTCAATCTCTCATGGCTCAAAGTGGAGGAGAGATTGACTTGGCCCTGTCCAGGGGTATCGTCGAATGGGGCAACAGTGTCTCCCGACCCCTCCTGTCTCAGCCTCCAGTATTTATGCTGCAGTTGTTTGTGTGTCGGGGGGCTAGGGTCAGACTATTATGTCTTATCCAGTGTCCTGTGTGAATTTAAGTATGCTCTCTCTAATTCTCCCTTTCTCACTCTCGGAGGACCTGAGCCCTAGGACCATGCCTCAGGACTACCTGGCCTGATGACTCCTTGCTGTCCCCAGTCCGCCTGGCCGTGCTGCTGCTCCAGTTTCAACTGTTCTACCTGCAGCTATGGAATCCTGACCTGTTCACCGGACGTGCTACCTGTCCCAGACCTGCTGTGTTCAACTCTAGAGACAGCAGGAGCGGTAGAGATACTCTGAATGATCGGCTATGAAAAGCCAACTGACATTTACTCCTGAGGTGCTGACCTATTGCACCCTCGACAACCACTGTAATTATTATTATTTGACCAAGCTGGTCATTTATGAACATCTGAACATCTTGGCCATGTTCTGTTATAATCTCCACCCGGCACAGCCAGAAGAGGACTGGCCACTCCTCATAGCCTGGTTCCTCTCTAGGTTTCTTCCTAGGTTCTGGCCTTTCTAGGGAGTTTTTCCTAGCCACCGTGCTTCTACACCTGCATTGCATGCTGTTTGGGGTTTCAGGCTGGGTTTCTGTCCAGCACTTTAAGACATCAGCTGATGTAAGAAGGGCTTTATAAATAAATACATTTGATTGACTTCATCACTACTTGTTTTTGTAAGAAGTGTTGACAAGCTGAATGCACAAGCTGTTTGTTTAAACTACTAGCACACAGCTCAGACACCCATGCATACACCACAAGACATGCAGAATATGAGAGGTGCACAGTACAACATAGAGCCATGACCACATGGAACTCTATCCACATCAGGTAACTGATGCAAGCAGTAGAATCAGATTTTAAAAACAGATGAAAATACACCTTATGGAACAACAGGGACTGTGAAGAAACACACAAACTAGCACGCACACTCTACACACACTCGGACATTGTAATATTGTTGTTCGGTGGTATTATACATTTTGTATTGTAGATATGTAACGGTGATAACGTTATTTTATGTACTGTTTTATCTTTCAGGTGTCATGCAAGTGCCTTAATGTGTTTGGACCCCAGGAAGTGTAGCTGGGGATCCCTAATAAATACAATTATCTTCCTGATCAGCAGTCAGAATGCCAGCATCCCAAATGGCACCCTATTCCCTATTTAGTGCACTACCTTTTACCAGGGTGCATGGGACTCTGGTCGAAGGTAGTAAACTAGGTAGGGAACAGGGTGCAATTTGGGACGCACACAATATCATTAACAGTAGAGCAGAGTCAGGGAGTCATCTCATGACACTGTCTGGGTAAACCACTGTTGGGGTGAACAAAGAAACAAAAGAGCCCGGCTATGGTTTCAGAGCCTGTGTCTGTTCCACCTTACCATTGTCACATTGGCAGGAGAAAGTGAAAAGAATATAGAATCTGACAAATGATGTCTGACCGTTTTGACACTGTCAGTCTGTCACATCAAACACATGTATGCGAGGATTACATTTTTCCCTCTCAATTGACATGTTTTCATCATCTAGAGAAAGGCTACTGAATAATATATGCCAATTAGTATACACACTTATATAAAGCAACTTACAGTCTTGCATGCATACATTTTTTGTATGGAAAGGCCCAAACAGGAATCGAACCCAGAATCCTTGGCGTTGGAAGCCCCATACTCAGCCAACTGAGCCACACAGGACCAAAACCTTTGGTGCCACGTGTGAGGACCTTGTAGGAACAACACACTACTGTCCATAGACGGTACAATGCAAGGGTATTAGAGCTGGATTAAGAAACAGCAGGAGAGGAACATTTTACAAAATGTATCTGATCTAGGATCAGATTTGCCTTTTAGATCAAAATGAATAAAATAGACGGGGGGGCCTGATCCTAGATCAGGAATCTTACTATGAGACACTTTATTAATACGGGCCCTAATCAACTGATCTTGGGTCTTGTTACAAATGGACAGAACTTTAATGACGGTTTTCAAACCCAATCTCAGCATGGAGTAGGCTAACCAGACTGGTAAATATTCATAACCTCGCTGGCATTTTCTTATAAGCTTATACAATTAAAACTTTGAAAAGAGGCAATTACATCACATCAATAACTGAGCCAATGTTCCTTTTGAATATTGATTTATTTTCCAAAAGGTCACCCTCTCACTTGAAATTGGACATGCTTTTGAAGGTCATTTGACAAATCACATATCATCATAACTTAGTTCTGAAATAATAAACAGGGATGGAAATAGAAGGCGGCATAAGACGGTACCTATGATGACCAGGAGTCTCCTCCTCTCTCCCCTTCTCCGGCAGACCTAACTAACTAATTAAACGAAGCGGCCAGCTTCCACAGGAGAAGCTTGTTAGGCTTAGGCCAGTTCCATCACTCATGCTCTTTCTTCTGTTTTTATGGGAGCAAGACTGCATTGGAAATGGCACCCTATTCCCTATATGGGCTCTGGTCAAAAGTAGTGCATTATATAGGGAATAGGGTGGCATTTCAGATGGAGCCCTAGCTAGTTACTGTTCTCCTCCACAACAGGGCTCAGAATTTCACCGTCAACGTCAGTGTGTCTCTGGGGCCGGTGGCTGCATTCTGTGGCATTCTTTAGCTAGAACACAGCTGGCTGAGGGGCTAGGCAGCATGGACCCGGAGGGCATCTGTCACTGACCATCAGAGGCAGAGTATTCCTCTCCTCGCCTTCTAACAACACACACTACACCAACGTTACACACACACACACGCACACGCACAGAGAGAGAGTGAGAGAGCGAGAGCACAATAGAGAGACAGAGCGAGCAAGAGAGAGAGAAGGGTGGAGGGGTATTATAGAGAGACACAGGCAGCAGTCTACCAGGGGAGCGGATGAAGATGTTTACCATTAGTGAACAGAGATCATAAGGAACTTGTTAAGAGGCTGCATTACATTCATGAAGTTTGGATCGGTTTCCCAGTAGGCTTTAATCTACTCCATTAAAAACCTCTTCAGATCCACCATGTTAAATCCAGGGCTTTAGGTGTACATAGGGACTGTGTTTGCTTGAACTGAGAATACAAATATCCATTATGAATGGTTGGTTATTTTCACTAGGGTAATAGAGAGCCTAAATGGAGGGACATGTCTATGTGGACTACTTGCACCTGTTGTTCATTGGATCACTTACTGAAGAGGCGTTTGTTCCTCTGCACATTCACATTCCATAGTCAAATCAAGCAGCCGTGGTTCTACTGAGTTCCAGTCATACCACGTCATAGACACACTCTTCCTCTCTTCTGGGAGTTGGAGAGGTCTTCAAGGCACAGGCACAGTGTGAGGGCATGTGGCTTACATTTCTCTTCTTTTCCAAGAAGTGGGCAACTAACCAACTCTCGTCCTCCTGGCGCTGAAATATGAGCCAGTCTCCCCTTAATGGCAGGCCTGCTGCTCCTGCCCAGCCCAGAGCAGAGTGAAACTGCCGTACTGTAGCCATGTTCAGAGGATGGGCCAGGACTTCAGCAGTCAGCACACAGCTCAGAGCAGAGCAGGCAGCCTGAGACAGGCCCATTTTTCCATGAGAGGCTAGGAGATGCTAGGGTTGATGGGTGAGGTAAACAGGGAGGGAGGGAGGGAGGCACATGACCGCATTCCTGTGAGTGGCTGCAGAAGCACAAATGGCCGAGTGGAGAGGAGAGGAACAGAGAGAGGGATTAAGATGGGAGGAACTGCTGCCTGCCTTCCAGCTGTGCTGCCCATCAGAGAGGAGAGAGCAAGAGCGCGAGAGAGAGAAAGACAGATCAACTCAGGGCCAGCCAGGCAAAGCCAAGCCAGCAAGCTAGATTCGTCCTCCTGGCCTCAGCTCCCTTCTCTGTGTCATGCACTAAAACAGTTCAGTTATCTCTGAAGGTCTACACAAATATATACTCTCCTCCATATGTATTTGGACAGTGAAGCTAAAATTCTTTGGTCCAGCATTTTGGATTTGAGATTAAATGTTTCATGAGGTGAAAGAATGTCACCTTTTATTTCAGTCTATTTTCATACATATCGTATTTACTGTTTAGAAATTAAAGCACATATACATATATACACATACATACATACATACATACATACATACATACATATCTCCCCCCCCCCCCATTTGAATATAAGTATTTGGACAAAATTCATTACTGTATTAAAGTAGTCAACATCAAGAGTGTGACTCTACACACTCGGATGCATTTGCAGCTAGTTTTGGTTGTGTTTTGAATTGTGTTTTACACAATAGGAAGTGAAAGGTGAATAACAATGACTGGAGTAATTTCCTTTCTAAGTGAATAGATAAGATGTTTCTGAACATGTCTAAATGAAGCATGATAATGCCATGATTAAGAAAAATAATGAGTGAGAACGTTGAGGCTACAAAACATGCTAACCTCTCACCATTACCAATAACGGGAGATTAGCATTTCTGAGGGGATATGATGTTTGTCCCTCTGTACCTTTCTCACAATCATTGTACCTTTCACATTAAAGTAGACATGTTGACAAAACCTATTATTTACAATAAAAGCGACTCCAAATTGACAAAATACATAATTCACCATTCACGTCCTTTTGGGCAACACATAAATTGGAAACTCAACCAAAACAAGCTGTAAATGATACAACAAGTTTGTAAAGTCACAAGCTTCATATGGTCATTGTGTGCATTAATATGGGACAAAATACTACACTATGAGTGAATTTGTCCAAACACTTGTGACTTTAAATGGGGAGACTAGGGGGAGACTAGGTAATACCCTAAAACAAAAAGATGTCATTCTGTACCGTCACATCATATGAAACATTTGATCTCAAATCCAAAATGCTGGAAATAGGGTCATATTTAAAAATGTTGCTTCACTGTCCAAATAGATACGGAGGAAAGTGAACATACACAAAGGACTATCGACACACTGGAATTGATCACAACTCTGGTGTTTATGGAGAAAGAGAGCTCCAATGATTGTCCCAAGTTTTAATGTCAAGGAAGGAAACCCTTCATTACTAGTGAGCAGACACTGTTTTAAATCCACCACATGTCCAATTAAAACACAGAGCAAGGTTTCCTGCCTGGCTACAAGAAACCTGACATGTTGGATATGACCAGGGGGTCATATCTGATAGGGCCAAAAGTATTGCACTAAATATGGAATAGGGTGCCATTTGGGGCAGAGAATATTTCTATGGGGTCAGTCACAAGAGCCCAAACAGAGCCACTTAGAACAACGAGGATGTAGGAACTCTGCGGTTCAATAGGGAGTTAACCCCTGACCTCCTGACCTCCTGGGGAACATGGGAACCAGCGCCCAGCGGAACAAAACCCTGAGGAACTAAGGGTCAACTCAACAGTTGGTGAACTCCATGGTAACCACAGACAGTGTGAGCATAATAGACATGACACTAACAGCTAAGATACTTTGAAGGAAACAAAGGTGGATGCAGAGAAGAATGTTCAAACGTAGAGCTGCATACAAATGGCAATATTCAGAATTCAATTGTGCCCTAGAAAATGATTCTGAAAAACAAGCAGTCAAGGGGTGGGGGGGTGCTCATGGCATTTCAAACAACAACATTAACCAGTATTTAAAAAGAGATTCTCCAGCGCTTTTGTATACTTTTTAGCCAGTAGTTTCGAAAGTAGAGCTCACGAGCCACAAGTGCACCCCGAGAATTGTATACTACGTGTGAATATGTGCACCACTACATTGCTCCCTTTCTCTCACTCTCTGCTGTGAGTGCATCTTGCAAACTGTCACCCAAATGGGAGGGTCTGAAGTAGAGGTCGACCGTTTAATCGGAATGGCCGATTAATTATATGAATTAGTATTTTTGGACACCGATTTGGCATTCTTTTTTTTAAAATGATTATTATTATAATTTTTTACGCCTTTATTTAATCTATATTTAACTAGGCTACTCCGTTAAGAACACACTCTTATTTTCAATGACGGCCTAGGAACAGTGGGTTAACTGCCTTGTTCAGGGGCAGAACGACAGATTTTGACCTTGTCGGCTCAGGGATTCAATCGTGCAACCTTACAGTTAACTAGTCCAACGCTCTAACCACCTGCCTCTCGTTGCACTCCACAAGGAGCCTGCCTGTTATGCGAATGCAGTAAGAAGCCAAGGTGAGTTGCTAGCTAGCATTAAACTTATCTTATAAAAAACAATCAATCAATCATAATCACTAGTTAACTACACATGGTTGATGATATTACTAGTTTATCTAGAGTGTCCTGCGTTGCATATAATCGATGCGGTGCGTATTCGTGAAAAAGGACTGTCGTTGCTCCAATGTGTACCTAACCATAAACACCAATGCCTTTCTTAAAATCAATACACAGAAGTATATATTTTTAACCCTGCATATTTAGCTAAAAGAAATCCAGGTTAGCAGGCAATATTAAGCAGGTGAAATTGTGTCACTTGTCTTGCGTTCATTGTACCCAGAGTCAGTGTATATGCAACAGTTTGGGCCCCCTAATTTGCCAGAATTTTACGTAATTATGACATAACATTGAAGGTGGTGCAATGTAACAGGAAAATTTAGACTTATGGATGCCACCCGTTAGATAAAATACGGAACGGTTCCGTATTTTACTGAAAGAATAAACATCTTGTTTTGGAGATGATACGTTTCCGGATTCGACCATATTAATGATTATTTCTGTGTGTTATGTTATAACTAAGTCTATGATTTGATAGAACAGTCTGACTGAGCGGTGGTAGGCACCAGCAGGCTTGTAAGCATTCATTCAAACAGCACTTTCGTGTGTTTTGCCAGCAGCTCTTCGCAATGCTTCAAGCATTGCGCTGTTTGTAACCGTTGTAACTGGTGTAACCGTTGTGAAATGGCTAGCTAGTTAGCGGGGTGCGCGCTAATAGCGTTTCAAATGTCCTTCGCTCTGAGACTTGGAGTGGTTGTTCCCCTTGCTCTGCATGGGTAACGCTGCTTCGAGGGTGGCTGTTGTTGATGCGTTCCTGGTTCGAGCCCAGGTAGGGGCAAGGAGAGGTACGGAAGCTATACTGTTACACTGGCAATATTAAAGAACCATGATAGTTTGTTGGTGATGTGGTTTCCGGCATGATGGTGTTGATGTGAGCCATGAACAGCCTTTCAAAGCACTTCATGGCTACCAACGTGAGTGCTATGGGGCAGTAGTGATTTAGGCAGGTTAGCTTCGCTTTCTTGGGCACAGGGACTATGGTGGTCTGCTTGAAACATGTAGATTTTGTGGCTAATTGAGGTAATTCTGCATGTATGAACTACACACGGACACTTCCAGCCCAAAGCGGGAGGTTAAATTGTCATCAGGGTTCCGGAGCATAGCTTTAAGAAAGATTGTGCATCCAAATACTCAGAGAACCATTAGGATCAAGATATTGAAGCGTGATGAATTGTGAATGGAAAACCACGACAGCCAAATAATTGGCCAGTTTCCCTCGAATATAAACAAAACAGGTCATAAAAACGTCAGGGGGAAATCCCTATTGGACAACTAGAAAAAGGTCATATGACACCTATGCTAAAAATAGTCCCATATTATGTGGGGGCTTTTGTGAAGAATTAACTAATTAAGATTTCCTAATTTGCTGGATGGGTATGTGTCTCTTTCCCCCTCACTAGACATTTTCCACTCTGATGAAGTAATACGGCTCATTTGCCAACAGCGCTGCTTATGTAGGATAAATGGCACCTTTATCCCTACATAGTGCACTACTTTTGACCAGAGCTCTATGGGCCTTGGTCAAAGTAGTGGACTATATAGGGAATAGGCTGTCATTTGGGACACATACTTAAACTGGCTGTTATGAGGTGCTTCAGAAACGTTGACAGACAGCAATTTTGAGGTCCTCACACAGTAGGACAGTGTTACATTAGTCAACACGTGGGACGACAACAGAGGCCGGGCAGGCGGCCACAACATGCCAAGGGGTCTATGTACAATGTCACAGCAGATGAAAAGAGAAGTGAGTAGGGGTTGGAGCTGGGGCACAGCCACCAAACACCAACTGGCACTTTGCAAAGATGTGGGCAGCATCCCAAATGGCAACCTACCTTTGGCCAGAGCCCTATGCACTACATAGGGAATAGGGTGCCATTTTGGATTTAGCCGTGATGATTCACTACTTGGACTGCCTCACAGCCAAATTGCTGCGCCTAATTCAAGGGTCTGTCATATACATAGCCCACTGTGTCATCCTCTAATAACACAGAATATAAAAAAAAGCTTGTGAGTTGAGCGTATACTGTTACTGTACTATTGCCCCTCAGTAATGCTGCTTTTTTTTCGGTTATTCACTGCAGTGAAACTGTGTTTCTGGGCTAAACAGAAGCAGCAGGCCATGTTGGAATACTATTTTCATGACTTAGCTAGTTTCTCTGTTGGAAACAGTGTTTAATTGTTTAGGCTGCTATATGAATGTCCACATGCTTACTCCACTCAACAGCCCCGGAAACCTAGTTTAGTGGTTTTGATTGAATAGGCCTTACTACTTATTATTCAAATATATTTTTTCCCTTCAGGCTGAGAATGTCATTAAGAGAGCTAAAGGTGGCGTTGCAGTCACATTTACAGAGGCACAGCTTCCTGCAGCAGTATGTGAGTGTGTGCGCGCGAAGAGGAACAACACTTCTCCCAGCTGCACCTCTTCAAATAATTACCATGATTGCAGACAGAGAGAGAGAGCGAGAGAAAGAGACACACACAGACAGAGACAGTGACAGAGAGAGCAGTGTTTCCCATATATTAAACTGTGGCCATCACGCCACCAAAAATACGCACATTTCTATTATGTATTTTTATTAAAACAAATAATAGATTCGGATTGTAAATTGTTTTCAATATCTTCTTAGACGACTAAAACCGGATATAAACTATATAGAAAAGAGAATGGAGCTATATACATATTTGAGAACTAACAATGACCAGAACAAAAACTAGACAGTCAGGGAGAATCTAATATTCCCAAAATGTCATGGGGCCCCTACTGATTTTGTTGTAATGTTTGTATCACTCAGATAGCATAAGAACACAGTATAAGCCATAGCAAAATGCGTGGAATTGCAGGAAATAAGCTTATAAATCAGCTACATTTTGTCTCTGCGGCCAAGAGGGTCACGCCACTACCACACCACCTCTGCTCAAAGAAATCCAAGGGGAAACACTGGAGAGAGAGGGAGAGAGAGATCGGTTGAAGGTCATAATAAAGAGGTTCGTCCTCCACCCTCCTCAGCACTGTTATGATGAAGAGCAAAGGCGTTCACAACAGCGTTCCTCTATAGGGTCTGAATTCTGAATAGAGAGCATTCGTTCACCTTAAAAGCCCCTCTGGCTCCGAGGCTGTGTCCAAAATGACACCCTGTTCCCTATATAGCTCACAACTTTCCACCAGGGTCCTATACTGTAGGTACAGGTAGTAGGAAGTGGGTATTAGTGCACTATATAGAGACTAGGGTTCCATTTGGGATACAACCTGGTGACAACTCCTCAGTGACACGGTCTGTCCCTTCGTGGTGGCCTCCTCAAGCCAGATCCATCCACACGGAGATGACACGCTGCTGCCGTCCTGCCATCAAGGATGTTTTGCTTAAATGTAGGTCAAATTCAGCCTGCCCTGTACGCAGCTACATGCCTCTTCCTGCTTTGTGGCCATTTCTATGGTGGGAGGGTGGGAGTGGGACTGGGAGCAGCCTCTGCCCCAAGGGCACCCGTCCCCCACGTGTGCCCAGTTTTACCTCCCCTCGTAGCATGCCCCTAAAACGCTGAGTGTAACAGAGACAGAAGGGCAGCCATAAGGTGTCTATCTGTGCCTGCAGCTGAAAGAGGAGGATTATGGGTTGGGGTGCTGGAGAGCAGAAAAAAAACAAATCCTCCTCAGTTAGTCAGTCATAAGTTACAAGAGCTGGTTTCAGATCATATAAAGTGGACTGATTTTCCGGGATGATGGTGCGGGATGATGCATATTGAACATTATATTGGTACCCTATAGTGCACTACTTTTGACAAGGGGTCCATAGGGCACTAATGGGAATAGGGTGTAATTTGAGACATTCATTAAATGGGGTGAAAGGTGTCATAATGGAGTGGATGAGGATGATACCATGGCTGCTCTACTTTAAGACCTGAGTAGGCATGACCAAATAGCCATTTGGGACACAAGCCATTTAAGTTATGTACATAATACAGAGAGGGGGGTTGATGCTGGTTTCAGAGCATAGTGGAATGAAGGTGTCACGAAGTGGATAAGACCATGGCTGCTTTCTCTATGCCCTGAGCATAAGAACAGATGCTGCATTGTTTTATGACCTAATTCTCATTAACTGTCATCCCTATACGGCAAGCATAACATACAGTAGAATATAAAACCACCAGGGATTTCTCACATAACAGAGCTAGCTACAACCATAGAATTACACATACAATCCTTAGTGAATTACAGGATCTCTATGACTACAACTTGATCTCTCTAATGTACTGGTGGAGCTGGTAAAGAACCACTTTACAAAATGCAGATATGATAATAAACATTTAAGTATTTACAATGAAAGCCTATAACAATATGAATAGATAAGGAATATGGATTGATGATAAGGCTATTGATTTAAGACTGCACAGCATTTCGAGATGCAGAGAGCACATTTCTCAGTCTAAAAAACATTGCAGGGTCAGCCTCATCGTAGACATATATAAACTAAGCAACAAAAAAAAAAAAAAAACAGCCCTTTTTCAGGACCCTGTCTTTCAAAGATAATTCGTAAAAATCCCAAAAACTTCACAGATCTTCATTGTAAAGGGTTTAAACACTGTTTCCCCTGCTTGTTCAATGAATGAACATGCACCTGTGGAACGGTCATTAAGACACTAACCGCTTACAGACAGTAGGCAATTAAAGTCACAGTTATGAAAACCTAGGACACAAAAGAGGCCTTTCTACTGACTCTGAAAAACACCAAAAGAAAGATGCCCAGGGTCCCTGCTCATCTGTGTGAACGTGCCTTAGGCATGCTGCAAGGAGGCATGAGGACTGCAGATGTGGCCAGGGCAATAAATTGCCATGTCTGTACTGTGAGACGCCTAAGACAGCGCTACAGGGAGACAGGACAGACTCCTGATCGTCCTCGCAGTGGCAGACCACATGTAACAACACCTGCACAGGATTGGTACATCTGAACATCACACCTGCGGGACAGATACAGGATGGCAACAACAACTGCCCAAGTTACACCAGGAACGCACAATCCCTCCATCGGTGCTCAGACTGTCCACAATAGGCTGAGAGAGGCTGGAATGAGGGCTTGTAGGCCTGTTCTAAGGCAGGTCCTCACCAGACATCACCGGCAACAATGTCACCTATGGGTGTTGTCTCACCAGGGGTGATGGTCGGATTCGCGTTTATCGTTGAAGGAATGAGCGTTACACGAGGCCTGTACTCTGGAGCGGGATTGATTCAGAGATGGAGGGTCCGTCATGGTCTGGGGCAGTGTGTCAGTGCTGTTACTGTTTAGTGGAAACTTCTTGGAGCAACAACAGCTCAGCCGCTAAGTGGTAAGCCACACAAGCTCACAGAATGGGACCGCCAAGTGCTTAAGCGTCTAGCACGTAAAAATTGTCTGTCCTTGGTTGCAACACTCACTACTGAGTTCCAAATTGCCTATGGAAGCAACGTCAGCACAAGAACCGTTCGTTGGGAGCCTCATGAAATTGGTTTCCATTGCCGAGCAGCCACAAACAAGCTTAAGATCACCATGTGCCATGCCCAGCGTCGGCTGGAGTAGTGTAGAGCTCGCCGCCATTGGACTCTGGAAACGCGCTCTCTGGAGTGATGAATCGCCTTTCTGGCAGTCCAACAGACAAATTTGGGTTTGGCGGATGCCAGGAGAATGCTACCTTCCCCAATGCATAGTGCCAACTGTAAGGTTTGGTGGAAGAGGAATAATGGTCTGGGGCTGTTTGTCATGGTTCGGGTTAGGCCCCTTAGTTCCAGTGAAAGGAAATCGTAACGCTACAGCATACAATGACATTCTAGACCATTCTGTGCTTTGGGGAAGACCCTTTCCTGTTTCAGCATGACAATGCCCCGTTCATACAGAAATGGTTTGTCGAGATCAGTGTGGAAGAACTTGACTGGACAGAGCACTGACCTCAACCCCATCGAACACCTTTGGAATGAATTGCAACGCCGACTGTCAGCCATGCCTAATCACCCAACATCAGTGACTGACCTCACTAATGCTCTTGTGGCTGAATGGAAGCAAGTCCCAGCAGAATTGTTCCAACATCTAGTGGAAAGCATTCCCAGAAGAATGGAGGCTGTTATAGCAGCAAAGGAGTGACCAACTCCATATTGAAGCCCTGTGATTTTGGAGCAAGTGTCCACATACTTTTGGACATTTAGTGTAACTTCAGTTTGCCATGTTAGTCCCATTAAATATTTAACATAAAGTGGCTGGATTAAAAAGTGATTTCAAAAGATCATTAAAATGAGAGGGACCAGAAGCACACTCTTATAAATAATTAGAACTCAAATCTCATCGAGCAGATGGAATTTAACAGTGCAAGCCCCAAAAAAGTTCATATTTTTCTTCCCTCGTCCTCAGTTCTAAGGAGGAAGTTAACAGAAAGACAAAGAGGTCAGAGAGAGAAAGAGATGAGAAAGAAAAAGGGAGAGAGAACAGTCCTTTACAAAAGAGGGATATTGTGGTGGTTGTCCCAGTCGAAAAGGCCACCACCCCTCAGAAAGCACCCTGCCCTGAGATCTGATGGCCTGAGTCCCAAATGGCACCCTATTGCCTATATAATCCCAGTGGGCTCTGGTCAAAAGTAGAGAACTAAATGGGGAACAGGGTGCTATTTGGGACGCAACCCTTGGATTCTGTGATTAATGACAGCATATGCAAAACACTTAATACCCTATTGTTATGGCGATAAAGGAGATCAAAACCAGCTTGTTAATTGTGTGGTAAATATATTTCTATTGCCAAACTCCATCCCAGTAATCACCAAAAAGTTAAATTACTCTGAAAAAGGTGGCTTCATCGACCTTGAGTATCATATCACAGCATTTTTTAGCAGCTGCTGAAGATGAGTTGCATAAAAGGCTCTAAAGATTTTTGCATCAACATCTCAATATGAGAAAAACTCACTTAAACATAACTTACAAATAAACTCAAACTGATGTAAATAGCAGTCGCAAAAGTCAAACTGTAGAAGATGTGGGAATTTCCAGATGAATCAACAAAACTCATCATATATCATCACAACTTCACTCAGTGGGTGATGCATGGGCCAATACACTTATGAGTGAAAGCAAAATACGTCGCACTTGAATTGGAAGAATGTTTTCATTTTCATATTGAGGTTATGTTCAGCCTTGTAATAAGCTGAAAAATGAAAACGCTGCAGTAACAACCCATGATGACTTTACTCTATCAAATTCAGCCCTGGTTTCCTAGGGTTAAGGTTTACATGTTGAGAGACTGAATCAAGTAGGTTAGAGAGCTGCATGGCTATTAATACACACAAAATGTCCTAAAAGTACACAGAATCATCATCATCCCAAATTGCATCCTATTCCCTACATATGGTACACTAATTTTGACCAGAGACCCATGGGCCCTGGTCAAAAGTAGTACACTAAATAGGTAATAAGGTTGCCATTTGGGAGACATGAAGAACAGAGTACATATAAGAAAGTTCCTTTCTACTGTACCTTACAGTGCATTCTCCATCCATTGTACATGGATATCAATGAAATGTGCAGTGAGAAGGCCTTTTTCTCTGGCCCTTATAACTACTCAGAGAGATGTGATGTAACCTTTGAGACCCCATGCCTCATTGACTGAAAGAACCAACCTCTCTTTGTCCGTCCGTCCGTCCGTTATATTGTAATCTAACAGCAACTGTTTGACACACATAATACTCACCCAAAGCTTTCTCCAATACCATCCTCTTTCTTGCTCTCCAGTAGTTTCCACAACTAAGTCAAATCAAATGTATTTATAAAGCCCTTCTTACATCAGCTGATATCTCAAAGTGCTGTACAGAAACCCAGCCTAAAACCCCAAACAGCAAGCAATGCAGGTGTAGAAGCACGGTGGCTAGGAAAAACTCCCTAGAAAGGCCAAAACCTAGGAAGAAACCTAGAGAGGAACCAGGCTATGAGGGGTGGCCAGTCCTCTTCTGGCTGTGCCGGGTGGAGATAACAAGATGTTCAGATGTTCATAAATGACCAGCATGGTCAAATAATAATAATCACAGTAGTTGTCGAGGGTGCAGCAAGTCAGCACCTCAAGAGTAAAAGTCAAATGTCTTCCAAAGATCTGACTTCCCCTTTCCCTCTTGAACAACCAGTAAACATTTCCCGTTCCGAGTTTCTTTTTCATGTCCTTCACATCCATTTTGCTGTCACGTGTCACTGTGTTTGGAATTTATAAACAATTTATTGATGTGATGATAGGCTATAGGTCAGGCCCTATTGGTCACATGCATGCGATTCGTACACGTTTTATATAAAGAGAGCAATGGTTGAGGGAATAGGGAATGTTCTTTCTAAACAAATTAGGGATTTTTGTAACAGAACTTCTCAGTCAGAAAAGTAAGATACTAAATGGCTGACCGCTTCAGCACGGACAGCGCAATAAACACTTGCTGTGGTACTTTTTCGCTGCAGCCGGGAGGAGCGCAAGTCAACGTGTGCCAGTCACACAGGCACTCAACCAACAGGCTCGTTCTTGAATCATTTGTGTCTTAATTATATAACTTGTTGGGGATAGGGGGCAGTATTTTCACTTAGGATGAATTGCGTGCCCATAGTGAACTGCATCCTACTCTGTCCTAGATTGCTAATATATGCATATTATTATTATTACTATTGGATAGAAAACACTCTGAAGTTTCTAAAACTGTTTGAATTATGTCTGTGACTATAACAGAACTCATAGGGCAGGTAATCTTCCAAACAGGAAGTGAAATTCTGAATGCGGGTATAATTTTAAGTCATCGCCTCTTCACTTCCAAATAAGATATGGATCTGTTAGCACTTCCTACGCCTTCCACTAGATGTCCTCATTCAGTAGAACGTGGAATGGAGCCTCTGGTGTGAACTTTGACCAAATGGGAGGGGAATGAGTCACTGTCCTGGCAGAATGCAATTTGCCTGTTGCTCATTTGTCTGTTGATATCACCATCGTTCCATTTGGCTGCAGATGAAAACGTATGCTCCGGTTGGAACGTTATTGGATATATATGAAAATAACATAAACCGAGATTTGTGGATATAAATATGCATATTATCGAACAAAACATAAATGTATTGTGTAACATGATGTCATATGAGTGTCATCTGATGAAGATTATCAAAGGTTAGTGATTCATTTTATCTCTAATTCTGCTTTTGTGACTCTCTTTGGCTGGGAAAAATGGCTGTTTTTTTTTTTTTATTTGGTGGTGGTCTAACAAATATATGTGTATATATTGTGTTTTCGCTGTAAAACATTTTAAAAATCAGATATGATGGGTAGATGAACAAGATGTTTATCTTTCATTTGCTGTATTGGACTTGTTAATGTGTGAAAGTTAAATATTTCTAAATAATATTTTTGAATTCCCTGCGCCACCTTTTCAGCTGAATGGGGGGGGGGGGAATTCAAAAATATTATTTAGAAATATTTAACTTTCACACATTAAACTCGAAACGGGGGGGGGGGGGGGGGGGGGGGGGGCTAGGGGAATGCCTCGCTATAACAGGTTTTAATCAAAGTGTGCTTAACCTTTCTGATCTCCCCATCCCGGATCCGGGTTCGTGAATACAGACTCAAGCTCATTACCATAACGCAACGTTAACTATTCATGAAAATCGCAAATGAAATGAAATAAATATGCTAGCTCTCAAGCTTAGCCTTTTGTTAACAACACTGTCATCTCAGATTTTCAAAATATGCTTCTCAACCATTGCAAAACAATCATTTGTGTAACAGTATTGATGGCTAACGTAGCATTTAGCATTAGCATTCAGCTGGCAACATTTACACAAAAAAACAGAAAAGCATTCAAAAAATCATTTACCTTTGAAGAACTTCAGATGTTTTCATTGAGGAGACTCTCAGATAGCAAATGTTCAGTTTTTCCTGAAAGATTATTTGTTTTGGACAAATCGCTCCGTTTTCTGCGTCACGTTTAGCTATGAAAAAACCCCTGTATCCAGGATTGTGTAAATCTATCAGCAAGCTCATTAGCATAACACAACGTTAACTATTTATGAAAATCGCAAATGAAATGAAATAAATATGCCATCTCTCAAGCTTAGCCTTTTGTAAACAACACTGTCATCTCAGATTTTCAAAATATGCTTCTCAACCATAGGAAAACAATCATTTGTGTAAAAGTAGCTAGCTAGAGTTAGCATTTCGCGTTAGCATTTAGCGTTAGCATTAGCGTTAGCATCCAGCACGCAACATTAACAAAAACATAAAAGCCTTCAAATAAAATCATTTACCTTTGAAGAACTTCTGATGTTTTCAATGAGGATACTCTCAGTTAGATAGCAGATGCTCAGTTTTTCCAAAAAGATTCCTTGTGTATTAGAAATAGCTCCGTTTTATACATCACATTTGGCTACCAAAAAAAATCCATAAATTCAGTCCTCAAAACGCAAACTTTTTTCCAAATTAACTCCATAATATCGACTGAAAACATGGCAAACGTTGTTTAGAATCAATCCTCAAGGTGTTTTTCACATATCTCTTCATTGATACATCGTTCTTGGAAACATGCTTTCTCTCCTGAATCCCAGGAGAAAATGCCTGCACCTGAAGATTACGCACAAATTTAGACAAAGGACACCGGGCGGACCTCTGGAAAATGTAGTCTCTTATGGCCAATCTTCCAATGATATGCCTACAAATACGTCACAATGCTGCTAAGACCTTGGGCGAACGACAGAAAGTGTAGGCTCATTCCTTGCGCAATCACAGCCATATAAGGAGAGAATGGAAAACAGAGCTTCAGAAATTCTGCTAATTCCTGGGTGATGCATCATCTTGGTTTCGCCTGTAGAATGAGTTCTGGGGCACTTACAGACAAAATCTTTGCAGATTCTGAAACTTCAGAGTGTTTTCTTTCCAAAACTGTCAAGAATATGCATAGTCGAGCATCTTTTCGTGACAAAATATCGCGCTTAAAACGGGAACGTTTTTTATCCAAAAATGAAATAGCGCCCCTAGAGCTCTAAGAGGGTAAAGCATCAGACAAGCTCAGAGCATATGTAGTTGATTTTATTCAAACACACAGGGTGAGTCTGTCTATATATGGAAAAATAATTTTAAACATTTAGACCAATCGATTGGTCAAAAGAACAGGATGACTTGACAAAACAATAAATAAAATTGTCGGGGAGAGCGCTACTTTGGCGCCATTATAACTACTGACACTTCGTTGTTTCAATAAAAAAATTCAGCAGACCCACTTGTTTACATTCTTTGCTGTAACAAAATAATTGCATGATACTTATTCTGCCTCTAATTTGTTACTCGACCTGATAACACTGACAGTAAATCTAGTAAAGCTGTCGCATTATACTTATGTCACTGTTTGTTTACCCCTAAGTTTTTCCACCGGCTAGCTGACGTTAGTTGTCTGGCTAGCGAGATAAATTAATCTGAATCTAATTTGCTAGTCTTAGATATGTCAAGCAACTACTTCCAGTCTTTGGTTGCCCTTGAACAGTCTAGGTATTTACAAAAGTTTAATCTTGTTGGCTTGCATTTATGTGCTTTCAACTGGGGAGACAAGCTAGGGAGACAACCTTACCAAATGGCACAAAGTAGCCTGTAGCAATATCTACATCTACTTGGTCCAGGTTTGAATAAATATCCAAATGCATATTAAAGCACATAGGCCTACTTAGTCTATAGAGTTAACGTTAGCAAATGATTCTCCCTGGCTGAACTCTGGTTAGGTACCACACTAGACAGTGTTTGGAGCTTGTACATTTTGGATGTGGCGGTTCGAATAGACTCATCTTATATCTGTTGAATTTAGAAGCAGCATCAGTTGCTAGTCTTGCTGGGAAGACTGATGGAACATAGTCTGGGTGCATTGGATCTGTGCAAGGATCGGTTATTTGAACGGATACAGCTCACTAGTCCTTATTACAAGCTAACTAGCAATCTTTATGCAATACACATTGTTTGTTAGATACAAACAAGCATTAGCTAGCGTGCATTGAACACACAAATGCAAAGTGCATTTAACACACAAATGTATTGAGTAACTGGAGCCCACAGCTTTCCATCTTCATCATCATTGCGGCGTATAGCCTGAAACCATGAGGTTCATCTAACCTGGTCCTTGGCAGTTGATCAAACTTCATTTTAATTTGTTGGTCTTTTCTCCTACGATTGTTAAAACAAAATGGTACGCAACAACGTTTTAGCATCTTAGCTATAAAAGCAGGGCTAGTTAGCTAGCTGAATTTTTTTTTTTTTGCAATGGGCTTTTTGTCTGATAATCGTGACGTACATACCATGCGACAGTATCTGTTCATGCAAAAGTAGGTGAATAACAGTAATGGGCAGTCAATACCATTATGGGACATGTATTAATTGTTTTATTCTGTGTTACAGCATTCAACCAACATAATAATGCATAGTAAATTTAATGTAAACATTTATCAAAACCGAAAACTGTGATATGTTTTTATAATCGAACCGGCCTCAAAAAGCACTAATCGCTCAGTACTAGGGGCCACAAAAAATCTGAACTCGTTATGAGGGGCAACAGTGGCTCTAGGGTCTGTATTCCCACATCCATACCCACACATGCAGCCTTTTGGGGGCCCTTAGTGAAATCGTGTTGGGGAGGGTCTCACCACCTTGTGCGCATAAAAATGTAAAGGCCTCCCTCTTTACAGCGGACAGAAGAAAAAAATGTAAAGGCCTCCCTCTTTACAGCGGACAGAAGAAAAAAATGTAAAGGTCTCCCTCTTTACAGCGGACAGAAGAAAAAAATGTTTTAAGAGTTAATTTCCTGCAATTCTACTCACTGCCATGGGGCAGTGAGAAACGTGCAGTTTACAGCTAATTTCCTGCAATGGCAAAGATGCATAAAGATGTCGGAATTTGATTATGGAGTCATTGTTTTAGCACTACGGACTGAGTTTTTTAACTACGCCACGGGACATGTTTCAAAGTGCCAATAAATCAACAATCTACTTTGGGGTTTTTCAAATTGCCTGCGTCTTGGAGCTAGAATTAGGGCCATGTATGCTGTGCCAATGACGACAGAAAAAAAAGAGTGAAGAAGAGCAATGTGCAATCCAGCGAACTTAGCAAACAAGGCATTTGTGGTAAGTGCATGGGGCCGCCATATTTATGCACCTCTGTTATTCTACCCATTTTGCCATAGGGTGGAGAGAAATTTTGCCATTTTTAATATGATATCTGAGTGAGAGTGACTAACAAAATCAATTTGCCCCCCAGCCAGTAATTCAACCATGATTACTACAATTAGTAGTAATCTGGCAAGACTAATTTACAATAAAAAAAAAACAGTTTAGCTGACATGGGCTAATTGAGTGATATTCAGTGATTGACATAACAAGAGAAAAACTCCTGATGCATTTGGAACTTGTTTTGAGACACTTTAGACGAAGGAGCGGAGTAGAAACATGGTTCAAAGGGAGGATACGATTCAAGTGTTAATCAATGACTCAATGGGGTCTGACATGCAACAACACTATCGCAAGGGAGTTCCTCAAGTTTCCCAGTCTGTTGCACAAGACTTGGTCAAAGATATCAAGTTTAAAAAAAAATGCAAAACATTTAAATTGTGCATTTATTATCACTGAAGATAAGGGATATGATTTGAGCAGCAGATTAAAACACATTTCCTGAACATGTTGCCACTGTCAGATGAGAAAGTAGCTTCTCAATGTGCAGTCATTTTCATAGCTCTATAACCATTTACACATTTTGTTTCATGTTGGAATTGATTACTTTTAGGGGAAATGTGCCTTCTGGTTAGGGAGCCGAAGCAATGACAGGAATATGCAAATAAGCCTCATTCAGTAATGCAAAACATCAAGAGTAAATGGCAGCAGCAGTGTTTCACTTCACTGTGTGCTGATTGTGCAGTTAGATTACTCAGATGAAAACTGCAGAGGAGAGGAAAAGCACACATTCCAAACCACCTTACAATATCAACACAGGTTCAGAGGAAGTCGTCCCTACATCTAAGAGGGCTTTTTATTTTCCTACAGGAGACCGTTTCATTTACAAATACAAAAGATGCCATCTGGAGTTATCCTCCAACGGCCGGCGAGGCGGCTTGGCGCATCTCCAAACTACCAATAGTCAGGTAAGATTGTGTAACATATTTTGAAAAGCAACAAGGTTCAAAGTCAAACAAAGAGTGAAGCAGAGGTTTGACTTTCGGAAAAGGCAGCTTTCCTCCATTTATTTTCCTTGACCCAATCAGTGCTATCAAACCTCTCCCAGAGCAAGCTGATTCAACAGTTCCAAGACAATTTGGAGACCATGCAGCTCACACGCCTGGACTTTTTGGGGCAGATGTTAGCCGCTAGCATTAGGAAAGCTTTTCAAAAAAGTGTTTGATAGCTTCCCATTGAGTTTTAACATAACATTAGGGATGCTGTTGCTGATTTCTCCCAAACACCACCGTTATTCAGCCACCGCATTTGATGCTGTGATTTCATGCTTTGTTACTTAAGTTTATCGAGTAGGCTCTAAATGTGAAAGCATAATCAATAATGTACAAATTTGCATTCCAGGAAGGATGACAGTCAGACAGTGTCTTTCCTTCCCACTCTCTGAGTGTGGTCTCTCTAATGGAAAACATTTAGCAGCATGTAGCCTCTATACTGCAGCTAATTTATCAGGGAGCTTTCCTGGCAGACGTTTCCATCGACTCTACACAACATTTATTACCCAATGCACTGTGAAGCAAACAACAAGAGGCCCAACTTCTAAACCACCCAGCCCTAAGTTAGTTCCAAGCAGTGAGATACAGAACCATTTATGTTTAGTGCACAATACCACAGTTATCCACTCTTTTTCTCTCTTCAAGCCTAATCTAAAAAGTTGTTTAGACTGGTTCATAAAATTTCTTCAAGGAAGAAAGCAGTTTTAGAGAGATTCTAAGGATAAGGCAAAGTGAGGGGCTTTATTCTGTAGAGGGACAGATAGAACTTATAATTTCACTTGAACTCTTACATATTGCCTTGTGTTGTTCTAAAGAAGCATGATCATTCTACTGTAAACCACAGGGCTAACTTTCCTTTCAAGACATGAGATTTGCTATTATCTTTATCTTAATGTGATGTAACAATAGTGCCAGAAAAGAAGACTGATGTTTTACATGTTCCCAACTGATTGTTTTTTTGTTTGTTTATTTGCTTTGTTTTTACTTTGAACATAAGGTTGCAGCTACCGTCTCTTATGACCGAAAATACCTTCTGGACATCAGGACTGTAATTACTCACCACGGACTTGCAGAATTATTTTTTTCTTTTAACGAGTCTGATGAGCCCGACACTAATTATATACTGCTTTCTCGGGAACAGGCCCAGATCCCAGTGAAGAGGCGGCGGAGGAAAAAGTGTCAAGAGGGTGGGCTGCCTCTAGGTGATCGAATAAACCTCCACTTCCTTCCATTCTGCTAGCAAACGTGCAATCTTTGGAGAATAAAATAGGTGAACAATGCAAAAGATTAATGTATCAACATCGCATTTAAAACGAATAGTAGTGGCTGAATGACGATAATATTAACATACAGCTGGCTGGTTATACACTGTACTGGAAGGATAGAACAGCGGCGCGTGGTAAGACAAGGGGCGGCGGACTATTATATTTGTAAATAACAGCTGGTGCTTGATATCTAAGAAAGCTCGCCTGAGGAAGAGTAGCTCATGAGCTGTAGACCACACTATCTACCTAGAGAGCGTTCATCTGTATTGCTCGTAGCTGTTTACATACCACCACAGACTGAGGCTACAGACTCCTAGTAGCCGGGGACTTTAATGCAGGGAAACTTGCATCCGTTTTACCAAATGTCTATCAGCATGTTAAATGTTTATTTCGCAAATCTATCCTCCTGATTCCTGCTTACAAGCAAAAATTAAAGCAGGAAGCACCAGTGACAAGATCAATAAAAAAGTGGTCAGATGAAGCAGCTGCTAAGCTACAGGACTGTTTTGCTAGCACAGACTGGAATATGTTCCGGAACAACGCCGATGGCATTGAGGAGTACACCACATTTTATTTTAATTAGACAAATCAGTTACGTACAAATGCATATTTACAATGACAGTGTACCGGGGAACAATGGGTTAACTGCCTTGTTCAGAGACAGAACGACAGATTTTTACCTTGTCGGCTCCGGGATTTGATCCAGCAACTTTTCGTTACTGGCCAAACTCTCTAACCACTAGGCTACCTGCCACCCTTCATCAATAAGTACACACACACACACACACACACCAACCAGAAGCCATGGATTACAGGCAACATCCTCACTGAGCTAAAACTGCCGCTTTCAAGGAGCGGAACTCTTACCCAGAAGCTTATAAGAAATCCCGCTATGCCCTCCGACTAACCATCAAACAGGTAAAGCATCAATACAGGACTAAGATCGAATCAAAATACACCAGCTCTGACGATCTTCACGATGTGGCAGGGCTTGCAAAACATTAGACTACAAAGGGAAGCACAGCCAAGCCCTGCCAAGTGACACGAGCATACCAGACGAGCTACATTACTTCTATGCTCGCTTGAAGGTAAATAACACTGAAACATGCATGAGAGTACCAGCTGTTCCAGAAGACTGTGTGATCAAGCTCTCCGCAGCCGATGTAAGACCTTTAAAACAGGTTAACATTCACAAGGCCAGAAGGACTACTGCGAGCATGCGCTGACCCACTGGCAAGTGTCTTCACTGACATTTTCAACCACTCCGAGTCTGTAATACCAACATGTTTTAAGCAGACCACCCTAGTGCCTGTGCCAAAGAACACTAAGGTAACCTACGGCCCATAGCACTGACGTCCGTAGCCATGAAGTGCTTTGAAAGGCTGGTTATGGCTCACAACTAGAGGTTTCAACGTTGATACCGATAATTGAAGGACAAAAAAAAGCCGATACCGATTAAAATCGGACAATTTTTAAAATGTATTTGTAATAATGACAATTACAACAATACTGAATGAACACTTATTTTAACTCTATATAATACATAAATAAAAATCAATTTAGCCTCAAATAAATAATGAAACATGTTCAATTTGGTTTAAATAATGCAAAAACAAAGTGTTGGAGAAGAAAGTAAAAGTGCAATATGTGCCATGTAAGAAAGCTAATGTTTAAGTTCCTTGCTCAGAACATGAGAATATATGAAAGCTGGTGGTTCCTTTTAACACGAGTCTTCAATATTCCCAGGTAAGACGTTTTAGGTTGTAGTTATTATAGGAATTATAGGACTATTTCTCACTATACCTTTTGTCTTTCAAATACCTTTGACTATTGGATGTTCTTATAGGCACTTTAGCATTGCCAGTGTAACAGTATAGCCTCCGCACCTCTCCTACCTGGGCTCGAACCAGGAACACAACGACAACAGCCACCCTCGAAGCAGCGTTAACCATGCAGAGCAAGGGGAACAACTACTCCAAGTCTCAGAGCGAGTGACGTTTGAATGGCTATTAGCGAGCACCCCGCTAACTAGCTAGCCATTTCACATCACGTCGTTACACCAGCCTAATCTCGGAAGTTGATAGGATTGAAGTCATAAACAGCAGAGCTGCTGGCAAAACACACGAAAGTGCTGTTTGAATGAATGCTTATGAGCCTGCTGGTGCATACCATCGCTCAGTCAGACTGCTCTATCAAATCATAGACTTAATTATAATACACTGCTCAAAAAAATAAACGGAACACTAAAATAACACATCCTAGATCTGAATTAATTAAATATTCTTATTAAATACTTTATTCTTTACATAGTTGAATGTGCTGACAACAAAATCACACAAAAATGATCAATGGAAATCAAATTGATCAACCCTTGGAGGTCTGGATTTGGAGTCACACTCCAAATTAAAGTGGAAAACCACACTACAGGCTGATCCAACTTTGATGTAATGTCCTTAACCTGTTAGAGCTCTAGGGGCGCTATTTCATTTTTGGATAAAAAACGTTCCCGTTTTAAGCGCGATATTTTGTCACGAAAAGATGCTCGACTATGCATATTCTATTCAGTTTTGGAAAGAAAACACTCTGAAGTTTCAGAATCTGCAAAGATTTTGTCTGTAAGTGCCCCAGAACTCATTCTACAGGCGAAACCAAGATGATGCATCACCCAGGAATTAGCAGAATTTCTGAAGCTCTGTTTTCCATTCTCTCCTTATATGGCTGTGATTGCGCAACGAATGAGCCTACACTTTCTGTCGTTCGCCCAAGGTCTTAGCAGCATTGTGACGTATTTGTAGGCATATCATTGGAAGATTGACCATAAGAGACTACATTTTCCAAGTGTCCGCCTGGTGTCCTGCGTCGAATTCGGTGCGCAATTGCCAGCTGCTTCTACTTTACCATTTGATTCAGGGGACAAAGCATGTGTCCAAGAACGATGTATCAATGAAGAGATATGTGAAAAACACCTTGATGATTGATTCTAAACAACGTTTGCCATGTTTTCAGTCGATATTATGGAGTTAATTTGGAAAAAAGTTTGCGTTTTGAGGACTGAATTTATGGATTTTTTTTGGTAGCCAAATGTGATGTATAAAACGGAGCTATTTCTAATACACAAGGAATCTTTTTGGAAAAACTGAGCATCTGCTATCTAACTGAGAGTATCCTCATTGAAAACATCAGAAGTTCTTCAAAGGTAAATGATTTTATTTGGCTTTTATGTTTTTGTTAATGTTGCGTGCTGGATGCTAACGCTAATGCTAACGCTAAATGCTAACGCGAAATGCTAACTCTAGCTAGCTACTTTTACACAAATTATTGTTTTCCTATGGTTGAGAAGCATATTTTGAAAATCTGAGATGACAGTGTTGTTTACAAAAGGCTAAGCTTGAGAGATGGCATATTTATTTCATTTCATTTGCGATTTTCATAAATAGTTAACGTTGTGTTATGCTAATGAGCTTGCTGATAGATTTACACAATCCTGGATACAGGGGTTTTTTCATAGCTAAACGTGACGCAGAAAACGGAGCGATTTGTCCTAAACAAATAATCTTTCAGGAAAAACTGAACATTTGCTATCTGAGAGTCTCCTCATTGAAAACATCTGAAGTTCTTCAAAGGTAAATGATTTTTTTGAATGCTTTTCTGTTTTTTTGTGTAAATGTTGCCAGCTGAATGCTAATGCTAAATGCTACGTTAGCCATCAATACTGTTACACAAATGCTTGTTTTGCAATGGTTGAGAAGCATATTTTGAAAATCTGAGATGACAGTGTTGTTAACAAAAGGCTAAGCTTGAGAGCTAGCATATTTATTTCATTTCATTTGCGATTTTCATGAATAGTTAACGTTGCGTTATGGTAATGAGCTTGAGTCTGTATTCACGAACCCGGATCCGGGATGGGGAGATCAGAAAGGTTAAAACAAGTCAAAATGAGGCTCAGTAGTGTGTGTGGCCTCCACGTGCCTGTATGACCTCCCTACAACGCCTGGGCATGCTCCTGATGAGGTGGCGGATGGTTTCCTGAGGGATCTCCTCCCAGACCTGGACTAAAGCATCCGCCAACTCCTGGACAGTCTGTGGTGCAACGTGGCGTTGGTGGATGGAGCGAGACATGATGTCCCAGATGTGCTCAATTGGATTCAGGTCTGGGGAACGGGCGGGCCAGTCCATAGCATCAATGCCTTCCTCTTGCAGGAACTGCTGACACACTCCAGCCACATGAGGTCTAGCATTGTCTTGCATTAGGAGGAACCGCACCAGCATATGGTCTCACAAGGGGTCTGAGGATCTCATCTCGGTACCTAATGGCAGTCAGGCTACCTCTGGCGAGCACATGGAGGGCTGTGCGGCCCCCCAAAGAAATGCCACCCCACACCATGACTGACCCACTGCCAAACCGGTCATGCTGGAGGATGTTGCAGGCAGCAGAACGTTCTCCACAGCGTCTCCAGACTGTCATATGTGCTCAGTGTGAACCTGCTTTCATCTGTGAAGAGCACAGGGCGCCAGTGGTGAATTTGCCAATCTTGATGTTCTCTGGCAAATGCCAAACGTCCTGCACGGTGTTGGGCTGTAAGCACAACCCCCACCTGTGGACGTCGGGCCCTCATACCACCCTCATGGAGTCTGTTTCTGACTGTTTGAGCAGACACCTGCACATTTGTGGCCTGCTGGAGGTCATTTTGCAGGGCTCTGGCAGTGCTCCTCCTTGCACAAAGGCGGAGGTAGCGGTTCTGCTGCTGGGTTGTTGCCCTCCACGTCTCCTGATGTATTGGCTTGTCTCCTGGTAGCGCCTCCATGCTCTGGACACTACGCTGACAGACACAGCAAACCTTCTTGCCAGAACTCGCATTGATGTTCCATCCTGGATGAGCTGCACTACCTGAGCCACTTGTGTGGGTTGTAGACTCCGTCTCATGCTACCGCTAGAGTGAAAGCACCGGCAGCATTCAAAAGTGACCAAAACATCAGCCAGGAAGCATAGGAACTGAGAAGTGGTCTGCTGTCCCCACCTACAGAACCACTCCTTTATTGGGGGTGTCTTGCTAATTGCCTATAATTTCCACCTGTTGTCGATCCCATTTGCATAACAGCATGTGAAATTTAATGTCAATCAGTGTTGCTTCCCAAGTGGACAGTTTGATTTCACAGAAGTGTGATTGACCTGGAGTTACATTGTGTTGTTTAAGTGTTCCCTTTATTTTTTTGAGCAGCAATAACACAGAAATACGAGCCTTAGGTCATTAATATGGTCAAATCCGGAAACTATCATCTCGAAAACAAGACGTTTATTCTTTCAGTGAAATACGGAACCGTTCAGTATTTTATCTAATGGGTGGCATCCATCAGTCTAAATATTCATGTTACATTGCACAACCTTCAATGTTATGTCATAATTACGTAAAATTCTGGCAAATTAGTTCGCAATGAGCCAGGCGGCCCAAACTGTTGCATATACCCTGACTCTGCGTGCAATGAACGCAAGAGAAGTGACACAATTTCACCTGCTTAATATTGCCTGCTAACCTGGATTTCTTTTAGATAAATATGCAGGTTTAAAAATAAACACTTCTGTGTATTGATTTTAAGAAAGGCATTGGTGTTTATGGTTAGGTACACGTTGGAGCAACGAGTCCTTTTTCGCAAATGCGCACTGCATCTATTATATGCAACGCAGGACACGCTAGATAAACTAGTAATATCAACCATGTGTAGTTATAACTAGTGATTATGATTGATTAAGTTTAATGCTAGCTAACAACTTTCCTTGGCTTCTTACTGCATTCGCGTAACAAGCGGGCTACTCGTGAGGCAGGTGGATAGAGCGGTGGACTAGTTAACCGTAAGGTTGCAAGATTGAATCCCTGAAGTGACAAAGTAAAAATCTGTCGAATTCCAATTGTTATAAAAACTTGAAATTGTCCCTACTTAAATCGGCCATTCCGATTAATCGGTCGACCTCTACTCACAACTCCATTATCCCAGAAACCCTAAACCCACTCCAATTTGTATACCACCCCAACAGATCCACAGATGATGCGATCTCTATTGCACTCCACACTGCCCTTTCCCACCTGGACAAAAGGAACACCTACGTGAGAATGCTATTCATTGACTACAGCTCAGCGTTCAACACCATGGTGCCCACAACGCTCATCAATAAGCTAAGGACCCTGGGACTAAACACCTCCCTCTGCAACTGACTCCTGGACTTCCCGACGGTCCGACCCCAGGTGGTAAAGGTAGGTAACAACACATCCACCACGATGATCCTCAACACGGGGACCCCTCAGGGGTGCGTGCTCAGTCCCCTCCTGTACTCCCTGTTAACTCATGACTGCACGGCCAGGCACGACTCCAACACCATCAAGTTTGCCGATGACAACAGTCTGATCACTGACAATGACGAGATAGCCTAGAGACCTGTCCGTGTGGTAACAGCACAACAACCTCTCCCTCAACGTGATCAAGACAAAGGAGATGATTGTGGACTACAGGAAAAAGAGGACCGAGCACGCCCCCATTCTCATCGACAAGGATGTAGTGGAGCAGGTTGAGAACTTCAAGTTCCTTGACGTCCACATCAACAAACTAACATGGTCTAAGCACACCAAGACAGACATGAAGAGGGCACAAAACCTATTCCCCATCAGGAGACTGAAAAGATTTGGCATTGGTCCTCAAATCCTCAAAGTTCTACAGCTGCACAATCGAGAGGATCCTGATTAGTTGGATCCCTGACTGGTATGGCAACTGCTCATCCTCTGACCGTAAGGCGCTACAGAGTGTTGTGCGAATGGCCCAGTTCATCACTGCGGCCAAGCTTCCTGCAATCCAGGAACTCTATACCAGGCAGTGTCAGAGGAAGGCCCTAAAAATTGTCAAAGACTCAAGCCACCCTAGTCATAGACTGTTCTCTCTGCTACCACACTTGCAAGCGGTATGGGAGTGCCAAATCTAGGTCCAAGAGGCTTCTAAAACAGCTTCCAAGCCATAAGACTCCTGAACATCTAATCAATTGGAATCCCAAGACTACCTGCATTGCCACCACTCTTTTACACCACTGCTACTCTCTGTAGTTACCATCTATGCATAGTCACCTTAACTCTACCTACATGTACATATTACGTCAACTAACCAGTGCCCCCGCACATTGACTATATACATGGGGGTACCGGTACAGTCTCGCTACGGTTATTTTACTGCTGCTCTTAAATTACTTGTTCCTTTTATTTCTTATCAGTATTTTTTTTAACTGCATTGTAAGGTGATGTATTCGGCGCTTGTGACTAATAAAATTTGATGTGGGCTGCGTGGCTCCTAGAATGGGTCTGACTTTGTGATATTACCTAATCGGTTTCTAATAGTATAGGAAAAGTAGGCAATACACTAAGCATACAATGATACAATGACAACATGCCTGATGCATAGATTGGTTGGTTGAGTGAGGATATCCGATATGGGTGAAAATGACTGGTTGTTTCTTATATTTTCAATGCTCTTCAACACCCAATCAACACTGTTACCGGAGTTCAGTTCACACAACATAAGAGAACAGAATTGAGGGGAAGAAGCGATAGAGCAGCACAATAAAGGGAGTTCATCCCAGTCCTCTGTCTGAGGTAACAAAGATCCACTGTTCAGTAGAAGACTAGAATGTGTTCAACAACCAGGCAGGAAAAGAATGTTTCACACAGAGACTCTATTGACATTGTGATGTCATCAGAAGAGTTAGGTTGGATATCTTCAGAAGGGTAAAAAAAATGCAGTCGAAATGCTCTGTGGAGTCTAACTGTGTCCGAAATGGCACCCTATTCCCTATATAGTGCACTACTTTTGATCAGGGCCAAAGCACTATTTTGAGAATAGGGTGCCATTTGGGATACATTCATCATGCATCACTGAAAGGCCAGTGTGTTGTTCATCTGGTCTGAATCTAATAAACCTGATCTATTTAAACTTATTAAGTACCTTATTTTGCAAAACAGCCTGCCGCTGTCTGGATGGACAAAGGTTTGGGCTCATCTGCACTGAGCTCTGTGATCGCTCCCCCATGTTGGGATTGTGTCACACTTCACTATTACCAGTATATATTGTTCTCTAGGGTCCCAGACAACAGTTAGCTAAAATGTCATTATAAACTGAGTTTTTGTTGAGCAGTGAGAGGTCTGTGGAGATTAACAAGGAAAGGAAAATATTCATCATAGCCAGGCCCAGTGGGGTTAGAGGGGAGGGTGGGGAGGCAGGGTCATCACTGGAACTGTAAACTAACCTCACCTTTAGCAGCAATAACAAATACAACGGGATGGGACCTCAAAAGGGAAACGCAGCATCTGTAGCAAATATTTGTCGTCTCCATGTTTTGAAAGTGGGAATAAGGCCATGGTTGCATCTCCATATCGGTTTAATTTATTTTCACAGCAGGGGAGTACTGGATTCTTTCTCACCCCAGACTTTAAATGACGAGCCCTCCAACATGCTGGCTTCAAAGCAAGCTGAGAAAGAATCAAAGGATGGGCACAAAGATACACTTTTTTACTAAAAACTGCCTGTGAGCAGCGGGGTACTGACGCAATCCTCAAGTAACAACTTTCTGCCACAGACATACGGCCCCTTTTTGACCAGTCCAAGAATGACATCACCCACCCATCTGAAGCTGTGGCAGCAGTTACATTCACAAGCTGCCCTCCCGAGAAATCCAAATTTCATGTGTGTCTCCCAAGTGGCACCCTATTCCGTATAATGTGCACTACTTTTGATCAGAGTTCTATGGGCCCTGGTCGAAAGTAGTGCACCATAGGGGATAGGGTGTCATTTGGAACACAAACCATGGCTTTACTGGTGACAGTGAAGGTTCCCCTACGAAAGGAATGGGATTCTCCCT
Organism: Oncorhynchus mykiss; assembly: GCF_013265735.2. Classification (NCBI taxonomy): domain Eukaryota; kingdom Metazoa; phylum Chordata; class Actinopteri; order Salmoniformes; family Salmonidae; genus Oncorhynchus; species Oncorhynchus mykiss. Next base: position 24,035,076 of record NC_048592.1, read on the forward strand.
ACATGGCCTCCACACTGTTTTAACATGAGCTGGATGTTGGTTTCCTACCAAGCAAAACAAAAGGTGTTACATTTTTTTATTTTGAGGGGATGGAGCGGGGGGTCAAAACAGGATGAGGGAGTTATTATGGGCTTAGTTCCACTGGAGAGAAAGATTTCCAGTACACAGAAAACAGTGTTCTTCATTACAAGTTGAACCATGTGAGGTTATGAACTTGAGAAATCATGTCATTGAGTATGTTTACATGCACACTAATAATTCAATATTAAACCGATTAAAACCTGGTTTTCTGAGCAATCTTTCAAATTATTAGGACATGTAAACAGCTTAAATCTACATTCCAGCAGTGGATTTGAACTGTGCATGTGCCAGCACCGGGTAGCGGAAGCCTCCCTCTTATGTGCGAGTGAAGTGAGTAAAGAAAAACTTAGTGTGCATCTTAGAAATAGTTTTTACATTAAAAAGTATTCACCAAAAAAACATGTTCACTCTGGTAGAACGTTCATTTTGATTGCCGATCAAAATATCCATCAGTAGCCGGATTTTGTGTCCATGTAAACAGGATTTTGCAAAGCATGTAAACATTTTAAATGGACTATTATATTAACCTGACTATCCAAAATAGTCACATCAAATCAAATGTTATGTCACATGCGCCGAATACAGTGAAATGCTTACTTTACAAACCCTTAACCAACAAAGCAGTTAAGAAAAATAAGTGTAAAGTAAAAAATAGAAATTGAAAGTAAGAAATAATTCAACAGCAGCAGTAAAATAACAATAGCGAGGCTACATACAAGGGGTACCGGTACAATGTGCCGGTTAGTCGAGGTAATTGAGGTAATATGTACATGAAGGTAGAGTTAGTGACTATGCATAGACATTAACAGAGAGTAGCAGCAGTGTAAAAGAGGCGTCTGGGTAGCCATTTGATTAGCTGTTCAGGCGTCTTATGACTTGGGGGTAGAAGCTGTTGAGAAGCCTCTTGGACCTAGACTTGGCGCGCCGGTACCGCTTGCCGGACAGAGGGCAAGCAGTTGCCATATCAGTCAGTGATGCAACCAGTCAGAATGCTCTCGATTGTGCAGCTGTAGAACTTTTTGAGGATCAGAGGACCCATGACAAATGTTTTCAGTCTCCTGAGGGGGAATAGGTTTTGTCGTGCCCTCTTCATGACTGTCTTAGTGTGTTTGGACCATGATAGTTTGTTGGTGATGTGGACACCAAGCAACTTGAAGCTCTCAACCTGCTCCACTGCAGCCCCGTTGATGAGAATGGGGGCCTGCTCAGTCCTTTCCCTGTAGCCTCCTTTGTCTTGATCACGTTGAGGGAGAGGTTGTTGTCCTGGCACCACACGGACAGGTCTCTGACCTCCTCCCTATAGGCTGTCTCATCGTTGTTGGTGATCACTGTAGTGTCATGGGCAAACTTGATGATGGTGTTGGTGTCATGCCTGGCCATGCAATCATGAGTGAACAGGGAGTACAGGAGGGGACATTAAGTTCATCTCAGAATTATGCGGTTTGTGTGTCACTGTCAACTCAGAATTGCCTCATGGAAAAACATGGAAATCTTAATAAACAATACTTTGAACAACCCTACCTTTTCCTATTATTTCAAAACTCCATTCCCGCATGTTATCAGGGTGGCATGGGAAATGTCTGCATTGAAATATGACACTACCTTAAAAGCAAAACAGTCAAACTGCCTGCCAACAAACGCCAGGTTCCCTATAGACTAGGCGATAACAAAATCAGACACAACTACGACGAGAGAGGAATCATGAATGCATTTTAAAATGACACCCTATTCACCACACAGTGCACTACTTTTGACCAGGTCCATATGAGCCCTGGTTAAATGTAGTGCACTACATAGGAAAAAGGGTGTCATTTGGGATATAACTCGTAAATTCAGCCAATTAATAGTGGAGTCAAGAATGCAATATTTATAGTTGTTCCTGCTAGTTTCAGCCAATTTTCCGTTATGCTGGGTATCCAACCATTCACACCATTACAGCCCTGTTGATTGGATCTACAAACGCTCACTAGCAGATGGGATGGACATAAACCACTGCATCCCAACACGGACCCTTCCAAATACAGAATCTTCACGCACGGAAGAACACCATTTCGATTTGGAAGTTGGGAGGGAATGAGATGAGGCTCAAAGGCCCTGGCTACATCCAAAATGGCAACATAATCCCTGTATAGGCCAATTCTTTTGACCAGGGCCCATAATGCACTATGTAGGGAATAGGGTGACATTTTGGATGAAGCATGTAGGATGGTACACTGACTGTTAAAGACGGCATTTAGCTAGCTGTATATCCACAGAGCCACAGCACAGAGACAGTCTAGCTAGTCTACAGTACATGTCATACTGTCATAATTCAAAAGCTTGAAGGTAGTCTTTGGAGGCAACGGTGTAAATATTCATTTCCCCTCTGTCATGGGGAGAACACAAACCTGAGGGCTCACTGAAATGTCAGACGATGAACAATAGGCATTTGTTTGGCTTTGGCAGATTTCTGGACATAGAGGACAGGTTGACATCCTCTAATACCTAAGGGGTACATCCCAAATGGTTCCCTATTCCCTACATAGTGCACTACATTTGACTAGTGCCATATCGGTTCTTGGTCAAAAGTAGTGCAATATAAAAGGAATAGGGAGTCATTTGGGACGCAGACCGAGAGAAATCAGAAAGGCAGAAAAGGTATAGTGGTGGTGATGGGCTCCCGTAACGGTTTGGTATGTTTAGTTTGTGGTTGTCAAGACAGATCATACAGGTCTAAAAATACTGGACTTTCTTAGGGTCTAAATTAAATTTTGTCCAATTCCTGCAGTCTGGTTCAAGAACAGTAATACATTGCTCAGGCTGGCTTATTCAACATCTCACAGTGAAGAATGTAGTGATTAGGTGAAGGAAAAAAATGTTACGGTCAATGAGGTGCTGCCAGCGGAACAGCGAATGAGTGAATACTAACAGTACCATGTCTGAAGTTTTAAATCACTGACAAGTCTTCAGAATCAATGATGATTAAATACTGGCTGAAAAACATATAAGGAGGACTAAGAGAAAGTCCTTACCTACACCCATCTGATCTGACTTACAATGGCTGTATTATGTAACCACGACTGCGAATGTGAATCAATAATTACAATTCTCTGAAGCTGCTGAATATCCTGTTCATTCATTGGTGAGGCAAGGACAGTAAAACTCAAGCCTCAAAATGAATAACTAAAGCCTCTAAAAACGTATACAGACCGGAGAATATTCTCAGGCAAAGCAGCCTCCGAGACCCTGGCATCTCATGTCATTTTCACAAGCAAGCGTCAACTCAAGACTACATATTATCGACCTGGGACCTTAGTGTCCTCAGCATAGAGATAGTCATGACATCTTGGAACCAACAGTGTCATCATCACTCTCATCACAACTCACCGCCAAGGAGGGAGGAGGAGAAAGACATCTCTATGGCAACTGCCACTCCAAAGGTAAGAGCACCAGGCACTTGGATGGGCTGGCTGAATCAGACACTTTCGCAAATAACACCCTAATCCCTATATACAGTAGTACACTACTTTTGACCAGAGCACTATGAGCCCTGGTCAAAAGTAGTGCACTACACAGGGAACAGGATGCCATTTGGGACGCAGGCAGTGAAAGCCAAGACAGAGGAATTTGGGAGGATGCAAACAAATATAGCAAGGCAAATACAGACTGGCTACTAGAAAAAGTAGTGAAGACATCAGGTTTCTTGTGTACACCTCTACCTGCCTGTCTCCATTGACATTTTCTGTGAGCCTTGACCGTGGCCTGTCAATTAATTCTCCATGATAAACAGTAAACACTGACTCTCTTTGTATCTGAATGACATACCTGTGACGGTCTCAGGGAATGCTGCTAGGTACGCTGATGTGTGTGTCCTTATCATAAGGGCAAAGCAATTCTGCCCTACCAAGCAAAAAGGCAGTAAATGCTCATTGCGTCGAACTGAGAAAAACAGCTTTTATTTACCTTGGTTTCACAGTAACCTTATGCATTTACTTGCTAACATTACCTCCATTTTCTCCAAAACACAAGAGGAAGGATAGTTGTCCACATGATTAAGTATGTATTTAATGTAGCAAAAATTACATTAACTAATTTGACCAAATGAGCGGTTACTGCCTTTTTGCTTGGTAGGGCAGAAGAGAAGTGAGCACTTAAGTCATTATTGGCATGTTTCAAAATCCTTATGTCACAAAAGGAAGGGCGGCAAGACACCTGTCATAATCTCAATCCAAAGGTCGGCGACTACACCTCGTTTTGATCCCAACTGAAAACAGTGGAGAGCGCAGAGCGTCATTATAACTCACCACCACCGGTCTGGCGTTGGGTGATTATGGCACTTTGACTCGCAACAGTGACATATTCTGTGAAATGCCAAGGATAGAATTCATTAAACATTCAAACAGAGGGGGAGAGCCACAGGCTTAGTCAGAGCTAGGCTGTACGACTCATTAGGTCGGCTGCCAGAATAAAACAAGGTTGTTTTATCAATGTACAAAATCCCCCCCACACGCCACAATATTATTCTGCTTTCAGAAGACAAAGAATCCTGAGTTGTCTGCATAAAAAAATAAGTGTCAATGCACTTCACTTAGACAAAGAGTGTCTGATTTGAACGAAAAGTAGCAGTGCACTGTATAACCACACCTACCATATTTTCCTTGGCTACTGTATAATTTATTATTCAGGGTAATTTTCTCTGAATTCATGCATTCCAAATAAAGTGCATTAGACATATTGTAGTCTGCTGCATGTCTTGCATACAAACAATCAAGGTCAGGCCACATTATATGATATTTTAATTGTAGGCCTATAGCTTCAAAACAGAGCAGACAGAATTGTTATTAACAGTAGCTAGCTAGTACAGTGAGGATAAGTATTTATTGAGGGAGAGAATTCTTTGAGCTGTATGGCTTTAAAACTACAAATGTCTGACAGAAACAGGCATCATATCAGACCCAGGCGTGACCAAGGAGAGGCTGAAGTATGAAACTCCCAAAGGTGAGTAAGCAACAGGAGAAACTTATCCTTGAGTCAAAATGGTTTCTACATCTCTTCCTTTTATTGAAGAATCGGCTAGTCGAGGAAATGTAACATCACTGTCTGCACATACAACAGAGGGATCAAATGAAAGATCCTACATTTGAATTATGATGTATCATATTTATGTATGTGTTAGGCCCGGGTGTTGAACAACTTCCATTTGATGGAACCAAGTGAGTTAAGTTAATCAATTGAGTCTATTGACAGCTATGGCATAAATGTTGAACTATGTCAATAGGGTACAGCTGTGTGAAGAGCAATGAATTAATGAAACAACGTTTAGGACAGGACACCGCATAACATTGATCTCTGAGGCAGAGGTCATGACACTATTGGGCAATAGTGATAATCAAGCTCAGTGATTTGTTTTTTGCATAAAAAGGGTGCACTACATGTGTCAAGCGGTATGCTAGCCAAACATAACGGAAGTACATGTTGCACTAAATAATGTTTTTGCCAATCTGATTGCTTCAGACATTTGACTAGTGATTAACCAAACCATGTATTTATAGCCCAACATGCCTACTGCCTCTAACATAATATGCCATTCAGCAGCCTCTGTCAATCGTTTCACTTATCAGGAGAAGATATTGCATGACCATGATTTCTTCACCGATCTGATTGCTTCGGATATAGCACATTTGACTAGTGATGACACTATGTATGTATACAGTCTAGGCAAGTTCTACATGCCTTCAGTTTCAGTAAAACTAGAAAACAGTATAAGCCCTTAGCGTGTAAATCAGTGGTGTGACAGTCAGAAGCTGTGTCCCAAATACCACACCATTCCCTTTATTATAGTGCATTACTTTGGACCAGGGCCCACAGGGAATGCATCCAGATAATTAATACACCCTGGCTAAGATACACACAGTACCAGTCAAAAGCTTCAATTATCAGGTGTATTTCAATTAACAGGTGTGCCTTGTAAAAAGTGGATTTGTGGAATTTCATTCTTAATGCGTTGGAGCCAATCAGTTGTGTTGTGACAAGGTAGGGGTGGTATACAGAAGATAGCCCTATTTGGTAAAAGACCAAGTACATATTATGGCAGGAACAGATACAATAAGCAAGGAGAAATGACAGTCTATCATTACTTTAACACATTAAGGTCAGTCAATCTGGAAAATGTCAAGAACTTTGAAAGTTTCTTCAAGTGCAGTCGCAAAAACCATCAAGCGCTATGATGAAACTGCGTCTCATGAGGACCGCCACAGGAAAAGAAGACCCAGAGTTACCTCTGCTGTTCATTAGAGTTACCAGCCTCAGAAATTGCAGCCCAAATAAATGCTTCACAGAGTTCAAGTAACAGACACATCTAAGCATCAACTGTTCAGAGGAGACTGCGTGAATCAGGCATTTATAGTCTAATTGATGCAAAGAAACCACTACTAAAGAACACCAATAAGAAGACTTGCTTGGGCCAAGAAACACGAGCAATGGACATTAGACCAGTGGAAATCTGTCCTTTGGTCTGATCAGTCTAAATTTGAGATTTTTGGTTCCAACTGCCGTGTCTGAGACGCAGAGTAGGTGAACGGAGGATCTCCGCATATGTGGTTCCCACTGTAACGCATGGAGGTGGTGGTGGTGTGATGGTGCTTTGCTGGTGACAAGGTCTGATTAATTTAGAATTCAAGGCACACTTAACCAGCATGGCTAACACAGCATTCTGCAGTGATACACCATCCCATCTGGTTTGCGCTTAGTGGGACTATAATTTGTATTTCAACAGGACAATGACCCAATACACCTCCAGGCTGTGTAAAGGTTATTTGACCAAGAAGGATAGTGATAGAGTGCTGCATCAGATGACCTGGTCTCTACAATCACCCTACCTCAACCCAATTGAGATGGTTAGGGATGAGTTGGAGTGCAGAGTGAAGAAAAACCAGCCAACATGTGTTCAGCATATATGGGAACTCCTTTAAGAATGTTAGAAAAGTATTCCAGGTGAAGTTGGTTGAGAGAATGCCATGAGTGTGAAAAACTGTCAGCAAGGCAAAAGGTGCCTACTTTGAAGAATCTCAAACATAAAATATATTTTCATTTGTTTAACACTTGTTTGATTACTACATGATTCCATGTGTTATTTCATAGTTGATGTCTTCACTATTATTCTACAATGTAAAAAATAGTACAAATAAAGAAAAACCCTTGAATGAGTAGGTGTGTCCAAACTTTTGACTGTATTATATATACACAAAAGTATGTGGACACCCTTTCAAATGAGTTATTTCCACAATTTTAGCCAACTAGCACACCGTCATGCAATCTCCATAGACAAACATTGGCAGTAGAATATCCTTACTGAAGGGTTCAGTGACTTTCAACTGAGCACAGTCATAGGATGCCACCATTCCAACAAGTCATTTGGTCAAATTTCTGCCCTGCTCGAGCTACCCAGGTGATAGGGCGAGAAGTGGTAGGCCACACAAGCTCACAGAACAGGACCACTGAGTGCTGAAGCGTGTAGCGGATAAAAATCTGTCCTCAGGTGCAACACTCACTACCGAGTTCCAAACTGCCTCTGGAAGCAACATCTGCACAAGAACTGTTCATCAGGAGCTTAATGAAATGGGTTTCCATGGCAGAGCAGCCATGGAAAAAGCCTAAGATCACCATGCGCAATGCAAAGTGTCGACTGATGTGGAGTACAGCTCGCCACCATTGGAGTCTGGAAACGTGCTCCCTGGAGCTTCACTATTTGGCAGTCCTGACGGATGAATCTGGGTTTGGCGGATGCCAGGAGAACGCTACCTGCCCCAAAGCATAGTGCCAAATGTAAAGTTTGTTTGAGGAGGAATAATGGCCTGGGGCTGTTTTACATGGTTTGGCTCCTTAGTTCCAGTGAAGCGAAATCTTATCTTGATGCAACAGTTTGGGGAAGGCCCTTTCCTGTTCCAGCATGACAATGCCCCCATGCACAAAGCGAGGTCCATACAGAAATGGTTTGTCGAGATCGGTGTGGAAGAACTTGACTGGCATGCACAGAGCCCTGACCTCAACCTTATTGAACAGCTTTGGGATAAATTGGAATGCCAACTGTGAGCCAGGCCTAATCGCCCAACATCCGTGCACGACCTCACTAAACGCTCGTGGCTGAATGGAAGCAAGTCCCTGCAGCAATGTTCCAACATCTTGTGCAAAGCCTTCCCAGATGAGTGGAGGCTGTTATAGCAGAAAGGAGGGGACCAACTCCATATTAATGCCCATGATTTTGGGATGAGATGTTTGACGAGCAGGTGTCCATATACTTTTGGTGATGAAGTGTAAGTCAAGGGGCACTGAGAGGACAGCTGGTGGACTGGTTTGATGTTAACATTCACCTGACAATCAGATTAGGTCGGTCCGGACACCTGTTGGCGTGCCGGGCCTTGCTGATTGACCTCCGATAATACTCTCTATCCGCATAAGAACATCACAAATCTCCATGGTTCACAGCAGGAGGACTCAAGGCCGGGGCATGTACCGGTTTTGACCAGAATACTATCACATTTCTTATTTCCTAAAATATAGTCTCAAATTGGACCCTATTCCATGCACACCTAGGTTGTATATATGTCAAGTGCCCCCCTCCTAAATCAGCACTCCAGCACTGAGTTATGATCTGTTGTAGCCTATCACTATCTACCCAAGGCGTTTGATCTCAGGAGCCCCAGTCAAAGAGGTTGAGCTGTGAATATAGGTCAAAGTCTGAGAGGTGAATAACTATGCATTTCATGATGTGCTGGATAAGGACAGTCAACTATTCAAATAAATAATGCAGTAAGGCACCCATTTCCAGAAGCTGTTTACATTTGATGCTTAATAACTCTCATAATTACCTAGACTCATGGTTTTCCAAAACAGTCTAGTGAGTAAATCTAGTTATGAGAACTATTCCACCATTCACACCACACAAGCATGGTGTGAATTAAATTAAATGTAACTTCCATTGCTCAAAAACTCAAAGTGATTGGTTGTCTGTGCATCTCATCCCCCAAAGTTGTCCTCACAGTTATAGACTTAATTAGACTAACACCATATATATGAATACACTGAACAATGGAACTCTTTTTTTTTTTTTTAAATAGAAGGCAATATCAACATGCCCATATATAAAATTAAATAAGTGTATAGCCTTCCCATTGCTTTTGAACATTTAATGGACACATACGAGAGAATGTATGTGCATTTTGTGTTAAAAAATTATTCAGAATAAATGGCTGAGCTCTGCAAATAAAAATGACAATTGCTTATGCTCACGACTGCCATTTGAAACTAGAAAAACATTGGTAACGGCTCTTGCACCGGAAACATGACACAAAGTGAAGTTTACAAATAGTGTCGGTTATATTTGTAGGCCTACCCTAACAAATTTGGAAGAACATGTCAAATTCAAGACTATGGCTATAGTTTTGTCCATCGTCAACTTGACAGCAAAATAATGTGTTCTTCGGTCTTCAACAGCCACTTAGAAATGAACCTTTCACATGATAAACGTGACGTCTAGGCAACACTAAAGAGTGGACTAGGCTACTTTGTAACCGAAAAAGGAGTTCCCAATAATACCTTGAATCAATCTAAAAATGCCATCAGTTGATACATTTGACAATATCAATGTTAAATTGGCGTAATGATTTGTTTCAAGGTCACAATCTTTCTATTTCTAATAGCCAAAATCTGACGAGAACACATTGCACTCTGTGGTGTGATATAAAAGTACAATGAAACTGATATGTCGCAATGTACTGTGATTTGATTCAACATGAATTTGCGGCAGTACTCTCTGCTCATTGCGCGCAAGATCCATCCATGAATTCCCACAAAGCTTTCCCTTTTCTTTGCAGCAAAGAATGTCCGTTTTTCTGCTAAATATAATAACTATATTAAGGGGACATTAAAATATTGCTTACCTTCTGATAACTCCAGTTCCAGCTCAGCAAGTCTGTCTCGCACCTCCAAAGGAAGGGGTAAAGTATCACGGTCCGCCATTCTGCTTTAAAATTGTCTTGCTCTTCTCTTCTTCTCCTCACTGAGTCCAGTAAAGTCTTTCAACACTGACCGTCCTTTCTCCGCAGAGCGCCGATGCATAAGGCAAAAGAGTCGCGAGTTGAGTGAGAAATAGAAATGCGGAAAGCGTTTGGGCGAATTCGAATATCGCTTTGCTCGCGTTCTTATTCAAGTCCAGCCATGGTTGGTTGTCCCTGTAGTATGAAAATGTACTGCTACTGTAATTCTGAGTGCTGCTGAGCGATACACAAACGTTGCTGCCACACATTGAGGCACACACGAGACCACATTCGAGCCCTGTGGAGGGCGCCAAATACCCACTTTCAAGAACTGTTCGAGATTTTAGCCCCTCTCTCCATCCAGAAGAACGTTATGTTGGTTTTAACATCCCATTGCCCCCCAACTGTTCCAATATAAAATATTTCAGAGGCTTCATGGCGCAAAATCAGGGGTTGAATTGAGCTGTTGTTTACGGGTTGGTCTGGAAAGGGGTTCGAGTTAAGGCTGGGCCCTTTCAGATATCACATTCATATGCATATATTGATTTTATCATTCTACGAAAATGGTGGCCTTTTGACCAGTCTTTTTTTTTTTTTAAATACATGTTTTATTTTTACTTAGCAGTGTTAATCAATACAAATTACATCTTAAAGTATTTTTACTACATTAAATAGATAAAAATGCGTGTGTTGCCTTCTCCCTGTATCTATATCTGTAGCTATAGCTGAATGACAATTCAGGCTTTCAAGAATATAATTAAACTATTTACTAAGGATATAAATCTGACAGAAAAAGGTTCATGATAATGTTACATTGTGTTTTTATTAGTAATAAATTTACTTTAAACAAAACACATTTTTCAATTATAACACCAGTGACAAACCGTCAGACTATTCTATTAAAACCAGCAGGAACATTAACACCAGTGACAAATCTGAAGAAAATATAGAATATCAAAGATGGTGGCCACAGTAGCTCAAACCGCACTTCTTAAATTGTAAATAAATGACTTACTCATGTGATTTGATAAATTATTTCAATCAAATGTCATTTTCCCTTACTATAAACTTTGTCACTTGTGTTACTTTGTTAAAGCTTCACATGAAATTACCAAATGAATCATCAAATTGCTAGCATATGAAGAGAGAGTGCAGACTCACCATATGTTTTTCAAAACAGCTCCACCTCCAATTAACCTTTGAACCAGGAGGAAGTTGGCAAGGACGTTGAATTTTTTAAAATATATATATGGGGTAACACCAGTGACATGAAATTGAGGGACAGCAATTCCCTGTAAATTATTTATAATATGTAGTTCATTTTTTTGTTACGTAATCCACTAAATAACTATAATACTTTACTTTGTTTTATGACATTTAAATATTTTTTAACTCAAAATGTCACAAAACCACGATTCATGAACCGAGGGACAACGATTTTCATGGTATTGACCGTGTTCTTTGAGATTATATATATATATATATATATATATATATATACACACACACACACACACATATACACACACACTTGAAGTCAGAAGTTTACATACACCTTAGCCAAATAGATTTAAACTCAGTTTTTCACAATTCCTAACATTTAAACCTAGTAAAAATTCCCTGTCTTAGGTCAGTTAGGATCACCACTTTATTTTAAGAATTTGAAATGTCAGAATAATAGTAGAGAATCATTTATTTCAGCTTTTACTTCTTTCATCACATTCCCGGTGGGTCAGAAGGTTACAAACACTCAATTAGTATTTGGTACCATTGCCTTTAAAATTGCTCAGTTTTGGTCAAACGTTTTGGGTAGCCTTCCACAAGCTTCCACAATAAGTTGGGTGAATTTTGGCCCATTCCTCCTGACAGAGCTGGTGTAACTGAGTCAGGTTTGTAGGCCTCCTTGCTCGCACACGGTTTTTCAGTTCTGCCCACAAATGTTCTATAGGATTGAGGTCAGGGCTTTGTGATGTCCATTCCAATACCTTGACTGTGTTGTCCTTAAGCCATTTTGCCACAACTTTGTAAGTATGCTTGGGGTCATTGTCCATTTGGAAGACCCATTTGCAACCAAGCTTTAACTTCCTGACTGATGTCTTAAGATGTTAATTCAATATATCCACATAATTTTGCTCACTCATGATGCCATCTATTTTGTAAAGTGCACCAGTCCCTCCTGCAGCAAAACACCCCCACAACATGATGCTGCCACCCCCTTGCTTCACGGTTGGGATGGTGTTCTTCGGCTTGCAAGCCTCCCCCTTTTTCCTCCAAACATAACGATGGTCATTATGGCCAAACAGTTCTATTTTTGTTTCATCAGACCAGAGGACATTTCTCCAAAAAGTACAATCTTTGTCCCCATGTGCAGTTGCAAACCATAGTCTGGCTTTTTTTATGGCGGTTTTGGAGTAGTGGCTTCTTCCTTGCTGAGTGGCCGTTCAGGTTGTGTCGACCTGTTTTACTGTGGATCTAGATATTTAGTACCCGTTTCCTCCAGCATCTTCACAAGGTCCTTTGCTGCTGTTCTGGGATTGATTTGCACTTTCGCACCAAAGTATGTTTATCTCTAGGAGACGTGTCTCCTTCCTGAGCGGTATGACGGCTGCGTGGTCCCATGGTGTTAATACTTGCGTACTATTGTTTGTACAGATGAACGTGGTACTTTCAGGCGTTTGGAAATTGCTCTCAAGGATGAACCAGACTTGTGGAGGTCTACAATTTGTTTTCTGAGGTCTTGGCTGATTTTCCCATGATGTCAAGCAAAGAGGCACTGAGTTTGAAGGTAGGCCTTGAAATACATCCACAGGTACACCTCCAATTGACCCAAATTACATCAATTAGCCTATCAGAAGCTTCTAAAGCCATGACATCATTTTCTGGAATTTTCCAAGCTGTTTAAAAGGTACAGTCAACTTAGTGTACGTAACCTTCTCAATTGTGATACAGTGAATTATAAGTGAAATAATCTGTCTGTAAACAATTGTTGGAAAAATTACTTGCGTCATGCACAAAGTAGATGTCCTGACCGACTTAACAAAACTATAGTTTGTTAACAACAAATTTGTGGAGTGGTTGAAAAATGAGTTTTAATGACTCCAACCTAAGTGTATGTAAACTTCTGACTTCAACTGTATATATCTCAATATAGAAAATGTTTGCAATATAACTGTCTTTTATATGTTTTAGTACTAAGCTAACATATGGATTTGTTTTAAGATGGTCATATCATTTAGCGATTAGATTTAGAATTTTTGGACCCCTTTAGGTATCCCCCAAAAAATATGACAAAATATTGAATTTGACTCTTACTACTATAGCCCATAGTGTCTGTCCTAAAGTTCTTTGTTTCTGGCCATTTTAAGCCTGTAATCGAACCCACAAATGCTGATGCTCCAACTAGTCTAAAGGCGGCCAGTTTTATTGCTTCTTTAATCAGAACAGTTTTCAGTTGTGCTAACAATTGCAAAAGGGTTTTCTAATGATCAATTAGTCTTTAAAAAATGATACACTTTGATTAGCAAACACAACGTGCCATTGGAACACAGGAGTGATGGTTGCTGATAATGGGCCTCTGTATGCCTACGTAGATATTCCATTAAAAAAATCTGCTGTTTCCAGCTACAATAGTCATTTACAACATTAGCAAAGTCTAAACTGCATTTCTATTCAATTTGATGCCATTTTAAAATGGACAAAAAGTGGGTTTCTTTCAAAAACAATGACATTTCTAAGAGACCCCAAACTTTTGAACGGTAGTGTAAATATTTTGTTTACACACACATTTAACCCCACAAAACTTGGGCCACAAAACTACCTCCATTTGTTTGTATGGGTTACCTTCAGAGCGTTCGGACGGTACAGACGTTTTTGTGAAAAGATGTCTCATGGTCTGAAAAACACCGCTGTAGCTCAACCACCTTCCACCGCAGAAGGCCAAAATAGGCGGGTGCAGTGGATTGAGATGCAGCCCCCACACAAAAAACAGCTCTCTAGCTTAAACTAATGGATTTTGATGGGGATTCTTTTCTTATGTTACTTAGATTGACGAATGGGTGCACCAACAGATTTAAGGATTACAACAGAAACTTTGTCATTTTCTGACATTTTTCCTGGTGGTTAAGGCGGGGGACAGGAAAGCCACCGTTTTCGTAAAATGACCCTATTCATGCATTTATGAATACCATACATGAAAATAGTCGAGTCACACGATGGCATTGCAGTTAGTTAAGCCTACATGTAATGTACACTGGCAATTTCTTTTAGGCAATATTGCCAAGTAATGTTGCGGGAAACGGGGTGGGGTATGACTGTCACGGTCCCAGTCTTCTCACTGCCTTCTTACGTTCTCTGGTGCACAAATGTCTGCTTCAGAGATGTACAATATTTCACCTCCCTGACGAAGGCCATGCAGCCGAAACGCGTCGGTTTTTAAAAACTTTGTTTCTATTGAACATGCCATACTAATAAAGGCATTTTCATCAATTATATGAAGAGTGTCCTGGTCCTCCTTTCTTTTTGATGTACAATATTTCACCTCCAGCTCAAAGTGTAACCTGGGGAGCATTACATCAGGAGTGTGTGCTTAGTCCCCTCCTGTACTCCCTGTTCACCCACAACTGTGTGGCTGCGCACGACTCCAACACCATCAATTAAGTTTGCAGTTGACAACAGTGGTAGGCCTGATCACCAATGATGAGACAGCCTACAGGGAGGAGGTCAGAGACCTGGCAGTGTGGTGCCAGAACAACTTCTCCATCAACGTCATAAAGACAAAAGGAGCTGATCGTGGACGACAAGAAACGGAGGACCTAGCATGCCCACATCAACAAAGCTGTTGTGGACCAGGTCGAGAGCTTTAAGTTCCTCGGTGTCCACACCACAGGTCCACACACATCAACACAGCCGTGAAGAGGTCATGACAACGCCTTTTCCCCCCGAGGCTGAAAAGATTTTGCATGGGCCCTCAGATCCTAAAAAAAATTCTACAGCATTAACAGCATCTTGACTGGTTGCATCACTGCTTGGTATGGCAACTGCTTGGCATCCGACCGCAAGACGCTACAGAGGATAGTTTATACGGCCCAGTACATCACTGGACCAAGCTCCCTGCGATCCAGGACCTCCATACCAGGTGGTGTCAGAGGAAGGCACTAAAAATTGTCAAAGACTCCAACCACCCAAGTCAGACTGTTCTCTCTGCTACCGCCCGCCAAGCGGTACAGATGCACCAAGTCTGGAATCGACAGGAACCTGAACAGCTTCTACCCCCAAGCTAAATAGTTAAATAATTAACCAATACCGACCCTGAATATCTGCATTGACCCTTATTTCACTAACTCTGACACTGCTGTTTACTATCGATTCTGTTGCCTAGTCACTTCATCCCTACCTATATGTACATGTCTACATCAATTACCTCGTACCACTGCACTGAATCGGTACTGGTACCCTGTGTATTTAGCCAAGTTATTGTTACTTGTGTATTTATTCCTTGTGTTATTTTTTCCCCTATTATTTCTCTGGATTGTTTGTAACGGCTTGTAATGAAGCATTTCACTGTTAGTCAACACCTGTTGTTGGCGAAGCATGTGACAAATACAATTTGATTATTATAATTCTCCAGAGGTGAGCTATCAAACCTGACACATTTAGAGCATTGCATTGACAGTGTCCCTCATCATTAGAGCCAACAATAACAATAAGCCTCTGGCCCTTTCAATGCATAAATTCAGATTCCAGACTTTTTGTCTCATGGCTGAACACTGCCACACCCAGGACTTGCAAAGTGGTAGAATTCACCATATTACATTAGGTCTACATTACCACACTGGCTCTTGCGAATGCTACCATCTTAAAAACGCCACCCCCCGATCCTGTTTCTTTGCCACACACGCACACTTCTTCTGATGAATAGGCTTCCCAGTCCAAGTCCCATGCTCTCCAGCCTCCTCTGAAGGAGGCAGGGAAGGTATGCATGTCCCAGTATGCCTGTACACATTAAGACAGATGGCCAGGATTGAGCCTGTCTGAGCCAGCTGACCAATGATGATGGTGCTAAAATGGCCATACACAAACTGTCAACATGAAAAGTGCATGTGCAGTAAAATAAGCTTACCTACCCACACAGCAAGAATACTCTAAGGGGGAAAGGAGTGGAATGGACAATGGACTGTTTTTGAGTGGGTGGGTCGGTGCATGTATGGGGCAGGTCGGGGAGGTCATTTCTAAACCTGACTTATCATGTTCCATATACATGTATGTAAAGAAAGCTGTAATGCAAACATTTTGTAAAGAAAACAAACTAAGCCCATATCTTTATGCTGATCTCTCAGCAGCTGTACTTTAATAGGAAACAGACCAAGGCCCATCCCAAAATGGTACACTATTCCCTATATACAGTGCATTTGGAAAGTATTCAGACCCATTGACTTTTTCTACATTGTTACATTACAGCCTTGTTGTAAAATGTATTACATTTAAAAAGTCCTCAGTAATCTACACACAATACCCCATAATGACAAAGCAAAAACAGGTATCTAGAAAAAAACAGAAATACCTCATTTACAATAAGTATTCAGATTATTTTCTATGAGACTCGAAATTGAGCTCAGGTGCATCCTGTTTTCATTGATCATAAATGTTTCTGCAACTTGATTGGCGTTCATTTGTGGTAAATTCAATTAATTAGACATGATTTGGAAAGGCACACACATCTAAATAAAAAGGTCCCACAGTTGACAGTGCATGTCAGAGCAAAAACCAGGCCAAACTGAGCAGTCAGGGAAGATGGTCACTGACAAAGCTTCAGAGTTCCTCTGTGGAGATGGGAGAACCTTCCAGAAGGAGAACCATCTCTGAAGCACTCCACCAATCAGGCCTTTATGGTAGAGTGGCCAGTCAGAAGCCACTCCTCAGTAAAAGGCACATGACAGCCCGCTTGGAGTTTGACAAAAGGCACCTAAAGTCTCTCTCCTGAGAAACAAGATTCTCTGGTCTGATGAAACCAAGATTGAACTCGTTCGCCTGAATGCCAAGCGTCACATCTGGAGGAAACCTGGCACCATCTCTACAGTGAAGCATGGTGGCAGCATCATGCTATAGGGATGTTTTTCAGTGGCAGGGACTGGGAGACTAGTCAGGATCGAGGGAAAGATGAACGGAGCAAAGTACAAAGAGATCCTTGATGAAAACCTGCTCCAGAGCACTCAGGACCTCGGCGAAGGTTCACCTTCCAACAGGACAACGACCCTAAGCACACAGCCAAGACAACGCAGGAGTGACTTCGGGACAAGTCTCTGCAAGTACTTGAGGCCCTGCCAGAGCCCAGACTTGAACCCAATCAAATATCTCTGGAGAGACCTGAAAAGCTGTGCAGCGACTCCCCGTCCAACCTGACAGAGCTTGAGAGGATCTGCAGAGAAGAATGCAAGAAACTCCAAATACAGATGTGCCAAGCTTGTAGCATCATACCCAAGAAAACTCAAGGCTGTAATAGCTGCCGAAAGGTGCTTTAACAAAGTACAGAGTAAAAAGGTCTGAATACTTAGATAAATGCGATACTTCCAGTGTTTTTTTTTTTTTATATATTTGCGAACATTTAAAAAAACCTGTTATTACTTTGTCATTATGGGTTATTGTGTGTAGATTTGGGGGGGGCATAATAAAATGTTAGAATAAGGCTGTAACCTAACAAAATGTTGGTCTGAATACTTTCCAAAAGCACTATAGTCCACTACTTTTGGCCAGAGACCTATGGTAGGGCTCAAAAATAGTGCACTATATAGGTAATTGGGTGCCATTCGGGACTTGCCCATAAAATGCAAAACAGCCATGACATGGGAAACAGAGTGGGAGGAACATGTGCTTGAATAGAAGGCCTACCACTGGAGGAGTCTTTTTATAGATGGGTTACAAGTTGCTTATGAACAGGTTTACTTGTTAACAAAATGGCTGCAGCTACAAGACAATCGGATCAAATATAACTGTGGACCCATGAGATGTTTGAAGAAGCCTATGGGTTTTGTGTGGGGAGTGATACACTGGCTTACTCTAATAGGATTGTGGTGTGCTGTGGAACAAATCCTCCAAGATGTCCTTGTGTGAATGTTGCCACCTTGTGGCTAGTATTTTGCATGAAAATACAGAACAGCATTCCCATAGACTTCGATATGATGTGGTGGATGGACAATGGCTTTGTGTGTGTTAACTTGCCTGCTGAAAAAACAGACAAAAAAGGAATTTCTGAAAAACGGCTCATGGCATTATAACATGTGCAGTTTGAATAGGATGGCCAAAAACAACCAACCCTGGTAGAACACAGGATTCCAGGCAATTTTTGCAAGAAAGCAAATCTAGCATTAGAAAACAAATAGGAGAGAAGCTGTGGGGTGTCCCAGAAAGCAGGATTAATTTAGCCAGCTGACAGTCATATGCCTTTATTTTCTGGTTCATTTAGAAATATTAAACTTTGATATGGTTGTCGAGTCAATTATACCATTTCAAGTCTACACAGTATACAAAATATTAGGAACACTTCCAAATATTGAGTTGCACCCCCTTTAGCACTCAGAACAGCCTCAATTCGTCAGGGTATGGACTCTACAAGGTGTCGAAAGTGTTCCATAGGGATGCTGGCCCATGTTGACTCCAATGCTTCCCACAGTTGTATCAAGTTGGCTGGATGTCCTTTGGGTGGTGGACCATTCTTGATACACTGCAGCATTGCAGCTCTTGATACACTCAAACCGGTGCACCTGGCACCTACTACCATACCCAGTTCAGAAGGCACTTCAGTATTTTGTCTTGCCCATTCACCCTTTGAATGGCACACACAATCCATGTCTCAAGACTTCAAAATCCTTTAACTCATCCACTCCCCTTCGTACAGTGATTGAAGTGGATTTAAGTGACATCAAGGGATCATAGCCATCACCTAGATTCACCTGGTCAGTCTATGTAATGGAAAGACACCTGGTGTCGATGCCCTACTGTTTTGTACACAATATTTAGGACAGTTAGCTGGCTAACTCACTCATTCATCCTGCTTTCTGGACCAACCCCCAGATTGTGTGTACCACAATCACGAGACAACTCATTAACAGTGCCTAAATCTTTATTTTTCAATAAGCTACATTTTTTTCTCTCCAAATTAGACAGTTTTACATCATGACACAAGAGTAACTTAAATTATCAATAGTTGACATGTACGCTTGATTCCAGTCTTAAATGGAAGAAAAGTTAAGACAAATCAAAAGCCCTCTCAAAGAAACCTCGATGAACAACTGTTACCGTTAGGTTATTCTCCCCATCAAGTCATCGATTGTCCACTGCTGTTAGCGTAAAAATGAGTTAATTTAACACAGTGATTTGATAGTGAGACAATTGGTTCGTCTCATTCCAGTCAGTTGGTGCATTGTTACATCACTTTACAGTCAATTTACAACAAGCTGCAACCTTTGCAAAAAATACATGGCACTATCAAACTGGTGAGACGTAACAGAAAGAAGCGAACTGGGCAGGGAGAACGAGACCGCTTGATACGAGAGACTGTCTGTGCACAGTAACACAAGAACAGCCGAACATTACAACAGGGCTTTAGTAGTGCGCGCAAAATAAAAAGTTAAACACTTTCATACTGTAAGCAGTGCCATCATCTTCAGGAGAGAGAAACCAATAACAATCATTTTCAGATCATGCTGCACACACCTGGCTGGCTAATCACCCTTTGGTTTACTTTACTTCAACTGTCAGTCAATTTTGCAGTTGTGTTTGGTTAACTTCTCGCAAACAAACACTTTCTCATACAAACTCAGTGCCCAGCCGGATAACATATCAATACCCAATCTGCAAAGACAACAGTATTAGCATTTTGCATTAGAAAGGCCTACTAGCATAGACTAGCTTAAAATGTACATACCTAGACTTCATTAGCCAGATCAG
The DNA here is from genome assembly GCF_013265735.2 of Oncorhynchus mykiss. Lineage (NCBI taxonomy): Eukaryota > Metazoa > Chordata > Actinopteri > Salmoniformes > Salmonidae > Oncorhynchus > Oncorhynchus mykiss. Next base: position 24,055,112 of record NC_048592.1, read on the forward strand.
ATGCGGGTTGCTATGAGTACTTTGTCTAATGTCAGTGGTATCAGAGTATTATTCCCAGTTATATAGTTTCAAGACCAGCTACACTTCCTCAGTAACAATTATAATGTCAAGTGTTTAATTAAAGTACAAGTCAAACAAACTACCAGGTTGAAACAAATTAATGGCACAGATAAATGCAGTCCACATGTGTGATCAACTGATAAAAAGACAATGCACAGTATGTTATACAGTATGTGCCAGAAAACACATTTTCTTGCTGAAATGTGTACAAATATCTACACTATTATACTTGAGTCTAAACACTGGTAAAGCCTACCAAAGGAATTTTTATTTGTCAAGTTTAGTGCTGGGGGCTACGAAAGTTCAGTTGACGTACAACGTCATGAAAAACAAACCGTCAAAAAGAAAAACTAAACAGAATATCAACAATGCTTAAATCACCTTCCCTCCAAACATGAAAGGTTTATGTCTGGTACAAGTATACAGTATGCTGCTATGGACTTGAAATTGGTTGTGTGAGAAAGATTTGATGTTCCTGTGCTTAAAAATGTGCTTTACTGTGATAAAGAATTATTGTATGGGCTAAATCACACAGACTGCTATAAGCACAGTCTGTCAGATAATAGTACCGACTGTGCTTTCATTTAAGGATGTGTGTTTGTACGACAGGTAGGTTCTTCCCTTTTCTCACTGTGCACAGTGAAGAGGTTGGCCAACAGAAAACATTGTCTACCAGGGGTTGAAAAACACAAGGACATGGAATGAGAATGACATTTAAAAAGTTACAATCAGACAACCTTCCCTGTCGCAAAGTGAGGGAGAAGCAATTCTGCACATCAGAACAATATAAAAAAAATATAGAAAAAAAAAATATTCAAAATCAAATCACAACATTTAGTTTTTATCCTACATCCAGCTCAAAAAGCAACATTAATATTTCAACAAGATCAATATATATATTTTTTAAATCATTTTAAGGTACCTCTATTTTTCAGATTATTTACAATTGTACAAGCAAAGCACACACTTCAAAGTGCACATATTTGATACAGTATTTACTATTTTGCATTTACAGGATTTATATTTCCCCAAAACAACTGAAAATAGGAAGTAGAAACAAGGTTAATCAAATTAGATCATTTTCTTACAATTTTACAACCCCCCCCCCAAAAAAAAAAATGCTGCTAGATTTGTACTTTAAGACCTAGTAAGACTTGTGATGTTTGGTATGACTAAACATTTAGATGTGTTACCCTTAGTAACATTTTGGGGTTTGAAAAGAAATAAACTCTACATTGTCTCATATAAAAGTTAAGGCAAAGTCATTTTCAAGTTTAAATAAAATTCAAGTTTTTCAAACACTGGATGGAAAATATACAGTTGTATATTGTATATTTCTTCTTAAAAATAAACATTTTTATGATCTCTCATGGAATAAACAGCATTGGTTTATAAATAAGCAGATATGGTGCATCATGTCTTTTATACCATCTCAGAAAAAAAAATAAAATCAAATTTTTAAAAAAAAACTGCAATTTAAAGACTGTCCACCCAAGTGCATCCCAGTCTTTCAAAATCAAACTAAATAAATGTTTTTGCAAACCAAAAGCATCAAAATCAAAAGCAGCAATGACTATCAGTACAGGCCATTCTGTGACTTAGGCAATGTCTCCTCTCCAAAATGAGTCCTCTTATCTAAGCAGAGTATTCAACTCCTTGTTGCAGGAAGACGTCAATGAGACACTAAAGAAGTGCACAAGTTCCACTTATGAGTTATTTTTTTCTACTTATACATTTATGCAGAGTACAGAGGGGAATTTGGAAGCTATATGGTTTTTGTATGGAGAGCCAGGAGAAATCTATAGAAGGCATTCTAAAAAGAGAAAAAGCATGCCAAAAATAAGTCCTGCAGTGAACAGGGGCACTTCTACTGTATGTGAGGGGGGAAGGATTTGGAATGACCCAAGAGTGCTGCCCCCTCTGCCCAACGTTTTCTTGCCCAAACTGAAAGGACTCATCGATAAGCTGCTCAGGTTCACAGTATGCCAACAGGTCAAAGGTCATTTCATTCACTCACTGGATTCTCACAGGGTCCAGTTCACTACTCGTTTGACTGTCACCCAATGAATAAAGCAATACCTTATTTCTAAAATGGCTGCATCATGGTTTACCTTCAAATATAACATTTGTAGTGGAAAGAATGTCGTACTTCTTCCTTTTAACCAATTTCACTTATTTTTCCCATTTGAGCCACCAGGTGTACACATTCTCTAAGGTGTACACCCACATTATAATTAACTACTGTAATACTGAATAAGAAGCGAGAACAGCTTCAAAAAACACCACGCACCAGTGGTTTCACAAATGACTAGCTCAAAAGCAAAACAATCAAATAAAATGAGTGCGACTCCATAGGGTGTGCACAAAATAAAATGACTATCTACACCAAGATTAAAGTTGTTATTATCAGCATGCACGGAAGTATGTCTTGTAGGCATTTACATGGGAGTAAACAAAAAAGTTTAACTCGTGTGAATTTATCCGCATAGAGGTTAATACAATTAGTCAACATTTGAGAGATTCTGAAAGCTGATCATCCTGTCACAACATAATGCACAAGTCAAATGGCAAGAAGACATTTCATTCTTTAGGGGGAAAATCTATTGGTTGTATAGCTGAAATTGTAAAGGGATTACTTATGTGACCATCAGACCTTTCCATATTTGTCTTTACATGTTAGGTTCCCTTTTGCTTCTGTATGTAGGTAAAATATGGATTTCTTAATTAATCCAGAAACAAAACAAAGTGCAAAGTTTAGTTGACAACATGTATCAAGTATTATTATCTAGGTACAGTACCAGATTATTTGAAGTAGCAAGTTCCAGGTTCATCCTCTAGCTAGCGCCATAGCTATATAAAATAAAACATCCCACTGTTTGAATGAAGTCACTACACCCTGCCAAAACCCTACTGCCGACTCCTAATAGCTGAGCACAGGAGGTTGGTGGCACCTTAATTGGGGAGAACGGGCGTGTGTTAATGGCTGGAGTGAAACGGTGTCAAATACATCAAAACACTTGTTTTCTAAGTGTTTGATTCCATTCGCACCGTTCCAGACATTATTATGAGTCATCCTCCACGCAGCAGCCTCCGCTGTAGCCTATCCATTGCCAACGTATGTGCCCGCAGAACTAGTCCGACATGCTTGTTTCACAGCAAAATAGTAAAGAAAGAAAATAGTCTACAAGAGGCACCAAGCGACACCATGTGATGAATTTATGGGTCGTTCCACGAAATGATAAACTTTTGGACCCCTTTGATATTTAAAGTATAAATGGTGCACCAATATTGAATTTTAAAAGTGTGTTATAATAAATGAAGTGCCCTTTAATATAGACCCCATGGGAATTCAATTAATCAAATTCTTTATATGAATGAAGACTTGTTAGTGCCTAAATTCAAAATCCCTCCGTGACTTAGTTAATTTGTTGCTTTGACAGTCATATCTGAAGATTATTTTTTTATTTGTGATTTTCTGTGTCCCTCAATTTAAAGGTCAACCCTGTTACGCGAACTGAACTATCATTTTAATATAGTAAAACTATTCCTTTTTTAAATGTTTTTTTTTCCCAAAAGAAACATGAACATCTAGTTAAATCACAGTGTAAAAGCAGGTGAGCCGGTTCTACTCTTTTGCCATTTTCTGGTGTTTTGTGGTAGAAAACTGAGCGAGTCAAGCATACCATGTCAACCCTGTTACCCATAGATAGACAGGCTAGAAATCTTACGTTAAAAATGTTTATGAAGGTGGCAATCAATTGCCACTCCCTGTTACACAACAAACTTTCATTCCACCTTTCAATATGGGATTCACAGCTGATCTAAGATGAAATTGTCAACCCTGCGACAGTCAACCCTGTCACTTACTATAGTAATGTTGTATTTAACGTTGAGATGGGAAAATGCGTTAAGTTTTACGTGCTCTTTATGACAGAAAGTAAAAAATAAAGTGAAGAAATTAAATTGGACAAAGTTACACATCTCAAAAGGCACCGAATTACTGGAACGACCCTCATCTGCTTTTTCCAAGATCAAAATGCATGTAGATTTCTACTGACCCCGATAGTGGCTCTCTACGAGGACTAACTAGCTATGTGCTTTACACGGCTAGGAAACAGATTCCTGCATTGGACAACAGAAAACGACTAAATGGAATTCTTTACCACAAGAAACACCAGAAAGAAAGTCTAAGGCGCTCTCAAAACCACCAGCACGCAACAAGTAGTACTTGTACCAACGATCAAAACCAGTATGCAAATAAACATATTCTCCTCAAATGCTTGTATTCTAACGAGATAAAGTGTTCCATGTTGGCAAAAAGGTAATCTAGTTTTGATAAATGACACCGGTGGTGAAGTCCCTCAGAAATGAAGTCTTCTGAGGATTTCAGTTAAGTCTGTAAAATGAGCCTGGACTAGTTGACCTTGAATATGAACACAAATATGTAAAACACATCATAGATGCGTCCCTAATGGTACCTTATTTCATATGTAGTGCACTACTTTTGATCGAAAGTAGTGCACTATATATTGATTTGGGTGCCATTTGGGACACAGCCATCTTGTCTGACTGATATGGTGATCACACCCGGCAATGGAATCACATCACCACTTAACAGGACTGCATACAAGACATACAGAATGACATGGCAACAGCTACTCTGTTCCTCATCTGCTTCCTTTCATTCACCCGTTGTTGGCTTCCACTGATGACCTCGCAATACTTTGGACATATGAATTTATCCCACTAATCTGAACAGGAGTAAGTTTTCAGATTGACACTAAATAACAAAAGCAATGAAAAAAAATAAACCCTCCAAAAATAAATAAGTAAAAATGATTAACGGTGCTCTATATGCACACTAAAGTGCTATTGTCTGAAAGCCCTGATCCAGAAAGGCATCCTCTCTATGCTATGAATGACTGGTGATTTTGGAATAGGTTGTATTTGAATAGCCCTGACTTTTTCAGATTTCTTTCACTCTCACGTTTTTGTTTTGAAATTGACTTGATTGCAGTGGGGGGGTTACTGCGGGGACTTTGGGGGAGTGTTGAGATCTTTGCTGCTGGCACCCTTCCCTGGGTGGTTGGGGGGTGGTGAAGGCCACCGGCCGGTCGGTCTCCGGACCTCTCGGGGTCTGCCGAGGGTGGCAGACTTGGAGGAGCATGGGTATGTCTCTCGGGGGACCTTTGGCTCACCCCTGTCCCCTGGGGCTGCGTCAGTGCACTTCCTCTCCTCTCCTGCGGAGGCAGCGCTACTTGCTGGTTTGGCCTCTTTAGGGGCCTGTAGTGTCGGAGCGTGGTCTTTAATCCTCTGGCAGATCTCAGCGTAAGAGGGCTTTCGTAGTTCCTAACCACAAAACAAAAACACATACTTGTAGGTGATTCATTTCATAGGACATGCCCACTGGTTTGACACACATTAAAGTCCAGAAAACATGATTATTACCGGCCACAAATCAACATTTACAGGTAACTGCCAAAATAATGTAAACACTTCAGCATTTATTTTATTTTACCTTTATTTTATTAGGCAAGTCAGTTAAGAACAAATTCTTATTTTCAATGACGGCCTAGGAACAGTGGGTTAACTGCCTGTTCAGGGGCAGAACGACAGATTTGTACCTTGTCAGCTCGGGGATTTGAACTTGCAACCTTTCGGTTACTAGTCCAATGCTCTAACCGCTAGGCTACCCTGCCGCCCCATGAGGGATAAAATACTTTTTAAAGCAGGTGCTTCCATACAACTGTGGTTCCTGAGTTAATTAAGCAATTAGCATCCCATCATGTATAAAAATACTGGGCAGATCATTATTTTGGCTACCATGGCTTTTTATTTTGGCTCGTGGTAGCACGCCTCCCTATTAAGACACTTTATGTTGGAGTTTCCTGTATTTGGGCAGTTACCTGTATCTATGACTATCAAAAAATCTTTCAGCTAATAATATGGAAAATGGACCTGATTGATTATGTTTAAAATGCTTTAGACAGCTTACTTACTGTAGCAGTACCATTGACTTGAACAGATTTGCTAGCAGTGTACAGAGCGGTAGTGACGCGCTCCATAGAGACCTGAGTCTCCTGATTCACCTCCAGAACATTCACTTCCCTGAAAAACAAACATTCATTTCACATAATGATGTGAATGACATGAAATGCTAAGTCAGTTATGTTCTCTCGTTCTACACAAATTCAGTTGACATCAACAACAATGGTGTTCCACGTTATCAAATGGGACACACTGACAAGGAAATGGTGAGACAAGAGTGAGACAAAAGATGTGTGAGATGTAAAGCACACTGTTCTGTTTTTCTATACAAATCATGTTAGTGGGGGCATGCTTACACATTTTGGATCCAACGTGTTACATGAAGGGAAAACATGTCCTACACTCACTCTGCAGGTTGGGAGGAAACATGGACAGGGCCAGAGGCTGGTCCTGGGTTCGGGGGGGCAGTGGGCAGGAGGTTCGGGGGCTGTGGAGAAGTGACTGTCCTTAGTGGCTCCTTGGGTCCTCCTGAGGGGAGGGCACCTGCAGAGCTGGCATCAACGCTTACATTCTGGAACCATACAAAAAGACATGCACAACAATACTACTAACGGCAAAGCTGAAATGTTGAGTTGAGTGATTGAGTATGGTGGCTTGGAGATAAGAGCTTGTCTGAGTCCCAATTGGCACCATATTCACTGGTCAAAAGTAGTGCACTATATATGGAATAGGGTGCCATTTGGGACACACAGAGTATGGTGGCCTAGAGATGAGAGCTTGTGTTGGGTAGATACTGACCCTGTCCTTTGTGGCTCCTAATACCATGCTGGCCAGTTTGTTCTCAAACATGTCGTCAGGGGTTTTGAGGTGGCCTGCGGCCCCAGGCAAAGGGGGGAAGCTGGAGAGCCCCAGCTCAAAGCTGGGGGACGGGGGCTTCTGAGGAGGGGGTGGCGACTGGGTAGCCATTTTCTATACAATAGAACAGCATCAAACACCGTCAGACTGGGTAGCCACTCTCTACACAACAGAACAGCATCAGTCAGTCAGTCACAGAGTCAAGACTACACCCCAAATGGCACCCTATTTATTGCCTATATAGTGCACCATATAGGGAATAGGGTACAATTTGGGACACCCACAAAGCCAGCCAACTGTACAAAAGACATGCCATATTGAAATTCAGTCAGAAGATGTCACTGCCTGAAAAGCTTGCAGCAGCACCACTGATGGCTCTTTCTCCAAGTCAAAGACTAGTCTAAGAGGAGATAAATTTAAAAAACTTGTACTTACTGTAAACTTGTTGTCGTCCCTCTTTTTCCTAGAACCATAAATATTTGTCCTTTAAGAGAATATTTGAAAAATTCACAGACAATTGTATACTATTTGAAGCCTAACTTAGCATAACAGAAATGTTAACAATTCAAAACGTGAGCACCATGCTCACTTTGTTGTAATACTATAATCCGCCCCAAATAGCACCCTATCCAGTGCACTACGTTTGACCAGAGCCCTACAGGCCTGGGACTAAAGTTGTGCACTAAATAACAAATAGGGTACCATTTGGGAAACAGCCTATGGAGGTCTATGGTGGTGATGGTCATGCAGATAGTGGAGGATACCTTACCTTCCCCGGCCCATGCCCAGTGAGTAGTCAGTGCTGACGGGCTCCAACCGACCTGTACTGATGTCTCTCCTGGGGTAGGTCATGGTGGAGGGGGGTAACCTGGTTCTGTTCTGGCTCGGGAGGCGCGTCATTTGGGGGGAACCTCGCGGTACCCCGTTCAGAATTCGCTCCGTGGGGAAGTTGAAGATGGTGGGGCTGTCTAGGAGCCCTGTGCCGCGCTGGTCCATGATAGGTATTGTGGGCCTCAGGTGAGGTTTACTGTGAGTGTGATTCCTGAAAAGAAACAATATCATATTTGAAGATCCTAAGCACAGCAATATAGAATTCTGGGCCCATATTCACAACGACTCAATAGTAAGAGTGCTGATATACTGTATATACAAATCAGATTGACCTTATATACGAGGGGGGACCTGATCCTAGATCAGCACTCCTATTGTGAGATGCTTTGTGAATACAGGCACGGGTTGGTATTGTCTACATCAGATGGTGAGTCTCAGTGTACCCACCTATTCCTGGGAGAGTAGTGCCTAACACCAGCAAGAGGAGACGTCGCTGGTTTAAAACTATGGGATGTTGTAAATCCATTGATAAATTGAGTGTTGTGAAATTGGGTAACCTGTTAGAAAAGGAAACACAAAATCATTGACTTTTATAGAGTTCTAGTAGCATATTATACAGCGAAATTAAGAATGGCATGCATTGTAGCCTTGTGGGTGGTAAGTGGCCAAAATCCCAGTAACTTTCTAAAAATGTCCAAGTTTCCCAGAAATCCCAGTTGGAAAATTCCCAGAATCAGGAGTGAAACCCAGACTTTTGGGAAAGTTACTGGAATTTTGCAACCCTAAACTAGATTTTAGGTTGTGTGTGGGCACGCCTGTTGTCCTCACCAGCGAAGGGTCTATGAAGCTGTGGGTGGCTGACCAGGCCTGTGGAGTGATGAGACTGTAGAGGGGGAACTGCTGCTGAGGGCTGTACACTGGAGGTATGTAGTAGGAGGTGTAGCGTTGTTGCTGCTGCTGAGCGTAAGGGTGAACCTCCACCGGGCGGTAGCCATTCTTTGGCATAAAAGTGTTAATAGCGATTGCCTTCGCCTTTATCCGTGCCTGAGATTAGAGTTGAGAACAGAACATTTTCCTCAAACCTATCAGCAAAGTAAGCATTTCAAACCTATCAGCAAAGTAAGCATTTCAAACCTATCAGCAAAGTAAGCATTTCAAACCTATCAGCAAAGTAAGCATTTCAAACCTATCAGCAAAGTAAGCATTTCAAACCTATCAGCAAAGTAAGCATTTCAAACCTATCAGCAAAGTAAGCATTTCAAACCTATCAGCAAAGTAAGCATTTCAAACCTATCAGCAAAGTAAGCATTTCAAACCTATCAGCAAAGTAAGCATTTCAAACCTATCAGCAAAGTAAGCATTTCAAAGCGGTGCACAAAGATTTTGATAAAAAAAAGCTACATTTGTCTGCGGTATTATGTCACATCAACACTAAATGAACCCATACAACAACTGCAGATTGAATTATGTTATATACTGGAGGGGAAGCATTCGTTTTGGTTGTTCTGCTGACGGAAAAGGTTCTGAACCACCATACTTGGAAATACTCCAGAATTGACAGTATAGTATACAGTTTATGGGTCATGTTCATATTAGTTTAATTAAAGTTCAATAGTTAATTAGCTTACCTTAATAGGCTTCCCTTGGAAGGTTTTCACTTCTTCACGAAGATACTGATATGCCTGGAAAATAGGATAAATGAAAACTTCAGACAGAGCAGGATTGTTTTTAATACCAACGAATGTAAGCTTATGGCCAGTATGAAACACTGTATGGTAGCAACTAGCAATAGTAGACCAGACCACCAAACCCATAGCAGGGCAGTTAGTGGCAGGTAGCATTGGCAGTTTCACGGACCCAGACCTACAATCCTAAAATATGACGTGTTCGGGAAACAAGGTGCTACATGCACCATTACTAAATCCTACAATAGTGCAACATTCTTGAATGTTTCTGACCTGTTGTGCATCTGCTTCCGATTCAAAGGTGATGAACCAGTTGTCGTTGTAGGCAAACTCAGAATTGATGAATTTAGGTAAGTTCTCTCCTTTAAAAAGAGCCTCGACCTCCTGCAAAACAAGAGCACATGTCAAGCTTAACGTCAAAACTCCTTGGTGTCGATTGTGGCTTGGGGTGGTTTTGCGGTCTAAGCTGCTGCCTCCGGAACACATTGCTGCAGCATGCGATCGAATCTAGCAAACTGATATTTTCAGCACTTCCCTCTTATCTATGTAAATTATCAAATTTAGTCAATATTCCCCGATGGGAGTGCGGTTCAGACTGAAATAACTGACCATAACACCATTAAAATGTTTTGAACTGCTAAAAATGGCACCCTTTAATTTGTCCCACTGCACGACATGGTACTGACTGGCACATGAGGCACAATGAAACCTCTAAACACTACATTATCAAAACAATGTGCCATTACAATTACTTTCTCAATGTCCAACAACAGCGTGTCTATAACATGGCTAGGAGGAAGGTGTGCAAACGAATCATGGACGCAGAGACAGGTTTTTACACCATTCCAGGAAATGTTAACAATTCCAGGAAAACAACTCTTAGAAAATATTAGGCTAGAGTAGTGTGCTGTGCACTCAAAACAGGAAATTACCTACAATGCCATGGTTAAAACACACATATAGCGTAATCACATAAGAGCTTGTACTAGAATGACCTTATCTTGTTAAAAACCTGTTATTTTGTTCCACTTTCTGCCATACTGGATACAGTCTAATGTAGTATTTGGTTTCTTATGCCATAATATCAGGGGGCAGTTAGAACTGCAAACTGTATTGCTGGCGGATTTGAAGGATCAGTCAGTCAGTCAACAGGAAATATCATTGTGCTCTTGGGTAAAAGTTTTTTTTTAGCAATTTCGGCAGAAATGTTGCAGATGGGGAGGTTCCAGTCCCTAGTGAGACACCATGGGAGAATGGTATGACAATGATTTATAGGGAAAGATCGGTTGATCTGTGGCATGTCTGAAGGGTGGAATAGATGAGTGTTAGAATAATTATATGCACAAATGTACAGTATAAATGTTTAAGGTCCTCCAATCAGGGGTGAGGGTGGGGATGGGATTATTGTATGTTTTGGTTTCACAATTTATGCTTTGGCTTTAACGCTGTGATGCGTGTGCTGGTCCTGGACAGTTAAGAGTAGCTCAATTCTATGCCTGCCCGGGCGTCGGGTGGGACTTGGTTTTTCCCGCAATTGGAAAAAACATTTGGGCCGGGGGTTTGCCTTGCCGGCGTCTCAGGGTGAGCGCACCCACTGACCACAACACCCACTGACCACAACACCCACTGACCACAACACCCACTGACCACAACACCCACTGACCACAACACCCACTGACCATTTGTAGTCAGCATATTGCATTGTTTAAAATAAAATCATTCTAAATGCATGGTTTCTTTAGTAGATGGTCCAGACTGAATCTTTGTCCCAAACGACACCCTATTCCCCATTTAGCGCACTAATTTTGAACAGAACCCTAAGGACCGTGGCCAGAAGCTAGCCAGTGAACGTACCTCTATGGGAGTGCTCTCAGGGACCTCTCTGAGGATGACAATGCAGCGGTTCTGGTTGGGTCTCACCTTCTCCCCTTTCTCATCCACCTGGACCAACGGCAGAGCTATGGAGGCAGGGAAATATACAAGTCCAGTGAATTTAAAATCAAAACCATGTCTCTTTAGTATCAACAAAAAAAATGCTATAAGTAAACGTTTAATAGTCTTGTTAAAAATACAAAAATAAAAAATAAATAAAAAACATTTTAAGAGTGTCACTTACATCGTAGGATATCGACGATCAACTCCACATCCGTGCTGAGTTTCTTGACGTGGTCCAGATTAGCTACCGTCACGATTGGTACATATTGGTCACTATCCATCTGAGAGATAAGATACATGTCGCTGGACAGATTCTCTCTGAGAGAAAAGACAAAAAAGTTGAGTCCCTCCCTGTAGCCTAAGTCACTCCTCCCTACAGCAGCCACAAGTGTATTTTTGACAGCATGAAATGAAGCGTTCATTTAGAACACACCTTCCACAAAGGGCAGAGATAGAACTAATGAGAATGCGACCGCTGTGCATCATCATAGCAACACATTTTACTGGCTGCATTCTAGCATGGGCAGCACTTATTCACCATCAACAAAATCTACAGCCCGGCCTCCCGAGTGTCTCAATGGCCTAAGGCCCTGCATCACAGTGCTAGCTGTGCCACTACAGATGCTGGTCCGTGGCCAGGCTCTGTCGCAGCCGGCCACGACCAGGAGACCCATGGGGCGGCACACAGCTGGCCCAGCGTTGTCCAAGTTAGGGGAGGGTTTAGCCGGCGTGGATGTTCTTGTCCAATCGCGCTCTAGCGACTCCTGTGGAGCCACCTCTCCCGAGTCCACCAGGTGCAATGCACGCTGACACGGTTGCCAGATGTACAGCTTTTTCCTCCGACAAATTGGTGCAGCTGGCTTCCGGGTTAAGTGGGCATTGTGTCAAGAAGCAGTGCAGCTTGGTTGGGTTTCGGAGGACGTACGGCTCTCAACCTTTGTCTCGCCAGTCCGTATGGGAGTTGCAGCGATTAGACAAGACTAACTACCAAATCGGATATCATGAAATTGGGGAGAAAAATGTTTTTTTTAATAATTAAAACTACAACCTAGGATCGACAATTTTGGGGAAGAGCATAACTAGCATAACAGTTGTGGTGTAAATGAATCCCCTAGCTACCTCCCCTAAGAGTCAATTCTGTCTGGCGGGTTTGGTGTTTTGTAATGGCAGAGCTGTGCATCTGTGCTGCTCGACTGTAGTTTTATATGATTGCTGCATTATTGGCTGTATTGTAGTAGACAATGCTTGTGTACCAAATGGCAACATATTTCCTATACACAAGGGTTAAAGCAACAAGACAAAATCCATTGACTGACACTGACAGATCGATTCTCTGGGGCCAAGTTAACCTCCCCTTTCATGTAAAAAAAAGTCATGAACTTCATGCTTTTAGGGAAAGAGGATAATTTTCTATTCAACTGTGAGTTTGACCAATTCCAGTCCTTTTCAACATTGGGGAGAAAAAAATAATCCATTTGATGGCAATCCACTGCAGCATCAGACCTTTAACCCCCTGTATAAAGTGCACTACTTTCACCCAGGGCCCATTGACCAGAGCACTATTGGATCTGGTCAAAAGTAGTGCACTATACAGGGAATAAGTAAGTAATTTGTGACATAGCCAGTGTGTAGTATGGCTGTTACTCACCGGGAAAGACAGAACTCCAGGGTCTTCTTCAGGTGTTCCCGGAGGTCCTCTTGAGGGATCTCCTGCTGAGTCTCACTGCCTGCTCATCACACAGGGGGAATAGACAACCCAATACTCAGTCACTTTCATGACATGAGACTATTCATTTCATTCAACTCAATGGCCAAGTCCCAAATGGCAGCTTAATCCCTATGTAGTGCACTATTGTGACATGCGACCATTCATTTCATTACATGCAGTACCGTGTAGGCTATTATTATAAAATACCTGTTCTACAGGAAACTCCACAAAGTCAAAACAAAATCATTGATGCATAACGTACATCTCTAATATTCTAAAAATAATGTTGCAGTGAATTCTGAATACCATTTGTATGTGGGGTGTGCCTAGTATTCAGACAAAAAAACTATCATAACGGATATATGCAATTGTCCTGATACGATTATGATCAGAGTATTTTTTTATCCACAATCTGAAAAAGTAATTTTCAGGTGCCCGTGGAGCTACGTGGTCTAAATCAGTGTTTCCCAACCCTGGTCCACCAGTACTCCCAACAGAACACATTTCTGTTGTAGCCCTGGGCAAAGACCTCATTCAGTTCATTGAGGGATTGATGATTAGTTGACCACTTGAATCAGGTGGCTTGTCCAGTGTTACAATGTGTACTGTTGGGGGTACTCGAGGACCAGGGTTGGGAAACACTGGTCTAAACTCAACTGGCTAGTTTTCATGTCTGTAAAGAGAAGGGCTGTACGTTGACCCTGCTGCTCTGATTGGATAGAGCAAAGCTGTATTTCTCGTCTACTCAATTCGTTACATAATTTCATCCAATCACTTCTCCTCGCATGTTATGGTCGGATCATTTAGATTGCTGCTGCCTCTTGTTAGCCTAATACTATGATAAATCAAAGGGCAAGGATGTTTGCTAGCTAACAAGCTATCAATGTGCATAATATCTAGCAAATAGGGCGAGGGTAAGGAAAAAAGATGAACTGGAGATGCACATTCTGACAGAGCGCAAACTTGTCTATCCGTCCCTCTGCTAGTTGAGGAAACAGACACTCCTACCCACGCAGCTCCTCATCTGCAGCTTTTTTTGGTCTATAAGCATGCAGGGAGATCAGTGCATCTACTTATTTCTATAATTGTGCATCACTTTCAGACGCTTTGCTCAACTCAAATGAATTGTCTCCAGTGGATGAAGATCCCACCTGTGTGAGTTTCCTCCTGGCCAGACTCTGGGTATGCAGCATGGTCGGAGCACTCCAGGGTGACGGTGGCAGCCATGGGAGCTGGCTCTGCCAGTATCACCGCCACCGGCGGCGGCTCATCTGGGTCATCTAGTAGGGTCCCTTCAAACACTTTGTCTTCGCTGGCTTCACAGCCTGGAAAGAATAACATGGAGACAACCAACCACGTGGTTAACATTAGCTAGGAGCTACTGTGATGGCTAAACTTGGAGAAACAATACACGTTATGCAGTAGTAATCAGTTGATCTAGACATGGTCAATATTTAGATGTAAAAATGGATACCATAAAAATATGATTACTGTTAATATAAGATCTCCTAAAGTGCAATCCCTAAAAATAACATTACGAGCTGTAGGTGTCTGCACAGCGTGCTATCAACCAAGAGCATATCGAACTGCTTTTTCTATACCAAATCTCTGGATTCCTACCGGAAGCTCTGAACCTTTACACCGGATCATCACAGCTAGCTAGCTGCTATCCACGTGGCTACACCTGGCTAACGTCTCTGTCCCGAAGCAAGCACCAGTGTGCCTGGAGCTAGCCTCGAGCTAGGCCCATCTCCCAGCTAGCCGAAGAGGTCTATGAGCCAATTATTGGGCTACAATACCTCTTTTGCCAATTGGCCTGGACCTTTTACTGCCGACACGGAGCCCCGCCGATCCACCACGACCGGTCTGCAGACGTAACCGTCCGAGGGGGTTTCAACAAGCTCTTTCGTTGCCAAGTCCCCCGGAGGCCCATCTGCTATCCCTGGCCCGTTAGCGGTCTGAATCGCCCTGTCTCCAGCTCGCCTAGCTACTCACTGGACCCCATGATCACTCAGCTACACATGCCTCTCCCTAATGTCAATATGGGAGAGGCATGTGTGTCTACTGCTGTTGTCTATTGCTGTTTTGGTTAGTGATTGTCTTATTTCACTGTAGAGCCACCATCCCTGCTCAATATGCCTTAGCTAGCCCTTTTGTCCCACACTCCACACCTGCAGTGACCTCACCTGGCTTAAATGGTGCCTCTAGAGACAAAACCTCTCATCATCACTCAATGCCTAGGTTTACCTCCACTGTCTTTACATCCTACCATACCCTTGTCAGTACATTATGCCTTGAATCTATTCTTCCACGCCCAGAAATATGCTCCTTTTACTCTGTTCCAAACGCACTAGACGCCCAGTTCGTATAGCCTTTAGCCGTACCCTTAACCTCTATATCAACGGAGTAGGATAACCCAGGCCCTGCATCCCCCAGCACCACTCCCATAACCCAGGCGCTCTCATTTGTCTACTTCTGTAACCGTAAAAGCCTTGGTGTCATGCATGTTAACATGTTAACATTAGAAGCCTCCTCCCTAAGTTTGTTTTATTCACTGCTTCACCCCAGACTTGACTGCCCTTTACCACCACAAAAACATCCTGTGGCATTCTGCATTAGCATCGAAAAGCCCCCACGATATGCAACTTTTCAGGGAAGTCAGGTACCAAAATACTCCGTTAGGAAAGCTAAGGTTAACTTTTTCAAACAGAAATTTGCATCCTGTAGCACTAATTCCAAAAGGTTTTGGGACACTAAAGTCCATGGAGAATAAGAGCACCTCCTCCCAGCTGCCCACTGCACTGAGCATAGGAAACTCACCACCAATAAATCTACAATAATGTCAATAAGCATTTCTCTACAGCTGGCCATGCTTTCCACCTGGCTACCCCTACCAACATCTCAGCACCCCCTGCAGCAACTTGCCCAAGCCCCCCACTTCTCCTTCACCCAAATCCAGACAGCTGATGTTCTGAAAGAGGTGCAAAATCTGGATCCCTACAAATCAGCCTGGTTAGAAAATCTGGATCCTCTCGTTCTAAAATTATCCGCCGGAATTGTTGCAACCCCTATTACTAGCCTGTTCAACCTCTCTTTCGTATCGTCCAAGATCCCTAAAGATTGGAACGCTGCCCCGGTCATCCCCCTCTTCAAAGGGGAAGACACTCTTGACACAAACTGCTACAGACTATATCCATCCTACCCTGCCTTTCTAAGGTCTTCAAAAGCCAAGTTAACAAACAGATCACAGACCATTCCGAATCCCACCGTACCTTCTCCACTATGCAATCTGGTTTCCGAGCTGGTCATGGGTGCACCTCAGCCACAAACAAGGTCCTAAACGATATCATAACCACCATCGATAAAAGACAGCACTGTGCAGCAGTCTTCATCGACCTGGCCAAGGCTTGACTGTCAATCACTGTATTCTTATCGGCAGACTCAGCAGCCTTGGTTTCTCTAATGACTGCCTCCGCTGGTCCACCAATTACTTCCCTGACAGAGTTCAGTGTGTCAAATCGGAGGGCTTGTTGTCCAGACCTCTCAGTCGATGGGGGTGCCACAGGGTTCAATTCTTAGGCCGACTCTTTTCTGTGTCTCTGTGTGTGTGTGTGTGTGTGTGTGTGTGTGTGTGTGTGTGTGTGTGTGTGTGTGTGTGTGTGTGTGTGTGTGTGTACAGTTAGACAAAAAAATATTTAGTCAGCCACCAATTGTGCAAGTTCTCCCACTTAAAAAGATGAGGCCTGTAATTTTCATCATAGGTACACTTCAACTATGACAGACGAAAATTAGAAGAAAAAAAACCCTGAAAATCACATTGTAGGATTTGTAATAAATGTATTCGCAAATTATGATGGAAAATAAGTATTTGGTCAATAACAAAAGTTTCTCAATACTTTATATACCCTTTGTTGGCAATGACAGAGGTCAAACGTTTTCTGTAAGTCTTCACAAGGTTTTCACACACTGTTGCTGGTATTTTGGCCCATTCCTCCATGCAGATCTCCTCTAGAGCAGTGATGTTTTGGGGCTGTTGCTGGGCAACACGGACTTTCAACTCCCTCCAAAGATTTTCTATGGGGTTGAGATCTGGAGACTGGCTAGGCCACTCCAGGACCTTGAAATGCTTCTTAAGAAGCCACTCCTTCGTTGCCCGGGCGGTGTGTTTGGGATCATCGTCATGCTGAAAGACCCAGCCACGTTTCATCTTCAATGCCCTTGCTGATGGAAGGAGGTTTTCACTCAAAATCTCACGATACATGGCCCCATTCATTCTTTCCTTTACACGGATCAGTCGTCCTGGTCCCTTTGCAGAAAAACAGCCCCAAAGCATGATGTTTCCACCATGCTTCACAGTAGGTATGGTGTTCTTTGGATGCAACTCAGCATTCTTTGTCCTCCAAACACAACGAGTTGAGTTTTTACCAAAAAGTTATATTTTGGTTTCATCTGACCATTTGACATTCTCCCAATCTTCTTCTGGATCATCCAAATGCTCTCTAGCAAACTTCAGACGGGCCTGGACATGTGATGGCTTAAGCAGGGGGACACGTCTGGCACTGCAGGATTTGAGTCCCTGGCGGCGTAGTGTGTTACTGATGGTAGGCTTTGTTACTTTGGTCCCAGCTCTCTGCAGGTTATTCACTAGGTCCCCCCGTGTGGTTCTGGGATTTTTGCTCAACAATCTTGTGATCATTTTGACCCCACGGGGTGAGATCTTGCCTGGAGCCCCAGATCGAGGGAGATTATCCATGGTCTTCTATGTCTTCCATTTCCTAATAATTGCTCCCACAGTTGATTTCTTCAAACCAAGCTGCTTACCTATTGCAGATTCAGTCTTCCCAGCCTGGTGCAGGTCTACAATTTAGTTTCTGGTGTCCTTTGACAGCTCTTTGGTCTTGGCCATAGTGGAGTTTGGAGTGTGACTTGTTTGAGGTTGTGGGCAGGTGTCTTTTATACTGATAACAAGTTCAAACAGGTGCCATTAATACAGGTAACGAGTGGAGGACAGAGGAGCCTCTTAAAGAAGAAGTTACAGGTCTGTGAGAGCCAGAAATCTTGCTTGTTTGTAGGTGACCAAATATTTTCCACCATAATTTGCAAATTAATTAATTAAAAATCCTACAATGTGATTTTCTAGATTTATTTTCTAATTTTGTCTGTCATAGTTGAAGTGAACCTATGATAAATTACAGGCCCCATCTTTTTAAGTGGGAGAACTTGCACAATTGGTGGCTGACTAAATACTTTTTTGCCCCACTGTATTTGCATATTATTATTAGTATTGGATAGAAAACACTGAAGTTTCTAAAACTGTTTGAATTATGTCTGTGGGTATAACATAACTCATATTGCAGGCAAAAACCTGAGAAATTCCACTTCCTGATTGGATTTTTTCTGGGGGAGGCAGATTTTCAACCAAGCTCTCATTGAAATTACAGCGAGATATGGATGAGTTTTCACTTCCTAAGCCTTCCACTAGATGTCAACAGTCAATAGCAATTTGTCTGATGACTAATATGAAGGTGCGTCGAATGAGACAGGAAATAGTCACCACTGCCACGAGTTGACCACGCTTTCACAATGCGCGTTCACAGGGGAAGGACCTGCATTCCACCGGTCATCTGAAGTCATTCTAATTCTCCGGTTGGAACATTATTCAAGATGTATGTAAACAACATTCTAAAAATGTATTCAGTACATCGTTTGACATGTTTCTACTGACTGTTACGGAACTTTTGGACATTGTCACATTATAGTTGACGCGCTGTGTGACTTTGTGATTGTTTACCAAACGAGCTAACCAAAGTAGCTAATTGGACATAAATAACAGACATTTTCGAACAAATCAAGCATTTATTGTGGACCTGGGATTCCTAGGACTGCATTCTGATGAAGTTCAAAGGTAAGGAAACATTTATCATGCATTTTCTGGTTTCTGTTGACTCCAACATGGCGGCTAATTTGGCTACTGTTCTGAGCTCCGTCTCAGATTATTGCATGGGTTGCTTTTTCCGTAAACTTTTTTTGAAATCTGACACAGCGGTTGCATTAAGGAGAGGTATATCTATAATTCCATGTGTATAATTTGTATTATCATCTACATTTATGATGAGTATTTCTGGTGAAACGATGTGGCTATGCAAAATCACTTAATGTTTTTGGAACAAGTGAATCTAATACGCCAATGTAAACTCAGATTTTTTTATAGAAATATGAACTTTATCAAACAAAACATGCATGTATTGTGTAACATTATGTCCTATGTCCTATGAGTGCCATCTGATGAAGATAATTCAAGGTCAGGGATTCATTTTCTCTATTTCTGCTTTTTGTGAATGCTATATTTCGCTGGAAAATGGCTGTGCTTATTGTGGTTTGGTGGAGAAATAACAATCGTTTGTAGTGCTTTCGCTGAAAAGCCTATTTGAAATCGGACACTTTGATGGGATCAACAACAAGAATAGCTTTAAAATGATATAAGACATGCATGTTTTAGGAATTGTAATTATGAAATTTCTGTGGTTTGAATTTGGCGCCCTCTATTTTCACTGGTAGTTGTCATACCGATCCCGTTAGCGGGATTGCAGCCATAACAAGTTAAGCATCAGCTGTCAGAGCAGCTTACCTATCACTGTACCTGTACACAGCCAATCTGTAAATAGCACACCCAACTACCTCATCCCCATATTGTTACTTATCCTCTCTTTTGCACCCCAGTATTTCTGCTTGCACATCACTTCAGTGTTAATGCTAAATTGTAATTATTTCACCTCTATGGCCTATTTATTGCCCTACCGCCCTACATTTGCACACACTGTACATAGATTTTTATATTGTGTTATTGACTGTTTGTTTGTTTGTGTAACTCAGTGTTGTTTTTGTTGCACTGCTTTGCTTTATCTTGGCCAGGTCGCAGCTGTAAATGAGAACTTGTTTTCAACTGGCCTACCTGGTTAAATTAAATAAATGAAAAGCTGTGTCAAATCAGAATAAAACTAATTGATCATTTCCATGTCTCCACCATTCCCTTGTTAACTGCCACGGCAGCTAAACTTGGCTAATCTTAACTTCTGCACATTAAAATAAGTGATTATGCTCATGAGTTAGATGAAAGGATAGCTTGGTAATATTCATAGCTCTCCCTCTAAATTGACAAATGATTCACCCCTGACTGCATGTGCCGTGACGACATGGAGTGTGTCCCAAATGGCACCCTATTCCCTACATATTGCACTGTTTTTGGTAAAAAGTAGTGCACTTTGTAGGGAATAGGGTGCCATTTGAGACTCAGACAGGGACACGGTAACATAAGGACTATTCTTATCCGGCCCTTAAAATTGCTGACCTTCTGGCCCAGGGTTAGCGGAGCTGCTAACGCAGCCGTCCTTCCATGGCTGGAGAGCAGGTGGATCTGCAGTCCCAGTGGTGGTGTCCAGGTTAAGCATGTGATTGGCCCATGCTTTCGCATTGGGGTTCAGGTCAGAAACCTTGGCAGATTCCTGTTTCAGGAGACAAGATAGTATTATAAACATGAGTTCAGGTAGGCCCCCACACTTCAGCAGACTAAAGGAATGTAGGAGGGATGCTGCTCAAAAACACCAAAGTACAGAATTAGGCATACTGTAAGCATAGTGGAATATAGGCTGGATCAGGGAAGAATGAGAAGGTAACCTACAGAAGGACTTTTTGTCAGTTGCTCATTCCTATTTTAAAAGCCCTGCCAGTCAACTTTGCCTGCTTGTAGTGTGAACATACAAATAGCAATGTGCAAATAGAAAATGGCCACAAGTTCATCTTAGTACAGCCCCACACAAACAAAGCTGATCTCCATTATGAAGACACTACTATGCAAGCAGACAATCCCCTCTGGGATTACTAGTTATCTAGTAGTCCGAGTTGGGGCAACAGACTCCGTGAGAAAATGCTAGTGAACATGTTTGCTTGTCGGTTCCAGAGAAGACATCATGAAAAACACAATACACACACAAAACAAAATCAGTGTTTCCACTTAGATACATTTATGCGCACCACCACTGCTATTGCCACCACACAGAAAAAAACATTAATTTCCGGGATGGAGAAAAGCTTTGCGATTGGATTTAGTCATTTTGACAGAAAGTATGTAGAAAAGCTAATTTACCTATATATTTGTTTAAGAATATAATCTTTGAGAACTAGAAAACCCCATAGACAATGAGAAAACAATTAATAGATTTGCAGGAAATTAGCAACATTTCTCTTCGCTGCTAAATCCAGACCGATTTAAAACAGCACCAACCACACCCATAACCACCTGACAGGGCAACCACCTATGCCCCTTGTTAGGGCAATGGAAACGTCAGCTCTACCCAAAATTACAACCAACTAATTGTAGCATTACTGCAAAAATGGTAGAGGCAAGTGGAAGGGGGAAAAGTAAGGAACTTGTCTGTTGGCCATGCATTAAAGACCAAAATTGGATAAAGCAAATTGTGATGAATAAAATATAAAAATGTTAAAGTATACCAGTTTAATTTAAGGACCAACACATTGACAGCTGTGCCACAGATTCCAAAATAGTTTGGAAGAGATCTTTCATGTACTGATACACAAAACAAAGCTGGATTCAAAACTTAGAATTGTTAAATTATAACATTCTATTGGTTGCAGGAATTGTGTATAACTACATAAATATCTCCCTCTATATAAAATATCTCACTCTATAAATATAGGATACAACCATAACAGTTCTGCAGATTTTGCTGCGAAGAGACCGAATCAGATCATTTGTTTTGGTACTGCACATATGAAGCTTGTTTTTGGTCGCAGGTCCAGGAATGGTTGATGCGCAACATTTACCTGGAGCTAACACTGCCGATTTTACTACTGGGTGATTTGAAAAGTCATAGTTGAACTACAATATAATAATTTTGGCCAAAATGTTTAAGTTACAATGTGTTGAAACTATGAGAATAGAAAGGTTAAGAACGTACAGTTGAAGTCGTAAGTTTACATACACCTTAGCCAAATGCATTTAAACTCAGTTTCACAATTCCTGACATTTAATCCTCGTAAAATTCCCTGTTTTAGGTCAGTTAGGATCACCACTTTATTTTAAGAATGTGAAATGTCAGAATAATAGTAGAGAAGGATTTATTTAAGCTTTTATGTCTTTCATCACATTCCCAGTGGCTCAGAAGTTTACATACACTCAATTAGTATTTGCTAGCATTGCCTTTAAATAGTTAAACTTGGGTCAAACGTGTTGGGTAGCCTTCCACAAGCTTCCCACAATAAGTTGAGTGAATTTTGGTCAATACCTCCTGACAGAGCTGGTGTAACTAAGTCATGTTTGTAGGCCTCCTTGCTCGCACACGTTTTTTCAGTTCTCAATCCTATGGATAATTTGTGGGCAGGTCAGGGCTTTGTGATGGCCACTCAAATTCCTTGACTTTGTTGTTCTTAAGCCATTTTGCCACAACTTTGGAAGTATGCTTGGGGTCATTGTCCATTTGGAAGACCCATTTGAGACCAAGCTTTAACTTCCTGACTGATGTCTTGAGATGTTGCTTCAATATATCCACATTTTCAATCCTCATGACGCCATCTATTTTGTGAAGTGCACCAGTCCCTCCTGCAGCAAAGCACCGCCACAACATGATGCTGCCACCCCCGTGCTTCACGGTTGGGATGGTGTTCTTCGGCTTGCAAGCTTCCCCCTTTTTCCTCCAAATATAACGATGGTCATTTTGGCCAAAAACAGTTCTATTTGTTTCAAACCAGAGGACTTTTCTCAAAAAAGTACGATCTTTGTCCCCATATGCAGTAGCAAACCTTGCGTACTATTGTTTGTACAGATGAATGTGGTACCTTCAGGCGTTCAGGAAATTGCTCCCAAGGATGAACCAGACTGGTGGTCTACTTTTTTTTTTTTCTTTCTGAGGCTTGGCTGATTTCTTTTGATTTTCCCATGATGTTAAGCAAAGAGGCACTGAGTTTGAAGGTAGGCCTTGAAATACATCCACAGGTACACCTCCAATTGACTCAAATGATGTCAATTAGCCTATGAGAAGCTTCTAAAGCCATGACATTTTCTGGAATGTTCCAAGCTGTTTAAAGGCACAGTCAAGTTAGTATATGTAAACTTCTGACCCACCGGAATTGTGATACAGTGAATTATAAAGGGAAATAATCTGACAGTAAACAATTGTTGGAAAATTACTTGTCTTGGACAGAATTTGTGTCTTAACCGGCTTGCCAAAACTATAATTTGTTAACAAGAAATGTGTGGAGTGGTTGAAAAACAAGTTAATGACTCCAGCCTAAAGTGTATGTGAACTTACAACTTGTGAAACATCACAGCAAATAGAACAAAAAAATTGGATGGTGTTAAGATATAGATGGAGGGGTTGAGTGGAGCTGAAGGTCGGGATTAAAAACAGGGGGGTAAGTGTTATTACTAACTATCAGATAGAGCACAACTGATTGGGATAAAGAGGAGACTGTAGTCGAGGGTTGTGTTGAAAGCTCTACTATTAGAGCCCTGAAAGTCCTGAGGCAAAGGAGCATGTCTGTAACAGTTACTCTCCACTGGCTGCTGTCAGAAAAGGGTCCAGCGCTGCATCCAACCCAGTCCTGCACACGCTGGGCTCAGTCATTCCACCTGCTTCACACAGTGACGGCCCCTGTGGACCCTTCTCAACCAGAGGCAGAGTCAACGCACAACAAATAGTTTACTATTATCACCTGGGTACTCCCAGAGCTTTCAGAAACATCACATTCAGCATGACCTCCCATCGTCTTCACTGTGAGCTCTCTGATGCTTCCGAGGCTGTGTCTGTGGTTGTCCATCTGTGCTGTCAAACTGGCTCACAAGGAGTTGAGGAGCGGCTAAGCATCAGATTGTCAGGGAATAAGCACTCTGATGAGAAAGACACGGCTGTGTGAGCTTCTGACTTGGCGGCTGCTGATTCGTCGCCGTGACCAATTTCCATTTCATGGGCTTCGGTTTCATCACTTCTGCTGCTGGCTGCTACCCTCCGAGTCATTCTTCCTCCATCAAACCCCACGTCACAAACGAACACAGATGGACTGACGGCTAAGGAGTTACGGTTAAATCCACCTGAGCCAAAGCTTACAGACAGAGGCAGCTTGAAGAATGGATAATCCACATTGTGTACGCTAGGCTACTCCTTTTGCAATCCACACCCAATAGGCCTTTAGGTGTGACTTAGATTAGCCCATGTTAAAGTAACACACCAATATCCATAATCTAGTTACAAGTTTAAAGTCATAGTTGGAGCCAAACCCCTTAATGGAAAACCTTAGTAATGATTCTCAGCTGTGGACAATTCATGGGGCTGTGAGTATTCAAGAGGGAGACTTTTACTTTGATTGTGTCTTTCTTCAATTTGATACAATAATGGAACAGGCCCCTCTGTTTGCCCGGGTCATATTTCACAAATGCTGCATTACAAGTTCAGTGGACTCTGTCCAGTCAAGCATACACAAAACACACCAAGAGCAAGTTGAAATCTGACATCAAAACCAAACAAGTGCCACTGAGACCAAGACAGGAGGAACGACAAACCCATAATCCAGTCACGCAATTCTATAATTCCCCACTCTCCAGCTCACATCTGACCTGGCTGCTATAGAAACTGGGCAGACGTCACTGACTACTGTGTCAATGCTTCCGAGCATTTCAGGTCTGCTTGACCTTTCCCAATAAAAAGCCTCAGTGCCTCCCTCCCTCTGTCACAGAGGGGAGAGATTCACTTTTCCCCAGTAGCCTGATGGGAAATGTTATTTTGGGGAGGATGCGAATCATAATTAACTAACTATAGACAGGGAGGGGGGAGGAGTTTGTCACTGTCATAGTGGACAGAGCACACAGCATGGTTTTATTGCTCTAGTTAGGCAAACGGCCAGGGAAGCTTTCGTTTGTTGACCGGGATAGGTCAAAGTCCCTTATTTACTAAACACAGTTTGGACTGATCCGCCCGTCTATAGATGGGAGGCCTCGGTCACGTTGAGCTCCAGACCCAGGGAAGATAAGACAGTGGACTGGAAAAGGATTCAAATGATCCAGGGGGAAAAAAACTTAATGTCTATACAGGTTGGAACACTTTTACAATGCAAAACGATACTGGTAGCTTCCTGCTTTAATAGTAGGTCACCTTCACTTGCTAGCTGACGGCTGAATACACTACCCTAATACTTTATTTTGTGATAATATGCAAAACATGCTGATTTCAAAGCGGATTGTCACCCCCAAAAAATTTATTGACTTAGTCTTCCTTTGCCTCCGCTCTGGTTTCCACTAGATTCCATAGCCACATTCCGCCTCGCAATTGGTGTCATACATTTATTTAAAAGACTGCACACACTTTTATAAAATAAATTGCTTCTTCTATGCAAATGTTGTTAAATCAGTATAATAAAGCTATGTTCTCTTAGAAGTTGCCAATAAAATAAGTCCTAAATGGAAGGGATTTTTTGTCATCTGGAGCCCCATGAAATCAGCTAAAATAAGCTTGACTCAATGCATGCACACACTCCTATTGAATGATATGTATTCACCTGTATTGTGAATAGACCTAGGCTGCATCTTGATTTACCCAGTTTATCAATAGATACTATTAAAATACACGTTTACCATTGGTAAAACAACCTAACTACAAAACAAAGTCTAAATCGATTGTATAATGGATTAAATTAATGCATACATGACTGTCTAAAAATGGACATAAAAATGCTCAAAACGTAATTACTTGGACTCAAGACGCCCAACGATTGGACAGATCAGTAACTGAGTTCATCTGTCTGGATCAAGTGCCATTCTGTGACTTCGGATGATAAGCCTTTTTTGTGATGGTATCAAGTATTGTGATCCTAAACCTGTTATCAGTATCAAAGTAAAAACTCTGGTATCGTGACAACACTAAATGTAAGAAAAATAGCATTATGTGACTTAGTTTATATTGCAAGCTATAGCACCCACATTTTAAAATAAAATTGGATTTTATAGGACCAGAGATTTGTCTAATATGTTCTTTTTTTCGCCATAGGAAATCTGTTATCGTAGTATGATTATTCAACGTCAATACTGATTATTGAGGCCCAAAAGAAAAATCGGATAGAATAAAAATCGGCCTCTTTTTTATTTATTTTTTATTTGTAATAATGACAATTACAACAATACTGAATGAACACTTATTTTAACTTAATATAATACATAAATAAAAATAAATTTAGCCTCAAATAAATAATGAAACATGTTCAATTTGGTTTAAATAATGCAAAAACAAAGTGTTGGAGAAGAAAGTAAAAGTGCAATATGTGCCATGTAAGAAATCTAATGTTTAAGTTCCTTGCTCAGAACATGAGAACATATGAAAGCTGGTGGTTCCTTTTAACACGAGTCTTCAATATTCCCAGGTAAGAGGTTTTAGGCTGTGGCTAATAGTATTTATAGGACTATTTCCCTCCATACCATTTGTATTCCATATACCTTTGACTATTGGGATGTTCTTATAGGCACTTTAGTATTGCCAGGGTAACAGTATAGCTTCCGTCCCTCTCCTCACTCCCTACCTGGGCTCGAACCAGGAACACATTGACAACAGCCACCCTCTGAGCATCGTTACCCATCGCTTCACAAAAAGAGCAAGGGGAACAACTACTCCAAGTCTCAGAGCGAGTGACGTTTGAAATGCTATTAGCGCGCACCCCGCTAACTAGCTAGCCATTTCACATCGGTTACACCAGCCTAATCTCGGGAGTTGATAGGCTTGAAGTCATAAACAGCTCAATGCTTGAAGCACAGCGAAAAGCTGCTGGCAAACGTTTGAATGAATGCTTACGAGCTTGCTGCTGCCTTCCACCGCTCAGTCAGAATGCTCTATCAAATCATATACTTAATCGTAACATAATAACACAGAAATACGAGCCTTAGGTCATTAATATTGTCAAATCCGGAAACTATCATCTCGAAAACAAGACGTTTATTCTTTCAGTGAAATACAGAACCGTTCCGATAATTGTATCTAACGGATGACATCCATAAGTCCAAATACATTGCACAACCATCAATGTTATGTCATAATTACGTACAATTCTGGCAAATTAGTTCTCAACGAGCCAGGTGGCCCAAACTGCTGCATATACCCAGACTCTGCACAGAATGCAAGAGAAGGGACACAATTTCCCTAGTTAAAAGAAATTCATGTTAGCAGGCAATATTAACTAAATATGCAGGTTTAAAAATATACTTGTGTATTGACTTTAAGAAAGGCGTTGATGTTTATGGTTAGGTACACATTGGTGCAACGACAGTGCTTTTTTTCACGAATGAGCTTGTTTAAAATCACCCGTTTGGCGAAATAGGCTGTGATTCAATGATAAATTAACAGGTACCGCATCGATTATATGCAACGCAGGACATGCTAGATAAACTAGTAATATCATCAACCATGTGTGGTTGATGTGTGGTTAACTAGTGATTATGTTAATATTGATTGTTTTTTATAAAAGGTACGTTTAATGCTAGCTAGCACCTTACCTTGGCTCCTTGCTGCACTCACATAACAGGTAGTCAGCCTGCCACGCAGTCTCCTCGTGGAGTACAATGTAATCGGCCATGATCGGTGTCCAAAATTGCCGATTGTTAAGAAAACTTGAAATTGGCTCTAATTAAAATCGGCCATTCCGATTAGTCGGTCAACCTCTAAATCATAACAACCCTAAAAGGCACACACCAGTAGCATTAGACTCATTAATGTAACAGCTTTCATTTTTGGATAAGATACACAGCATATGGCACAGCAGTGCTGTGCCTAGAAGCACAGAATGAGATGTTTAACGTCACACGCTACATGTTAACAAGCACGTTGTAATAAAGGTTATTTAATAAGGTGAGTTGTGGGAGGCATAAATAATTTCCTAAACAGCAAAAGTCCCTGATTGAGATATGTGAATACCTTATACCTCAAGACTCCATTGGGGACTTTTACTTGCCACCAAACTTGTTTCACATCTTTCGCCATGTGTTAAATGATACTGGAAAGGGCAGCAATGTCTTTCCATTTCATATTTTTGGGTCTTTGGTGGAAAAAGCTTTCCTTTGGCCCTCCATTTAGGCTACTAAGCATTCTTTCCAACTTAAGAGATTGAAGACAAGGGGGAATCACAATGAATGTGTCGACTACCTACATCCACTTGCTTCTTGATTAAGTGGCCATTGTGCCCTTGGGCTGAATATAATTATAATTCCCTCCAAAGCACCTCACTCCACATGGCTCACTCAGATCTCAATTCTTATTAGCCAATGCCCGTCACATGATCGGGTCCTTCTCAAAGGCATCACAGCGCCGAAGTAGGCAACAAGTGAAGACAGACAACGGCACGCGGCCTTCATATTGAAGATGCTAGAACTGTCCATATTTACTTTTGTCAGCAAACAAGAGGAGTAACAGCGAAAACAAATCTACTATCAAAGTACACAGGTTGACCTATTCTATTGGTGAGCTTGTCCTTCTGTGCGAGAAATAAATATTCCAAACATACTGTACTCAGGGAGTTGTGGATGCGATAGATCCCCAATTAATCCACCACTGTACATAAAAAAATAAACATTTAAAAGCAATGAGGCTGATGCAACAGATCAGAAGGTTTAGTTGAAAATGTTGATAAACTATTAGGCTATTTCTTCACATTATAGTCGCAGCAATGCGCACACGGCAGTAGGCTATAAGCGCAAGTGTTTCAAAATGCAATTAGCAGGAACACCGTTCTCAAAAGCGCACCAAAATGCATGCTGACAGATGACAACATCAACGAAAGAAAGTTGAGAACATGAGAGAAATACTGGTTTCAATGGCATAAAAGAGGAAGTGTTTATACAAAAGCCTTTAACATTCCTATGATCGGAACATGGTAAGAGATGCTTCATAAAAAGGACAAAAAACATCCAGGTTTTAAACAATTACATTTATGGTCAAATCGTTTCAAAATGTTGACTGCCACTGCTCAGATCACAAGGTGGGTGATGTTGCAGTGTGGAACAGGCACTGGCCTTGATCTGAACGAACAGTGCTTCAAGTATGGTCAACACAATCAAGCCTTTAGATATAAATAATTATCCTACATTATATTTGTCATATGACTGGCGTTTTAGCATGCATACGTTAAAAACATTTTTTAAAGAGAAAGTCTCCTTTAAGTTTGGCTACATTTTCAGGCACCTCCCTCATGGCAGCATTGGTCAGGACATGACAGCCTGTGTGTATTGGCTACAGCCCATCACCTACACTTAGGCTACAAGTAGGCTAATTATTTATGTACATTTTCACACACTTGTTTTTCTTAATAAAATGGCTACTGTTTCAGTTTTCAAATCAATTTAATTGGCTAATGGCCTTGGTGCCCTGGCAGATTGGGCACCTCTTGAAGGCCATATGGCCTTGCCCCTCAAATTAAACCATTTCAGGCCTGGATGGTTGGCTTGGTGTTTTTTTAGCTGTGCTCCGCATACGCACAAATGGAACACCAAGTCAAAGCAAATTAAGTGTCTTCAAGACTAAATGGAACTGTCAGCCACAATGCACATTCCCCAAATAGGTTTACAGTATTTACAATGTTTTATAATATCTGTTTAAAGATTGAGCTTTGACGTCCGTTTGAGTACTCAACTATTTATTGAGAACTACAGTTGAAGTCGGAAGTTTACATACACCTTAGCCAATTACATTTAAACTCAGTTTTTCACAATTCCTGACATTTAATCCTAGTAAAAATTCCCTGTCTTAGGTCAGTTAGGATCACCACTTTATTTTAAGAATGTGAAATGTCAGAATAATAGTAGAGATAAGGATTTATTTCAGCTTTTATTTCATTCATCACATTCCAAGTGGGCCAGAAGTTTGCATGCACTCAATTAGAATTTGGTAGCATTGCCTTTAAATTGTTTAACATGGGTCAAACATTTTGGGTAGCCTTCCACAAGCTTCCCACAATAAGTTGGGTGAATTTTGGCCAATTCCTCCTGACAGAGCTGGTGTAACTGAGTCAGGTTTCTAGGCCTCCTTGCTCTTACACACTTTTTCAGATCTGCCCACAAATATCCTATAGGATTGAGGTCAGGGCTTTGTGATGGCCACTCCAATACATTGACTTTCTTGTCCTTAAGCCATTTTAAGCCACAACTTTGGAAGTATGCTTGGGGTCATTGTCCATTTGGAAGCCCCTTTTGCGACCAAGCTTCAACTTCCTGATTGATGTCCCTCCTGCAGCAAAGCACCCCCACAACATGATGCTGCCACCCCCGTGGTTCACGGTTGGGATGGTGTTCGTCGGCGTGCAAGACTCCCCTAATTTCCCTCCAAACATAACAATGGTCCTTATGCCCAAACAGCTCTATTTTCGTTTCATCAGACCAGAGGACATTTCTCCAAAAAGTACAATCTTTGTCCACAAATGCAGTAGCAAACCGTAGGCTGGCTTTTTTATGGTGGTTTTGGAGCAGTGGCTTCTTCCTTACTGAGCGACCTTTCAGGTTATGTCGATATAGGACCCGTTTTCCCGTGGATATAGATAATTTTGTACCCGTTTCCTCCAGCATCTTCACAAGGTCCTTTGCTGTTGTTCTGAGATTGGTTTGCACTTTTCGCACCAAAGTACATTCATCTCTAGGAGACAAAACGCACGCCTTCCTGAGCGGTATGACAGCTGCGTGGTCCCATAGTTGTTTATACTTGCGTACTATTATTTATACAGATGCACGTGGTACCTTCAGGCATTTGGAAACTACTTCCAAGGATGAACCAGACTTGTGGAGGGTTTACAACAAAAACAATTCTGAAGTCTTGGCTGATTTCTTTTGATTTTCCCATGATGTCAAGAAAAGAGGCACGGAGTTTGAAGGTAGGCCTTGAAATACATCCACAGGTACACCTCCATTGACTCAGATAATGCCAATTAGCCTAACAGAAGCTTCTGAAGCCATGACATAATTTTCTGGAATTTTCCAAGCTGTTTAAAGGCAGTCAACTTAGTGTATGTAAACTTCTGACCCACTGGAATTGTGATAGTGAATTAAGTGAAATAAATCGGTCTGTAAACAATTGTTGAAAAGTTACTTGTGTCTTGGACAAAGTAGATGTCCTAACCGACTTGCCAAAACTATAATTTGTTAACAAGAAATTTGTGGAGTGGTTGAAAACCGAGTTAATGACTCCAACCTTAGTGTATGTAAACTTCCGACTTCAACTGCACATAGCCTAGTTTGAGGAGTGAAATAGCCATCACCTGCCAGACAGCGCGAGAGCAGCTCCTCAAAAATCTGGTACTAGAATGAAACATGCTTTAGTAATCTGTCATTGTGCAATAAATAACAATTCTAAATGTAATCGTGTGTTAAACTGTTTTGATAGCCACGATTAAATAGCTACTATTTTTATTCCTCAATCTCAACTCGTAATTAAAGCGCTCCTCCCATTCGCCATTCGAGTGCATAGGCTATAGTCAACAGTAGGGAAGCTATCAGCACGTCACCATCACTTTGCAATGTGAGCTTGAGGCAGTATAATTGTTTGAAACCTGAATGTTTTACTTGACTTCAAATAATGAGGCATGTCTTACCTTGCTTCAAAATGTCCTAGCCGAATTCCAGCCATAGAAATATGGTGGTAATTATTTTACAAAGACTTCCACGTGGCATTAACCAGAATTTATCTTTTGTTCTATTGGTTTTCAGATCAAACTTCTTTCTTTGTCCAGAAGCCAAAGGCACAATCCTAGTCATATTAAAAACCCATCTTAGTTAATGCTATTAGATTCCCCTCCTAAGTTTCTAACACATGGAACCGCTCACATTAGGTGTGCTGTTTAGAAGTGTGTTTCCTGCGAACTGCATCTTGGCAAATGTTTGAAAATGATATGTCAACAAAAACTTGATTGTTGACATGCAAAACATTTTGGGACGATATCAACAATGGACTAATGAAACAAATACCAAAATATCATTTTGGGTGGAGTTTTCCTTTAATGAAAAATGTCAGTTTCTTGTATGCTTGCATAGGATTTTCTGTTGGTTACATCATTTTACTGTTTGGAAAAAATGTAAATCGACAAACGGTCATTAATGAGGGTTGGTTAGTCGGTAGCAAAATTTACGAAAATGTGCATTTCTAGTTCAGGTGATAGAGGTAGTTTTTGTTACAGGCACAAGTATTGGGTACCTACCAGATGAGAGCTCTCTTTTGGTTCTTGTACTTGCTGCACCTGTGGTTCAGCTACAACTTTTGTATCCTGGTCAGAAGTCATGAGCCGTCTACTTCTTGGCTCCTCAGGGAGAAGTCTCTTTGTCACCAAGTAATCTGTGGATAGAGAAACAAATACGCTTACCAAGGTTCTATTCATTAGTGCACACCATTGCAAAAACGAAACCAAGTGTTCATTGGACAAATTCAGGTAGCTGCCTCCCTGTTTCGTCCCATTTAATTTATTGTGAATTACACAGAGAATACCCTACAACAACCAATGCTGTAGCTCTCCATGGAAGTCCAAATAAATATTTCCTTAAGATTAAAATGTATTAATTACTAACAGAGATCATCAACTAGATTCTACAAAGGGAGGCTTTTCTCTTGAGCGGATGGTCAGGGGACTGGAAACAATTACAATTGATGAATTAGTAGACTGCAAATTGACCATAAGAAGCCCAAACAGATCATATTTTTTAAAAGATAACATTTCAAATCTTGTTTACATTTGTATATGATCACATGCCTCTCTCAATGATGAGTGGGAATATATTCCCAAAATTAAAATCCCTTGAAGCTGATTTCCTGGTGCGTTTTTAGTCTACAGTACCAGTGAAAAGTTTGAAAACACCTACTCATTCATGGGTTTTTCTTTATTTTTTACATTGTAGAATAATAATAACAATAATAATAAAAAAACTATGAATTAACACATGGAATCATGTAGTAACCAAAACAAGTCAAAAAAATGTTTTACTCGCTTAACAAAGTAGCCACCCTTTAAATAGCTAAATAAAGGTTCAATTTTTTTTTTTTAAATGTGCCTTGATGACAGCTTTACACACTCCAACAATGAAAATGAAACAACTTATTTTACTCAAAACTTAGGGGGCCAAATAAAAGAAAGCCGCAATATAGAGGAACCATGCTGGACATCACGATGAGTGTCAACAAAACTTAAACAATCTATAAGAAAAATAGCATAAACACCATTGGAAATGTCTTTCTATCCAATAGATTCCATTTGTACAGAAATTATAATTGTCCAACAATCTAATGCCTGTCTAACATGAGCTCTCATTGTGTTTGCAAACAAGACAAAAATAATGGCATATCTGTATAGCATACCACCTTGGATCTATATGCTCAATCCCACAGACAGTGCGAACTCTGCTAAACAGGCCAGTGTAATTGACTACACAGTATACACAGTATTGCACAATATACCAAAATGTACGTACTTTTTCCATACTAGAACATAAAGAAACACTTCTGTACTAGAATTTGTTACTTTTGGTAATTCTGTAAAATGTGTAAAATTCTACTAATTTTTGGTTGATGACATGAGCATATGTGAGCAGTATAATATGAATACACAACCCAAATGTAATGTCAAATGCACTCATAACTTGACAGCAATATTTAGACTTTGCATTTGTCTGGGTTTGTTAGCAGTAGCCACTAGCCAGCCAGCCATAGACTAAAATAATAGCAGCAAGCACAAAATCAATTGCATTTCTAAGGTGTGTAGACAACTGCAACAAGCTTCAGAAATGAGCTTCAAAGCGTCGTTGTTTTGGAAGCAGACTATTTACTTAATACATTAAAATTATTTAGCTATAATGAGTAATGAATGTAATTTCACACAAGATCAGCATATTAACCCTGATGTATCAAATTACATTTTAAAACAACTTAAATGTAATTGGAAAATGATCTGCTCCGTCTCCGATATGGTTTTGCAAAGAAAATTGAAGGTATTCTGTAACTTAATGGCATTTTATTTTGGCAAGAAATTGAATAAAATATATTTCAGTTATCAACAATTTTCCTTATGCAAAACCATATCACTGTATATATACTTTTCTATTGTGTTATTGACTGTACATTTGTTTATTCCATGTGTAACTGTTGTTTGTGCCGCACTGCTTTGCTTTATCTTGGCCATGTGGCAGTTGTAAATGAGAACTTGTTCTCAACTGGCCGACCTGGTTAAATAAAGGTAAAATATATATTTTTAAATTTTGTTTAACGTTTAAAAGACAAAGCCCAGTGGTTATTCTGTGACTAGCTAATACGCTTTATGTTTTTATTGCCATGGTATTGATTCACTATCAGACTATCGTTTTGGTATCGAGTATTGTTTCTGTATCAAGTATTATGATACTAAACCTGGTATCAGTGTCGATGTCCAAAATCTGGTATCGTGACAAAACAGATGCTTTTCCATCAAGCAAGCCACAAGGAAAACTACAGTTATGAAAGTAATTGAAAGATCCTTGCCAACGGTTGCAAGATTCCCATACTATTATTTAACAACTCTCATACTTAATACTGCGTCATCATGGACATATTTGGCATATATGGGCCTAACTGGCTATCGTTTTAATGTTGACCATGTATATAACTGTCTTTTAGTCGATTCCTACTCATTCTGTGAAACAGAAGCTAGATGCTATCTGAAAGGTGGCCAAATTGCTAAAAGTGTTTACAGAAAGTGCCAACTTTGCTCTACCAACTCCCCTGTGGATTAGACAAGCCAACAGATTAAATTCATATAAACCTGTTGCCATTCTGCTGACTAATGTGTATCTGTGTTTTAGGATTGTGCTGTTGTACAGTACGCAAGCAAGCATAGTTCTGGTCTCCACAAAAATTGCCATTTTAGCACAAATATTTTCACTACATAATTGTGGTGGTGACTGCAATACATTAAGCTTAAGATCACTTTATTGGTCAATTGCACACAAAGTCAACCGAAACGTTACTTTGGCTCCGAAAGACACGCGGTTGTGGAGGGGGAGGTTAAGTACCTTAATCAAGAGCACAACAGGCAGTGGCATCTAGGATTTGATACCAGCAACCTTCTGGTTGCCAGCTCACTTCCCACCAGATTTTTCATAATAGGATGCAGTTTTCTAACTGGAAACTCCAGGTGCTGGCTCGCCTCTCTATGGGCTAGGATACCTGCCGCCCCCAAAGTGATAGATGGCATGATGTGTTTGGTAGAGCCTACCAGTGGTTGTCAACAGTTCACAAGTTCCTATTGAACATTCCCCATATCAGTGTAAACAGACAATTTGACAATTCCATATTTGATTGGTACTACCAAACTTGTTTGCACTATGCATTTGCACTTAGTTTTGATATTCTCAGTACATTTCAAGAAAACTCCTAGGGAGACTACAGTCTAGCAAGGAGGATTTATATTGTGTGTGTTTACAGGACGATGGTTAACCTAGCTACCTGACTAGTTAGGGCAATGTTTACAAATTTGCCAATTAGACAGTGGATCATGGGGCGCGTTCAGCAACAACCAACGTTGAGATAGCATATTTATATGTAGAAGAAACATGCATCTGACTTGTAGAATGAGGAAACAATTCAGCTCTTTTCGTGGCATTCATATCTGCAACGTCCGACTACTGAACGTGGCCGTGGTAACTTGGGTGGCAGTCTGCTCTCTTGCCAACTCCCCATGGAATTGTGAAAAGAACAGATCTGGGACCAGGCTAGAATCGTGGTGGCATGTGACTGCCACATAGCAAATAACAATAAAGCAAAGCAGAGTCAAGCCAGTTAATCTACAAAGTTGACACAAATTGCTAGAAGAAACAGATGCCATCACCAACAATCAGTGAAAGATGGCGACCTCCGGCGTGATTCAGGTCCTCCAACCCCCTCGCATCGTTGATGGAGACTTGTCCAACGGCAAAACGGATAGTCTTCAACTCTTCATGTGCACAGCCATGCATGATACTTTTCTAAGCTTGCCAGTTTAGCAATACATTATTTTAATTAGTAACAATCATTATAATAAATATTTGGCTAACTCAACCACTTCATATTAGTTTAGGTAGCAACAAGATACGACGTGGGAAGACGTAGCTTGCTACGTTGGCTAAGTTAGATAGTTACTGTTAGCTATGCAATGCTAAAAACAACGCACATCAAGCAACCCGTTACTGTAGATGGCTAGTACAGTAGCTAGCCAGACACCTCAGATCACTGGAATTTGGCTAGTTAACGTTAGCTACGAGGCCATCGTCTTTGCCAAATATTATAGGTGTAGCTAGTTAACGTTACCAACATCGAGTCGGCGAGCGAGCTGGCTAGCAGAGATAGCAAACTCGTTAGTTAGCAATGGGCGATACTCACCTTTCAGCTCTCACTGCACGGCGATGCAGACTGGTGGTAAGCAAGGCCTTGAATTGGCTTCCAGGCTGAATACGCACAGTATTAAAGCGAGCTAGTTACGAGTTAGCTATGATTAACTAATTAGCCGGTGTCTTCGAATGAGCAATAACAAACTGTTGATGGCTAAAAATAATACCCGCCCTTTTAAATCTTAGAAAACTAAATATCGTAGCTAACCTTAGCTTTCCCAACTAGCAATGCAAGCTAGCAAATCAATAGAAATGTAACTATTAACTTTGCACTTCAATTTGTTTGGTTCAGTCGGACTAAAATAATATTATTCTTCGAAATGTATCGAACGGCGGTTCTTCGAGTGGGAAAGTGGATAAGGAACATCAACCCTGAACTCTTAAAATACTGGATTTAACTTGAAGCGTTCGCTTGCTAGCTGCATCAACGATATACCAGTGGGGAATGGAGAAAATGCAGTTTCCCTTCCCTTTGGGAGTAGTTCAGACACCACCAAAGCTGTCACAAAAGCAAGGAACTCCCGCCTCCTACCACAATGAACATGCTCCTCGGTTGGTCGAAATTCAGTGGCTCACGGATCCACTCGTGATCAACGGTGTGGATCACAGGCCACATGGGCGTGGATTGGTTGAATTTAAAGGGTTGTACCGTATTATAAAGAAATCAGAAGTGTTGTTTAAAAAATCTAGCCTAATTTATTGGTCACCGACAATTCCATCAATGCTAGGTATACATGAAACTAGGAGATCAACACCCCAAATCAAAGTTGAAAGACATTCAACTTTAGAAATATTAATCCAACTGATATACTGCCTCCTCAATTAAATAAATATCAACAAAGTAGCTGGCCTCGATAGAATGGAACCCACATTTATAAAGTGGTCTGCTAATGTCATAATGTATTCTCTAGCAGATCGATTCAACATGTCTTTAACGACTGGTGAAATACCTTTTGTTTGGAAATGTGTCTGAGTGACTGAAATTCCTTAGATTGAAATAACTACAGACCAATAACAGCAATCTGTTCAAAAGTAAAACATATTTGAGAAATTAATACATTCCCAAATGTGTCAGTACCTAGATACATTTTGTTGAATTTCACCCTTTCAATCATGCTTTAGACCCAACCATTCTGCCACTCCAGCATTAGTGAAACGTACTGATGATAAACATTCTTAATTGGACCAAGGCAAACTACTTGTGTCATCTTGATTTCTACAATTGTAAAGTGACGTTGGAAACCCCCACTTCCGAATAAAACCCCCAAACCCCGATCAGCAGACCGAGCTTACCTCAATTACGAGATGGCTAAAGGTTGCAGACTATGTTTTTCTCCATTAGGAGGACAAAGGTTGTAGACCATTGCTGAATCTTTTAACCATACCACGTGGTTAAACTCTTAGACTATCGATACCGACAGAATAAGAACAAGTCTTTGATATTAATTACTAGTCTGCATCATTGAACTCGAAGAACGACAACGTCCCGAAATGTCCATTCTATAACGAAACGAATGAATGTCACTCTGAACTATCCACTATAAACACGACAGAGAGAGAGAGGGAGAGAGACGAACAATTCTACAAAAGAAATGAACTTTTCACCAGTGATCAAGACGACACACTGAGTGTAAATATATATATTGATTGCAATTGTTCCCGAATGAGTGAGCATTCATGTGCAAAGGATTAGCATTTCAATTGTTATAATTATGACTCTGTAGTGACTTCTTAGTCGACCCCCACTTCCCCTTTTGTCTAACAAGCCGCCATGCCGGTTTAGCCCACTAGGGCACATTCTCCTATCATTTCATGTAACCACATTTACCTTGTTTATTTGTTTGTTTATGCATTTGTGTGAATTACTTAGTTAGTAATAAATAAATGATTTAAGACAATTGATGTATGGATGACTCATAGTGAAGACTGGGTTCGTGCAGATAACCAACAATTTACGACGTTTGGAATGAGACTAACGTGAGTTAAAGTAAATAATTCATTAATTCGAAGACTAATTGATCAGATAAAATATCTGAAAAGTTATTTTAGGAAATGATAACTTTGTAATACGAACATTTTTCCTTGGTGCCACGACTTCCTAGTAATTACGGTTACATGATTAATCAGTCTACTTGCGTAATAACTAATTACAGAGAATCTTTGATAAAAAACTATTAGTCTTCAGTTAATGATACTAAAGAC
Source organism: Oncorhynchus mykiss (assembly GCF_013265735.2). NCBI lineage: Eukaryota > Metazoa > Chordata > Actinopteri > Salmoniformes > Salmonidae > Oncorhynchus > Oncorhynchus mykiss. The sequence goes on from NC_048592.1 coordinate 24,093,786, forward strand.
ACGACAGAGGACACGCCTTCTACTCGTAATTGGATATGACGAAAAAGGGGGTAAAATACAAAAAAAGATAGCAATGTGTTTTCATGGGACACAAATCCAAACTTATTGCTCTCAGTAGAGGTGTACCTCAAAGCTCAGTATTGACCCCTCGTCTTTTCTATATATTAATTTATCTAATTTGTCAGAACACTATCATTTATACGCTGATGATACGGTGCTCTATACATCAGGTTCAAATCTTTTGCAAATACAGTACAAGCAACTCTCAAGATGATTTAAAAACTTTACAAAAATGGTTTCTAGCAAATAATTTGGAAAGCATTTTGACAACTGGCAAGTGTCTTCACTGACACTTTCAATCTCTCCCTGTCTGTCTATAATACCAACATGTTTCCAGCAGACCACCATGGTCCCTGTGCCCAAGAACACTAAGGTAGCCAAAATGACTACCAACCCATAGCACTCATGTCTGTAGCCATGAAATGCTTTGAAAGGCTGGTTATGGCTCAACACCATTATCACAGAAACCCTACACCCACTCCAATTTGCATACCGCACCAAACAGATCCACAGATGATGCAATCTCTATTGCACTCCACACTGCCCTTTCACACCTGGACAAAATGAACACCTATGTGAGAATGATATTCATTGACTACAGCTCAGCGTTCAACACCACAGTGCCTTCAAAGCTCATCACTAAGCTAAGGACCCTGGGACTGAACACCTCCCTCTGCAACTGGATCCTGGAATTCCTGACGGGCAGCCCCCAGTTGGTAAGGGTAGATAACAACACATCTGCCCCGTTGATCCTCAACACGGGGGCCCCACAGGGATGTGTGCTCAGTGCCCTCCTGTACTCCCTGTTCAGTCATGACTGCACGGCCAGGCACGAATCCAACACCATCATTAAGTTTGCTGATGACACAACAGTGGTAGGCCTGATCACCGACAACGATGAGACAGAGACCTGACCGTGTGGTGCAAGGATCACAACCTCTCCCTCAACGTGATCAAGACAAATTAGATGATTGTGGACTACAGGAAAAGGAGGACCGGGCATGCCCCCATTCTCATCGACGGGGCTGTAGTGGATCAGATTGAGAGCTTCAAGTTCCTTGGCGTCCACATCACCAACAAACTAACATGGTCCAAGCACACCAAGAGAGTCGTGAAGAGGGCACGACAAAATCTATTCCCCCTTAGGAGGCTAAAAATATTTGGCATGAATCCTCAGATCCTCAAAAGGTTTTACAGCTGCACCGTCAAGAGCATGCTGACAGGTTTCATCACTGCCTGGTATGGCAACTGCTCGGCCTCCGACTGCAAGGCACTACAGAGGGTGGTGCGAACAGCCTAGTACATCACCAGGGCCAAGCTTCCTGCCATCCAGGACCTCTATACCAGGCGGTATCAGAAGAAGGCCCTAAAAATGGTCAAAGACACCAGGCACCCTAGTCATAGACTGTTCTCTCTGCTACCTCACGGCAAGCGGTACGGGAGTGCCAAGTACGGGAACGCCAGGTCTAGGTCCAAAAGGCTTCTAAACAGCTTCTACCCGCAAGCCATAAGACTCCTGAACAGCTAATCAAGTGGCTACCCAGACTATTTCAATTGCCCTCTCCCCCTTCTACGCTGCTGCTACTCTGTTATTATCTATGCATAGTCACTCTAATAACTCTACCTACATGTACATATTACCTCAATTACCTTGACACCGGTGACCCTGCACATGGACTCTGTACCGGTACCCCCTGTATGTATCCCCGCTATTGTTATTTACTGCTGCTCTTTCATTATTTTTTACTATTATTTCTTACTTTAAAAGTTGTATTCGGCGCATGTGACAAATACAGTTTGATTACACTAGAAAAAACAATTACCAATAAGCTTGGGTTACAATACAGATCTAATAATTGTGTTGCTGTATCCGTTAGAAAGACGTTAGTAACTCAACTGCTGCTTCCTCTCCTAGACTATGGCAACACCATCTATCAAAACACAACCAAGACCTTACTTTGCGAATTAGATGTAATTTATAACAATCTTTGCACAATGTAGAAATCACTAATTGGCTGTTACTCCCAAACAGAAGACAACTGCATTGGTACCAATAGTTTTATTTTTATGTATCGACAGACTTTACAAGATTCACACTACTCCTTTCGACATCAGTACCAATGACATATTCCAAGGGTATATCATGAGGTTGGAGTGTCACGACCATCGTATGAATAATTGAACTAAGGCGCAACGTGAGTAGAGTTCCACATTTTAATGATAGTGAGACTTCCAAAAACAACAAAGACATAACAATCGTGAAATACGTAGTGCACATAGGCACTCACAAAACAATATCCCACATCGCAGGTGGGAAAAAGGACACACAAAAACACTTGGGGTTGCCCTTGGGCTGTTTGTGGTCACGGACCCCGGTGTTGTCTCTGTCCTCCCTTACTCCTCGGCAACTCCCACCAAGGAAGGGTCTCTCATCCACCTAGTATCTCTTCCCATGTCCAACTCTCCTTCACCTCCTGGGCACGCTGCTTGGTCCTGACTAGGGGGGATATTCTGTCACGACCGTCGTATGAATAATTGGACCATGTCGCAGCGTGAGTAGAGTTCCACACTTTAATGATAGTGAGACTTCCAAAACGACAATGACATAACGATCGTGCACTGCATAGGCACTCACACAAAACAATATCCCACATCGCAGGTGGGAAAAAGGACACATTAAGTATGATCCCCAATTAGAGGTAACAATTATCAGCTGCCTCCAATTGGGAACCATACACACACACCAACATAGAAATATAATACCTAGAAACCCCCCTAGTCACGTCCTGACCTAAAACACCATAGAGAACCCAGAGGGCACTCTATGGTCAGGGCGTGACATGGAGTAAGATCTTTCAGATACAATGACCCAACTGACTGGAATAATTTACCTATTGAAATCAGGGTATTAAAATCACATTCAATTTAAGAAAGCCATTTTTCAAATGTTAAGAACAAACTGTGTTTTCAACTAATAGAAACATAACCATGTGAAGATATTTGTAAATATGTACTGTATGTATGCAACTGTATTTTATAGGTCATTTATTTGTTTTAGATGTAATTGTAGCAGTCGTTTTTAGTAGTTGTATTAGTAGTTGTAGCAGTAGTTTTTATTAGTTGTATTAGTAGTTGTGTCACACCCTGACCTTAGAGAGCCTTTTTATTTCTCTATTTGGTTAGGTCGGGGTGTGATTTGGGTGGGCATTCTAGTTTTCCTATTTCTTTGTTTGGCCTGGTATGGTTCCCAATCAGAGGCAGCTGTCTATCGTTGTCTGTGATTGGGGATCATACTTAGGCAGCCTTTTTTCCCCCTTTAGGATGTGGGATCTTGATTTTGTATAGGTGCTGTGTAGCCTGCAGAACATTACGTTCGTTTTGTATTCTGTTGTTTTTCGGTGTTCATTTTAAATAAAGGAAGATGTTCGCCTACCACGCTGCACCTTCTATAATTCATCTAACGACGGACGTAACAGAAAATCCCACCACAAACAGACCAAGCAGCGTGGCCAGGAGGAGCAGACATCCTGGACCTGGGAGGATATCTTGGCTGCTAAGGGATCCTGGACGTGGGAGGAGATCCTGGCCGGAAGGGATCGCCTTCCATGGGAGCAGACGGAGGCAGCGAGGGAGGTACAACGACGACACCGGGGTTTGCGTCCACAAAGACAGCCCAAATATTTTTTGGGGTGGGGCACACGGGGTGGTCGGCGGTACCGAGGTGTGAACAAGAGACAACCTGGGAGGAGGTAGAGAGGTGGTCAGTCGACCCAGGGAGAGTGCCAGAGCCCGCCTGGGATTCAATAGAACAGTGCGAGGAGGGATACCGGAGAATGGAGTTGGCGAGGAGTGTGCAGCAACGTAGGCGTTTGGAGGAGCGTGTCACCAGTCCGGTGCAATCTGGGCTGGTCCCACGCATCAGGCCTCCTGTGCGCCTCCACAGTTTTGTACGTCCTGTGTCTGCTCCTCGTACTCGCCCTGAAGTACATGTCCCCAGTCCAGTACGTCCTGTGCCTGCTCCTCACGCTCGTCCTGATTGCGTGGCACCAGCCCGGTGCCACCAGTGCCGGCCCCACGCACCAAGCTTCCGGCGACAGTTCCTATTCCAGAGCTTCTGGCGACAGTTCCCAGTCCAGAGCTTCCGGAGACAGTTCCTAGTCCAGAGCTTCCGGCGACAGTCCACAGTCCGGAACCTCCTGAGACGGTCCACAGTCCGGAACCTCCTGAGACGGTCCACAGTCCGGAACCTCCTGAGATGATCCTTGGCCCGGAGCCTCCTGTGATGATCCATGGCCTGGAGCCTCCAGTAATGATAAACGGTCCGGAGCCTCCAGTGATGATAAACGGCCCGGAGCCTCCAGTGATGATCCAAGGCACGCAGCCTCCAGTGATGATCCAGGGCCCAAAGCCTCCAGTGATGATCCACGGCCCGAAGCCTCCAGTGATGATCCACGGCCCGAAGCCTCCAGTGATGATCCACGGCCCGAAGCCTCCAGTGATGATCCATGGCCCGAAGCCTCCAGTGATGGTCCATGGCCCGGAGCCTCCAGTGATGATCCATGGCCCGAAGCCTCCAGTGATGATCCATGGCCCGGAGCCTCCAGTGATGATAAACGGCCCGGAGCCTCCAGTGATGATCCATGGTCCGGAGCCTCCAGTGATGATCCACAGCTCGAAGCCTCCAGTGATGATCCACGGCCCGGAGCCTCCAGTGATGATCCATGGCCCGAAGCCTCTAGTGATGATCCATGGCCCGGAGCCTCCAGTGATGATCCATGGCCCGGTGCCTCCATTGATGACACAAGGTCCAGAGTCTCCAGCAAGGGTCGGCAGTCCAGAGCCTCCAGCGACGGTCTGCAGTCCAGAGCCTCCAACGACGGTCGGCTGTCCAGACCCTCCAGCGATGGTCGGCGGTCCAGAGCCTCCAGCGACAGTCAGCGATCCGGAGCCTCCGGCGACGATCCACGGTCCGGAGCATCCTGCGACGGTCAGCGGTCCAGAGCCTCCAGCGACGGTCTGCGGTCCATGGCCTTCAGCGACAGTCTGCAGCCTAAAGCCTCCAGCGGGGGTTCCCAGTCCAGAGCCTCGTGCGAGGGTTCACCATCCGGAGCCTCCGGCGTCGGTCCGGAGTCCCCGGCGACGATCCACGGTCCGGTTCCTCCGGTGACGATCCACGGTCGGTTCCTCCGGCGACGATCTACGGTCCGGTTCCTCTGGCGACGATCCACGTTCCGGAGCCTCCGGCGACGATCCGCGGTCCGGTTCCACGGAAGCGGAGGGATCAGCGAGCAGAGCGGGGTCTATGTCCCGAACCGGAGCCGCCACCGAGGCTAGATGCCCACCCAAACCCTCCCCCATGGAGTCAGGTTTTGAGGATAGGATCCGCACCTTGAGGGGCGGGGGGGGTGGTACTGTCACACCCTGACCTTAGAGATCCTTTTTATTTCTCTATTTGGTTAGGTCGGGGTGTGATTTGGGTGGGCATTCTAGTTTTCCTATTTCTTTGTTTGGCCTGGTATGGTTCCCAATCAGAGGCAGCTGTCTATCATTGTCTCTGATTGGGGATCATGCTTAGGCAGCCTTTTTTCCCCCTTTAGGTTGTGGGATCTTGATTTTGTATAGGTGCTGTGTAGCCTGCAGAACTTTATGTTGTTTTTCGGTGTTCATTTTAAATAAAGGAAGATGTTCGCTAACCACGCTGCACCTTGGTCTAATTCATCTAACGACGGATGTAACAAGTTGGGGCAGTAGTTTTTATTAGTTGTATTAGTAGTTGTTAAAGTACATTTTTTTGTATTTGGACACTTGCAAAAAAGACGGTGCATCTCAAGAGACTTATTCTAGCAAAATTTCTGATAAATAAATAAATAATAAATAAATAGGTAATTAATTAATAGCATAATTAATACCAGGACCAATTGAATGAGGTTGTTGTTGTTGTTACTGATGCCATTGTTTTTGTATAGGTTTGGTTGGTTGAATTGAAGTGTCTTCAATAACAGAGTCTTTCAATAAATCACATTAAACTGGACCAGCCAATGTTTTGTGTAATATGTTTTTACACATTCCCAACCTCATAACAATACATGTGCTCATGCACAATGTAGGCCGATTCTTAGGCAACAGGCTTCATGAACATTTCTGAATAGGAATTAGATAACGACGAAGGAGGCAATAGGTCTATAGGCATGCATTATTTAGCACGAAGATAGAGTAGGACATGCAGCACACATAAACAACAGCGGTTCCATCTTGACTCAACCCCCTGAAGTTGTGGGTGGATGACATAAAGTCAATAAGACACTGCAGTATTCACAAATGGGGAGCCAGAGGGAATGACAGTCAGTCTTTCTTTGTTGTCTGCAATGAATAATTAAGCTATAATGTCTACATGCAAACAAATAAGAATTTGTTCTTTAACTGACTTGCCTAGTTAAATAAATGTAAAAAAAAAAAAAAAAATGCCAGTGCTTTATTCAATACTTTTTTAATTTATTTAACCTTTATTTCAAATCAAATGTTATTGGTCACATACACATGGTAAGCAGGTGTTAATGCGAGTGTAGCGACATGCTTGTGGTTCTAGTTCCTACAGTGCAGTAATATTTTACAAGTAATCTAACAATTCCCCAACAATTTCCTAATACACACAAATCTAACAAGTAATCTAACAATTAACCAAAAACTACCTAATACACACAAATCTAAAGGGGTGAATGAGAATATGTACATATAAGTATATGGATGAGCGATGGCCGAGCAGCATAGGCAAGGTGCAGTAGATGGCATAAAATATATGTATATATTGTATATACATGTATATACATGTGATATGAGTAATGTACGATATGTAAACATTATTAAAGTGGCATTTTTTTAAAGTGACTACTGATCCATTTATTAAAGTGTCCAGTGATTTCACTGGATGAATAAATATGAAGCGTTTCCAAGCCTACTGGCGGGCAGTGGGAGAAGATGGAACGAGGTGGATTTTGACCTAGATTTATACATATTTGATCTCAATACAGTTTTCTGTTCCCAACACTATAATGTGTTATGAACAGAGTGGACTAGGTTTTGTCGACTTTAGCCTTTGCCAAAGTTTTAAAAATCGCGTTGTTCAGAAGGAGCGCAAAGTCGAATTGAGTTACTGCACACGCGCATTTCACAGAGTAGGCGTTCCCTAACAGAAATATGCAGATATTTGCTGGAATGGGCCAATAGGATCTCGCTAGCTCGTGCTTGGCTCTGCACGCCTACTTGCTTGCTCTGCCCACAATGACTCATCTGTTCTATGCTGATTTGATGAATGTCTTGTATGACAAAAACCATTACAAGCTGGTTTTGGGACAGATCAACATCGCAAAGAATTTGATTGACAAGTAAGAAGCTGACTTCTTCCACTACTTATTTGCTTCCACTGATAATGTACACTGTTCAACTTGGTGTTCTCACTCGTGTTCTCCTTGCAGTGTTTCCAAAGACTATGTTTGACTGAAGCGAGCTTCTCTGGGTCGAATGTGCACCATCATGAAGCGACAGAAGCAAAGCTTGGAATACCTGGAACAAGGTAATCTTGCAGTTATTTCCTTTGTTTGATGAAAGGCTTGTCATGCATGTCTGAAAATGTCTCTGGTTTGCATATACTAGAACAGTGTTTCCCAAACTCAGTCCCAGGGACCCCATTTTGGATTTTGCCCAACTACACAGCAGAATCAAATGATGAAGGCTTGGTGATTAGTTGATTATTTGAATCAGTTCTGTAGTGGTAGGGCAAAACCCAAAATGTGACCCCTTGGGGTCCCTAGGACCGACATTCGGGAACCCTGTACTAGAAGATACTTCAGACATTTGGCTCCGGTTGTCATTGTTGATGTCTTGTTTACATTTAATGGTTGTTTTACTAGTGCACCAGCATCTTTCCTATTTACAAACAATTGATCCCAATACTCGGACTCTACTGCTTTGTGGATATCCCAATGTGGGCAAGTCTAGTTTAATCAACAAGGTACACATCCCTATTGCTGTTATTCTTTGTCATTTCAATGGTTAATACAACCTTTCTGTGTAATTTGTGATTATAATACAGTGTTCAATGGTTTCATGGCACAATTTGGGCAACCATTGTTAGAGGCATTGCGATAAGTTCTTGTCTGCTTTGCTGCACGATGGATCACGCTTATCTTGGTCAGATCGTAATTATAAAATGTGTTGTCAATGGCTTACCTTGTTAAATGGAAATAGGTTTAGGTTTATTTGAACATTTTGTTACATTTGCAGAACATGGGTAAAAATGTGTCATACAATTAGGGTTGCACATTTTGGGAAATATTCAGAGATGGAAACTTTCGGTGGGAATATATGGGAAATATATGCAAATTAATATTAATACCATTTAATTGTAGATGGTAGTGTAACATATCATATGGAGACAGAAACATAAACCTTTTACCTTATCATAAGTAGAAATAATTGCAAATGATTAAATCCTTCCAATAGAAAGGGAATATTGAATGATCCCCAATGATCCATCGCATCTCCCAAAAACGTTTTCAACATACATCTACCGTGTCGTGGCAATATGGCAGTCGTGCCAATATATCTAGTCTAGAAACTAAAGCTTTTAGTTGTCTTCCTCTCAGGTTTCCATGTCTTCTCCCTGGACCTCCTCAATGTCCACCTTTTGAACATCAGACTCTGAGGCCTCATCTTCAATGTCACTTTCCAACCTTGTTGAGGATAGCTCGTTGTCAGGCTCAAAAAGCCTCAAATTTGCCCAGTTGGCCACCAATTTTGCAACCCTTGTATTGGTAAGCCTGTTGCGTGCTTTGGTGGGTGTGTGTTCCCAAACAAGGACCAGTTGCGCTCCGAGGCGGCTGATGTTGGTGGGATTTGGAGGATGGAGTCAACAAGGGAAATTGCCTCAGAGCCACAGTCCCTTCCACCAGGTGGCTGATGAGATATATTGCCACGTCTGCCATATTGCCACGACTGCCATATTGCCACGACTGCCATATCGCCTCTCCATACCAAAGCTCTTGCTTGGAAGTGTACTTCGCCAGACTGGCAAGAACCTTGCCCTCATCCAGAACAAGGTGGCGAGACACGGTAGTGATGACACCATAGGCCTTGTTGATGACACCATAGGCCTCTGCACCAGCATGCTCTTGCCAGCATACTTGGGGTCCAACATGTACGCTGCAGCATATATGGGCATCAGGCAGAAGTCATCAGGCAACAGTGAAGTGGGCAGGGCACTACTGATTTCTTCTCTTACATCTGCAAGCAGAGTCTGAACATCATACAGGATGGCATTGTCTCCCTCAATTGCGTATAATGGCTACTGCTTTAGGTTTCAGGCTGCTTACCACTCTCCCAAAATACATCATCCAGAAGGATCCTCTTGATGGGGCTGTCCATATTAGCAGACTGTGATATGGCCATTTCTTGGAGAGACTCCTTCTCCTCCAGGAGACTGTCAAACATGATGACAACACCACCCCAGCGTGTGTTGCTGGACAGCTTCAATGTGGTGCTCTTATTCTTCTCACTTTGCTTGGTGAGGTAGATTGCTGCTATAACTTGATGACCATTCACTTACCTAACCATTTCCTTGGCTCTCTTGTAGAGTGTATCCATTGTTTTCAGTGCCATGATGTCCTTGAGGAGCAGATTCAATGCATGAGCAGCACAGCCAATGGGTGTGATGTGAGGGTAGGACTCCTCCACTTTAGACCAAGCAGCCTTCATGTTCGCAGCATTGTCTGTCACCAGTGGACATACCTTCTGTGGTCTAAGGTCATTGATGACTGCCTTAAGCTCATCTGCAATGTAGAGATCAGTGTGCCTGTTGTCCCTTGTCTGTGCTCTTGTAGAATACTGGTGTAGATGATGTAGTTAATTATTCCTTGCCCACGAACATTCGACCACCCATCAGAGATGAGAGATTGCAGCACAGTCTGCTTTCTCTATGATTTGCTTAACCTTCACGTGAACTCTGTTGGTTTGGTTGGGGGGGTGTATGCTGGGGTGTATGCTGGGCGAAGAACATTCAGAAATCTCTTCCGATGCACATTACCTGTGAGCATCAGAGTTGAACCAGTTGCATACACATTGCATACACAGCCCGAGCAAGACATTATTCTGCATTTCTCTGACTACATTCCTCCATTGAGTCAAAAAAAAATTCTGCTTCCAGGAGGACCAAGAGCTGTTGCTATCGATAAGGTGTCTGATTAATAATTTTCACCCTGAATAAAAGTAGAGGGACTTTTGTCAGAGGTTGCTTGTTGTGAGCGCTGAGGGAACTTTATGCACTTGGCCAGATGATTCTGTATCTTTGTTGCATTCTTGACATATGATTTGGTACAGTACTTGCAAATGTACACCGCTTTGAAATGTCTCCACACATCAGATAGTGCCCGTCGCATTTTCCTGTAAAGATTAGAAATAAATTAGTTTAAAAAATAAACATACAATTCCATGTACAGATAAATAGAAATGTTTTACAATGAAACATGTATTGAAACGGGTGAATTATCACTCTTCAGTTAGCAGCCTCAAGCAAGCTAAAACACACATGGTAGAAAAAACAAACTAGCAGAAATTGATAACAAGTTAGAAATTATTTAAACACACTTTGCTGTAGACTACTATTTACGAGTAAACAAAAAATCATGATTGTCATATTCACCCCACCCAGTATTGTAATCTAAACTTACCAGAAAGCATGTAGTCCTTGGCTCAGACAGTGTAGTAGTGTGGGCTCAATAGCATCTCATTAGTGTGCAAGATCTTGAGAATCAGCGAGTGAGAGTGCACTGCACATGTGATAGTAGAATGCGCTGTGCATTGAGGGTTGCAATTCCATTGAATTGTGGATAGTTTAACCAAAATATGCCTCAAGACCTAGAATTGCCTTGTGTATCCCACAATTTTCTTTTCACTGTTATAAGCTAACTTTTTGATGAATTTTAAGCCTGTGAATTATGGGAATTTTGCTTAACTTCCCATGGAACATTTCTGGAAAGTTTCTGACCCTTTGCAACCCTACATATACAATACATTGTAGTAGTGCAAGAAAAGATGTTGACAGAGCTGAACTGTCTTTCCAAGGTCACCAGAGCTGATGTTGAAGTCCAGCCCTATGCCTTCACCACCAAGTCCTTGTTCGTCGGCAACATGGATTACAAATACCTTTGTTGGCAGGTAACATGATGCACTTACACGATCCTCACGCCAGCTATATCTGGCTGGAATACTTTGGAAAGAGGTGAGTGTACATGCATATATGCATGCATACAGTACCAGTCAAAAGTTTGGACTCCTACCCATTCAAGGGTTTTTCTTTATTTTTACTGTTTTCTACATTGTAGAATAATAGTGAAGACATCAAAACAATGAAATAACACATATGGAAACATCTAGTAACCAAAGAAGTGTTAAACAAATCAAAATATATTTGATTTTCTTCAAAGTAGCCACCCTTTGCCTTGACAGCTTTGCACACTTTTGGCATTCTTTCAACCAGCTTCACCTGGAATGCTTTTTCAACCATATGCTGAGCACTTGTTGGCTGCTTTTCCTTCACTCTGCGGTCCAACTCATCCCAAACAATCTCAATTGGGTTGAGGTCGGGGGATTGTGGAGGCCAGGTCATCTGATGCAGCACTCCATCACTCTCCTTCCTAGTCAGATATCCCTTGCACAGCCTGGTGGTGTGTTGGATCATTGTCCTGTTGAAAAACAAATTATATTCCCACTAAGCTCAAACCAGATGAGATGGCGTTTTGCTGCAGAATGCTGTGGTAGCCATACTGGTTAATTGTGCCTTGAATTCTAAATAAATCACTGACAGTGTCACCAGCAAAGCAGAGTGAAGGAAAAGCAGCCAACAACTGCTCAGCATATGTGGGAACTCGTTCAAGACTCTTGAAAAAGCATTCCAGGTTAAGCTGGTTGAGAGAATGCCAAGACTGTGCAATGCTGTCAAGCTACTTTGAAGAATATCAAATACAAATGGATTTTGATTTAACACTTGGTTACTACATTATTCCATGTGTTATTTCAAAGTTTTGATGTCTTCACTATTATTCTACAAATGTAGAAAATAGTAAAAATAAAGAAACCCTTGAATGAGTATGTGTCCAAACTTTTGACTGGTGCAGTGTGTGTGTGTGTGTTATTAATTTGTGTGTGTGTGTGTATTTGATATTCATACACATTGCCACCAGATGTGTTATTGGCTAAATACTAGAGCACTGCACACAGTGCCGTCAAAGTTTTCAGACCCATTGACTTTGTCCACATTGTTACATTACAGACTAAATCTAAAATGGATTAAATAAATATCTTAAGCAATCTACACCCAATACCCCATAATGCTCAGGTGCATCCTGTTTCCATTGATCATCCTTGAGATGTTTCTACACCTTGATTGGAGTCCGCCTGTGGTAAATTCAATTGAATGGACATGATGTGGAAAGGCGCACAGCTGTCTATATAAGCTCCCACAGTTGACAGTGCATGTCGGAGCAAAAACCAAGCCGTGAGGTTAAGGAGTTGTCCGTAGAGCTCCCGAGACGACAGGATTGTGTCGAGGCACAGCGGAAGGTTACCAAAACATTTCTGCAGCATTGAAGGTCCCCAAGAACCCAGTGGCCTCCATCATTCTTAAATGGAAGAAGTTTGGAACCACCAAGACTCTTCCTGGAGCTGGCCACCTGACTAAACTGAGCAATCTGGGAGAAGTGCCTTGGTCATGGAGGTGACCAAGAACCCAAATGGTCACTCTGACAGAGCTCCGGAGTTCCTCTGTGGAGATGGTTGTCCTTCTGGAAGGTTCTCCCATCTCTGCAGCACTCCACCAATCAGGCCTTTATGGTAGAGTGGCCAGATGGAGGCCACTGCTCAGTAAAAAGCAACATGCCACCCCGCATGGAGTTTGCCAAAAGGCACCTAAAGACTCTCACACCATGAGAAACAAGATTCTCTGGTCTAATGAAACCAAGATTGAACTCTCTCGCCTGAATGCCAAGCGTCACGTCTGGAGGAAACCTTCACCATCCCTACGGTGAAGCATGGTGGTGGCAGCATCAAGCTGTGGGGAAGTTTTTCAGCGGCAGGGACTGGGAGACGAGTAGGGATCGAGGCAAAGATGAATGGAGAAAAGTACAGAGATCCTTAATGAAAACCTGCTCCAGAGCTCTCCTCAGACTGGGGTGAAGGTTCACCTTCCAACAGGACAACGACCATAAGCACACAGCCAAGACAATGCAGGAGTGGCTTCGGGACAAGTCTCTGAATGTCCTTGAGTGGCCCAGCCAGAGCCCGGACTTGAACCCCATCGAACATCTCTGGAGAGACCTGAAAATAGCTGTGCAGCAGCACTCCCCATCCAACCTGACAGCGTTTGAGAGGATCTGCAGAGAAGAATGGGAGAAACTCTCCAAATACAGGTGTGCCAAGCTTGTAGCATCATACCCAAGAAGACTCAAGACTGTAATAGCTGCCAAAGGTGTTTCAACAAAGTACTGAGTTAAGGGTCTGAATACTTATGTAAATGGAATATTTAAGTTTTTCCTTATGTTTTTTTTGTGCAGAATTTTCTAAACTTGTTTCTGCTTTGTCATTATGGGGTATTGTGTGTAGATTGATGTGGGACGGGACAAATGAATCCATTCTAGAATAAGGCTGGAACCTAACAAAATGTGTAAAAAGTCAAGGGATCTGAATACCGAAGGCACTGTACACATTAAGTACCCTTTGTAGGTCTGTGATGAAAAACCATGTGCCATGCTGAGCCTGTGATGGATAACCTCTACCACAGTATATGAAACCTTCAATAAAATACCCTGGGTAGTGATAGTTTCTCTTTCAATCGGCAGGAGTAGAATATGAGTAACACCTGGACCATTTCATGTGTATAGCTAACTCCATATTTGGCCGTAGGTGGTTGACACCCCAGGGATCTTGGACCACCATTGAGATGCAGGCCATCACAGCCCTGGCGCATCTGTGTTCTGCCGTGTGCTACGTGATGGATGTCTTCGAGCAGTGTGGCCAAACCCTGGAGCAGCAGCAACGAGCTCTTCAACAACATTTGGCCCCTCTTTGTCAAAAAGGTCAGAGCACCATTGATGATTTAAGACTGCATTACAAATTACACACTACTCCATTTATAGTGCATTAGTTTTTTACCAGGGTCCATAGAACTCTGGTCAAAAATAGGTTGCTATTTAGGAACTATATAGTGAATAGGGTGGGATAAAATATGTAAGTACCATGGATAACCTTTTAAATGTAGCTGTCACAAGTTGTAGGCTTGTGAGTAACAGTCAACAGTGCAAAAGTGAGAACCTTTTCCCTTTTAAAGCGCTCTGCTAAAATTGTGGGGGTGAAGCCTCAAGCTTGGCTGTTGCAGGCATGCGAGCACGGGTACACCAAGGAAGGATAGAAAAGGCTAGGACCGACTGTCACAGCTGATTTCCTCCTCTTCGTCTGAAGAGGTGTAGCAGGGATCGGACCAAAATGCAGCGTGGTAAGTGTCCATAGTTGTTTTTAATGAATAAACCAAAACACTACGAAACGTGAAATAACCGAAACAGTACCGTGTGGTGAAACAGACACGGAAACAATCGCCCACAAAATACCCAAAGAACATGGCTGCCTAAATATGGTTCCCAATCAGAGACAACGATAAGCACCTGCCTCTAATTGAGAACTAATCTAGGCAACCATAGACTTACATAAACACCTAGAAAGGACACACCCCATAAACATACAAAACCCCTAGACCAGATAAAACACACAAATCCCAATACGTCCACTCCTATTTAGAGTTTATCTTGTGATCTCGACAAAACAACTTTTGTGTAGTAATCATGAAATCAATAAGTTTTCGTCACGACATAACGAGGGATCTTTTTTTTTTTTCATTCATATGTCCTTTCTGGACTTGGTTTTTAATAATTCGTACTAATATTTTCTTGAATTTCAGGCCTGTGACAAACTTCTGGCCGATCGTGTCCATGGCAAAATGAAGGTCGAGAAGGTGCATGATGTTCTCAACAGATTGCATTTAGCAGTACCTGCTAAGAGGGATGAAAAGGTAGGCAAAATACTATACTTTCTGTAGAGGTGCATGTCTTTCCACACCAAAGTTAAACATGTATGCATGATTTTACTAATGTTGTACTATTTTTATTTTATGGTATATAAATTTGAATGGGAACAGGGGAAATTGGGCATGTCCTTTTAAGTATGCTCATTAGACTGTTTTCTCAACACTAGGTGAGACCACCATTTGTTTTCATTTTTTCCCTGTGTATGTAAAAGACAATATATTTTCACATGCTACAGCTCTTATGCTGTAGTGCAGGGGTCTAAATAAGTGCCTGAATAGAGCGGAATAATGAAAAAAGCATTGGAACTGGCTTCGAGGTCCGGAGTTTAGTTTGAGGGCTGTAGTGTATTCACACATTTCTGCTCATGCCCATTCAGAGCCACTATGCGGTGAATGCCCGTAGATCCCGGAGTGTTGGTGTTGCCAAGAAACGCAAGCGTGAGGCATCCATAGCTCCCACCACTCAAACCCGCAGCCAGAATGGTAGAGTGGGGGACGAGAGGCAATCTGGTGTTCGTGATCCTAAGTTTTGTGATGGCTATTTATAGAGTTTATCCGGTTTATGTATTATGATGCATTTACCTGACACTTCAACATTATATGGCAGCCATGTTTGCTCCCCCTTATGATTACATGGGGAATGTACAAAAAAATACGATAAAACTGAATGTCTAGAATGAGCAATATAATGCATTTACATCACACTACAACATTATATGGGGGAATATTTAAATAATGCTATGTAACTGAATGTATAGAATTAGAACAATATTCTAAAAGTTGGCATAACTCAATGTGTA
Organism: Oncorhynchus mykiss; assembly: GCF_013265735.2. NCBI lineage: Eukaryota > Metazoa > Chordata > Actinopteri > Salmoniformes > Salmonidae > Oncorhynchus > Oncorhynchus mykiss. The sequence goes on from NC_048592.1 coordinate 24,109,770, forward strand.
GCTCTGGGCTACTTCATCTTTTCCTGTCATCAGGTGAATTGGCTTGTGTTAAAAATATGCACAATGCATATTGGGAAAGTGTTAGTCCCCTGGCTTAAAGAAACATAGTCTTAGGAGATGTTATGATTGTGTGTGTCTGAAGTGGCACCCTATTATGGGCCCAGGTCAAAAGTACTGCTCTATATAGGGATATGAGTGACATTTGGGACACAACCTGTGTTTTACTAAGGGTTTACTGAAAGTATTTTTTCCTGTATAGATGGCGAAGAAGGCCAAGAAGTTGATGAAGAGCCAACAGAAGGACATGAACTGCCAGGGGAAGAAGGGAGAGGCAGACAGACATGTATTTGACCTCAAGCCAAAACCTATTTTTCTCTGGCAAGAGAATGTCCGGAACAAACGATCACAGATAAAGGCATTGATCGATGAGGTTGGCGCGGTTTTCAGTGTAATCCAGCTTCTGTCAGAATTGTATACTTTTCACTGGAGTAAATCTGAAAATAAATGTTTGCCCTTTTCTGAATTATCTTTCATCATATTGAGGTAATGAGTGACACAAGTGACATTCCTGGTTTTGGAAAGCTGCGTAGTGGAGCACAAACCTCAATTCACCACAAGGTATCAGCCAGCAATTTTAGTGGTAGTTTTACTTCTGTGTCACTTACATGAACACCCACTGTCAAAGCTTCCAATTGCTGTGGCTACCAATTGTGATAAATAATCTCAAAGCGCATTCAAGTGAAGTGTACTTGAATTGTAAACTGTAAATGGAACGTATTGCCTTAACTCCTAGAATGTATCAATTGTATTGCTTTGGTGTAGCTAGAAACAAAGAAGATGAAGCTGCACACACGGTAACAGTTAAGTCCTCTCAACAAATGTGAGTTTATTCTACTGTGTACACTGCAGTGGGGGAAGTGATCAAATTTATAAACTGGTGCTTTATTAAAAATGATTATTAAAAATAAATGTGAATAATTTACTATCTTACGCTGTCTGTTAATTCCAGTGTGATGAAAAAATAGATATATCTACAATTTTAGGAAAATCATAGCTTGTGTGAATGAGAAAAATATTGTGGTCCTACTTGACTCATGGGGTTTGTCCAAAGGGGGTGTTGAAAACAAAAATTTGGGCAATGAACCCGGAACTAGGCGTAACTTCCTTCGGTGGCCCGGATGAAACGGCCAGTCAGTTAGCTGCTATCTGTTTGATAGTGGGTAGCTGCATAAACTGTCAAAAGAAGGGAAGCTAGACGTCAACAAGTATAAATATTTGTTTGTCGTAGATAATGGCAAATGGGTTCATGGCAGAATAAATTTCAGAGCGACTTGGAACAAATATCTGGATTTCTAGTATTGTAAGTATATGTATTTTTTATTCTATTGTATGTGCACGGTTCTCTGCTAGCGAGTTCGCTAGCTCACTAACTAGCTCGGTACGTCAATTCAGTTAACTAGTTAGCGTCGTTGTAGGTCGCCGTAGCTATTTTTTGTAGTTGTCAATTGGGGTGTACATTTTGTTCAAAATAGCTAGATAATAGACAGTCTTCGTTCTGTCACCTCAGTAATATCAATGAACATTTGTCAGATGGGTAGCATGAGTTATTTCGCGTCATAACTAGCTAGCTAGGTAGTTTGACAGCTAGCTAGTCTGGTTATAACTACGTTCTTACTAGGGGATCAGGCAGGGTGGCTTGACAGGGATTTTATTTTAGGTTCATCTTCAACAGTAATTGTTAACTTGCAGTAACGTTTGATAGGATGTATTGTGTCACATTCGTTGAACGTTTTCTTGCCTGACATCAGTCCTTCACACACCCCTTCAAGGGCAACATAATTCCAATATTGACATGTGGACATCACATAGTTATTATCAGTCATGATATGAAGTTAATCTAATGTTTTAGCTATTCCATTTATTTTATGATGACTCCAGTACCTATCAGACATGCTCAGAGTCCTCAAGATGTCCTCTTTAAATCAATGATGATGCCCCTGGGAGCTGTAAAGATATGAATGAGAATATGATAAATACTGTTTGCATGTGGGGTATGTGTACCTGAACATCTCCAAAGGCAACAGTATATACCACAATCTTTGGCCATACTGACTAAGGAAGACACTCTTAGTATGTATAGGTATGGCCTTGTGTAAAGACCTCTGGAATAGCTCCGAACTAATATGGCTAATCATTTTAACCATGTACTTTGCTTCCTCCTTTACAGTTTCACATAGGAAGGTTGGGAGTCTATGAGTAGGGATGCCTGTCGAAAGTGGAAGCAGTGCAGCTTCTCGCCAGGCCAAGCAGAAGCGCAAGTCCCACAGCCTGTCCATCCGCCGGACCAACAGCACAGAGCAGGAGCGCACAGGTTTACAGAGGGAGATGTTGGAGGGACAGGTGAGGACTGGGCTGGGGGGGGCATGAGAACAATACACAGATTAGTAGAGTTTTCATTTGCTTTTATCTGTCTGAATGTTGTCATCATGACTAGAGATTTTCCTATCTGAACACAAACTAGGATATCCTTGTCAGATTGCAAAATTGTATAGAATAGAATGAGGCAATCCACATGTCTGTGGTAGTTGTGTTCTTATCTTGGGTGCACTAATGGCCCTGTCGTTTGAACCAATAGGTTCACTAGTCTAAAATAGGCCTAATCCCTTTACACTGTGATCCATCAGTTTAGAGAGCATGAAATGCTGTTGTGCTGTTTAACCATCAGAATCAATGTGTGCTCTTCTGTCCCTGATCAAGTGATGCAAGTGGACTCAAGCTAATCTATTTCAACATCACTTAGTTAAGTCAATTATATGATATAAAGTGTATGGATGCAGTTATAAGAACAGAACATATTCAGTTGAATGATACATCAGACTACATGATATACAACAGCCAAAATATACTTCCCCTATCATAAAATATAAATTAGCCTAACATTGATTTAGCAAACAGTTGTAATCCAAGTAGTAAGTTAATGTAGGTATTTTTGTGGAATTGTTTATTCAATTATCTTAGTTCTATGTTAGCTATTATAAACGGTCTGGTTCGAGCTCTGAATGCTGATTGGCTGACAGCTGTGGTATATACCACGGGTATGACAAAACGTACATTTTTTTCTGCTCTAATTTCATTGGTAACCAGTTTACAATAGCAAAAAGGCACCTTGTGGGTTTGTGGTATATGGCCAATATACCACGGCTAAGGGCTGTATCCAGGCACTCCGCTTTGAGCTTAAGAACAGCCCTTAGACGTGGTATATTGGCCATATACCACACCTTCTTGGGCTTTATTGCTTAATTGTCTTCAGACTTTCTACACTCCAACACTGAACAAACAGATTAAGATAAATTCTATGTCTGATCATTAAAGGCATGCCCAGACAATAATTAAGGGGATGCCCAGATAACTATGGGGATCAACTGTAAAATGCCACTTGCCTTTGTCAGTATGTCTTTTTCATAGTAGTGTATGTTTTCAGCTTTTTTCTGCATATTATTGTGGTAGCATGTAGCGTTACTTCAGAGGAATAATTCATCTTTCTCTTAAATTATTCGGGACATGGGGCAAACCACTTAATCCAACTTTTGTTTTTACTCTGGCTACTTTGATAAGTCTAACTCTGCTGATAATCTGCGTCACCATTTGAAACCTGAGGTAAGTTAGGTGTTCAGAAACACTGCAGCTGTGCCAGAATGTAGAGTACCGGCCTCTCGAGTGGCGCAGTGGTCTAAGGCTGTGCCACTAGAGATTCTGGGTTCAAGTCCAGGCTCTGTCGCAGCCGGCCGTGACCGGGAGACCCATGGGGTGGCGCACAATTGGCCCAGCGTCGTCCGGTTTAGGGGAGTGTTTGGCCGGCAGGGATGTCCTTGTCCCATCGCGCACTAGCGACTCTTGTGGCGGGCCGTGCGCGGTGCACTCTAACATGGTCGCCAGGTGTACAGTGTTTCTTCCGACACATTGGTGCGGCTGGCTTCCGGGTTAAGTGGGCATTGTGTCAAGAAGCAGTGCGGCTGGGCAGGGTTGTGTTTCGGAGGACGCACGGCTCTCGACCTTCACCTCTCCTGAGTCCGTACGGGAGTTGCAGCGATGAGACAAGACTGTAACTACCAATTGGATACCACGAAATTGGGGAGAAAAAGGGCAACAAAAAAAAAATATGTAGATTACCTTCTCAATAGCATACTAAATAGTTTAGGTGTAATGTAGTGTTCTCTCTCCCTAGGTTCATTCACACACTATGCAGTTCCTTTCCCCTTGCCAAAACATTCAATTCTATTAAAGGGATTTTGGCAATAAGGCTCATTAACTACTTCCTCGGAGTCCAATGAACTCCAATATATCATTTTTATGTCTGCGTGCAGTTTGCGCTAGTGTAATGACCATCTACGGGTATCTACGCTAACGCTAGTTAGCAATGGTTCGCAAAACTACCTCTAACTTTTTTCATACTGGACACTGAGACATAAAAATGGTGTCTGCAAGTTCATCTGACTCTGCGGAAAAATCCAGAAGTACAGCAAGCTTGATTCAACATGTTCTGTGCTCCTATCCAGAAAATCTGTTTTCAGTATTGCAAATCTCTCCATTGCTATTAGCGCAATGACATGCTAGCTGTTCCCATAGACTTCCAATCATTGAGCCAATTACTATCCATTTAAAAGCTTGTCTATATGTGTGCATATACAGTGCCTTGCGAAAGTATTCGGCCCCCTTGAACTTTGCGACCTTTTGCCACATTTCAGGCTTCAAACAAAGATATAAAACTGTATTTTTTTGTGAAGAATCAACAACAAGTGGGACACAATCATGAAGTGGAACGACATTTATTGGATATTTCAAACTTTTTTAACAAATCAAAAACTGAAAAATTGGGCGTGCAAAATTATTCAGCCCCCTTAAGTTAATACTTTGTAGCGCCACCTTTTGCTGCGATTACAGCTGTAAGTCGCTTGGGGTATGTCTCTATCAGTTTTGCACATCGAGAGACTGAAATTTTTTCCCATTCCTCCTTGCAAAACAGCTCGAGCTCAGTGAGGTTGGATGGAGAGCATTTGTGAACAGCAGTTTTCAGTTCTTTCCACAGATTCTCGATTGAATTCAGGTCTGGACTTTGACTTGGCCATTCTAACACCTGGATATGTTTATTTTTGAACCATTCCATTGTAGATTTTGCTTTATGTTTTGGATCATTGTCTTGTTGGAAGACAAATCTCCGTCCCAGTCTCAGGTCTTTTGCAGACTCCATCAGGTTTTCTTCCAGAATGGTCCTGTATTTGGCTTCATCCATCTTCCCATCAATTTTAACCATCTTCCCTGTCCCTGCTGAAGAAAAGCAGGCCCAAACCATGATGCTGCCACCATGTTTGACAGTGGGGATGGTGTGTTCAGGGTGATGAGCTGTGTTGCTTTTACGCCAAACATAACGTTTTGCATTGTTGCCAAAAAGTTCAATTTTGGTTTCATCTGACCAGAGTACCTTCTTCCAGATGTTTGGTGTGTCTCCCAGGTGGCTTGTGGCAAACTTTAAACAACACTTTTTATGGATATCTTTAAGAAATGGCTTTCTTCTTGCCACTCTTCCATTAAGGCCAGATTTGTGCAATATACGACTGATTGTTGTCCTATGGACAGAGTCTCCCTCCTCAGCTGTAGATCTCTGCAGTTCATCCAGAGTGATCATGGGCCTCTTGGCTGCATCTCTGACCAGTCTTCTCCTTGTATGAGCTGAAAGTTTAGAGGGACGGCCAGGTCTTGGTAGATTTGCAGTGGTCTGATACTCCTTCCATTTCAATATTATCGCTTGCACAGTGCTCCTTGGGATGTTTAAAGCTTGGGAAATATTTTTGTATCCAAATCCGGCTTTAAACATCTTCACAACAGTATCTCGGACCTGCCTGGTGTGTTCCTTGTTCTTCATGATGCTCTGCGCTTTTGACGGACTTCTGAGACTATCACAGTGCAGGTGCATTTATACGGAGACTTGATTACACACAGGTGGATTGTATTTATCATCATTAGTCATTTAGGTCAACATTGGATCATTCAGAGATCCTCACTGAACTTCTGGAGAGAGATTGCTGCACTGAAAGTAAAGGGGCTGAATAATTTTGCACGCCCAATTTTTCAGTTTTTGATTTGTTAAAAAAGTTTGAAATATCCAATAAATGTCGTTCCACTACATTATTGTGTCCCACTTGTTGTTGATTCTTCACAAAAAAAATACAGTTTTATATCTTTATGTTTGAAGCCTGAAATGTGGCAAAAGTTTGCAAAGTTCAAGGGGGCCGAATACTTTCGCAAGGCACTGTGTATATGTGTGTGTGTATATATATATATATATATATATATATATATTTAAAAAAAATCTATATATACTGAAAAGGTTATCATTTAATAGTGCTAAGGGGACTGTAACCCCTATTGGGGTATTAAATGATAACCTTTTCAGTGTCGTCTTGCAGGAATATTATGCTAAATATTTTGTTGTTATAGCACTGGGGCCCACACATTTTGAATTTGAAGTCTTGCTCTCATTATAAACCAAAGGGTGAATTATTCTGTTATTTCTTTCTTATTTTACCAAAAATATTAATATTATCAATTTCTCCCCCATTTATGCATCTGCAGGATTCCAAATTGCCATTGTCTTTGAGAAGCAATCTTCTGGACCTGTTTGGCCAGATTGAGAGGGAGTTTGAAAACCTCTACATTGAAAACATTGAGTGTAAGTATAGCACACGAATTGGTGCATAACATTTCTATAGCTTTTTATGTGTGGTCATCATTGGAATGGATGTCACTCTGTGTACACCACTAACCATATGTGAAAATGTCTTGATTGATATGTTTGATAATCCCATTTCTATTAATTTGCAGTGCGTAGAGAGATTGAAACACTGAACGATCGTTTGACAGCTGAAGGACAAACCATCGATGGGGGAGATTTGACAAAGGGGGCACTTAAAACAAAAGGTTTATAGACAGTAGAATTTCCTTTGACATTAGAAAGTTTAGCATTATTTCTGTTCAACACATGTTAATACTGCTGTGATGGGCCTTAATGCCAAATTAAGAAAATTAGATAGGGATCCACAATATTTTGATTAGAGACTTCTGACTTCTTATTCTGTTCTCATAATGTGCTCTCTCTTTACTCACAGCAAGTCATAGCACAAGTCAACTTTCACAAAAACTGAAGACCACTTATAAGGCATCTACAAGCAAGGTAAAATGCCTTATATTTCTCTCTGACTTGCATTTTTATTTTATTTTACCTTTATTTAACTAGGCAAGTCAGTTAAGAACAAATTCTTATTTTCAATGACGGCCTAGGAACGGTGGGTTAACTGCCTGTTCAGGGGCAGAACGACAGATTTGTACCTTGTCAGCTCGGGGATATGAACTTGCAACCTTTCGGTTACTTGTCCTGATGTTTAAAAGAAAAGGGTTACTATTGTTGAGTACCTACAACTAGTGCTGAGCGATTTAACTGAAATGTCGGTTATTTTGGGGGTTTTAAAACAACTAATTGACTCAAGTTGGTGAAATTATTTTAATTTGATTTCTTTCAGTTTTTTTCTGTGAGCTCAATGCGTGCATTGTGCAATTTCTGTAGAGATCACATCAAGCCCAAACTGCAATTAAGTAGAGAAATGTAGTTTGCAACAGGCCAATATTCTACATAGTTTAGCTCAGAAAATATGGTAATAAACTGCAATGCCCATAATCCATTGCACGCCTACTTGTCCGGTCTGTGTTTCTTTTACGCCTGTTACGTTAGGTTAGTGTGGGGCAGACATGGAGAGAGAAGGGACAGAATGTGTGATCCTAAGGGATAGTGCAGTTGCTTTGTGAGGTATGTCCTAATACATGATTTAAGTGATTCTTAGTTGTTACTCAGCAGTTATAAAAGTAAGCCTTATTTACTTTGAAGAACTACTAAAATAGTGATTTTGTCAGACAGTATAGGCAGCTCTAGAGCGATGATTACTTGGAAGAAATGAATAAAGTCATCAAATGTAATATACACAACAACTTAAACATTTTATTAAAGATAAGTAATGTAAATAAATGATGGTTATTAGGTGATAATCAGTAATTGGCAGTCACTACCATCATGAGACTTTATTCTGTTACAGCATTCAACCCACATAATACATAGTGCATTTAATGTTTAAAAAAAACATGATCAAAATCAAAAAACGTGATTCTTTTTACACTAATCGCTCAGCACTACTTACAATTTAGTTGTTCTCTATTACAATAATTATTTTGGCAAAGGGGTGACTTAGAGGGAACAAAGCCCACTGTTCTATTGAAACACAATAGAACACAATTGAAACACAAAAACACACTATTTATTTTTGAGGAAATAGATGTAAGGATATATTTGAAATACAATCACTTTAGGTTTGTACTGTATGTGAAGTTTTCATTGAACAGGAGATATGAAAGTGGTGATATTGTCAATTTATTCATTTTTAAAAAAATCTTTTACCTGTGTCATAGCACTCACATTCTTTCCATGGCAAAGTAGGTGATGGACCTCTTCTCACCTTCACTGTGGGAAACATTGCGGAGGTGTGGGGTAGAGACTCATGGGTAACAGGTTCTTCATGTCCCCTGTGTCCCCCCACCGCTATGCATGAGCAGCCCAGCCATGGGGGTGATGCACCATTCCCAAGACACTTGGTGATTGAAATGTATGACTTGTTGTTTTCCAGACTAATTTCAGTGAGACTTATTAAAGACACCAATTGATATCTAACTAACTAAAGCTTTCTAAGCAATTAAGGCTACGCATTTCGTTTTTTGTTTGTTTCTGCATTCACTAGAATGCATTTCAATTGGATTTCCAAGCTGAAGGCCGAAAGTTTGACAAGATCTCTGTGAAATGTCTTGAGCTTCAATGTCTTAAAGGGATACTCTGAGATTCTGGCATTTTGTCTTTGCGTGCAGTATGAAGTAAGTTGAGGTAGATTCAGTGCTAACTAGCATTAGCGCAATGATTACAGATACAGTAGCATACGCTAGCATACCTGTAGACTTCCTGTAGCATTGCCAGAATCTCGCAGTATCCCTTTAATGACTAACGGTTTTTAGGTGAAACGGCATTTGTGGGCCTTTTTTTGTATCCCAGTCAGTGCAATGACCGATGATATTGTGCTCTTTCTATCATTTACATTTGAGTCATTTAGTAGAAAAAACCTACCACAGTTACTGCAATTAGACTCTTCTTTGAAGTAGTATTCCTCTATAGCTCAGTTGATAGAGCATGGTGCTTGCAACACCAGGATAGTGGGTTCGATTCCTGGGACCACCTGTACGTAAAATGTATACATGCGTAACTGTAAGGCCCTTTGGATAAAAGCGTTTGCTAAATGGCTATTATTATTATTATTATTATTATTATTTTGAAACATTACAAATAATAAGTTAGGCTGACGGCTTGCTCTGTTCAATGTATGCTATTAAACCATGCATTCATTGCATTCTATGTTAAAACATTTATGATATATATGTCATTTTCAGAAATGCCTCTTGGAAGGCCTCAAGCAAACACTAATCCTTTCTTGGAATGCTGATGATTTACTGATGTAAAACAAGCAACCATTTGATATGCTCATTGCAGATGATTCACTGTCTGAATAGGCTATAGCCCATAAACTGGGTCAGGGAGCCATAGATATTTGGCCAGTTTCCTACCTACTGATTTAACGATGTTTTGCAGAATCTAACACACTACCTATTGCCTGTTGCCTAATGGTTAAATATAGCGTAACGCCAGTGTTATGTCTAAATTGGTTCTGTAATCCTTAACAGCTCTTTGAGTATAAACTGAACTGCTATCTTTCCTAGGGCCTCCATTCACGACTGAATAGTTTATGCACACCTTTTAAAATGCATGTGACTTATCCTGTTTCATAGGAACTGTCTATTAAATCACACCTGGGAACATTTAGAATGTCTATATGTATGTTAGTCCTGAAATGTTTTTTTTCAACTGATTTGATATTCATTTATTTTGTATTACACCATCGCATGTATCTCGCACCAAAGCCTCAGGGGGCGTCCCAAATGGCTCTGGTCAAATGTAGTGCATTATTTAGGAAATAGGGTGCTATTTAAGAGAGACCCTCAGCTATTGTATCTGCAGATGTTTTATCTGTGCAGCCTTGAGACACAGAGCTGCTGCTGCTATGTGTGGATAGGCTGCTGTGCTGCTAGCTTGTTCTGTGCTTACAAACAACCCCTGGTTTACCAATCGCTGAAAACTACCTGCAACTTAACAAATCAAAGTTTTGGGTAACATTTTGGTATTCTATCATGCCATTATGCTGTTACTAGACCTATATGTTTACTGTAAGTTCACATAGGGTTGAATTTACACTTTATTTTCCATAATGTTCTCAAGGATGATTTTATGTTTTTTGTATGTGGTTGCAATATTCTGGTTTTCCAGACATCTGTTTTGAGGATTTTGGATTTCTTGGTTATTCCCTGTTGATTCTGGGAATCTTTCAACTGGGATTTCTGGGACACCTGGGCATTTTTGGGAAAGTTATTAGAGTTTTGCAGCCCTGTTTATGTATGTTGTTGAATTATTTTGGTGAGATAACTGACCTGCTACTTTATGCCCTCCTGCTTTTACAGTGGGAACTTATTTAGTGGTTTGTTTCAAACACCTGCCACTCCAAAGTCCAACTTGTTTTATTTCCATTTTAGATGTAAACATGGATACTGACTGATGATAATCATTTCGCTATTATTATTTGAAGTCTTTTTGTTTTATTTAACCTTATATTGCTTAATATGTTCTTTATCCCCTCTTATTTCTTTCACAGCTTTGCATTTAAAAGGAGTTTTGATTAATGCTGCATATTGATTGTGTCCCCAACATGATACTGAGGTGATGTGAATAAATAAATAATGATCATTGTGTCCCAACTGGCACCCTATTCGCTAATATTGTGCACTATTTTTGGACGTAGCCTAAAAACCTAAGCTTCTTAGCCATCGCAGAGGTATCATGCTAACTGTTTGGAACCCTAATGACCCTGTGACCCCCACCCACCCAGTGCTGCTGTCCCTCCCTGCTTCCATTTATGCTTCCTCCTCTTCATTCACCTGTGTGTTAACACCATCTCCTGTCTGCTGCCCTTCAGATCGTCTCCAGTTTTAAAGCCACCACGTCCAGAGCCGTGTGCCAGCTGGTTAAGGAGTATGTAGGTCACAGGGATGGCATATGGGACCTGAGTGTCACCAGGACACAGCCCGTGGTGCTGGGCACAGCTTCGGCAGGTAGATCGCTACAGTACATCCCAATGCCATTGTGGTAGGGTTGCAAAATTCCAGTTAATTCCCTGGTTTTATAGAAATCCCAGATGTAAGGTTCCTGGAATCAGGAGGAAATAAGTAGGAGAAACATAAACTCCCACCAGTATTTCTGGAAAATCTGTCAAGTTTTTGCAAGCTAGAATTTTGCAAGCCTAGCTAGCTACAGTGCTTCCCAATGTCTTGGCTGCTGGCCTTATTGTCCTCCTGGCCCAAGACTAACAATAATGTTAGTGAGTCACAGCCTAACAGGGCTTTAAAATTCACTGCAGACTTTGGTTTAATATTCAATCCATTTAACTGTCAACATGTCTGTGTTAAGGTTGTGATAAAGCGATCATAAGGTCTAGTAATGATTGCCTTCAGACCGGAGAGCTTATTGTGCTTTTAATACGCTAAGAGGGGGCAAATGTAATTTGGAATGGTTACAGTATGATGGTAGTGCGAGCTGAATTAATCATGAACTGTATCCCAAATGGCACCCTATTCCCTATTTAGTGCAATACTTTTGACCAGGGCCCATAGTGCTACTGGTCAAAAGTTATGCTTTATATTGGAAATAGGGTGCCATTTGAGACTCTCAAAGGATTACAGTGTGAAACTAGCGTGGCCTACTGTTCTAAGCCACTGTGTGTGTACACCACGTGTCTGTCCACAGATCACAGTGCCATGCTATGGAGCATTGAGACTGGGAAGTGCCTCCTGAAGTATGTGGGTCATGCAGGATCAGGTAAAATACTGTTTTTATTTAATCCATGCTTTGTGGAGTCATGAAGAAAGTGACTGGTCTAAATGATTCATAGAGACCGTCCCAAATGTTTACTTCCGGCGCCGACAGAGATGGCCACCTCGCTTCGCGTTCCTAGGAAACTATGCAGTATTTTATTTATTTATATGTTATTTCTTACATTGTTACCCCAGGATTCATTCCTTGTGTATAAGGTAGTTGTTGTGAAATTGTTAGGTTAGATTACTTGTTAGATATTACTGCATGGTCAGAACTAGAAGCACAAGCATTTCGCTACACTCGCATTAACATCTGCTAACCATCTGTATGTGACCAATAAGATTTGATTTGAAATGGCACCCTATTTAGAATCCAAAATGGCACCCAATTCCCTATATAGTGCAATACTTTTGACCAGAGCACTATGGGGCCCTGGTAAAAAGTAGTGTACCACAAATTAAGAAATCATGTGACTAAACGAAATAATAAGAAAAAATAACTATACTATGAAACAAAGATGAATGATAGTAAAAAAAAGCTTTGGACCACCTTAAATGAATTTTTTTGGGGAAAAAGCCAACTCGGCTCCATCATTCATTGAGTCAGATGGTTAATTCATAACAAAACCCAATGATATTGCCAACTACTTTAATTACTTTTTAATTGGCAAGAAAAGCAAATTTACGGATTATATGCCAGCAGCAAACGCTGACACTACACGTCCAAGTATATCTGACCAAATTATGAAAGACAAGAATTGTACTTTGGAATTTTGAAAGTCAGTGTGGAAGAGGTGAATTTTTTTTGTTGTCTATCAACAATGACAAGCCACCCGGGTCTGACAATCTGGACGTACATTTACTGAGGATAATAGCAGACGATATTGCCACTCTTGTTTGCCACATCTTCAATATAAGCCTACTAGAAAGTGTGTGCCCTCAGGCCTGGAGGGAAGCTAAAGTCATTCCGCTACCCAAGAATAGTAAAGCCCCCTTTACTGGCTCAAATAGCCGACCAATCAGCCTGTTACCAACCCTTAGTAAACTTCTGTAAAAAATGGTGTTTGACCAGATACAATGCTATTTCACAGTAAACAAATTGACAACAGACTTTCAGCACACTTAAAGAGAAGGACACCCAACAAGCACAGCACTTACATATGACTGATGATTGGCTGAGAGAAATTGATGATAAATGATTGTGGGGGCTGTCTTGTTAGACTTTTGTTAGTCAGCTTTTGACATTATTGATCATAGTCTGCTGCTGGAAACACATATGTGACGTTACACCCCCTGCTATAATGTGGATAAAGAGTTACTTTTCTAACAGAACACAGAGGGTGTTCTTTAATGGAAGCCTCTCAAACATAATCCAGGTAGAATCAGGAATTCCCCGGGGTAGCTGTTTAGGCCCCTTGCTTTTTAAAATCTTTACTAATGACTGGCTTTGAGTAAGGACAGTGTGTGATGATGATGACTCAAATAAAATCAAACTTTATTTGTCACATGCGCCGAATACAAGTGTAGACCTTACCGTGAAATACTTACTTGCAAGTGCACTACTTCAACAGTGCCCTTAACCAAGTGACTGCATCACTTAACAAAGGACTGCAGTTAGTTTCGGAATGGGTAGCAAGGAATAAGCTTGTCCTAAATATTTCAAAAACTAAAAGCATTGTATTTGGGACAAATCATTCACTAAAGCCTAAACCTCAACTGTGTCTCGTAATGAATAATGTGGAAATTGAGCAAGTTGAGTTGACTAAATTGCTTGGAGTAACCCTGGATTGTAAACTGTCATGGTCAAAACATATTGATACAACAGTAGCTAAGATGGGGAGAAATCTAGCCATAACAAAACACTGCTCTGCCTTCTCAACAACACTATCAACAAGGCAGGTCCTACAGGCCCTAGTTTTGTCGCACCTAGAGTAGTGTTCAGTCGTGTGGTCAGGTGCCACAAAGAGGGACTTGGGAAAATTGCAGTTGGCTCAGAACAGGGCAGCACGGCTGGCCCTTAAAAGTTCACGCAGAGCTAACATTAATGACATGCATGTCAATCTCTCATGGCTCAAAGTGGAGGAGAGATTGACTTCATCATTACTTGTTTTTGTAAGAGGTGTTGACAAGCTGAATGTGCTGAGCTGTCTGTTTTAAACTACTAGCACACAGCTCAGACACTCATGCATACTCCACAAGACATGCCACCAGAAGTCCAGAACAGACTATGGGAGGTGCAAAGTTCCACATAGAGCCATGACTACATGGAACTCTATTCCACATCAGGTAACTGATGCAAGCAGTAGAATCAGATTTTGAAAACAGGTAAAAATACACCTTATGGAACAACATGGACTGTGAAGAGACACATAAAAAGGTACAGACACATGCATATGCACATACTGTGATATTGTTCTATGGTGGTATTGAATATTTTGTGTTGTGGACATGTGGTGGTGTAGCAATGTTATATGGTGTACTGTTTTATCTTTAGCTCATTCAGTACAAACATAGTTCACTGTTTTATCTGTTGTTGTATATGTATTGTGGTTGCTTTGGTGTGTTTGGACCCCAGGAAGAGTAGCTGCTGCCTTGGGGAACCCTAATAAATACAAATACGGAATAGGGTGCGATTTGGGATGGGCCCAAAGTTTTTTATTGTGGAGGCTAATACCTCCTATGTTTTCTCTTTCCAGTTAACTCTATCAAGTTCCATCCCACGGAACAGATGGCTCTTACAGGTGGCTCTTACATTATGCTCAATGTCCAAAATGGTCAGAAAAAACATTTTAGTCCATTGTATGTTCAGATGTCTATTGGTTTGGAGGTGTTTGAGGGCTCTTTCTGCTCTGTCCACAGCGTCTGGTGACCAGACAGCCCATATCTGGAGGTACATGGTGCAGCTACCCACCCCACAGCCTGTAGCCGACATCAGTGTAAGCAACTCAAAACCATATCTCTTATAACCCACTGCATCTACAGATGTCTAGTTCTAAATGCTGATCTCTGTGTGTGTGTCTGTCTCCGATTCCATAGCAGACGCCCTGTGACGACGACATAGACTTCTCAGATAAGGACGAGGCTGACGGGGACGGTGAGGGCCCTAACGAGTGTCCCTCCATCCGCATGGCTTCCACTACCCTCAGGAGCCACCAGGGGGTTGTCATCGCTGCAGACTGGCTGGTGGGGGGCAAGCAGGTGGTTACTGCCTCCTGGGACCGGGCTGCCAACCTGTATGATGTGGAGACTTCTGAGCTCGTCCACTCACTCACTGGTACGAACCAGCCGTTCTCTTAGGGACGATTTCTGGGACACAGATTAAGCCTAGTTCTGGACTAAAAAGCAAGCGCAATGGAGAATATCTATTGAAAATGCTCTTTAGTCCAGGAATAGGGTTAACATGTCTATGGGAAACCACCCCTTAATGTGTGGTGTAAGTGTCTGTAGAGTAATCATTAGATGTAGGTTGTTTTCTGGCGTTGTATGTCTGCCATTGAGCCTCTGATCACTTTTCAATCATAATCAATGGTCCCTTAAGAGGACTCTACAACAGTTTTTTGCTCTGTTGTATGTCTCTACCTCACCTCTGTGTGTGTGCGGGCGCAGGCCACGACCAGGAGCTGACCCATTGCTGCACCCACCCCACCCAGCGTCTGGTGGTCACCTCGTCCAGAGACACCACCTTCCGTCTGTGGGACTTCAGAGACCCCTCCATCCACTCTGTCAACGTGTTCCAGGGACACACCGAGTGAGTTGCACACACACACCACCTTCCTGTGGGACCTCAGAGACCCCTCATCCACTCTTTCAGTCTGTCACTAGCACCCCTACAAAATTCATGCAAAAAGCATCTCGCCACCCATATGAATGACATTAATTAGACATTAATTTGCAGTCATTATCAATGTGTCTGTTTAGATTACAGGGGGTTGATTTGGTCTGCCAACAGTAGCGGATGAGGGCACAGCTAATCAGCCATTAGTATCCAGAACAAATGATACTGTGATACATGAGTCAGTCAAGTGGATGAAGTAGCTGGTGACCTTCAGGCCTCAAATATTCCTACCAAGACAGCATCCGTGTGTTGTAGTAAATATCTAGGTATTCCTCTCATACTGCAAATCTACTGTATCTAGGGTTGCAAAGCTACTGGAAATGTACCAAAGTTACCAGATTCTTCTGTAATTTGGGTAATTAACAGATAATAGATGGCAATCTATGCTAACTTTAGTAACCTGTATCCATATTGTTAATGAGTTTCTAGAAGATTGTGACCATATGGTTCAAGAGGAAATGGCCTAATTCATGAAAAAAGCATCTCATCAACAATGGCATTATTTTTCAATTAACTGCAACTATTGACTTTTCTTCGCAACTGCCTCCAGTTTGGCGCCAAAACATTGACAACAAATACATACCGACATAGTAAAATAAATAAAAAAGAAAGATATTTCATGCTGAAACCTTTGCCTATAAAAAACCCTTGCCTAGTTAAATAAAAAATATTAAACACCAATGATATTCAATAAGTTGGTTTATATTTAGGATAATGTTTTACAGTTTTGTCATTCAATTTTTTAAAATCATTTTATTTAATTATTTCATATATTTAAATGTGATAAGGCCACACAAAGGGTCAGATATAATTAGACACCTGTGATAATCTGAATTACCCAAAAGGGCCACTAGATGTCTTGTTGTAAATTACATAAAGTTCTTGAAAGTTACCAAAATTCTGTTATTGGTAAACTTAGAAAGTTTCTGCTAATAAACCCTCCCTTTGCAACCCTAGCTAACTGTAATACTATTAAGTGTCAACATTTCCTAGGATATTAGTTGTCAGGGTTCCTTCACTAGGATAACATCAGTGTGTGGTTGATTCAGTCAACTTCAATCTCATTCATTTCATAAAGCACTTTTAACGTCAACAGTTCTCACTAAGTGCTTTCCAGTAATCTGGCCTAAGCCCCAAAGAGCAAGGAAAGCATGTGAATAACTGTTTTGAATGACTCTCTTCCGCCATGTCATGCGTCTCCAGCACGGTGACATCAGCAGTGTTCACTGTGGGGGACAATGTGGTGTCTGGGAGTGACGATCGCACCGTCAAGGTCTGGGACCTCAAGAACATGAGGTCACCCATAGCAACAATCCGCACAGACTCTGCAGTCAATAGGTGAGAGCGAGGACTTTCAAATTGAGATAGTAGGCAAGTATTGGTTTGAACCTGTCAAGACTGGTATTTAAGAATTTATATTATATTTTTTTAACCCCTTTCAGGATGAGCATGTCAGTGAGCCAACTAATCTAAATATGTTACTGGGAATTTAGTTTTTAGAAGGTTCAATAAAAATGCGTGTTTTGAAGCCTAACCGTTTACTGTAGTTTGAACTACTTCTTACAGGATAAGCGTGTCGGTGAGCCAAAGAATCATTGCTCTCCCTCACGACAATCGACAAGTTCGGCTGTTTGACATGTCAGGAGTGCGGCTAGCTCGACTCCCACACAGCAACAGACAGGTAACCTGCACCAACACACAGAGGCAGCAAATACATACATTTCCAGTGTAATCTGCATCTGTAGTGGTTTTACTGATCTATAGATTGGGCTGGATATTTATATCATAGCACATAATAAGTCAGGATCATATTCATTAGCTTACAACGTAGCAAAATCTTTTGCACCGTAACCAAAAATGTTGACAAAAAAAACAAGCAGATTTTATTGGACAAATTCAGAAAGGTCCCTCCATGTTTCGACCAGTTTACTTCCTGGTGAATAAGACCCTTAGGCATATACTACTAAGTAGGATCAAGTGGTTAGCCAGCTAACTTTATTGAGGGTGAATGGGCAAGACAAAATATTTAACTGCTTTTGAGCGGCGTATGGTAGTAAGTGCCAGGTACACTGGTTTGAGTGTGTCAAGAACTGTAACGCTGCTGGGTTTTACACTCAACAGTTTTCCATGTTTATCAAGAATGGTCCACCTCCCAAAGGACATCCAGCCAACGTGACACAACTGTGGGAAGAATTGGAGTACGCATAGGCATCCCTGTTGAACTCTTTCGACACCTTGTAGAGTCCATGCCCCAACGAATTGAGGCTGAGGCCCTCCCCAAAAAAGGGGTGTGCAACTCAATATTTCGGGGTTGTTCCTAATGTTTTGAACACTGTGTGTATATACAGTACCAGTCAAGTTTTGACACACCTATGCATTCCAGGGATTTTCTTTATTTTTTACTATTTTCAACATTGTAGAATTTTGTGAAGATATCAAAACTTTGAAATAACACATGGAATCATGTAGTAACCAAAAAAGTGTTAAACAAACAAATCAAACATTTTATATTTGAGATTCTTCAAAGTAGCCACCCTTTGTCTTGATGACAGCTTTGCACACTCTTGGCGTTCTCTCAAACAGCTTCATGAGGTTGTCACCTGGAATGGATTTCTATTAACAGGTGTGCCTTGTTAATTTGTGGAATTTCTTTCCTCCTTAATGCATTTGAGCCAATCAGTTGTGTTGTGACAAGGTAGGGTTGGTATATAGAAGATATATTTACCTATTTGGTAAAAGACCAAGTCCATATTATGGCAAGAACAGCTCTAATAAGCAAAGATAAATGACAGTCCATCATTACTTTAAGACATGAAGGTCAGTCAATCTGGAAAATGTAAAGAACTTTTGCAGTTGCAAAAACCGTTAAGTGCTATGATGAAACCGGCTCTCATGAGCACCGCCACAGGAAAGGAAGACCCAGAGTTACCTCTGATGCAGAGGATAAGTTCATTAGAGTTACCAGCCTCAGAAATTGCAGCCCAAATAAATGCTTCAGAGTTCAAGTAACAGACACTTCTCAACATCAACTGTTTAGAGGAGAATCAGGCCTTCATGGTTGAATTGCTGCAAAGAAACTCCTACTAAAGGACACCAATAAGAAGAAGACACTTGCTTGGACCAAGAAACATGAGCAATGGAGATTAGACTGGTGGAAAATCTGTCCTTTTGGTCTCAGTCCAAATTTGAGGTGAACAGATGATCTCCGCATGTGTGGTTCCCATCGTTGAAGCATGGAGGAGGTGTTTTGGTGTGGTGGCGCTTTGTTGGTGACACTGTCTGTGATTTATTTAGAATTAATTTTTGTTCATCTGTCGACCCCAGCCTCGAACTCAGGCCCTATGTGTAGTTAACTGACCCTCTCTGCCCATTCATCGTCATTTTACCTGTTGTTATTGTCTTAGCTGATTAGCTGCTGTTGTCTTAGCCGTTGTCTTAGCTAGCTCTCCCAATCAACACCTGTGATTGCTTTATGCCTCGCTTTATGTCTCTCTCAAATGTCAATATGCCTTGTATGTATATTGTTGTTTAGGATAGTTATCATTGTTTTTTGTTAACTACGGAGCCCCTAGTCCCACTCAACATGCCTCAGATACCTCCTTTGTCTCACCTCCCACACATGCGGTGACCTCACCCAGTATAACTAGTACGTCCAGAGATGCAACCTCTCTTATCGTCACAAAATGCCTGGGTTTTCCTCCACTGTACCCGCACCCCACCATACCCCTGTCTGTACATTATGCCCTGAATCTATTCTACCACGTCCAGAAATATGCTCCTTTTATTCTCTGTCCCCAACGCACTAGACGACCAGTTTTGATAGCCTTTAGCCGTACCCTCATCCTACTCCTCCTCTGTTCCTGGGGTGATATGGAGGTTAACCCGGGCCCTGCGTGTCCCCAGGCACTCTCATTTGTTGACTTCTATAACCGAAAAAGCCTTGGTTTCATGCATGTTAACATCAGAAGCCTCCTCCCTAGGTTTGTTTTACTCACTGTGCTATAGCACACTCCGCCAACCCTGATGTCCTTGCCGTGTCTGAATCCTGGCTTAGGAAGGCAGTTGCAATCTGCTGCAGAGATAGCTTGCAAAGTTCTGTCATACTTTCCAGGTCTATGCCCAAACAGTTCAAGCTTCTAATTAAAAAAATTAATCTCTCCAGAAATAAGTCTCTCACTGTTGCCACCTGTTATAGACCCCCCTCAGCTCCCAGCTATGCCTTAGACACCAGATGGGAATTGATTGCCCCTCATCTATCTTCAGAGTTCGTTCTTTTAGGTGACCTAAACTGGGATATGCTTAACACCCCGGCAGTCCTGTAATCTAAGATAGATGCCCTCAATCTCACACAAATTATCAAGGAACCCACCAGGTACAACCCTAAATCTGTTAACATGGGTACCCTCATGGATATTATCCTGACCAACTTGCCCTCCAAAAACACCTCTGCTGTTTTCAATCAGGATCTCAGCGATCACTGCCTCATTGCCTGCATCCGCTATGGGTCCGCGGTCAAATGACCACTTCTCATCAATGTCAAACGCTCCCTAAATCGACCTGACCCTGGTATCCTGGAAGGATATTGACCTCATCTTGACAGTCAAGGATGCCTGGTCATCTTTAAAAGTAATTTCCTCACCATCTTAAATAAGCATGCCCCTTTCAAAAAATGTAGAACTAAGAACAGATATAGCTCTTGGTTCACTCCAGACCTGACTGCCCTCGACCAGCACAAAAACATCCTGTGGTGGACTGCAATAGCATTGAATATTCCCCGCGATATGCATCTGTTCAGGGAAGTCGGCAACCAATACACGCAGTCAGTCAGGAAAGCAAAGGCTAGCTTTTTCAAACAGAAATTTGCCTCCTGTAGCTTAAACTCCCAAAAGTTGTGGGACACTGTAAAGTCCATGGAAAACAAGAGCACCTCCTCCCAGCTGCCCACTGCACTGAGGCTAGGTAACACTGTCACCACCGATAAATCCACGATAATCGAGAATTTCGAAAAGCATTTCTCTACGGCTGGCCATGCTTTCCATCTGGCTACCCCAACCCCGGCCAACAGATCCGAACCCACCCTACTTGCCCAAGCCTCCCAGCTTCTCCTTCACCCAAATCCAGATAGCAGATGTTCTGAAAGATCTGCAAAACCTGGACCCATACAAATCAGCTAGGCTAGACAATCTGGACCCTCTCTTTCTAAAATTATCCACCGCCAATGTTGCAACCCCTATTACCAGTCTGTTCAACCTCTCTTTCGTATCGTTCAAGATCCCTAAAGATTGGAACGCTGCCGCGGTCATCCTCCTCTTCAAAGGGGGTGACACTCTAGACCTAAACTGTTATAGACCTATATCTATCCTGCCATGCCTTTCGAAAGTCTTCGAAAGCGAAGTTAATAAACAGATTACTGACCATTTAAAATCCCACTGTACCTTCTCTGCTGTGCAATCCAGTTTCCGAGCTGGTCACGGGTGCACCTCAGCCACGCTCAAGGTACAAAATGATATCATAACTGCCATCGATAAAATATTGTACTATGCAGCCGTCTTCATCGACCTGGCCAAGGATTTTGACTCTGTCAATCACCATATTTTTATCGGCAGACTCAACAGCCTTGGTTTCTCAAATGACTGCCTCGCCTTGTTCACCAACTACTTCTCAGACAGAGTTCAGTGTGTCAAATCGGAGGGCCTGTTGTCCGGACCTCTGGCAGTCTCTATGGGGGTACCACAGGGTTCAATTCTCAGGCTGACTCTTTTCTCTGTACATATCAATGATGTCGCTCTTGCTGCGGGTGATTCCCTGATCCACATCTACGCAGACGACACCATTCTGTATACATCTGGCCCTTCTTTGGACACTGTTAACTAACCTCCAGACGAGCTTCAATGCCATACAACACTCCTTCTGTGGCCTCCTTAATGCTAGTAAAACTAAATGCATGCTTTTCAACCGTTCACTGCCTGTGCCTGCCCGCCCGACTAGCATCACCACTCTGGACGGTTCTGACTTAGAATATGTGGACAACTAGAAATACCTAGGTGTCTGGCTAGACTGTAAACTCTCCTTCCAGACTCACATTAAGCATCTCCAATCCAAAATTAAATCTAGAATTGGCTTTCTATTTCGCAACAAATCCTCCTTCACTCATGCCGCCAAACATACCCTAGTAAAACAAACTGACTATCCTACCGATCCTCGACTTCGGTGATGTCATTTACAAAATAGACTCCAACACTCTGCTCAGCAAATTGGATGCAGTCTATCACAGTGCCATCCGTTTTGTCACCAAAACCCCATATACCACCCACCACTGCGACCTGTATGCTCTAGTCGGCTGGCCCTCGCTAGATATTCGTCGCCAGACCCACTGGCTCCAGGTCATCTAAGTCTTTGCTAGGTAAAGCTCTGCCTTATCTCAGCTCACTGGTCACGATAACACCCACCCATAGCACATAACACCCACCCATAGCATGCGCTCCAGCAGGTATATCTCACTGGTCATCCCCAACACCTATGTGGCCGCCTTTTCTTACAGTTCTCTGCTGCCAATAACTGGAAGGAATTGCAAAAATCGCTGAAGCTGGAGATTTATATTTCCCTTACTAACTTTAAAAATCAGCTATCCGAGCAGCTAACCGATCGCTGCAGCTGTACATAGTCCATCTGTAAATAGCCCATCTAATCTACCTACCTTATCCCCATATTGTATTTATTTACTTTTCTGCTCTTTTGCACACCAGTATTTCTACTTGCACATCATCATCTGTACATCTATCACTCCAGTGTTAATTTGCTAAATTGTTATTACTTGCTACTATGGCCTATTTATTGCCTTACCACCTCACGCCATTTGCACGCACTGTATATAGACTTTCTTTTTTCTATTGTGTTATTGACTGTACGCTTATTTATTTCATTTGTAACTCTGTTGTTGTTTGTGTCGCACTGCTTTGCTTTATCTTGGCCAGGTCGCAGTTGTAAATGAGAACTTGTCTCAACGAGCATACCTGGTTAAATAAAGGTGAAATAAAAAATCTATTTAAAAAAGCACACTTAACCAGCATGGCTGCAGCAATACGCCATCCCATCTGGTTTGCGCTTAGTGGGACTATCATTTGTTTTTTCAACAGGATAATGACCCAACACACCTCCAGGCTGTGTAAGGGTTATTTGGCTAACAAGGAGAGTGATGGAGTGCTGTATCAGATGACCTGGCCTCCACAATCATTCGACCTCAACCCAATTGAGATGGTTTGGGATGAGTTGGACCACAGAGTCAAGGAAAAGCAGCCAACAGGTGCTCAACATATGTGGGAACTCCTTCAAAACTGTTGGGAAAGCATTCCAGGTGATGCTGGTTGACAGAACACCAAGTGTGTGCAACGCTGTCAAGGCAATGTGTGGCTACTTTGAAGATTCTTAAACATATTTTGTTTTGTTTAACACTTTTTTTGGTTACTACATGATTCCATATGTGTTATTTCATAGTTTTGATGTCTTTGCTATTATTCTACAATGTAGAAAATAGTAAAAATAAAGAAAAACGCATGAATGAGTAGGTGTCCAAACTTTTGACTGGTAATGTACGTTTAGCTTAATGAACCAGAAAATCGATATTTATTTCTGGTTGTTTATCAAAGGTAACTGGCTAACTCATTGATCCTGCTTTGCAGTATACCCTTTAGTGTACTAATGTGGCTGTTGCTTCACAGGGCCACCGGCGCATGGTGTGCTGTTCAGCCTGGTGTGAGGACAACTCCTCCTGTAACCTCTTCAGCTGTGGCTTTGATAGGCAGGCCATTGGATGGAACATCAACATCCCAGCTCTGCTGCAGGAGAAGTGAGCCCAGCCCAGACAGGTTTGTTTTCCCCCTCACTCACTATCTTATGTTTTTTTGTTGGGTCGCCTAGTCCTAGACTCAATGGGGAATTTCCATAGAAGGTGTTTTATACTTCAGGACTAGGCTTGTGCCTGCGAAACCGCCTCTGTGTTTGCAACTGTATATATTTATATATTTTTGACATTACTTCTCTTTTCTATACATATCTGAAAGGGGGATGTGATTTACAAAATGTAAATGTCATCCTATTGTTTTCTTGTGTGTCAGCCCTGAGTCATCCGCCTGGCCCATCTGCTCACTGAACCCCATGTTAAGAGCTGATCCCTGGTCAGTTCAGTCAGATGCCACCACCCTCAGGCAGGGAGGGGAGAAGATCGATTGAGGACCACTCTCTCTCTGTGTCAAGTATTCATGTTCTTCTCACACTCCAAATGTGGTCACAGTCTGGTCTGCATAGTTTGAATATACATACCGTACTACATACATGTGTGATGGTGTGTGGTGGTTTTCAAACTTGCCCATGTATGTACAGAAAATGTAAAGGACTACTCTCTGCTTTGTTGTTGGACTTGTTTTGATCAGTTTATTCATGACTTTCCTTCTGAAGATAAATAGCACTGACATAAAGAAGGTACGGGGGGGATTTTGTAGTCACCCTAATTTTCAGTTCAGAATAGGTCAGGCACCTTTTTGATGGTGTAGCCTCGTTGATAATGAGCAGCATTTCATGGAGACTTGTGTTAGTACTGAAATGCCACACATCTGCTTTCGAACCCACCTTAACCGCTCAGAAGTACAGCTAGCCAAGCTACTGCATATCTCTGTGCCATTTCAGCAGAGCCATACTTTGTCAAGGTTTACTGCATATCTCTGTGCCATTTCGGCAGAGCCATACTTTGACCATCTATTGGTGATCAACTGAGCACTGAATAAGGAACATGCAGAGCTGCTACAGTACAGTGTTCAAGTGGCTCTGTCATGCACCTTTTAGAACCAATAGCTGTTACAATTTTATTTGTTGTTAAACTGTTTTAGCCTAAATACCATTGCAGCTTTTGTACAGACTTGACAGAATCCTACTCTTGAGTCCTAGACAGTATGTTGTACCAGTGGATTAAATTGTGTAAACACCCCATGTTTAGAGGTTGAGGTTGATCGTCTTCACCATTTTAATAGGCACTTCATTCAGGTTGAGGTTGATCGTCTTCACCATTTTAATAGGCACTTCATTCAGGTTGAGGTTGATCGTCTTCACCATTTTAATAGGCACTTCATTCAGGTTGAGGTTGATCGTCTTCACCATTTTAATAGGCACTTCATTCAGGTTGAGGTTGATCGTCTTCACCATTTTAATAGGCACTTCATTCAGGTTGAGGTTGATCGTCTTCACCATTTTAATAGGCACTTCATTCAGGTTGAGGTTGATCGTCTTCACCATTTTAATAGGCACTTCATTCAGGTTGAGGTTGATCGTCTTCACCATTTTAATAGGCACTTCATTCAGGTTGAGGTTGATCGTCTTCACCATTTTAATAGGCACTTCATTCAGGTTGAGGTTGATCGTCTTCACCATTTTAATAGGCACTTCATTCAGGTTGAGGTTGATCGTCTTCACCATTTTAATAGGCACTTCATTCGTGTGTAATAATCATAAATTAGTCTTAGAAAGTAAGACGTCATGAAATTGCTGTAGAGTTTACAAACAATAATAACATGTGAAGTGTTTCTTAGAATTAGTCAGTATTGAACCTGTTACAGGGATATATAGGTCAGTAACTTGTTACCACGTGGTACTTCCTTGCGTAAGTAAGTGGGGATCTCTAAGAGCGTTCTAATGCAATAGCTGTAACATGCTTGGTGTGCTCAGTGATCATGGCGTTAATTTCTGCATAGAAAACTAAAAGAAGAAGAGATTATTATGTGTTTGAGGTAAGTGTGATGTCATAAAGTAGCTGTGTCTGTTTTTTAGAGAAAGAGAATGAATGTTTGACTTGAAAACATTTTGAGTGTAATTGTCTGTGAGAGTCACTTGGCAGGCAGCACAGTTGACTTGGTTACATTCCTGCTTTTACGCAGACAAATGATACAAAATGATGCATCTGTATCTCATGAGGCAAGCCAGCTTTATTGCAATCGTAAATGCTTCTTTAGAGACTTAGATATGCTTTGTGTTTTGCTAACTTGTAACAACATATTAACTATTGATATTTATACAAGAAGTCACGTTGAACATCTTTTATCCCATTATGGAATCGTTATTGTGATGAAATATAGTGGTTCCAGGTGTAGGCCCACGGTTCTAAGTGAGCGTAACTTTCCTTCCACAATAAATTTCACATCTGGGGAAAATTAAATGTAATCATCTCTATTCAAAGGGGCCTTTTTGGCTTAATGGTGTATTCTTGCTGCATATTTTATTATCCTTTTAACTTTGAGGTGATCTTTTCATTTCCACTAGTTCTTCATCCTGTGCAGTTAAAATCAGTTGGATCTCTTTGGTTTCATTGGCTGAAGTATTGTTTTAATCTATAGTGGTTTGCATGTAGTCTTTCTCATGTACCGTTTACATCAGGGATGTCTTAGAGATTACTCCTAGCCTGGTCCCACATCCATTTGTGCTCTTACCAACTCCATTGGTCATTGTCAAGCCAAACATGACACTACTGTAAGTGACAAAGAGTTGGCATGATGGCACAAACAGATTGGCACTGAAAATAGGCTACTGCAGATGTGGTTGTGCAGTTCTATGCATGACTAATACCACATGATGTAGTACTAGAGGCATTGATTAAGTGACTATAGTAATCTGTTACATGGGTTGGTATAATAAGAGATGTCTCTTGGACCGTAGCTGTCCAGGATTGTAATCCGTGATTTAAGTGAAACAAATTTGTTTGAAATATCAAAGAAGTATGGCCTGTGAATGTGAAGTCTAGCCTGGTGCCAGATCTGTTTGTGCGCTTGCCAACTTCATTGCCCGTTTGGCATGACAATGAATGAAAAGGAGTTGGCATGGTAGCACAAACAGACTGCCACTCAGACTACCTGACCTCCTGAGCCACCATGCATAGCTAGTTGACGATGTTTATCATCACTTTCTTCATGGATTTATTTACATTTCAGTCTCATGGTTTTATCAGCTGTTCATGTAAATGTGGTCCTGGTGTTCATTTCAATGGAGTACAGTGCTTGCTTGTTTCCCAAATGGCACCCTATTCTGTATGTAATGCGTTACAAAGGGAATAAGGTGCAATTTGAGACGCATACTCTCATTACATCATACACACTTAGCAGTAGAAATCAACAGTGTAAAAGCTTTAGTAAAACTGTGGTTACCTACCTAATTATATTTTATGTGGTAAAATAGGTTCATTTTAACAAGAGGAGCTCCACTAGTACACATCTCATAACATGAAACAGTTTAGCTGTGTGTGTGCGTGCGTGCGCGCATGGTGGCTATTCATAAGGAACAGCAGCTTGTGAAATCAAATAAAATGTTGTGCTGTTTCATTCCCTCAGAATTGTGTCCTCTTCTTTGTCGTAGTTCAGCCTTGCTTCGAGTCTTGCAGGGCTGACCATTACTTTGGTGCTGCGATATGAGGATAGTGTTAAATTAATTGTTTAATTAATTGTCTTTTATCACCCAGTTGTCAGAAAACAGACAAAGACCAAGTAGATTATTCTAAAATTGCCAATTGACTCACTTTAATAAAAATATAAATTACTCTTTTACATTTCACATTCAATGATCTAGATTGAAAGTACTTCTGCATTACTGTTAGCATTTAATTATTTTAGTCTGTGAGATGGTGTTGTCTGTTTTGTGTGGAAATAAATATCAAACAATACGACTGCTTGTGGAAAGAGGAAATACATGAATATAACATTTAATTTGCTATGTGTTTATAGGTGTATGTGTGCAATTGTAACAGAGGGAAAATATAACGAGAGTAAATTACTGTCAAAACTGTCCGCAAAAAACTATTTTAATATTGTTATAATCTCAGAACCTGCAATGTTCTCTTTGAGCCACTAGATGTCCCTGCTCTCATGTTTCTCAGGGCCAGATTCACATTCTGTAGCTTACTTGCTCCCCAGTACTACAATGTTAATTTCTCAAAAAATTACAAAGAAATACTTGACTGAATGTTTGAAAGGATAAATGGTATTCAATGGAAGGAGACTACAAAAGGGGAGCTTAAGTGAGTAACTCAACAGGTGTAGGTGAAGGATTGCTAAAAGGAAAACAGGTTAATCTTTGGGCTTCTGTATTGTTACTGTATATGACTGCACAGTGGAGGAAATAGAAGTGGAGGGGTATGTATACTACAAAGCAGGATCAAGGAGTTAGCCAGCTAATTTACTTAAATATTCTGAAATAACTTGTAATTTTACCATATTTTTCTCTGCAATTTTGTGATGGGGCGGCAGGGTAGCCTAGTGCGAGCGTTGGACTAGTAACCGAAAGGTTGCCAGATCGAATCCCCGAGCTGACAAGGTAAAAATCTTTCGTTGTGCCCCTGAACAAGGCAGTTAACCCACTGTCCTTAGGCCGTCATTGAAAAGAAGAATTTGTTTTTAACTGACTTGCCTAGTTAAATAAAGGTAAAATAAAAAATATCCAGTTACGATCTTGTCTCATCGCTGCAACTCACCAACTGGCTCGGGAGAGGCCAACACACTGCTAGCTTTTTGTTTATCTGGTACAAGAAAAACCCTCAGATACGTAAAAGCTTATTGCAGAGATCTCGGTCCCCAGGGTGGTCTAGCACTTCCAAACGTTCAATATTATTAAGGGGCAGCTAATATAATAATCATGATATATTGATGACAGAAATTCCTGATGTTGCAGGCCATAAATGGTTGCCTAGTTGTATATCTTCACACTCTAGTCACTTCCCATCACATCTACCTACCTCCCTTCTAGACTGTTTTTAAAGTGAATCCTTATATCAAAGGGGGCATAGGTTTTGTCTATGTGTTATCACATTTGCACAATGTGAAATTATGAAATTGGCATGGCTTAATTGACTCAACAATCAAAAACACACAGAAGTTTAGCTTTCTTATTGAATCAGAATATCAATAGTTATTTCTGGTTGTTTCTCGGAGTTAGCTAGCTAACTCATTGATCCTGCTTTATAGTATACCCTCAGGACTACATATTCGTTATGGATAAGTCAGAGTGCACAGAAGCAATCCAGACAATTTTCTCTAGCCAAATTCCCTCACACTCACAACATACATGTGTTTCAAGTTTCTATGTTTATTTGTCATGTACACAGGATACAACAGGTGTGAACAGTACAGTGAAATGCTTACTCGCAAAGCTCTTTTGCAACAATGCGGTATTCAATCAAGATAAGATAAATAATATAAAGTGTCTGTATGTGCACTTTACAGTGCCTTCGGAAAGTATTCAGACTCCTTGACTTTTTCCACGTTTTGTTATGTTACAGCCTTTTTTCCCTCATCAATCTACACGCAATACCCCACAATGACAAAGCAAAAACAGACCGCCACAGGAAAGGAAGACCCAGAATTACCTCTGCTGCAGAGGATAAGTTCATTAGAGTTACCAGCCTCAGAAATTGCTTCACAGAGTTCAAATAACAGACACATCTCAACAACAACTGTTCAGAGGAGACTGCGTGAATCAGGCCTTCATAGTCGAATTGCTGCAAAGAAACTACTACTAAAGGACGGCAATAAGAAGAAGAGACTTACTTGGGCCAAGAAACACGAGCAATGGACATTAGACCAGTGGAAATCTGTCATTTTGGAGGAGGAGGTGTGATGGCGTGGGGGTGCTTTGCTGGTGACACTGTCAGTGATTTATTTAGAATTCAAGGCACACTTAACTAGCATGCCTACCACAGTAATCTGCAGTGATACGCCATCCCATCTGGTTTGTGCTTAGTCTCAATATCAATGGTTTTCAACAGGACAATGACCCAACACACCTCCAGGCTGTGTAAGGCTATTTGACCAAGAAGGAGAGTGATGGAGTGCTGCATCAGATGACCTGGCCTCCACAATCACCTGACCTCAACCCAATTGAGATGATTTGGGATGAGTTGGACTGCAGACTGAAGGAAATGCAGCCAACAAGTGCTCAGCATATGTGGGAACTCCTTCAAGACTGTTTGAAAAGCGTTCCAGGTGAAGCTTGTTGAGAGAATGCCAAGGCAAAGGGTGGCTAATTTGAAGAATCTAAAATATAAAATGTTTCTTAATTTGTTTAACTGTCTTTACTATTATTCTACAATGTAGAAAATAGTCAAAATAAAGAAAAAACAGTACTTTATTGAAGCACATGTGGCAGTGATTACAGCATTGATTCTTCTTTCGTATGACACTACAAGCTTGTCCTGTAAGGATCACAATGGATCAGATCAGTTTGGCAATGGTTGACAATAACCAGACCGTCTCTCACCCGCAGAGGGGAAGAGGGAACTGGTGTAGGAGTTTTGACACCTTCACAACCGGTCATAAATTTAAGTAGAAGAAGACTTTCTTTCTCCCTCTTTAGTGTCAACCCAAGGAATGTCTTTGTTTCACAGACTGTCCCCGCTGAAACTCTAACACGGTCAAACATGGATAATATAACAATATTTCTAACATAATGTGGGGAATGGTCAGTGGGGAACTATGGAAAACTAATGTAATATTGGTTTTCATTTTGTGATGTCATTAAAAACTGTATGGATGAAATACTGTAACTTGGAAAGTACAGTGCCTTGCGAAAGTATTCGGCCCTCTTGAACTTTGCGACCTTTTGCCACATTTCAGGCTTCAAACATAAAGATATAAAACTGTATTTCTTTGTGAAGAATCAACAACAAGTGGGACACAATCATGAAGTGGAACGACATTTATTGGATATTTCAAACTTTTTTAACAAATCAAAAACTGAAAAATTGGGCGTGCAAAATTATTCAGCCCCCTTAAGTTAATACTTTGTAGCGCCACCTTTTGCTGCGATTACAGCTGTAAGTCGCTTGGGGTATGTCTCTATCAGTTTTGCACATCGAGAGACTGAAATTTTTTTCCCATTCCTCCTTGCAAAACAGCTCGAGCTCAGTGAGGTTGGATGGAGAGCATTTGTGAACGGCAGTTTTCAGTTCTTTCCACAGATTCTCGATTGGATTCAGGTCTGGACTTTGACTTGGCCATTCTAACACCTGGATATGTTTATTTTTTAACCATTCCATTGTAGATTTTGCTTTATGTTTTGGATCATTGTCTTGTTGGAAGACATCTCCGTCCCAGTCTCAGGTCTTTTGCAGACTCCATCAGGTTTTCTTCCAGAATGGTCCTGTATTTGGCTCCATCCATCTTCCCATCAATTTTAACCATCTTCCCTGTCCCTGCTGAAGAAAAGCAGGCCCAAACCATGATGCTGCCCCCACCATGTTTGACAGTGTTCAGGGTGATGAGCTGTGTTGCTTTTACGCCAAACATAACGTTTTGCATTGTTGCCAAAAAGTTCAATTTTGGTTTCATCTGACCAGAGCACCTTCTTCCAGATGTTTGGTCCTATGGACAGAGTCTCCCACCTCAGCTGATGATCTCTGCAGTTCATCCAGAGTGATCATGGGCCTCTTGGCTGCATCTCTGATCAGTCTTCTCCTTGTATGAGCTGAAAGTTTAGAGGGACGGCCAGGTCTTGGTAGATTTGCAGTGGTCTGATACTCCTTCCATTTCAATATTATCGCTTGCACAGTGCTCCTTGGGATGTTTAAAGCTTGGGAAATCTTTTTGTATCCAAATACGGCTTTAAACTTCTTCACAACAGTATCTCGGACCTGCCTGGTGTGTTCCTTGTTCTTCATGATGCTCTCTGCGCTTTTGACGGACCTCTGAGACTATCACGGTGCAGGTGCATTTATACGGAGACTTGATTACACACAGGTGGATTGTATTTATCATCATTAGTCATTTAGGTCAACATTGGATCTTTCAGAGATCCTCACTGAACTTCTGGAGAGTTTGCTGTACTGAAAGTAAAGGGGCTGAATAATTTTGCATGCCCAATTTTTCAGTTTTTGATTTGTTAAAAAAGTTTGAAATATCCAATAAATGTCGTTCCACTTCATGATTGTGTCCCACTTGTTGTTGATTTTTCACAAAAAAATACAGTTTTATATCTTTGTTTGAAGCCTGAAATGTGGCAAAAGGTTGCAAAGTTCAAGGGGGCCGAATACTTTCGCAAGGCACCGTATATCCCCTTTATCTGTCAAGTTTCCATCCAATACGTTGTGCATATAATATGACAAATTATGAAAGTATTTTTTGTTAAGATATACAAGGTATAAGATTGTCTTTCTCCTATAAACTATGCATAAGTAAGTAGCCACGCCCTAAGTGAGGTCAGAGAGCGTGTCAGACTGATGGAGACATCCCCTTTGGCAAGAGTGCCCAAAAAGCCTTGGTAACGAAATTAACATTAGACCACAAAAGTGTGGAGCGGTAGCTACATTTTTGAAATGGTTGGAACTTTGAACCTCAACACGAGGTGAAGAAATAAACCCACCTTCCTTTAGACCAGAGAGACGAAGAGCTGCAGCACATAGTGGTCTGAATCCTGAATAATCAACACGAGGAGGAAGAAGAAAGGAAACTCCCCTCTCAGACAATCATTTGTACAGCTGATTAGCTGTCCTGAGTCAAATATCTCAAACTCTTCAAACCATCCCATCCTACTATGAGTCTCAAATCACCGTACGCTATTCTCCTCACCCCACTGGAACCAACTTATCATCAAATAAGCAGCTTCAGAAGCGAATGGAAGAGTGAACTCTGTAGTTCTGTTCAGGACTACATGACGGACAAAGACACCCATATGTAAATACATGAATGATTTCTTATTCCAAACGAGCGTTGGTTCGTATGCAAACAATATGATTAATGTGAGAATAATGTGTATTTTTCTATCTCTATCTCCCTCTCCATGTCGTGGTGAGGAAAGCCACCATATTGTAAAAGTCCATTAGGGACCTTTGTCTCATGTATTATGTGTGTATGTTATCCTGATCTCTCATTTTAGTTAGCTAGTAAATAAATAATTAACCAATTGGTGTAGTAATGAATCATGAGCAAGGCTGGGTTTTTTGGAGATGCAGGAGGTTACAACTATTCAGAATGATGATATGGTAAGAGGAAATGATTAATATTATGACTGTTTATCGATGAAATAGATATATACCTTATAGTTTTTAATTCGGGAGATGGTAACTCTTTAAACAACCTCTTCTGTGGTGCCCCAAATTCCTAATGAGTTACATGATTCATTTAATTGGGTAACAATTAAACATAGTTAGTGGATTAAATAAATCATCAGATTAATGAAAGTAAAGGCACAACATATTGGAGCCCCTGTGCGAGGAATCTAAAACACAATTAGGCCTTGTTGTTGAATTCAGTCTATATGAATTGTGTAGCAGATTACGTTATACACCATTGGAGCCGTAGGCAGGATTATCGTTAAGGGGGGACTGTGATTCCTTTTGACCAAGATACTAGAAAGATTGCCTCCGGTGTTGCATACTGAGTAAGGATCAGTGTAGAAGGTGGAGTATTAATTCCTAGAGCCAGACATATGGGCCGGCCAATTAAGGATATATTCGTTTGGCCAAAGTGGAGTATTATATCTGTCTTTCGGGCTTCAGAAGCGTGAGTATACACAGCTAATATTTATTTATGTTATCACATGTTCCAATAACATCGCTAGCACCAAATGCTGATTGTGTTGAAGATGAGTCGTCGTAAGTAAACCCCAGGTCCCGTATTGAAGGGGACCCTGTGTGTGCTTGGAAGTTAACATTCTTGTACAAGGACGGCTAGCTTTGCATTAGATGTTAAGCTAACAAAGAGGAAGCAGCCATTTCCCTTTGTTCACAGCGAAATCCTGCGCCTTGGGGGACAGAAGTCCTGCCTCTGCTGGAATCCCTTGTGAGTTCAGATTTTAGGGGTGAGTGACCCATTGTGGCGAAAAATTGACAGTACTTTTTTAAAAAAAGAATTCCAATGCGAGGGCCAATGTCTTCTCACATTTGTAACAACTGGTTACGCTTATATAATGTCCAACCAATTTCAACTGATTGGATATCATTGTCTCATTCGATTTAACAAGGAAGTTAAATTGCCAAACAAACATTTTACCAGGTTGATCATTTGGATAAGGACCAAATTAATTTGTTCCAACCAATGAGACATTTTAAACTTTTCCACATTAACCTAGATACATGAACGCTTTCAGGTTAATCAGGTATGATTAATCATTAACATTGCTTAATAAATAAAATTTGCTTTTGCAAATTCATTGTCGTCCAACCCCCACATTGCTGATAGATAAAAATCATTTTTGCAGCTTCCAACGACTCATCCCCCCCCACCCCCCCAGTGAACCCTCACCCATAGATAGATTGATCGCTGACCTCAGCAGCGATATAAACCCAAACTATGACATACGCAAGAAAACAGCAGAAATTGCGACAGACGCCCTCCCAAATAGATCATCAGACACAGGCCCTGTAAAGGTTCTCTCCAGTTTATCCCTGATGTATGGCCGCCAGCAGAGATTGACATCTGTCCAGTACCGCAGTGCACAGCAGAAGCACAGGAAACGGCTGACATGAAGGGACAGCTGGAGAGAACCGGGAAACTAATGACAAAAGCAGAAAAGGGAACAATACTGCTAGCCGTGGAACTGCGTTTGAAAACTGAACAAATAAAAGTAATGACAAAAACTTATGACGACGGACGAGCACAAACTCTTCAACAAAATCGTCTTCTACAGGAACAACTCAATTTAGCCTAAACTAAATACAATGAAGTCCACGCAAAACTAGATCAATCGGACGATTTATCTACAAACAGGGTCTTGCAACTTGATAATATGCATGCGGTTTTGATGAACAACCCTCAAAGCAGTAATGTTCTAGTCCAAATGCTGCAGACCAAAGACGATCCAATTAATGAACACAATGACCAAGTTGGATGAAAAAACATTGGAACTCATTGAAGTCGCTGACCATATCAAATGCACAATGTATTGGATGAAACCTTGACAGATAAAGAGGACATACTTTCCAAGTTATAGTATTTCATCCATACAGTTTTTTAATGACATCACAAAATGTAAACCAATATTACATTGGTTTTCCATAGTTCCCCACTGACCATTCCCCACATTGTTATGTTAGAAAAATTGTTCCATTATCCACGTTTGACCGTGTTAGAGTTTCAGCGGGAACAGACTGTGACACAAAGACATTCCTTTGGTCGACACTAAAGGGGGAGAAAGAAGGTCTTCTTCTACTTAAATTTACGACCGGGTGTGGAGGTGTCAAAACTCCCACACCAGTTCCCTCCTCCCCTCTGCGGGTGAGAGAAGGTCTGGTTATTGTCAGCCATTGCCAAGCTGATCTGATCCATTGTGATCCTCACAGGACAGTCATGACACTTGGCACACCAGTGTTTGGGGATTTTCTCCCATTCCTATCTGCAGATCCTCTCAAGCTCTGTCAGGTTGGATGGGGAACGTCGCTGCACAGCTATTTTCAGGTCTCTCCAGAGATGTTCGATGGGGTTCAAGTCCGGGCTCTGGCTGGGCCACTCAAGGACATTCAGAGACTTGTCCCGAAACCACTCCTGCGTTGTCTTGGCTGTGTGCTTAGGGTCGTTGTCCGGTTGGAAGGTGAACCTTCGCCCCAGTCTGAGGACCTGAGGGCTCTGGAGCAGGTTTTCATTAAGGATCTCTCTGTACTTTGCTCCATTCATCTTTGCCTCGATCCTGACTAGTCTCCATGTCCCTGCCACTGAAAAACACCCCCACAGCATGATGCTGCCACCACCAATCTTCACCATAGGGATGGTGCCAGGTTTCCTCCAGACATGACGCTTGGTATTCAGGCCAAAGTGTTCAATCTTGGTTTCATCAGACCAGAGAATCTTGTTTTTGAGTCTTTAGGTGCCTTTTGGCAAACTCCAAGCGGGCTGTCATGTGCCTTTATACTGAGGGTTGGCTTTTGTCAAGCCACTCTACCATAAAGTCTTGATTGGTGGAGTGCTGCAGAGATGTTTGTCCTTCTGGAAGGTTCTCCCATCTCCACAGAGGAACTCTAGAGCTCTGTCAGGTTGACCATTGGGTTCTTGGTCACCTCCCTGATCAAGGCCCTTCTCCCCCAGTCTTGGTGGTTCCAAACTACTTTCATTTAAGAATGATGGAGGCCGCTGTGTTCTTGGGGACCTTCAATGCTACAGAATTTTTTGGTGCCCTTCCCCAGATCTGTACCTCGATACAATCCTGTCTCGGGGGTCTGAACACTTTCCCGAAGGCACTGTATGTGCTGTTCCTATCGTGGTGACATTGTATTTTACAACCTCATAGTTACCATAATTGGAACAGTGTGTGTGTGTGTGTGTGTGTGTGCGCGTGCGCGTGCGTGCGTGCGTGTGTGTGTGTGTGAGGGAATTTGGCTAAAGAAAATTCCCTGGACTGGAGAGCCCCTCACACCCTGCTCTGGAAATGCTCCTGTTCTGGTGGTTTCCTGTTCCAGATGCCCAGACCTGCCTCCTGCAGCGAGACGACAAACTTCTGCCTGGCTCTCTGGTAGGCCCCTGCTGCCATCTTAGCTCCACAGTACGTCTTCATGGCCTCCTCCATTTTCTTCCGACAGGTGGCGTCACTCCTAGGCGATACTCTTCCCTCAACCGACCGTGCAGACAGAGTCTTTGTGCTATTTGACATAAGAAAATGGGCCTCCTCTGCATCCAATACTCCTCCTGGACTGCTAAGCTGAGTAGATGGAGACAGTAAGAAAGGGTTAATAAAATACACCACCCAGACAGAATAAAAACTAATGAGCCAACATAAACTGCAAACTTCAACAGCTGGGCTATCTCCTCCATTTAAATTTCACCAAACAAATTAACATTCTGTGGACTTTGCTTTATATTCCCTATTGCTCTGTCTCTCTCCCTCTCTACAAAAACATATTTAATGGACTACAGCCAGGATGGATTTTTAGATGACTGTGTGTATTCTTGCATGTGATACTGAGTGCAGGAAGCCTTTCTGTGGGAAGCTACTCAAATGCTTTTCTAAATAATTATGACTCTGTAATGTCATCAAAATTTAACCGCTGCCATTTGGAACAGTGGAACGCGCTGCCACATACATATTTAATTTCACGATGGAAATGAAACTGTACTTTAAAAACATTGTCATAATAATTAGCATTAGCTGGACACAGAAAGATGGATCACATCTGCATTTTAATGAAGATTGATCTTTTCTACTATCTGCAGTAAGCAAATAATTTGTTAATACCTTTATCCAATACATACTGTACATGTGTCAAACTACCCTAATAGTCAACTATGCAGGGAATAGGGTGCCAATTGGGAAGCAATCTACAGCTTCACTATGCATAACTAACCTGGTGGTGTAGTCTCTCCCAGCGAGTGAAGAAGGATCTCTTGCAGAGTCTGGATGGTGTCCCTGAGTCTTTCCTGCCTGTGGAGACATCCACCACCTCCAGCTCTCCATCTCCAGCACTCCAGTTCACACTGAAGCTGGGGGACTTCCCTGGCTGCCGACCCTCACTGCTGCTGAGGCCTGGAGAGCACACAGAGACCAGACTGGGGTCAGGACTCGGTGAGACCCGAGAGGAGGGGCAGGTACGTACTTAACATGCCTATTCAGATGCCAGAATAGAGGCAAAACGTTAGAGGAAGAGACCGGACCATGAAAAGTGTCTGGAAGAACAGGCTGTTTGTCCTGGTAGGGAACATCTCCACCAGACCTCCTCCTAACATTTATCTTTGTCAAGTCTCTAACACTAAGTAGTCTTCTGCCAAATGAACTGACTCATGGATATGTAACGTGAACCTAAATATCTGAAGCAACCTCTTATATCTGGGTGACTTACAGCCGAGGAAAAGCCTGTTGTGTCTTTAGGACGAGGGCAGGGGGGTGTATCTTACAGCCAAGGAGCAGTCTATTGTGTCTATAGGACGAGGGCAGGGGGATGACTTGCAGTCTATTGTGTTTAGTTTTACTTAACTTGGCAAGTCAGTTAAGAACAAATTCTTATTTTCAATGATGGCCAGTGGGTTAACTGCCTTGTTCAGGGGCAGGATGACATTTTTACACTGTCAGCGCGGGTATTCGATCTTGCAACCTTTCGGTTACTGGTCCAATGCTCTAACCACTAGGCTACCTGCCGCCCCTATAGGACGAGGGCAGGGGGCGTGACTTACAGCCGAGCAGTAGCCTGTTGCGTCTATAGGACGAGGGCAGAGGGGCGATGTGGCCCATGCGTCGTGCCATGGTCCTTCCCAGGTGACCCGTGTGGCACAGGCTGCCCACTGTGAGGCTGTGGAGGTACACCGGCTCCACCAGGTGAGATAGGAGAGAGCCCTGGAGACCTAGAATATTCCACCTGGAGACACAAACAATGAGGCTAGAGACCAAGCAGACTAGCCCCCTTTTATACAGTATGTTATACTTTTGTGAATCAGTGGGAACGTTCTCACTGTCTATCTGGAGCTCACCTGGCAATTTTATCTGTGCAGGACATGGTTACGGGAGCTTCCCTCGGCAACCTCCTGTCCCATTTCTGATTGGCTCTCAGTACGCTGACAGGAAGTGTACCCTCACCACCTTCCATCTTCATCCTCAGATGGCAGCGCAACTTCCTCACAAATCTATACCCGCTCTGGTCTGGGAGAGGAGACAATTGATATAATGCTAAGTTTCTCTACAAAGCACAGTACAGACAGGTGGAGCATTTTAAAGTATGGTCTTAATGTAACTGTGCATTCCGCATAATTCAGTCTTGTTGACTGTGAGTATGAATGAAATAAAATCAACTAACAAATGTCAATATTTCTTACGTGTAGCTGTGATCTCGTAGGGACAGTTGAGGCGTGCGTCCCCACAGGGCGATGAACTCACATACATATGGAACAGAATACCGTCTCTCAGTCTGTATACTGACTCTTTGTCTCGCACAAAAATCGACTGCTCCAAACTGCCTGGCCGGTTGCTAAACAAGGAAATGATGTTGTTATGATCATTTTGAGTATGAACTTTTTAAGAAGTGGTAACGTATAGCCAGGGGCCTTAATTGGGTATAATAGCCTAGCTCAACACCAACAATTTAAAATAGGCTACTAAAATCATTGCAATCCTGATTGAAAGGCAAATGCAATTTAGCGGAAATAGGGGCTGATTTTAGGACCATGCGGACGCCCGGGAGCGAGAGGAGAGGCTGTTAGTCATTTGGAAAATGCGACTCTGCTGCAGAGAACGGAACTCACAACTTCTTCGTAGCTGGATTGAAGTGGGGTATTTTTAGGGAATCTCGCAGGGAACAGCGCAACTTTTTCTCAAAACAGTTCACACGTAAAGATGACTGTAGTAAATGGCTTTGGCTCACCCCCCCTCAGCGCCCTTGTCACTTTGTCGTACCCTAGGTTTAGCTGAAATGACGCCCCTGTGTGTCGCCTAATCACCCAAATTAAGATATTTTGAGATTAAAAGGGATTTTTACGTTCAACATTTCTCTACTTCAATCATCCTTGTGCACTTGAC
Organism: Oncorhynchus mykiss; assembly: GCF_013265735.2. Classification (NCBI taxonomy): domain Eukaryota; kingdom Metazoa; phylum Chordata; class Actinopteri; order Salmoniformes; family Salmonidae; genus Oncorhynchus; species Oncorhynchus mykiss. The sequence continues at coordinate 24,149,119 of NC_048592.1, forward strand.
GTTGGTGGGAATACTTTTTAAAATGGCACCAAAACATCAGCGCAGATAGGTAATAGCTGATATTACATTGTTCACTTGTAACTTCAATTCAAAGGTACAAAAGCAAAGATTCTTCAACTTCATCCTCAGGGCTAAGGCCTTGATTGCATCCCAAATTACACCCTATTCCCTTTATAGTGCACTACTTTTAACCAGAGCCCAGGGCCCTAATCAAAAGTAGTGCACAACATAGGAAATAGGGTGCTAGTTTGAATGCAACCCTTGTGTACAGATACAGTGTATGACAGACAGTATGTATACAGTATATTACCAGAGGAAAAGCTCCAGTTGGGCATAGAGGAAGCGGAGGAAAGCCCTCCTGGTGGTGACCTCAGCATGGCAGTCATTAACCGCCCATCCCTGGTCACTGACACACTCTCCACTGATACACTTGGTCCCTGTCCCCAAAGACACCACCTGGGCACGCCTCAGATCAAAACCTGACCATAATAGGAGACAAAAGGTCCTCTTACTAGCCAACAACAAACAAAAATCAGCACAGTACACCTATGCAATAGATTTGTGAGTATCTAAATGATACCCAATTCCCTATATAGTGCACTGTTTTTGTGTTTTACTTATTTGGACCCTATGGGGCCTGGTCAAAAGTAGTGCACTACATAGGGAATCAAATAGGGTGACATTTGGGAACTCTTGTCTTTTTGAATATCAGTTACCGTAATTTGGCTCTCTCTACAAAGAACTTCATCTAATTAAAATATTACTGTAATAGACTAAGATGGCAAAATAAATGGCTTCTGAATAAGAAATGACTCTTAACAGTACAGAACATAATGCACCAGTCTCCTACTATATTGTTGTCTTGTTACAGCACCTCATGAAATATTTACAAAGACGTAATGACAGTCTTATCTCATTAATGGTAGTGGTATAAAGCTGCATCTTGTGTTGCAGAGCAAGCTGAGCAACTGCTTATTTTCCTGTGAGGAATTCTATATGAATGAGCTGGCAGGGATTCCTATTGGAACCACTGCCCTTTGGGGCAGCAATACCTGGGAAGCACGGTGCCCATAGAAATATAATGAATAGAAAGTAATTCATTCTAATTTATGGTTGTGCCCACGCTCTCGTTTTTAGGTATTCTATTAGATCCGGGGAGCTCTAATGTTTTTGAATGAGAGTTTCCCATGCTGGCTTCAACTGAAGTCTCTTATGTGCACTCCCAGTTGACTGGCTTACTGTGCTCTCTACAGACCTATATTCAGAGTCTTTTGATTAATTTACGACTTCTGCTGGTATCTACAGTTGTATAGGGAGAGATGCACCATTTGAAAATTGGACTTGTTGAATATTTTACTACCATATTAAAAGTCAATGAAATGTGTCATCATGGTTGCATCCCAAATTGGCTCTGGTTAAAAGTAGTGCATTATACAGTACCAGTCAAAAGTTTGGACAAACCTGCGCAGGGTTTTTCTTTATTTTTACTATTTTCTACATTGTGGAATAATAGTGAAGACATCAAAACTATGAAATAACACATATGGAATCATGTAGTGACTAAAAAAGTGTTAAACAAATCAAAATATATTTTATATTTGAGATTCTTCAAAGTAGCCACCCTTTGCCTTGACAACATCTTTCTTTGCACACTCTTGAAATTCTTTTAACCAGCCTAATCTGGAATGCTTTTCCAGTAGTCTTGAAAGGGTTCCCACATATGCTGAGCACTTGTTGGCTGCTTTTCCTTCACTCTGCGGTTCAACTAATCCCAAACCATCTCAATTGGGTTGAGGTCGGGTGACTGGTCATCTGATGCAGTACTCCATCACCCTCCTTTTTGGTCAAATATCCCTTACACAGCCTGGAGGTGTGTTGGGTCATTGTCCTGTTGAAAAACGAATGATAGTCCCACGCAAACCATATGGGATGGCATATCGCTGCAGAATGCTGTGTTAGCATGCTAGTATTCTAAATGAATCACTGACAGTGTCACCAGCAAAGCACCCCCACACCATCACACCTCCTCCTCCATACTTCACTGTGGAAACCACACATGCGGAGATCATCCGTTCACCTACTCTGCGTCTCACAAAGACACGGCGGTTGGAAACAAAAATCTCAAATTTGGACACATCAGACTAAAGGACAGATTTTCACTGGTCTAATGTCCATTGCTCGTGGTTCTTGGCCCAAGCAAGTCTGTCTCTTCTTATTATTGGTGTCCTTTAGTAGTGGTTTCTTTGCAGCAATTCGACCATGAAGGCCTGATTCACGCAGTCTCCTCTAAACAGTTGATGTGTCTGTTACTTGAACTATGTGAAGCATTTATTTGGGCTGCAATCTGAGTTGCAATTAACTCTAATGAACTTATTCTCTGCAGCAGAAGTAACTCTGGGACTTCCTTTCCTGTGGCGGTCCTCATGAGAGCCAGTTTCGTCATAGCAGTTGATAGTTTTTGTGACTGCACTTGAATATACTTTCTAAGTTCTTTACATTTTTTGCATTGACTGACCTTCATGTCTTAAAGTAATGATGGACAGTCATTTGTCTTTGCTTATTTGAGCTGTTCTTGCTAGAGGTCGACCGATTATGACTTTTCAACGCCGATACCGATTATTGGAGGGCCAAATAAAGCCGATACCGATTAACTTACCTTGGCTTCTTAATGCATTTGCATAACAGGCAGGCTCCTCATGGAGTGCAATGTAAAGCATGTGGTTAGAGCGTTGGACTAGTTAACCGTAAGGTTGCAAGATTGAATCCCCGAGCTGACAAGGTAAAAATCTGTTGTTCTGCCCCTGAACAGGCAGTTAACCCACTGTTCCTAGGCCGTCATTGAAAATAAGAATGTGTTCTTAACTGACTTGCCTAGTTAAATAAAGATTAAATAAAGGTGTAAAAAATGTTTGGGCCAAATCGGTGTCCAAAAATACAGATTTCCGATTGTTATGAAAACTTGAAATCGGCCCTAATTAATCGGCCATTCCGATTAATCGGTCAACCTCTAGTTCTTGCCATAATATGGACTTGGTCTTTTACCAAATAGGGCTATCTTCTGTATATCACCCATACCTTGTCACAACACAACTGATTGGCTCAAACGTATTAAGAAGGAAAGAAATTCCACAAATTACCTTTAAACAAGGCACACCTGTTAATAGAAATGCATTCCAGGTGACAACCTTATGAAGCTGGTTGAGAGAACGCCAAGAGTGTGCAAAGCTGTCATCAAGGCAAAGGGTGGCTACTTTGAAGAATCTCAAATATAAAATATATTTTGATTTATTTAACACTTTTTTGGTTACTACATGATTCCATATTTGTTATTTCAAAGTTATGATGTTTTCACTATTATTCTACAATGTATAAAATAGTAAAAATAATGAAAATAGGTGGACTGAATAGGTGTGTCCAAACTTTTGACTGCAACTGTATATATAGGGAATAGGGTGCCATTTGAACACAGTCCATAGCCTACCTCTGGTCATTACGATGCCTGCCAGTACTTTGTGACGCCTGTGCGACTGGGAGGGAGTGCAGCAACAGTCAGCCAGCTCACTGTGTTTCTCTCTCACCAAGTGGAAGATATACTCTGCAAAGCACTGTTATCACACAAGTGGATGGATCACTGTCAAATCAGACAGACAGCGGCCAAGATAACATCTATTTTCACATCCACATAAACATAAACATCCACAGAGTGGATCAAACAAACATTTACCTACCAAAACAACCAGATAATAGTTGACATTATCCCATATGGGCTCTGGTCAAATGTAGTGCATTATATAGGGGCTCCCAAGTGGTGCAGTGATCTAAGGCACTGCAACTCAGTGCAAGAGGTGACACTACAGTTCCTGGTTTGAATCCAGGCTGAATCACATCCGACTGTGATTGGGCGGCGCACGATTGGCCCAGCTTCATCTGGGCTAGTCCGTCATTGTAAATAAGAATTTGTTCTTAATAAATCTTCTTCAGGATTGGTAGGTCCTCCACGGGAAGGTTGAGCTAACGTAGACTAATGCAATTAGCATGAGGTTGTAAGTAACAAGAACATTTCCCAGGACATAGACATATCTGATATTGGCAGAAAGCTTAAATTCTTGTTAATCTAACTGCACTGTTCAATTTACAGTAGCAATTACAGTGAAATAATACTATGCTATTGTTTGAGGAGAGTGCACAATTTTGAACTTGAAAAGTTATTAATAAACAAATTAGGCGCATTTAGGCAGTCTTGATACACAATTTTGAACAGAAATGCAATATTTCAATGGATCAGTCTAAAACTTTGCACAAACACTGCTGCCATCTATTGGCCAAAATCGAAATTGCACCTGGGCTGGAATAATACATTATAGCCTTTCTCGTGCATTTCAAAGATGATGGTACAAAAAAAATACAAAAGAACGGTTTCATTTCCCTTTGTATTATCTTTTACCAGATCTAATGTGTTATATTATCCTACATACCTTTCACATTTCCACAAACTTCAATGTGTTTCCTTTCAAATGGTATCAAGAATATGCATATCCTTGCTTCAGGGCCTGAGCTACAGGCAGTTACATTTGGGTATGTCATTTTAGGCAAAAATTGAAAAGAAGGGGTGGGTCCTTAATTAACTGACTTACCTAGTTAACTAAATGGTGAATAAAAAAAGATGTCTCAGGGAGAGTTGACAAAGAAGAAACCTCTGTCAGATTTATTGAAAGCACTGTCACAGGGTTCATCCTAAATGGTAACCTATTTCCTATATATATATTTTTTACCTTTATTTAACTAGGCAAGTCAGTTAAGAACAAATTCTTACTTACAATGATGGCCTACCCTAGACGATGCTGGGCCAATAATGCCCTGCCCTATGGGACTCTCAATTACAGCCAGATGTGATGCAGCCTGGATTCGAACCAGGGACTGTAGTGACTGAGATGCAGTGCCTTAGACCGCTGTGCCACTCGGGAGACATACTGGACATACAGTATTACATGAGCATTATATGGTAAGTATATCTCAGAATAATGAGATATTGACAATATTTAGAAGCTAGTTGATTAACAATAATAATTAATAGGCTAACACATCCACTTTATTTACATAATTCATACAATACATAATAATTCAAGTTATCATCCCACCCATCCCCTGATATCAAGCTTGGAGAGATGAATGGAAAGGAAATATGTTGTCTAAATGGGGATGCACAAGGTCATGTGTAATGATGCATAATGAGCGTGTTAAATAATTATCTGTCAGATTAATATGCTCTTCACACCTCCTCCGCTCTTAATTTCAATCTCCTTCAGTCTGGGGCTCCTCCTTGATCACTAATAGGCTGTGATGATAATGTTCATTAAGGTGTCTAGCTAGATGCCTGACTTTGAGGCACTTTTTGGAGGGCTAGGGATTCGTCTGATGAAAAACCCAGGATGTGTCCAAAAAAACAGGTGATGCAATCCTGAACGGTTACATCACTGCCTGGTATGGCAACTGCTCGGCATCTGACCGTAAGGCGCTACAGAGGTTAGCGCCAACGGCCCAGTACTTCACTGGGGCCGAGCTCCCTGCCATCCAGGACCTATATAATAGGCGGTGTCAGAGGAAAGCCCATAAAATTGTCAGAGACTCCAGTCACCCAAGTTATAGACTGTTTTCTCTGCTACCGCACGGCAAGCGGTACCGGAGCGCCAAGTCTAGGACCAAAAGGCTCCTCAACAGCTTCTACCCCCAAGCCATTAGACTGCTGAACAATTCATAAAATCGCCACCGGACAATTTACATTGACCCCCCCCTTTTGTACACTGCTGCTACTCGTTGTTTGTTTGTTACCTATGCATAGTCCCTTCGCCCCCACCTACATGTACAGATTACATCAACTAGCCTGAACCCCTGCACACTGACTCGGTACCGGTACCCCCTGTGTATAGCATCATTATTCTTATTGTGTTACTTTTTATAATTACTTTTTTATTTTAGTCTACTTGGTAAATATTTTCTCCTTCTTGAACTGCACTGTTGGTTAAGGGCTTGTAAGTAAGCATTTCACGGTAAAGGCTACACTTGTTGTATTCGGCGCATGTGACAAATAAAGTTTGATTTGATTTCTAATTCATTTTTCTTCAATTCCTTGCATCCTCTCTCCTCACCTCCTTCTCGAATTGGAGAAGAAGTTCAGAAGGGAGTGATTTTAGATCTTCTCCTCCAATACGTTTGAGAAGGAGATGAGGAGATAGGATACAAGGAATCAAGGAAAGACTATTTGAGATAGAGCCAGTTTGTCTGCTAGTAGCCAAACAAGAGCCTATGTCTTGTGGACAACCTCTCCATCATGGTAAAGCTTGCCTTCCTTTCCATTGACATGTCAGACTCATGGAACTAAACTTCTGGGACAAATCGTCTTACATTCTGAAGCACCCAGATCAAAAAATACTACAGTTTAGTATAGAATTCTGTAATACACTGTAGTACACACTGAAGTATCCCTCGATCATGTGTAGTACTTACTACAGAATGTTGTAGTAGTAGAATACTACAGTATTATCTGCAAAAACACTGTAGTAAGTGTATCTTGGCCAAAACACTAGTAAATACTACAGTAATGTCTGCAAAAACACAGGTTTAGGAAAATTAGCTTTTTGAGTATCCTCAAGGAGAAATCCTCCACTTCTATGTTAAAGATAATAAAACAAAAACACTATAGTAAATACTACAGTAATGTCTGTAAAAACACCACATTAAATACTACACTAAATTACATTCAGCAAAAACACTACAGTAAATACTACAGTAATGTCTGTAAAAACACCACATTAAATACTACACTAAATTACATTCAGCAAAAACACTACAGTAAATACTACAGTAATGTCTGTAAAAACACCACATTAAATACTACACTAAATTACATTCAGCAAAAACACTACAGTAAATACTACAGTAATGTCTGTAAAAACACCACATTAAATACTACACTAAATTACATTCAGCAAAAACACTACAGTAAATACTAATGTATACTGCAATCCGCAAAAACACCACATTAATTACTTTAGTATATACTACAGTTCTTTTACTATAGTATTTATACTATAGTTAACCGTAAATACTACAGTATACTACAGTAAATACTATAGTATTCACTGTAGTCTTTCTGCAGATTTTAGGCCGCAAAAACACTACAGTGAATATTACAGTAAAGTCTGCAAAAACACTATGGTGAATACTATAGTATTTATACCATAGTATACTATTGTATTTGTTATGTGTGCATAGCAGCAAAAGATTTTCTGAGGACAGACAGACATAACAGGGTTGTTTAGCTGCTGTGGTTGGGCATGCAGGACAGGACATTGTTAGTCCTTAGGCTCCTGGACATGGAAGGCATATTGATACGATACACTACATTTGGTGGCAGTCAGAGCACCTCAGACAGATTCAGTAGGACCATTTAAAAGATGGGATGGATGCTCATACTGCAGCAATAGAGACAAAGGACTGGATATGTCCAAAAACCCTGTTCAACCTGAGCACTTCAAGGAGGATGTGAATGAAAGCAATAATAGAAAATGTAATGCACTGTGATTGTTATATCCAATTTACAGCAAATTTAAACACTGTATCTCAACATTATCTTTGTTTTAGAAAATACTGAATATCAGTCAAAATTGAATACACAGGCTTGACACCGATTGCAAGATTAACAATTCTATCTTCCCATAGCAATATAAAACAGTAGAATTTCCCTTCCAGCTCAGAACCCTTATCTACTTCCCCAGAGTCAGATGAACTTGTGGATATCATTTTTATGTCTCTACATCCAGTATGAAGGAAGTAAGAGCAATGACAGGAAGTCTATGGGTATCTACTAGTTAATCTGACTCTGGGGAAGTAGATAATGGGCCTCCCGAAGTATCCCTTTAAGTTCGTAATGGTACTCACCTGAGGTAGCTGTGCGCTCTTGGCCCAGCTGGCAGTATTTCTGATGCTCCTCTCAGGACCCAGACTGATGTTAAACAAGTCCTGTAGGGCTGAGGCTGCTGCTGAAGCTTTAGCCAGCCTCTTACTGCGCCCACAGCCCTCAAATACCCTTCCATCCACCCGTACTGCCATCACAAAGCTCCTGATCGGCCTGCCTTTCTTTCTCTCTGTCAGGCAGACGTACCTCAAGCCTGGCATTAACTCATTGAGCAGAGCCACGGGCCTCAGTTCCCCAACGATAGAGGAACCGATCCTCTGCCTCTTCTGATTGGCTGAGGACATCAGGTCAAGGGTCAGGCGCACTAATCTCCCATGGTTACAGATACTGGAGAGCAACTCCTGTCCTTTTTTCGCTGCTCTGTAGAGTTGTCCTTGTGCTGGTGGTTCCTCAAACTGCAACTCCTTTCCCCCTGTTCTGTGATTAAGGATTTGGTCTTCCTGTGCTTCTGGCTGAAACTCCTTGAAGAGCGTGTCGGGGACGAGATCAGCCTGATCTGAGGTGAAGTCTGCTGGTGCTGTGGTGTTGATGAAGTTGAGGTTTCCCATGGTGATGTGAGCCTGATGGGCGTTGGGGAACTGGATGAAGGACCTAAGAGCCAGCTCTGCTGCCCTCATCTTAGCCTTCTTCTTGGTGGGGCCTCGGCCCTCGAACCTGAGTCCGTTGACCTCTACTCCTACAGCAAACACAGGGGCGTGAACTGGCCCTGTCTGAGACACTATCTCATACTGTAGACCTGGTCTCAGCTCATTCAAATGCACCAGGGCATTCTTCTTTGTGCCAGACCAGGAAGTCATCATTGTCTTCTGACAGGTGGCATCACTCCCATGCGACGCTCGTCCCCCAACCCACCGTGCAGACGGAGTCGTGGCGCTATCTGACGTGAGACAATGGGCAGTCCTCTTACAAATCAACTGGAGTTCGTAGAGAAGCCTGTCTTTTCCTTCCACCAATGGCTGCTTCCTCTGTAGAGCAGTGGTCCTGGAGAGCCCTCTGGAGATGTCAGTGTTAAGAGCTGGTGTATGATGTGTAGGTACCAGGGTACAGTCCACTGTCGTCTTTCTTTTGGAGATGTCAGTGCAAAGAGCTGATGATGTATGATGTCCAGGTTGTAGTATGGTGGAATAGTCCACTTGGTTTCTGCTGTCGCGGTTCTCCTTCACCTCAACACTGCTGGTACCTGTTCCCGAATCAAGTCCAGAAGAAACATAGTTGAGGAAACCTTTATGACTTGTCACATTTGGTTGATGAGATTTTCAAGAAAAGTAAACTACAGGATATGGGAGAGCTTAGCAAAAGGTTACAGGGATGGGATGACCTGAAATATTCTGCTTTTACAAAATGTGATGCTGTTTTCAAATGAATCACAATACCTTTCTCTTGTTAAAGCTTTAAGAATTTATAAACTGATACATTTCTGGTGTGCTACTCTGATTGAAATGTGGTGTGAGTGAATAGCATGGAAAGGGAAATATATAAATAATTGACTTGAAGTGTCTCCACGGTCTCTTGATGTTGTTGTCCCAATGTCTCTAAACTTCATGGGGCTGATGAAAGATGACCACGTGCTTGTTCTCTCTGAAACACAACAGAGACGAGCAGTTACTGGGGAATTCACACAAAGCACGACAAAACCCCAGATACAGTTTGTTAACCCACATAAGAGTGGATTACAGCACCATTATGTCATCTCCAAAATAGTTGTTGTCATGATGGAAGAGAATTAGATATAGATTCATATAATGTACATATGAAATACCTCTACTGTATGATCTATGTCGAGCTCCATATATTCAGACCCCAAATATTACTTCCAGAAAAAAATACAATAAAAGTTATGAAATGGACTGAAAAACTTTTATGGTAATAATTGCAAACTTAATGTGTAAACCTGAATTAGATTTATGCTGGCTGAAGGGATAGAGAGAAAACAAAACACAGGTTTAGAGCCAACTGGAGTAATTGAAAGGTGTGGCCAATAAGACCAGAGGATTACACACAGGGGCTGTGTCCCATTAATGGAATCCCTTAAGACAAATCAGCCAATCTATCTAGTTTTATGTAGCCTAGTTGTCTCCTAAATGTTTGCAGATTGTATGGACAACCAAGCAGTTTATTTGTTTGTTTTATCAATTATGCTTTGTTAATAGACACAGAACTGTCAATCTGCTCACACTTCTTTTGAGCAGATGTGTTATCTTACCAGATAGAAGGAAGAATCGCATGCTGATGACAATTGTGGGTCACCTTAGTGACCAATAGTTGAACAAAATGAATTTTCAAGTTAAAAGCACAAGGTGGTAAAAAAAAGGGGTCCATGGTCCACTGTACTTATATTGTATGCACTTATATTGTATATTACTTATATTGTATGTACTTATATTGTATGTACAATATATGTACAATATATGTATTATGTTGATGTGTATTATAATATTGCATCTGGAATGTTCTCAAATTCTTTTAACTTCTGTAGATGGATAACATTGGTGACTGTTGTAGCTACCATCAGCTATAAACTGTCCAAGAAGTTCAGCATGTTCTTGCCCTTGAGGAAAGACAGTACGCATTAGAGAAAATCACACAAAACATTTTAAATTATGCTTAGCAAATGAGATTATCCAAAGCTGTCAGGCCTCACACATTGGATGGGAAGCGGGCGCTTTTTACTTTCCTTGCCATGCCTAATTTCATTATTATATTAAACATGCTTCATTAACAATGACGGGATTAACCAAGTTTGCCTCAGGAGTTTTAAAATAATCAAACTGGAATATGATGATGTGATATCAGATTTTACCCTTAACATGTAATGTACATAATATGATTCTCCAATGAAGCCTCGGGTTTGTGGAGCTGTGATCGTGTGATGATAAATTATGAAAAGTGTAAACAGTGCCCTACAGTAGGAACAAATGGTGCCATTTCATTAGGTTGAGAAGGCAATGCATGGGAGAGAGAAATATGTCAATTCAGCCTCATAACTAAACATAACAACTAGGAGACTGTCACAAGATGAGAATAATAGGGGATCCTATCTCCAGAAATATCTGAGATAGGGCTAGGCCGAGATGTTTGACAGGTGGAGGACAGCGGGAACTTCAAATTAAATCAAATCAAACTTACTTACTTATGGTGAAGAACGACTGACATGTCTGTACTTCAAGGTGGTAAGGGGCCTTACTTACTTTCTAGAGTGCAGTGTCTTTGAGGTATTGTATTACGCAGCAGGGAAATGTTTCATTAGAAATATGACTGTTTGCCTTGAATTCACTGTACTGTATTTAGTGTATTCAATATTGTATACTGTATTTAACAGCATTAAGCTTAAACTCTTACAGGTAGTATATACAGTTAAGTCCTTGTTTCCTGTGAGGGTATAGTCAGATTAACCTGAATTAAATCTAAAGGCACAGTCTAATACACATTTTGCTAATGCACGAGTAATCCACCCAGAATGGGGATGAGCTAAATGCCTAGGCTACTGTCGGCTTATAGTATTACTGGTTGTATCTAGTCTTCATATTAACCCTCACATTCTTTATAATTGAGACTAGAGTTCTATCTAGCGTGTTTGGCTTTCAAACTGACAATTTGGTGCTTGTATTCTCTTCTATCAAGTCAGTTAACAATGATGGAGTTCAGAGAGAGATACTAGCTAAGCAGCTACGTGACAAAATACAGTTATAAGTTTTGGTTTTCAGAGTAAATGACACCATAGGCTGCAAGAATGAGGGTCAGGAAAGAGCAAAGTACAACCTTCCCCTGCCGCACCAGTTGAAAAGCCTTAGAATTACATCATTGCATTTACATCAAATTTTCTCTGTGTTTTTGGTTCCCATTTCATTTTTCTGCATTTAATTTACTCAAATTTCACAGGAACTGCAAGGTGTCACAGTGAAGTATGTGCATTATTTATCCAATGTCCTTTTTATAATATAATTATTAGTTTATCAGGTCTGCTGACATGCAAAAATCTGAATTTTCATTTGTGAAAATGACAGTAATAAAAACATGCTGTTGTTGGTGAGGCTGGGTTTTCTGTGTCTAAGCTTACTGGTGCAAACGTTGGATATGACCTACTATCCAGCCACCTCTTTTTCCTACTTCCCCTGATCTTCTTTCTCTCTCAGACTCTATGTGCATACCAAATGTCACCCTATTCCCGATATTGGGCCCTGGTCAAAAGTGGTGCACCATACAGGGAACAGGGTGCCATTTGGGATGCAGACTCCCAGTGCTGCTAGGTGGTGGTGAGGCAGCAGGTAAATCCCAGTGCTGCTAGGTGGTGGTGAGGCAGCAGGTAAATCCCAGTGCTGCTAGGTGGTGGTGCGACAGCAGGTAAATCCCAGTGAAATTGGTGTCTCTGGGTTCAGGGGCCACAACCCAGACCATCCCATAGCACTGCTGTACCAGTAATGTAACAACCCAGACCATCCCATAGCACTGCTGTACCAGTAATGTAACAACCCAGACCATCCCATAGCAGTGCTGTACCAGTAATGTAACAACCCAGACCATCCCATAGCACTGCTGTACCAGTAATGTAACAACCCAGACCATCCCATAGCACTGCTGTACCAGTAATGTAACAACCCAGACCATCCCATAGCACTGCTGTACCAGTAATGTAACAACCCAGACCATCCCATAGCACTGCTGCACCAGTAATGTGTTAAACGTCCCTATGGGACTACAGGGGAATGGTCCTAAAGGATAGGACCCAGGTTGAATAATGGAGAATACTGTAGTCCATGAAGAAGGTATTATATTTAAAAAATACACTACCGTTCAAAAGTTTGGGATCACTTAGAAATGACCTTGTTTTTGAAAGTAAAGCAAAAAAAATTTCCATTAAAATAACATTAAATTGATCAGAAATACAGTGTAGACATAGTTAATGTTGTACATTTTTTATGTTTTATTTTCACCTTTATTTAACCAGGCAGGCAAGTTGAGAACAGGTTTTCATTTACAATTGCGACCTGGCCAAGATAAAGCAAAGCAGTATGACACATACAACAACACAGAGTTACACATGGAGTAAAACAAACATACAGTCAATAATACAGTAGAAAAATAAGTCTATATACAATGTGAGCAAATGAGGTGAGATAAGGGAGGTAAAGGCAACAAAAATAGGCCATGGTGGCAAAGTAAATACAATATAGCAAGTAAAACACTGGAATGGTAGATTTGCGGTGGAAGAATGTGCAAGGTAGCGATAGAAATAATGGGGTGCAAAGGAGCAAAATAAATAAATACAGTAGGGGAAGAGGTAGTTGTTTGGGCTAAATTATAGGTGGGCTATGTACAGGTGCAGTAATATGTGAGCTGCTCTGACAGCTGGTGTTTAAAGCTAGTGAGGGAGATAAGTGTTTCCAGTTTCAGAGATTTTTGTAGTTCGTTCCAGTCATTGGCAGCAGAGAACTGGAAGGAGAGGCGGCCAAAGGAAGAATTGGTTTTGGGGGTGACCAGAGAGATATACCTGCTGGAGCACGTGCTACAGGTGGGTGCTGCTATGGTGACCAGCGAGCTGAGATAAGGGGGACTTTACCTAGCAGGGTCTTGTAGATGACCTGGAGCCAGTGGGTTTGGCGACGAGTATGAAGCGAGGGCCAGCCAATGAGAGCGTACAGGTCGCAGTGGTGGGTAGTATATGGGGCTTTGGTGACAAAACGGATGGCACTGTGATAGACTGCATCCAATTTATTGAGTAGGGTATTGGAGGATATTTTGTAAATGACATCGCCGAAGTCGAGGATCGGTAGGATGGCCAGTTTTACGAGGGTATGTTTGGCAGCATGAGTGAAGGATGCTTTGTTGCGAAATAGGAAGCCAATTCTAGATTTAACTTTGGATTGTAGATGTTTGATGTGAGTCTGGAAGGAGAGTTTACAGTCTAACCAGACACCTAGGTATTTGTAGTTGTCCACATATTCTAAGTCAGAACCGTCAGAGTATTGATGTTGGACAGGCGGGCAGGTGCAGGCAGCGATCGGTTGAAGAGCATGCATTTAGTTTTACTTGTATTTACAGTAAGAGCAATTGGAGGCCACGGAAGGAGAGTTGTATGACATTGAAGCTCGCCTGGAGGGTTGTTAACACAGTGTCCAAAGAAGGGCCAGAAGTATACAGAATGGTGTTGCCTGCGTAGAGGTGGATCAGAGACTCACCAGCAGCAAGAGCGACATCATTGATGTATACAGAGAAGAGAGTCGGTCCAAGAATTGAACCCTGTGGCGCCCCCATAGAGACTGCCAGAGGCCCGGACAACAGGCCCTCCGATTTGACACACTGAACTCTATCAGAGAAGTAGTTGGTGAACCAGGCGAGGCAATCATTTGAGAAACCAAGGCTATCGAGTCTGCCGATGAGAATGTGGTGATTGACAGTCGAAAGCCTTGGCCAGGTCAATGAATACGGCTGCACAGTATTGTTTCTTGTCGATGGCGGTTAAGATATCGTTTAGGACCTTGAGCGTGGCTGAGCTGCACCCATGACCAGCTCTGAAACCAGATTGCATAGCGGAGAAGGTTTGGTGGGATTCGAAATGGTCGGTAATCTGTTTGTTGACTTGGCTTTCAAAGACCTTAGAAAGGCAGGGTAGGATAGATATAGGTATGTAGCAGTTTGGGTCAAGAGTGTCCTCCCCCTTTGAAGAGGGGGATGGCCGCAGCTGCTTTCCAATCTTTGGGAATCTCAGACAACACGAAAGGTTGAACAGGCTAGTAATAGGGGTGGCAACAATTTCGGCAGATAATTTTAGAAAGAAAGGGTCCAGATTGTCTAGCCCGGCTGATTTGTAGGGATCCAGATTTTGCTGCTCTTTCAGAACATCAGCTGACTGGATTTGGGAGAAGGAGAAATGGGGAAGGCTTGGGCGAGTTGCTGTGGGGGGGTTCAGTGATGTTGACCGATGTAGGGGTAGCCAGGTGGAAAGCATGGCCAGCCGTAGAAAAATGCTTATTGAAATTCTCCATTATAGTGGATGTATCGATGGTGACAGTGTTTCCTTCAGTGCAAGGGGCAGCTGGGAAGAGGTGCTCTTATTCTCCATGGACTTTACAGTGTCCCAGAACCTTTTTGAGTTAGTGTTGCAGGAAGCACATTTCTGCTTGACAAAGCTAGCCTTGGCTTTTCTAACTGCCTGTGTATATTGGTTTCTAGCTTCCCTGAAAAGTTGCATATCACAGGGGCTGTTCGATGCTAATGAAGAACGCCATAGGATGTTTTTGTGTTGGTTGGCAGTCAGGTCTGGAGAGAACCAAGGACTATGTCTGTTCCTGGTTCTACATTTCTTGAATGGGGCATGCTTATTTAAGATGGTGAGGAAGGCATTTAAAAAAACAAAAACAGGCATCCACTACTGATGGGATGAGATCAATATCCTTCCAGGGTACCCCGGCCAGGTCGATTAGAAAGGCCTGCTCGCTGAAGTGTTTCAGGGAGCGTTTGACAGTGATGAGTGGAGGTCGTTTGACCGCTGACCCATTACGGATGCAGGCAATAAATGACTATTGTAGCTGAAAATTGCTGATTTTTTATGGAATATCTACATAGGCATACAGGGACCCATTATCAGCAACCATCACTCCTGTGTTCCAGTGACACATTGTGTTAGCCAATCCAAGTTTATCATTTTAGAAGGCTAATTGATCATTAGAAAACCCCTTTGCAATTATGTTAGCACAGCTGAAAACTGTTGTTCTGATTAAAGAAGTAAAAAAACTGGCATTCTTTAGACTAGTTGAGTATCTGGAGCATCAGCATTTGTGGGTTAGATTAAAGGCTCAAAATGAATCAACTAACTTTCAGAAACAAATAACTTTCTTCTGAAACTCGTCAGTCTATTCTTGTTCTAAGAAATGAAGGCTGTTCCATGCAAGAAATTGCCAAGAAACTGAAGATTTCATACAGCGCTGTGCACTACTCCCTTCACAGAACAGCGCAAACTGGCTATAACCAGAATAGAAAGAGGAGTGGGAGGCCCCGGTGCACAACTGAGCAAGAGGACAAGTACATTACGGTGTCTAGTTTGAGAAACAGACACCTCACAAGTCCTCAACTAGCAGCTTCATTAAATAGTACCCGTAAAACACCAGTCTCAATGTTAACAGTGAAGAGGCGACTCCAGGATGCTGTCCTTCTAGGCAGAGTTCCTCTGTCCAGTGTCTGTGTCTGTCTTAGTCTGTCTTAGCCCATCTTAAACTTTTATTTTTATTGCCAGTCTGTGATATGTCTTTTTCTTTGCAACTCTGCCTAGAAGGCCAGCATCCCAGAGTCACCTAGTTTTTGTTGAACCTGTAGACATCTAAATACATTGGAAGCCATTCTCATTCAGTTCAGGCACAAAGAGAGTAGAAAGGCCATGGCCACTATTGCGTATTTAGTGCACTACTTTATGGGTTCCGGTCAAAAGTAGTATACTAAAATGGGAATGGGGTGCCATTTGGGACGCAAACATTTTGTGGCTCAGTTGACTAATCTCTGCTAGACCCTGATTGCCAGTTCTGCTAGGGAGATAAGGATACCTCCTGGACCTCTTTTTAAGAGGTTGAGCAAATAACTCATTTTTATCTCATAGTGGACACTCCACCTCCTGGCTAAATGCATTGTTTGAGCTGATTGGCTGACCAGAAAAAAATCCACGGATCTTTTCCAAAAATATTTCCAGGAAAACATTGGACTAACTTTTCATTATATGAAAAATATATACTGTCATAAAGTAATCAATATAAAAGTTAATTTACATGTTTTGATATGTCACTAGTGCTAGTCATAACGTCAGAGAAACAGACACAGACACAATACTTTACTTTGCACAAACATCGATACTGGGGTTTATATGTCTCTAGTTTAAGATTTGCATATTTGCATTGTCATCATCTTTTCAAATTGGGTTTGCTGAGGCCAACATGGTTTAAATATACAGTACATACATTAAATTTTCACATTTCAATCCACTTAGTGGATCAAATAAGCCTCACATTTAATGGCGACAAATTGGTCATCATTTCTCTTCAGTAGAATTTACCAGCTCAGCAGGGCCAGGTTTGGGTCTGGCTGGGGGAAGGGGAAATGAGGTGAGAAATAAACCGCTCTGCATCCCAAATGGCACCCTATTCTCTATATACAGAAGTGCACTACTTTTGACCAGGGCTCATAGTGGATGAAGAGGGGATGGTGGACAAAAGGACCTGGTGGGCGAAAAGATGAGAAAGTCAGTCATCACTACCACCACCACCAGTGTATTCTGTTCATCAAGGTGGAAATATCCACAGAGTGCTGCAAAGATGCTGTTAGACTTTCCATTCTGATCTCAGTATAGGATATGGGGCTCCCTTCCCTTGATGGATATGGGGCTCCCTTCCCTTGATGGATATGGGCTTCAGCCCCTTGATGGATATGGGGCTCCCTTCCCTTGATGGATATGGGGCTCCCTTCCCTTGATGGATATGGGGCTCCCTTCCCTTGATGGATATGGGGCTTCCTTCCCTTGATGGATATGGGGCTCCCTTCCCTTGATGGATATGGGGCTCCCTTCCCTTGATGGATATGGGGCTCCCTTCCCTTGATGGATATGGGGCTCCCTTCCCTTGATGGATATGGGGCTCGCTTCCCTTGATGGATATGGGGCTCCCTTGCTAAGTGAACAAAATATATATGGTTCTGCAAGAGGTGATATCAGTTAAGCCTTGTTCATATTGGCAGTTTGAAGTGACTCAAATCCTATTTTCTGGCATATCCAAATCTGTTATTTTTCCTGAACAGCCAAAAAGCACATGGAATCTAATATTTCAAGCAAATCTAATTCCTGGCCATGCGACTTGTGTCTGAATGGGCATCTCTGATTAATATGTGCTCAAGTGGTTTTTAGACTGCTATTTTGGCATATCTTGTTGCTTGCTAGCTATTCTGTTGACAGTTTGACAAGAACATGTGGTAGCTAACTAGCTTGTTAATTGTTTACAAACAAATGAGTGAACGTGCTAGAAAGCTAAACAGCTAGCTAGCTCAGTGCTGTGGCCAAAAATGACTTGTTTTGAAAGTTGGATGATCTTATCCTTTGAGGCTTTAAAAGCGTTCTCGTACTATGATTTTGAACATTCAAAACAACTGGGAAACGACATTGGCAGGCATTGTTGTCTCCTTAGCTTGTTACATAACTTCTGAGTGATAGTAAGCACAAGCACCACCACCAATCAGCCTACACCACTGTGGACACACCTGTAGTTACTGTGACAACTAGTGTAGCCATGTCAGCAAATGATTTGCTGTCTGAACACACAAAAATCTGATTTGCACACATGTAACTTCCTGTTTGGACAGTCCGTATTCCAAAACATATTTGAAAAACAAAACCAGCCTCAGCACTGCCCAGCTGATTCAAATGATCAACTCATCATCAAGCTTCAAGTGGTATTTATGTATTCATTTGTGATGCTATCCTTGATATGATCCTGTTGTTGTCACATGCTACACATGCATCTATCCAATGTTATCATGGTTTGTTATAAGATATATTATTTTGGATGGAACATTAAACGGGTGTCCTGACTCTCTGTGGTCACTAAAGACCCCATGGCACATATGAGTAGGGGTGTTAACCCCGGTGTCCTGGCTAAATTCCCAATCTGGCCCTCATACCATCAGTCACCTAATCATCTCCAGCTAACAATTGTCTCATTCATCTCCCTCCTCTCCCCTGTAAGTATTCCTCAGGTCTTTGCTGTAAATGAGAATGTGTTCTCAGTCAACTTACCTGGTAAAATAAGAGTTAATTAAAAAATATTATACTTTAGTCATTCACAATGACCTGGTGATGTAAAAGTCTAATAATGACATTATCTTCCATATACCTACAGATACCTTGCAATTGGAATTTCCTTCAAAACAATTGCTGATAGTTACAAGGTTGGGTGACAAGGGCCACCTGGGACTGCCTCCTGGAGGAATTCAGGCGTGTGAAGGCTACCTGTGTCCTGCATAACTTCATGAGAATGAACATGAGGACCAGGAGGGGATCTGCAGCTCACCTCCGTGTGCCAGAGGAGAAGTCAGCTGCTCTGCAGGATGTTTCAACGATGGGGTCCAACAACGCAGCAAGAGAGACAATCCCTGTGCGGGAGATTTTCACCTCCTACTTCTTCGAAGAGGGTGTTGTTCCCTGGCAACACCATAGACTACACTATGCACAACACATTGTAATAAGAGTATTCTTCCATTTACTTAGCTATGTCAACTGCAGTTATTCAATTCCCAGTTTCTCTCCCTTTGATGTCTACTTCTCAGGTGAGGGTGCTGTTTAGGTAAGGATGTCTGTACAAAAACAAAACAGGCTATTTTAAGTCTCCCGTATAGAAATGTTTTTGAACAATTACACACCCTATAACCCACACACTGATGTATCAACCTGATTTATGGCTTGTTGTGCAGTAAGCAAGCTCAGGTGTATAACTGTGAATCATTCCACCTTCAAAGACTGGAATGAGAATGGAGTACTTTATACTTTTCAGTATAAAGTACTCTGCAGGCACTTAGTGTGGACACCAAGTGAAGCCACACACACACAGATTCTTGTTGAACACTGTCTCCGACAGTGTTATTTTTTCAATAACAGTCTCTCTCCTTTCCTTCATCCCTCTCCCCCCTTCTCCCTAAGTCCTCTAGGTTATATCACCTGTGTCGGTGAGCCCCTCCTGCATCTGAACTGGCTGACACATAGAGGGCATAGCATGATCCGAGGTGAGAGGTCACTTGGTTGGGTCAACAGGAAGTATTATTAAAGAGATACTTTACATTGAAATACAGATAGAGATGTAGTAGTCCCAGAGTTAATGATCCAAGGTCAGTTTTGCATTTCCCCTCCTGATTATGATGATTGACAGTGATAGAATACAAAAAACACAAGGCTAAATCATGCTCTCTCTCTCTCTCGCTCTCTCTCTCCATTCTGTCTTTTGTCTGCAGGCATGTTTTGATGTGAGAGAGGATGCCAACCCCCAGTCCCGTCATCGCCACCTCACCCGCTCTTAAGATAACCTTCGGGCCGACTGGGAGCCCAAGGCTGGTTAAGAGACACCACTAGAGACACTATTATGTAATTGTGATGAACTGAGAGAATATTAGGGTAGCACTGTGATTCATTAATCATATGCCGTCTTCCCTGCTCCTATGTTCTTACCTCTTTCCCTTTCTGTCTTTTACACCTCTCTCACCACCACTTTCTTCCTCTGTTTTTATAATGCACAACAGATCTGCACTTGAACTTGTATTAATAATATAATATGACAATTAGAATATTTATAATGCATGTATTATGTGTTTATAATATTTGGTTAATTAACTTATTTCGATAAAACATTCCACATTCTCTACTGGTTGAAATTAAGTCTCTCATTTGATGAAATACTACACTTATCCTGTGTTTATCAGATCAATGCAGATGAAGGAAATGAGATATTGTGATTAACCGGTTTTAGAGTATTGACATGATGAATAAGAAGTGTAGTGTACTGTTTTCTTTTCATTCTGTTTCTGTATATATGAATTACAAATCAGCCTTTAACCCATTAAATCATGTTTCTAGTCTATTGCATAGTTACAATGTGTAAGCATTAATGTCCCAGCACCAGGATTGGTAAATACTGTTGAAGTGTATAATTGTAATTACATACATGCAAACACAGCATCATTCAAAGACTGGAATTTGATACTCCTGGTATTGGTTATGACTGAAAAGGAACATCTCACAGACATTCATACCTGAACTGCACCATTATTTGCCAAGGTAGAGTACATGGGGCATGAGAGTACATCAGAACAACTTGCACCAATTCTGTTTTTTTTCTTTTCTCAATCCAGTTTTCCCATTGTAGTGAGGTTCAGACTCCATGGAACCACGAAGGCTCATAAGGAAAGAACAAAGTGTTATTCAACTTCAATATGGTGAAGAGGTGAAGCAACAACATTTTTTACAGAACATGAAGCTCGTCTCCTATCTGTTAGTCCCCCAACACTAAAAAAAACTTTGCATCTAGATCTTTCCTGAAGCGTATTTACCTCTTTGATCACTTTGTTGCATATGTTGATGAGAGGTGATGGAACAATCGGCTGACAACCTCCTCTTATTTACCTGTGAACAGCCTCTCTGAGGAAACCAACACAGTCAAGTAACATGAATGAAACTATGAAACTGACACAATTGGCTAGGCTACTGTCTGCCAAAAGTCTGCATCTCCACTGAGAGAGTGACATCAAATGAAGGGTGGGGGGGGACACAGCCAGCCTGTCATGGTTAGGAGCCAAAGTGAGTTCCGTGGGCTCACTTTGATGCCACTTTTCCCAGACTCAAGTAATACATAATAATACATAATATACCGCAAACTATTCATGTAGTTGTGATGTTTGTTGTTCATAAGCAGGTTGTTCCCATCTGCAGGAATCAGAGAAACAGGAAGAGAACTTCATAATATTCTAAGAGAGAAGGAGCCATATGTCACCCTAGACACATCAACAGCGGACACTATAAGTTCAGTTTGGACTGGTTATGTACCAGACATTACACACAATGAACATAGCTAATGAATATTAAAAACTTCAGAGAAAAAAATTGGCTTTCCAGTTTAGTTGGTATTTAAGAGAAAAATCAGGGGCTGTATGTATTAAGTATAGTATATGCCATTTAGCAGAAGCTTTTATCTAAAACAACTTACAGTCACGCGTGCATACATTTTATGTATGGGTGGCCGCAAGACTCAAACCCACAACCCTGGCGGTACAAGCGCCATGCTCTTCCAACTGAGCTACAGAGTAGGAGCGTTGAGCTAGGATCAGGTCCTCCCCCGTCCATGTAATCTTGTTGATTGTGATCTAAAATGCAAAACTGATCCTAAATCAGAAGTCCTACTCTGAGACGCTTGACACATACAGTCCTGGATCTTTTTTTAAAACAGCCCACCCATATTATCTTTATTTATTTTTATTTCACCTTTATTTAACCAGGTAGGCAAGTTGAGAACAAGTTCTCATTTACAATTGCGACCTGGCCAAGATAAAGCAAAGCAGTTCGACACATACAACAACACAGAGTTACACATGGAGTAAAACAAACATGCAGTCAATAATACAGTAGAAAAATAAGTATATAAATAATGTGAGCAAATGAGGTGAGATAAGGGAGGTAAAGGCAAAAAAGGCCATGGTGGTGAGGTAAATACAATACAGCAAGTAAAACATAGATTTGCAGTGGAAGAATGTGCAAAGTAGAAATAGAAATAATGGGGTGCAAAGGAGCTAAATAAATAAATAAATACAGGAGGGGAAGAGGTAGTTGTTTGGGCTAAATTATAGATGGGCTATGTACAGGTGCAGTAATCTGTGAGCTGCTCTGACAGCTGGTGCTTAAAGCTAGTGAGGGAGATAAGTGTTTCCAGTTTCAGAGATTTTTGTAGTTCGTTCCAGTCATTGGCAGCAGAGAACTGGAGGGAGAGGCGGCCAAAAGAGTAATTGGCTTTGGGGGTGACCAGAGAGATATACCTGCTGGTGCGTGTGCTACAGGTGGGTGCTGCTATGGTGACCAGCGAGCGTAGATAAGGGGGGACTTTACCTAGCAGGGTCTTGTAGATGACCTGGAGCCAGTGGGTTTGGCGACGAGTATGAAGTGATGGCCAGCCAACGAGAGCATACAGGTCGCAGTGGTGGGTAGTATATGGGGCTTTGGTGACAAAACAAATGGCACTGTGATAGACTGCATCCAATTTATTGAGTAGGCTATTGGAGGCTATTTTGTAAATTACATCGCCGAAGTCGAGGATCGGTAGGATGGTCAGTTTTACGAGGGTATGTTTGGCAGCATGAGTGAAGAATGCTTTGTTGCGAAATAGGAAGCCAATTCTAGATTTAACTTTGGATTGGAGATGTTTGATGTGAGTCTGGAAGGAGAGCTTACAGTCCATCCAGACACCTAGGTATTTGTAGATGTCCACATATTCTAAGTCAGAACCGTCAGAGTAGTGTTGCTGGACGGGCGGGCAGGTGCAGGCAGCGATCGGTTGAATAGCATGCATTTCGTTTGACTTGTATTTAAGAGCAGTTGGAGGCCACGGAAGGAGAGTTGTATGGCATTGAAGCTCGTCTGGAGGGTTTTTAACACAGTGTCCAAAGAAGGGCCAGAAGTATACAGAATAGTGTCGTCTGCGTAGAGTTTGATCAGAGACTCACCAGCAGCAAGAGCGACATCATTGATGTATACAGAGAAGAGAGTCGGCCCAAGAATTGAACCCTGTGCGGTCATAACTTTGGACTAGAGAGGAGAATAT
Source organism: Oncorhynchus mykiss (assembly GCF_013265735.2). NCBI lineage: Eukaryota > Metazoa > Chordata > Actinopteri > Salmoniformes > Salmonidae > Oncorhynchus > Oncorhynchus mykiss. The sequence goes on from NC_048592.1 coordinate 24,172,417, forward strand.
CTCATAAGGTCCACTCAACCAGAGGCTCAGACTGGGTAATTGTTGTAAAAACCAGTCAAGCAGTGAGATGTCTGAGCAAACCCTCACTGTGACAGTCAGATCACACACATTCTGTTCCTCAAATCAATCATACAGTAGATCAAATCAAAAACAAATACAGACAAAAGCCGTTCAAAACCAAACCTTATATCAAAGCGCTCACAAACACTTGGAACTGAATTATGAACATTTTTCCTAAAACATATGGTGATGGCAATTTCATTGTAATATGGGATAATAACAATGGCATACTGTGGCACAAATCTGTGGCTCCCCGTTGATACAACAGCTGTGAAAATGGCCTCATTTCAACTAGTAACACCAATGACATCAAACCATTAAACCAAATACTATATTTCCTCTAATCTATGTTGCCTTCTAGTACAGTGAGCAATTTAACAAATGGGGTGGCAGGTAGCCTAGTGATTAAGAACATTGGGCCAGTAACCGAATGGCTGCTGGTTCAAATCCCTGAGCCAAATAGTTGAACAATCTGTCAGTGTGCCCTTGAGCAAGGCACTTAACCCTAATTGCTCCAGTAAGTCACTCTGAATAAGAACATCTGATTAAATGTAGCTTTTAATGTCAGTGAAATCAATCAATAAGAAAGGCTTGATTTAACCTTTTTTATTTTTGCAAAACAACAGCACTCTCTCAAACGATCTACTCACTGTCTGGGATAACATATTGAGGATATTGTTATGGGTTTCTTTACTACAGCAATGGTTAATGAATAATACAACAAGTTGTTGAGTAACAGCAAATACAATAAGAGTAAGAGTAAGAGTAAGTCTGTTTCAGTTGTCGTCTGTTACAGTGGACAGTAATAATTAGAGCTTTATTACATCAATATAGATTTAAAGTTGACTGGTTTCCCTAATGCATGAAATAAGAGGAAAACATTTCCCTTGTGCTGATTGACAGTCTGTCTGTCTGTCTGTCTGTCTGTCTGTCTGTCTGTCTGTCTGTCCGTCCGTCCGTCCGTCCGTCCGTCCGTCCGTCCGTCCGTCCGTCCGTCCGTCCGTCCGTCCGTCCGTCCGTCCGTCCGTCCGTCCGTCCGTCCGTATTTTTGAAAGCATGCAGCCTAGTTGACTGCACTTATGTCTGGTTTCACTGCAACTTCACACAACCAATACAGCTAAATGCAGACCTGACATTTTAACACTGCAATCATATCAAAAGCCTTTGTCTCCCTCCCTCCGTGTCTAGACCTGATGCACTCACTATACAGATCTGTAAACAAAGCAGAAGTAAAATTGCATGTTGACTTGCTCTAGTAATGGTTTTGAGTTTCTGATACTATACCTTTATATCAAAATAGCAGCCCAATCAACAAATATGGATACAAATCATAATACATTTTGTTGAAGCAACAGATGATAGAACACAGCTGTTGTTCCATGTTCTTCCATCATGATAATCTGCCCTGAATTTAGGACAATATTGCACAACTTTCCCAAATAAACCAAGTACAGTATATAGCACTGAATAGTCTCTAGTCCCTGCATGGTGTATATACTGTAACATGAGAGTCTGATCGTTGAAAATGGTAAGTCATTTACCAAATTAACAGTAACTTCTGTCAATCATCAAACCATTATTGTCTTTGAAGAAAACTTGTTCCAAGGCCATACATTTGTCTCATAATTTGCATGTTTGTATACTCAAATGTTTACCACATCTGACTGGGACTGCTTTTAAGTATTTTGAAGGTAGGAAAACACTCTTCAGGAATCCATAACAACACAATACATAATTGCTCATACTGGGAATAACGGTTTTTGTATGGATCCTCCTCTGACCAAACATCCAATTGGCTCTTTCTTGATGAACACTGTAAGGATGACATTCATCAAAAGAGCAATATACACCCACACCCACAACCCTTCTGTAAATATATCAATTAAAAATAGCTTAACATTTTAGTTAAATCATTACAGCACAATACCCCAATAGAATGCCACTTTTCAGACATGATGTGCTCTATGTTCAGCTGGCGTTAAGGCGGCGCTAATGTCAACATGGGAGGTCTGTCTTTAAATTAAAAACGTGTGCCAATTTCAAGCAGCGCTACCAGTGATAACTCACCAAAAGCTGGTCTTAGCGGTAACGCAATTGGTTATGGTATCGATTTTGCCAGTGGAGGCGCACAGTTGCCTATTCAGTAGCCTATAACCAATGCTTTATTGAAATATCATAAGCAACAAAACAGTCAGACATTCCCATTTTTTCATTATATATTGTATATAATTTTTGTCCATATGTAGCTTCTGTGGACTCATTAGGCATATGTGTAATGCACATTGAATGGATGGTTCAGACAATGGTCGGCTTATTGTTTTTCCTTTATCATTTAGTTGAAATATGACAACTTCAACTTTCATCTGTTGGACTTAACTGTCAAATGGCAGGAATTCTGCTGTCCTTGGAGCTGAATCTGCTTGTAGCCTAGGCTATTTTCCTGTTCCTTTGTTTATGTTTTACGTGGCTAACTCTCTAACAGCCCATATCAACAACGATGGTAGACTAATCTTATTATAATGTTTGGGACAATGTCTAAATGTCCATGGCTCAAACATGCAGTGCATTTTCGAAATCCGAACGCAATGACGAATATTTCCATGTTGAAGCCAATAAAATTAGCAACATGTTTGTTATAACTAGGCCTATTGTAGGGTTACTGTATACTATTTAAATTAATAAATGTCCTATTTAGAAATATTGTTTTGTTTTTAAAAAATATATAGTTTTTTGTTTATTCGAAAGATTCATGGGTTTATGTTGAGAACATACATTGCTCGAATGTAATGCAATTTTGTCTGCTATTTCTGGAGAAGTGCAAATATGATCTATGGTTCCATAATGGTTATAAAACGTAACATTTTTGAGCAGTATGACCATAGAGATCCTATTAAATCAGCCTGGTCTCATACATTAGATGTAATATAGTAAACTAAACTCCGAGACACTCAAATTAGTATGATAAGTTAAGTTTGTTATGGTTACATAAGACAGAAGGTTACTTAATGCAAAAACGAAAAATTAGGCTTGTTGGTCGGGGTGGATGGGTTGGCATGTAACGGCACTGTATATCAACCTAAAGGTTACAAGTTCAAATCTCATCTTGGACAACTTTAACATTTTTGATAATTTGCAACTTTTAAACTTGGCTACTTACTGCTTTTTATCTACTTTGCAACTACTTAGCATGTTAGCTAACCCTTCCCCTAACCCTAACCTTAACCCTTTAGCGTAACTCCTAAACTTAACCCTCACCCTAACCCTAACCCATAGCCTAGCTAACTTTAGCCACCTAACCAACTAGCTAGAATTTGTAACATATCATACGGTTTGCAAATTCGTAACATACAGTACATTTTGCTAATTCATAGCATATAATACGAATTGTAATTCAAAACATATTACACAAAATAGGTGATGGATATCCACAAATTACTACATCACAGGTGATTGGTGGCACCTTAATTGGGGAGGACAGGCTAGTGGTAATGGCTGGAGCGGAATAGGTGGAATGGTATCAAACACATAGACACATAGTTTCTATGTGTTTGATGCCATTCCATTTGCTCCGTTCCAGCCATATTATGAGCCGTCCTCCCCCCAGCAGCCTCCACTGTACTTCAGACCATAAGAAAAATAACATATACTAAATGGAGTGTCTCGGATTTAGAATAGAATAATATGAAATACTGTGAGACCAAATGGATTACATTTGTATTCTAATTCCCAATTACATGAGTATAGTATAACAGTGAGTGGGCATTCACCCTTTCTCTTTATATTGGATATTTTTCCAACTCCTGTGAAAAGTTTGGATGTGCGTAAAAACCCCTCCATAGTCTAAGTTGCCTTGTCTGCATTATACGCCCAAAGGGAGCAATTATGGTGCCTGTAACTGTATCCATATTGAAACAATGTAATTAGAACAATGTGGACTGCAAACATGTTTAAAATATTTTGCAAATATTGGGCAGGCTAATAAACAAACTAGGCTATAACAGACTAACATTCAAATTGGAGTTGATGACAACCCTATACATAAAATACTATAAATACACAACTTGAAGAAACCACATATTTAGCCATGGAGCACGTTCTGATTGGCCAGTGAGGGGCCAAGCCTTACACACCCACAACTTGTTAATTTATCAAAACTCCCTTCGAGCCACCGCCAGCTACTGCGGCCATTATTCCAGCTGTGAAGAATATTTCTGACATGCCCCTGGACCTATAATTATATAAAAAATTAGAATAAAATACAAAATATTGTTGTATATCAACAATGACAAGACCGGGGTCTGACAACTTGGATGGAAAATTACTGAGGATAATAGCGGATGATATTGACACTCCTATTTGCCACATCTTCAATCTAAGCCTACTAGAAAGTGTGTGCCCTCAGGCCCGGAGAGAATCAAAAGTCATTCCCCTACCCAAGAATAGTAAAGCCCCCTTTATGGGATCAAATAGCCAACCAGCCTGTTACCAACCCTTAGTAAACTTCTGTAAAAAATGGTGTTTGACCAGATACAATGCTATTTCACAGTAAACAAATTGACAATAGACTTTCAGCACGCGTATAGGGAAGGACATTCAACAAGCACAGCACTTACACAAATGACTGATGATTGGCTGAGAGAAATTAATGATAAAAACTTTTGACATTATCGATCATAGTCTGCTGCTGGAAAAATGTATGTGTTATGGCTTTACACCCCCTGCTATATTGTGGATAAATAATTACCTGTCTAACAGAACACAGAGGGTGTTCTTTAATGGAAGCCTCTCAAACATAATCCAGGTAGAATCCAAATCCAGGTATTTCAAAAACTAAAAGCATTGTATTTGGGACAAATCATTCACTAAACCCTAAAACGCAACTAAATCTTGCAATGAATAATGTGGAAATTGAGAAAGTTGAGGTGACTAAACTGCTTGGAGTAACCCTGGATTGTAAACTATCATGGTCAAAACATGTTGATGCAACAGTAGCTAAAATGGGGCGATGTCTGTTTATAATGAAGTGTTACTCTGCCTTCTTAACAACACTATCAACGAGGTAGGTCCTACAAGCCCTAGTTTTGTCGCCCCGGGACTAAATCAAATCAAATCAAATTATATTTGTTACATACACATGGTTAGCAGATGTTAATGCGAGTGCAGCGAAATGCTTGTGCTTCTAGTTCCGATTATCCAGTAAAATCGAACAAATAATCAAACAAATTCACAACAACTACCTTATACACACAAATACACACAAATGTAAAAGAATGAATAAGAATATGTACATATAAATATATGGATGAGCCATGGTGTGCGGCATAGGCAAGATGCAGTAGATGGTATAGAGTACAGTATATACATATGAGATGAGTAATGTAGGATATGTAGACATTATTAAAGTGGCGTTATTTAAGGTGACTGGCGAAACCGTTATTAAGTCTGTTTATTTAAGTGGCCAGAGATTTGAGACTGTATGTTGGCAGCAGCCTCTCTATGTTAGTGATGGCTGTTTAACAGTCTGATGGCCTTGAGATAGAAGCTGTTTTTCAGCCTCTCGGTCCCAGCTTTGATGCACCTGTACTGACCTCACCTTCTGGATGGTAGCGGGGTGAACAGGCAGTGGCTCGGGTGGTTGTTGACCTTGATGATTATTTTTGGCCTTCCTGTGACATTGGGTGCTGTAGGTGTCCTGAAGGGCAGGTAGTTTGCCCCCGGTGATGCATTGTGCAAACCGCACTACCCTCTGGAGAGCCTGGTGCAATTGTCGTACCAGGCGGTGATACAGCCCGACAGGATGCTCACAATTGTGCATCTGTAACAATTTGTGAGTGTTTTAGATGACAAGCCAAATTTCTTCAGCCTCCTGAGGTTGAAGAGGCGCTGTTGCACCTTCTTCACCACGCTGTCTGTGTGGGTGGACCATTTCAGTTTGTCCGTGATGTGTACGCCAAGGACCTTAAAACGTTCCACCTTCTCCACCACTGTCCTGCCGATGTGAATGGGGGGGTGCTCCCTCTGCTGTTTCCTGAAGTCCGCGATCATCTCCTTTGTTTTGTTGACTACTGTTCAGTCATGTGGTCAGGTGCCACAAAGAGGGACTTAGGAAAATTACAATTGGCTCAAAACAGGGCAGCACAGGTGGCCCCTAAATGTACACGAAGAGCTAATATTAATAACATACATGTCAGTCTCTCCTGGCTCAAAGTGGAGGAGAGATTGACTTCATCACTACTTGTTTTTGTAAGAAGTGTTGACAAGTAAACTACTAGCACACAGCTGGGACACCCATGCATAACCCACAAGACAAGACATGTCACCAGAGGTCTCTTCACCATCCTCAAATCCAGAACAGACTATGGGAGGTGCACAGTACTACATAGAGCCATGACTATATGGAACTCTATTCCACATCAGGTAACTGATGCAAGCAGTAGAATCAGATAACAAAAACAGATACAAATACACCTTATGGAACAGCAGGGACTGTGAAGAGACACACACATAGGTACAGACCCACGCTAGCACACGCGTACATTGTAATTTTGTTGAATGGTTTTATTATACATGTTGTATTGTAGATATAAAGTGGTGTAATAATTGTATATGATGTACTGTTTTATAATTTAAATGTTTTATTTCACTAGTCCTGCATGTTGGAGCTCAAGGCCTAAGATATTCACTGTACCCTGCAATCACACCTGCAACCCTGTACATGTGACTATTAAACCATCTGAATCTGATCTTTTGTTTTATGTGTGATGTAAGTGCATTAATGTGTTTGGACCCCAGAAAGAGTAGCTGTTGCCTTGGGGATACCTAAACTAACGCAGCACTAAGATTTACCTTTGCATTAGGTAGGTTTGTTAAAACAGAGCCCTGTGAAACCAAGGCTGCATCCCAAATAGCTCTGGTCAAAAGTAGTGCACTATATAGGGAGCAGGGTTCCATTTGGGATGTATCCTTGGTTTCACAGGGCTCTGTTTCAACAAATGTACCTCATGCAAAGGTAAATCAGGGAATAGGGTGCCATTTGGGATGCATTCAATGTATTCACCCTGTGTATCCTTATATACTCTCCCATTAATTCACCTTGAGCAGCAAAAGGTCAATAGATCATAAATGGAAGAGAATAGGCTTAAGCACTTTGAATGAGCATAGGTTTTAATATAAAACCCCTTATGAAATAATCTGTAGCATGTTCTGAGGATTAGTGTGTCCAGAACAAACGGCTGTTTAATCCTAAAATATGACCTGTTGCCAAGAGGACAATAGAAATGATTGTCAGGGCTTTCATGAAAATGAGAGTGAATTTAAATAACAGGAGATGGAGGCGGAGAATTGTCAAAAGCCATTTTAATTGTTTATATTTTTGTATATATATTTGACCATTTATTTCATATCCGAAACATACAATGTACTTGCAGTGAAGCCACTCAACAACTACATCACACCAGTCATCCAACAGCCAAGAAAATGAACTAAAAAGAAAAAGACAAAAGAAAACATCCAACAGCAATGCAAAATAATATATAAATACAAATAAATACATAAACTAAGGATATCAAGGACAACTAAAATCATAACAGCAATGCCAACTGTATATGTTTGTGTGCATGTCTGGCACTACGTCCGTCAGTGTATGCGTGTATTCGATTAAGAGTGTGTGTATATAAGTATATGTGTACAAACACCAGACTGGCATCAGTCTCAGGCAAACCGGCATTAGTTGTAAAAACACTGCCCCTCAGTGTCATTCAAACTTACTTACTTTTAAATCTTTATTTTGACTTTATTTTTGACTTTTATCTTTGACCATCATTCTATCTCCCACACAGCAACTCCACTCCCACTTCTCCAATTCCACATCCCAACCCTCAGCATTTGAATTATTGCTCAAAGGCATTCTGTTGATTGGAGTTAGCGTATTTTTATACTATTCTTACTGATCAACTCAGGGCCAAAAGCCCTTAGTCAATGTTCCCTCTATTATTTTGGGGCACTGAGAAAATGTTAGGGCTTGTGAGCGGAAACTTGAACACTGTGACAATTTTGTGCAACTGCCTGTACACGTTTACAGTGAAGACTGAGGCTGTACCCTTACAGGTTTAGACAGTAGCCAATAGGCTATTGTGGCTATTGAGCATAATGTAGGCCTACCAACAAAACAAATGGAGCAAATCACATAACATTTTCACATGGAAATAGCTTTTGATTTCTACGATATAGCCTACAGAGGCCTATATGTGGTGGTCATTGCAGGCCTACATTGCATGAGACTTTTAAAAACGTTTTTACATTATGAAGGGGTTCCCGAGTGGCTCAGTGCAAGAGGTGTCACTGCAGTACCTGGTTCAAATCCAGGCTGTATCACATCTGTCTGTGATTGGGAATCCCATAGAGCACTGCACAATTAGCCCAGTGTTGATTGGGTTTGGCCAGGGTAGGCAGTCATTGCAAATAAGAATTTATTCTTAACTGACTTGCCTAGTTAAATTTTTTAAAATGAAGGGTTTGACATTAATTAATGATTTTTTACTTGGTCTGTTAAACCATGGGCCAAATAGGTGACTGTAAATGGCATTGTTTTGTGTTTACGAAATACAATGGATTATTATTACCACACAGATAATTAGACAGTGTGGGCTACCCCTCTGCCTATTGGCTTATTTGCATATTCAACCCTGTCTGAAAATACAACACTGCCCCTTTAATTAGACATACACTTTTTATCTGACGGGTTTTTCAAAGACAGCTTGAAATGTAGCCTACACGTTTTGTGCTCGTCTAGGAAGCAGTAACTCCCTATTAATGACCTATAATTATTCATAACTGTGCTAATAACTTGCTAACTATAAAAGAATATCAACAAATGTGCACACGCTTGGCTTTGCGCTGTGACCTGAACCGATCTGAAAAGCGCATTCACTCGCGTGTGATTGAAAGACCGCTCGTGGGCTACCCCAGCCAATAGAATTCTACCCCGTTGCGCTCTGGCTCTGCCTACAATAAAATCAATCTTGCAAAGTTAGATTTGTTTTGGTTTGTTGATCACAAATTTTTCTGTATTTAAATAGTGCAAATTAAAGGGGCGAACTCAGTGAAGTTCAATCTCTTACGTCTCTGCGCAGCATGGCATTTCTTGTGCGCGGCAGTACTGGAGGAAGTGCGCGACCGCGCACGCGTACAGTTTAGCGTGAACATTGCTTACAGTATAACAATATGAGAATCAAATTCATCACAGTGCATTTTTTTGTTGCCTCCAACATGAGATACATTTATACAGTTCTTAAATCACTTTACTCCAGGTGATTCGTTTTACGGTGATCCTATTTGTAATCATGTATGTAGATTTATTTTTATGGCCACTGGCAAACCTTAGCATAAATAACATAAATATATTCACAATAACCATCAGTGACAAATTATTCCTGCGTTTATTTCGGGCTATAGGCTATGATTTATTGCCTACAAAGGCACCCTCAAGGCAAACGTTATAATCTTAACAAATCAAATGGTATATTGTTTGATCTTCTGTCCACATTCAACTCCTTGCAACAACTCATCATTTGTCTACTGACCTTTTCTTGTCGACCTCCTCCTTCTCCTTTTGAACTGGCTTCTCAGCTCACAATCTGAAGTTCCCATAGTTCGGGTGCTGTTTCCAAGAACCGCAGCCATGAGGCACAATAATAAACTCCTACAGTGGCCGTGGAAGGCTGTTCCCTCGTTGAGAACTGGTGAAATGAGAAACTGAGACTTTCCAAGTAAAGTCCCGTACTATTTCGCCGAAGCGCGGTAGTGATGTGTGAGTTTTACCGCTGGAATCTCCCTGCTGCTGTTTTGGGGGGCCACCTACATTCATGCTGTGACAGCCTTTTTATAAAGTGACATCATTTAGACTGGATAGGAGAACCAGCACACGCTCGAAGGGCTTAGCACTGTATTTTGCTCTAATGCGAAGTGATGTGTGCTTTGTTCCCTTTTCAAAATGAACAATAATATGCATTAAACATAGTTTTATGTGCAAGAACGCAACACATTTATGCTGTTTTTTGGGGGGAATGTGCGCAATTGCACATTCCTCAGGAAAGCGCAAGCGTATTCAGGGTTGGGGAGTAACGGATTAGAGTAATGGATTACAGAAAAACAGTAACTGTAATCAGTTACTTTACCAGCAAAAATATTGTAATCAGATTACAGATACTTTTGAAAAACTAGATGATTACTTCGAGGATTACTTTTAAATTCAGAAAGGATGTTTGCAAAAAAATATGACATCCAAATCAGCGTTTGAAAAAAATGCCCGTTTAAATTTGTTGCACCTGAGGGAGTCTGACCACAAATCAGAGAACACTATGATGACACACATAATGGGTTTGATGGATCGCGGGAAAAGAGCGGGAATAGGCTTTTGTAGACTACAGTCCCTGCTATGTCTTCCAATGTTAAGACTGCTGTCGGCATCCAAAAATTATCCAACTTGAATAGATGCTTGGAGGTATGGATGACAACAGTGGTGTAGTCTACGGCGATACAGATATCACTTATTATTGATATCTACATATCGCATTGATGTGAATCACACTGCTGCTCTCTCATTTAGCTATTTGCGCCTTACAGATTGTGGTTGTTATGGATGGCTGTTCACAAATCTAAATGTGTATTTGAACCCAATATTGGGAGAAGCTGCATATCAATCATTGTTTTTGAAACCAGTGGACAGCCAGTGAAAAATGGCTCTTGCAACAGCTGCACATTGCGGGTCACAGCCTATGGAAAAAAACTGGGGCTTTTATTATTGCTCAATCTAATTCATGCTGATACATTGTTTCAATCCATAGACCTAATAGACACATGTTTAAACTCGCACACTTTTGATAGACTTAAACGGGCAATATGTACTTGCTACATCCATTTTGGACTTATAAATTCAAATAGCCACCCTTTGCCTTGATGACAGCTTTGCACACTCTTGGCATTCTCTCAACCAGCTTCACCTGGAAAGCTTTTCCAACAGTCTTGAAGGAGTTCCCACATATGCTGAGCACGTGTCGGCTGCTTTTCCTTCACTCTTCGGTCCAACTCATCCCAAACCATCTCAATTTGGTTGAGGTCGGGGGATTGTGGAGGCCACGTCATCTGATGCAGCACTCCATCCCTCTCCTTCTTGGTAAAATTACACAGCCTGGAGGTATGTTGGGTCATTGTCCTGTTGAAAAACAAATGATCGTCCCACTAAGCCCAAACCAGATGGGATGGCGTATTGCTGCAGAATGCTGTGGTAGCCATGCTGGTTAAGTGTGAATTCTAATTCTATCAATCACAGACAGTGTCACCAGCAAAGCACCCCCACACCATAACACCTCCTCCTCCATGCTTTACGGTGAGAAATACACATGCGGAGATCATCTGTTCTCCTACACGCGTCTCACAAAGTCACAGTTGGAAGCAAAAGTCTCAAATTTGGACTCAAGACCAAAGGAAAAATTTCACCGGTCTAATGCCCAATGCTTGTGTTTCTTGGCCCAAGCAAGTCTCTTCTTATTATTGGTGTCCTTTAGTAGTGGGTTATTTGCAGCAATTCGACCATGATGGCCAGATTCACACTGTCTCCTCTGAACAGTTGATGTTGAGATGTGTCTGTTACTTGAACTCTGTGAAGCATTTATTTGGGCTGTTCTTGCCATAATATGGACTTGGTCTTCTACCTTGTCACAACACAACTGATTGGCTCAAACGCATTAAGAAGGAAAGAAATTCCAGAAATGTACTTTTAAGAAGGCACACCTGTAAATTTAAATGCATCCCAGGTGACAACCTCATGAAGCTCGTTGAGAGAATGCCAAGAGTGTGTATAGCTAGGGTGGCTATTTAAACAATCTCAAATATAAAACATATTTTGATTTGTTTAACACTTTTCCATAAATTCTTGAAGAATATAACTCATGAGCTTAGTTCAACTGTCACACTCCCAAAATATAAGCTTGTTTTACTCCAATGTTTGTAAACATTGTACATGTAATCAAACACTGTATAGCCTCATAACATAGTTAAAACAATCATTTAGATATCATGGATGGTCAGTCGTTGCATCCACAGCTCTGTCTATTTAAACAGCTGCATATTATCAAGATGTCAAAGTGTCACCAACAAAAAGTTACAAAAATAGGCAATGCAGCATATGGCATTCATTTTTCACATGTAAATAGCACTTTTCAGTAGTGGTCAAAGCAGGTACAGTAACTAGTAACTGTAACGAATTACATTTATAAAGTAACCTACACAACCCTAAGTGTATTACAGTGCCTTGCGAAAGTATTCGGCCCTTTGCGACCTTTTGCCACATTTCAGGCTTCAAACATAGATATAAAACTGTATTTTTTTGTGAAGAATCAACAACAAGTGGGACACAATCATGAAGTGGAACGACATTTATTGGATATTTCAAACTTTTTTAACAAATCAAAAACTGAAAAATTGGGCGTGCAAAATTATTCAGCCCCTTTACTTTCAGTGCAGCAAACTCTCTCCAGAAGTTCAGTGAGGATCTCTGGGAATACTTTCGCAAGGCACTGTATATGAAAAAGAGAAAGAGTGATGACTATTATTTTCTCTTACAACAATCAAGTGACCATCCATTCAAATGAATTAACACATGACATGTAAATAGGCAACTGTTTTCATTGATAGTTTCAGAGTTTAGTCCCTCTTCCGGTCATGGAAACTCAGGCTTAAGGCAATCATATTTGCTTTCCTGTCTGAATCATGCATTGCAAACAGTCAATATCGTAATGGTGGAACCATTACCTGCTTTCATTTATCCACAGCTTTAAAAAACCACATCCATGAAGAATGCTGAAGCAATCACTTTTCAGTGGACGCATGTTTGAATGTGGTTCATGCAATCCTCAAACTCATGTCGTTTGTGTCATAATACCTATTTTGAATAATCCTCCCAATAAATACCATTCAAACTTTACTTTTAATTAACAGGTGTTTAATCCCTGCCAGTCACATACCATTATTGTCCTCAGAATGATAATGATCATAAATCATATCCCAATTATTGTTCCAATTATGGCACACTTTGTACACAGGGATGTAACAATACCATATCAATATCTTTCTAATTGTGGCTGTCATATTTGTTTCATTTCCAGCTGTATGGAGAGGAGAGATGCAGGTTCAGGTTGTTTGGGTGCTGACTATAACTATAAGCCTCCTCGAGGGGATTAGTTTGATACTGTAACCTCCTCCTTTATCTCTGCCTCTGGCTATGTGTCTGGGGGTTTGTGTTGGGCCCTTTGGAACCCTTCTTCCAGATAACATTTTACCTCACTGCCTTTGTGTGTTTTTAGTCTCTACCACAGGAGGTTGGTGGCACCTTAATTGGGGAGAACAGGATCGCGGTAAGGACTGGAGCAGAATGAGTGGAACAGTATCAAATACATCAAACACATGGTTTCCAGGTATTTGATTCCATTCCATTTGCTCTGTTCTGGCCATTATTATGAGCCGTTCTCCCCTCAGCAGCCTCCTGTGGTCTGTACCCCACAGTTCCTTTAGATACTGAGTCACAAATCTCACCCTATGCCATATTTAATGCACTACTTTTGACATTTCACTCTGAAATGGTCAAAAGTAGTGCACTATATAGGAAAAGGGTGCCATTTGTGATGCAGACCATCTCTCATCTCACCCTGTCCCTCCATTTCCATCCCAAACTTGGGACTTATCCTTGTACCCTGAAATTATTCCACATGGACACAGACCGTAAGAGAGGCACGAGTAGTTTTCTCCACGCCATGAAGATTATTTTAGCTGTAGTTTACATATCTGTGTCCTAAATGGCACCCTACTCCTTATAAACCCTTGTAAAAGGAATGCACTACGTAGGGAATAGGGTGCCAATTGGGACATATGAAATAGCTCAAGCAGTGACATGCCTCCAGATATCAGCCAAAGGGAAGCATTTGAAAAAGGGCCACATGAGAGAGTTCTCAAGATCGCATTATGAGTTAAGGTTCCGTGTGTGGTTTGCAGACGTTTCCATTTGTTTTGTTTCAGTTTGAATCACAAGAGTTTATGACAACAAACCAACCTCATGTTTATGCCAACAGGACTGCAGGAGACAGACACACATGAGTGGCCACAGATATGTTGTATACATACTTAGAAACTACAAATTAGTGGCTAATATGTGTACCTTAAAATAAAGTGTTACCCAGATTTTGTATTAGACAACCTATGGAATAACACCTAGTTGTAACTGCCAGGATGCTCCCAAATTGCACCCTATTCCCTATATTTCCTAGGTAGGAAATAGGGTACCATTTGGGACATAGCTAGTGATGTGACCTCTCTTCCCCTCAGTTCAGATTGAATTCATTATGAGATATCAGCATTGTTTTGGCATCAGAGGCAAGCCTCATCGTGCCTCATAAGGAACATAGAACACATGCTCCAACCAGTGTCTGAGACCCCAGAGGATAGGCAGGGGGAATGAGCTGCTCTCACAATGAGCCCATGGGCCGCTCAGCCAAATGGGGTACAACATCTTGCATACGCTCTCCTGAGGCCAAGCAGATTAGAGAATATAGATCTGACCCAATTCCAATGGAAGTGTCTCTTCCTCCAAGATATGAGGAAAAGTGCTTCTCTTTAAAGAGATGTTTACCCTATAATGTTTGGCTCTCTATTCTCTCTTAGTTTTTTTTCAACCAGATTTGGCATCAGAGTGGAAATGTGAAGGTAAAATGCTTTCTATTTAGTTAAATGCAGCATTTGGCATGAAACCTGACTCTAACCTTTTTTCATATGTAACCTACTACAGTTGTCAGAATTAGATTTTGACTTTGTTCCTCATATTTTGGATGGAGACGGTTGTCAAAGGTTGTTTTTTTTCTATCTATGAGCCACTAGTCAACTAATCATGTCATGCTTGATTGAAAATTCCATACTAGGATCTTTCATTAAGACACGGAGTAAAGATTATGATTAGCTTGATTACATTTCCTGAATATTTGAAAGGCATATCAAATAGCTGATTAAATATTTACAGGCAGTTTAATTCTAGAGGAGTGAGGTATCATTTCATATTTCCCAAACTCCTTACTGTATCTCTGTCTCTATTACTAACTCATGATGATCAGATGTGTATAGTTATATAGTATTTCTTATGTTCTGTTATTGCATTATCAAATATTTATTTAATTTCATGTGTTTTACAAGAAATAATTTACAGCTGTCTAAAAACAATATATCAAAATTGTAGTTGATAGGTTTGAGTTTTTCCTGACCACTTGACCTGATGAGAAAAAAAGTCCTTCATGCTCTGAATAATAATACATCCTTAGACCAGAAGTGGACCATAAACTGTCTGATTTAGGCAAAACACAAACCAGATTCATCTAAATGTGCAAATGTAGGCATTTTTTACTTGAGAAACTTGACTTTGGTAAACTTTGAATGTGTGGCTTAGGTTGTATTCACTAGGAACCAAATGGCAGCAATTGAACCAAAACTGTGAGGCACCTACTTGAATTTATCCAATAAGAAAGGCTTGTTTTCCATGCAAAATGTTTTGTAACAATGTGCACTAATGAATACGATCCTCAGCTTGGGATGATCAGAACCAAGCATTTGACATTTAAGCAGGACAACTTTATGTTGATTATAAGAGAAAGATCATCCTCTAGATGCAACATTTCCAGACAACTATCTATATAAATAGAGAATACATGTCATTGAATATCTCATGTTTAGTCTTCATGTTGGATGTTGTTTGCCTGTGACTCACCAAATGGGGTGTGTTGATGCAAAATTGCATGATTAGGAGAAGCTGGTTCTAGAAAGAGTCAGTCTGTCTCATCTTTAACCTGAAGACAATAAGATGCAGGCACAGATACAAAATCTGACAGAAAAATGTATTTATTTGGGGGTCCTGGCTAAGTTTTTTGTAGTTGTTTTTCCAGATAAATCCTACTGTCCCAGCCAGGGTTGGAGAGTAACTGATTACTATTACGTTTCAGGTAAGACCCAAATGTAACAATGTTTATTACAGCAACAGGGGCAGGCAAACGACAGGTCAAGGCAGGCAGGGGTCGATAATCCAGAGTAGTGGGACAAAGGTACAGGATGGCAGGCAGGGTCAGGTCAGGCAGAGGTCTGTATCCAGAGTAGTGGGGCAAAGGTTCAGGACGTCAGGTAGGCTCAGGGCAGACAGAAAAGGTCAAAACCGGGAAAAACAGGCATAATCAATAGACAGGAACCGAGGGGAAAACTGCTGGTAGACTTGACGAAACAAAACAAACTGGTAACAGACAAACCGAGAACACGGTTTGTGGAAAATGGGGAAAATGGGCGGCACCTGGAGGGGGTGGAGACAAGCACAAGGACAGGGGAAACAGATCAGGGTGTGACAGATTACATGTAACAAAAACATTGTAATCAGATTACAGATACTAAAAAAAACTAAATGATTACTCCTTGGATTACTTTAAAATTCAGAAAGAATGTTTTTGAGAAAAAAAACCCATTATGACACCTTTCTGATTTCTCAATGACATTGAATTCAGCATTGAAAAAAGGCACAAGTTTAAATTTGTTCCACCTGAGTGAGTCTGACCAGAAGTCAGAGACCACTATGATGACACACCAAATGTGTTTGATGATCCTTTTTGTCTTCTAATGCCTCAAGGGGAAAGTCATCCAAAAGTAACATAAAGTAATCAGATTACGTTACTAAATTTGGGTAATCCAAAAATGACATAACTGATTATAATTTTGTACAGGCAACTAGCAACTGTAACAGATTACATTTAGAAAGTAACCTACCCAAACCTGGTCCTAGCAACAAAAGATAAGCCACTCATAGTTTTCCGAAGTCTAATTTTAGAGTCATTTTTTGGGGGTTGAGCTCCCCTTTCTGGTTGGAAAGCAGAGTACATTCATAAAAGGCCACAACAGCCTGCAGAGATGCAATATGCCACTAGATGTCTCTCTTTACTGACAGTAAAAAAACTGATGCAAATTTTAAAAAATGCATCATCAAACAAACCTCCAATGAACTGGAATCTATGACAAAAGTAATGAATTTGGACTTAATGTGCACATTAAGGAAAACAGTAAAATTGAGGAAAACAGTGATGCCTTTTTTTCTTAAATTTTTTGACAATATGTTGTTTCATTAATTAAATCTAGCAGTATCACACCAACGCTGGTCAAATTATTTCAGACCCAGTGTTTAGAGGACTTTCACGCTTTGCTTTCCCTTTTTGACATGGTTAAATAACCAACAATGAACAACCAACCTGCGAGAGGCCATTAAAACAAAGGAGATGTTTACTCAATATGAGTAAATACGAGTAGCACCCAGAACCTAATCTTGGGTGAGCACTAACTCCTGGCCAGTTAAGCCTGTCAACAAGAGACTGCTCATTGTGAAATGCAGGACCAAAACTGCTCGGTGCTGTATGTGCAATATCAGACCATGGCATTCCAAGAGCTGTGTGGGCTCTCCCCTCTCCTCTCCCTCTCCATCACCCCCAGCACCAGCCTGACCCAAGGCAACTCTATATTTAGAAGTTCTGCATCACTGCTTGTCATATCTTCTCAGAGAATAACATACACACGAAAGGCTCTACTACTCCCCCACCTGGACTTTCATTAATATTTTAGGGCTTTGTAAGGAAGGAGAGGCTTTCCAGGAATAATATAACATTTAGGCAGACAATAGCTTTGTGTCAGTATGGCTGCGTTCACACAGGCATCCCAATCTGAACTTGTTCACTAATGGGTATATATTTCAGTAAGATCAACTCTGAAAAAGAGTTGATGTGAAAAGATCTGATATGATTGGTCAAAATACCAATTAGTGGAAAAAGTATCAAAATTGGGCTGCCTGTGTAAATACAACCAATTAGGTAATGTGGTGTGGGGCAGAATAATATTGCATGCTACTGACATCCTTGTGTCTGTTCTTCATCATCCATGTCCTTTCTACCAGTAGGTGTGCCCCTCTCTCTTTTCTGGCCAAGCAATTGATTCTTCACATAAATATTCTATAGCCACCCCTTTCCAGAGTAGTATCATTTCAGTCTGGATGAAATCTGAAAATAAGGATGTCTGGAGGGTAACAAGCTTGGTGGGGGCTATTAGTATGACAGCGGATCGTCTCTGAGATGCCATCTTGGTTTCTTGCTCATGATAGGGCTGTGGCCTGTTATGTAATATGATGCAGTTGGTCTAGGCTGAAGGAGTGATGCAGAACAAAATAGTTATAATCAGACAATATTAGAGACTATATTTCATTACATAGTAAATTCACTTTGAGGTTAAAACTCAACTATGCCTATGGACAGATTTATAAAAAATAAAATAAAAACTAGTAAAATGCCAGCTACTTCATTGCTCCCTGTTTAACTGTTCCTAGTCCCTACCTCATCGTTGTCCCTGCCTTATCGTTGTCGCGCTAGTAATTTCTACCGGCCCAATTGGTCAGAATAGTTGGAGGAATATACGTGATGCAGCATTCTATTGGATGACACCACTGTCAATTAATTACAGGATGATTGCGTTATAGGCTCTCCGCTGGGTTTTGACTAGATGGGATACAGTTTATATCATAATTTAACATATTTTGTTTAAGCAGCACGTTAAGATAATTAACTTATCAGGTTATGATAATTAGATTACGGTTCTGAAAAGGTTTAGGGTTAGCTACCCCCCCCCCCCCCCCCCCCCCCCAAAAAAAATATACTTTAGACGTTAATTTGACACAAACTGTATCCCGTCTAGCCGTGACCTCACTGTTGCCATCGGTGACTGTCAGAAGCGAGTCAGCGAAGCAGGGAAAGGAAGGGGGCGTTAACCACTGCATTAATTTACAGTCGGTCTCTCAAATACCGACACCTATTTAATTTCAAAACCTACATACCAACAAAAAATAAGACTTTTCGTATATAATCTTGTGAAGGGTAGAAGAGGGAGCCATGGCGAAGCGGCAGGACACCAAGAAATTCTTTGAGAATCTTTCCGGTGCTGGAAAATCCATCGGCGTTCTGACAAGCGGAGGAGATGCTCAAGGTATCAGTTACTGTTAGGCTACAAGTGGATTAGAGTGATACTGTAATAAACGCTGGAATTGTGTAATCATTACGATACTAAAAGGGAAACAAAGTGTCGAATTAATATCAGTATTACAAGTGCTGTCATTGTGTTTAGCCTAAAGGAACTTAGTATTTTGTTCTCATATGTTTGACTTAATTATTCAAAAGATAATGTAGGCTAGTTGAGTATTGACCAAAAAAAGCTGTTCAACATTAAATAAAATTCATAATAACATTATTTGTGGAGTATGTAGGCAATTGGTAGGCTATTTTTGGTTAGAATTGTCACACCATTGGAAAAGGGAGATGATGCATTATTGTAATCAACAAAAACACGGAGCAAAAAAGTGTATCATACTGAAGGGTCGGTGCTATCCGGCAAGGGATATTTATGTTTAAGGTTAGAGTTAGGGTAAGAGTGTGGACGTCCCAAGAATCCCGGATAGCACTATCCGACACTGAAGCCTGCATTGCGGAATTCCATTCGTTGATAACCTATGGCGCAGATATGCCATCACGTCTGCAGGCGCACGCCCTGGATGTTAAACTCAACTTGCCAATTGCAGAGAGCTAAGCATATGTGCATAGTAGCAGTTGCGATTTTAGCATGTAAATCTTGGTGGGGCAAACTCAACAAAAACAAAAAATTGGGATCCATGCCAGCAAAGCGACTACACAACACAATACATTAATTGCATTATAACCGTGACAAACAGTGCCCACAAACTGTTAGGGCCTACATAAAGCTGTCCCAAGAGCAGAGCTTTCTTTTCAGCACCATGGAGTGAATCCTTACCACTGCTACACCTGGCTATCAGAGGAGCCTTGTCTGGCAGCTAAACAGTTAATTCAGCCTCATTTACTGCCTTAAAAAAACAGCTGATATAGCTGACTTGCTTAAACAAATGTGGTTTCTACTAACAATTGAGATGTACAAACTATAGCATAAGGGGACGACAATCGGATAAGAGGCTATTTGTCATTTTGATTAAGACATTAATGAGCGAGCTTGGACGGACGTAGACGGACGTAGTCAACTATTTGTTCAGCACTTTTGAAATGTGCATTAATAGAATTAAGTTAATGGGCCATTCTTACAGTATTTTCCCTGTACACCAAGATAGAACCGTGGGATAAATGAAGGGGGCATATAAGCAGACAATGAAAGCTCTTAAAATATTAAATGATTACATTTCTCTCAAACAGGCTATAGGCTACATGTGCACCACCAAGTAAGAACAGTAGGCTAGGTTATGAGGGGGAAAGGGACCAAATTAATAGGGTGCGCCACATGGGCTACTAATAACTTATTACACAACATACACTTAGTATTGCTTTCTTAGCTACAGTATACATATCTCCCTGGCATATTACAGAATTTATGCAGTAGCATACAATATATTTTGTGCTGTGCTTACTTGAACAGGAAGGTGGCACGGCGGTCCTTCTTGTGGGCAAATTTAGTCATCAAAGTCTGGCATTTTCTGGATTTATGGTGCTTTCAAGACAACTGGGAACTCAGAAAAAAACAAGGCCGATTCATGACGTCAGTGATCTTCAGGTCGGAGCTCTAGAAAGAAGCCCAAGTTCCCGACATCCGAGTTGGATAATCGTTCAAAATGTATTTTCCAAGTCCGAGCTAGTTTTTGTCAGCGTTCCCATTTCTCTTGAACTCACTGAAGTCTGTTGCATGTGAATTTGTATTATTTTAAGCTTGGAAAAGAGACCCTTAATCCCAGACTTGGACAACACACCCACTCCACTGAATAGCAGGCTAGTGATTGCTTAGCAATGCTTGCAGTTAGCCACTGATTCCTTCGAAGCTTCTCATTGTTGAATTTCCATCTTGTTGTGTAATGTTTATGTTCAATGGCCGATGAGCACCGATACGTTTTATCTATAATTTATCTTCATATGAAAAGGATTTGCCAGTAGATTGTCGACTTGATTCATGAGGATAACTGCTTGTCTAGCTTGCTAGCTAAGATTTTGAAAGTTTGAGGTTGACATGATCAGTCCAACCTAAGCTACAGTAGATATAATGTGATTTGATGTCATTTTATCTGTGGTCAATGACCTTGAGCCTTTGATGGGCACTTCTAATGTAACTGTATGTCAGCACCAAAGGGCCTAGAATTTTCGAGTTCTCTCCGTAGATTTTGCGATGACGTAGTGTCCCCGTGAGTGACAGAACACTTAGCCAATCACGGCGCAACAAGAGAACATTACCAACCCCTACGCTCCGTATTTTCCACTGGCTGCCCCACCACCACAGAAAGCACTGAGCTAGGCTGAAACACCTTAATTTTAGAGCTGCATTACTCAAGAAAGCAAAAAACAGACCATGTTTGTGTGCGGCTTTATTAACTCAATGATATTTTATTTTTTACATTGTTTGCAAACTGATATTAGCACGTGTTAATGCAAAACAGGCACTTTTTTCAGCTCTGCCTCACCTGTCCTGAATGATGGGTTGCCACTGCATACGAGCCTATCAATATTGTAATGTATTTAATTTTATATCAGCCTATTTCAATGTGACTATCATTATAAAGTTCCCTGTGCATTAAAACATCTGAGGATTAACATTTGTGCCAGCCTGGCAGGAAGTGGCAGGGGGCTGTATCCCAAATTACCAATTCAGCGTACTACTTTTGACCAGGTGTACTTTACAGGGAATATGGTGCCATTTGGGACACTGCCACAGTGCACCTTATCATGGGACACAGAGGTGGCTGCCAATTAAAACACATCTTGACTATTGTAGCGCGCATGGCATTACTAATGGGCAGACAAGCACTTAAAGAGGAAGATGGGGATGAGAATAGGGTAGACCTACGTGAGGCGCTGCAAGTAGTGGAGTTGTCCCCTGGGTTTCTCAACTCCGAAATGTAGCCTACCTCTCACAGAGTTGAGAAATTTGGCTACCTCTATGCGTCACTATAATGTGGAAACACAACTGACATCTCAGTAAAGGACTGTGGTAGTAATAAGTGTGACTCAGCCATTCATTGTTCCATGCCTGGCCCTGGCTGTCATTCACTAATAATATTGTACTCTCTTTACATGGACTATCTTATTGGCAGACTACAGCAGGCTGAGATTTCCACTGAATTTATGATACTGTAGTACATTTGCAACAATAGTCTACTGTATCTGTCATTAAAGTGTGACATAGTGGGGAGTAGAGTAGTAGGCTACTCCCTTTCTCATCAGAGTACTAGTTCTAAAAAGCCTACACGTGTAACCATGTAATGACGCTTTATCTCTTCACAGCTTTAAAGATTGTTACTGGCATGGCCCAAATATTTTCACCTTGCTCAAAGCCTTCAAACACACTGTTGTGTCGCTTTGTTTCATTGGCCTGCTGTTCTTTACTTTGCTTGATCCTATCTTGAAGGGTCAGTAGTGCTGGAAGGAAGAGGTTGTATGCATATGTCTGTGTTGAGAAATACACTGCATCCTGTTACTGTAGAGCAGGGATCATCAACTAGATTCAGCCGCGTCCAAATACATTTTTTTGAGTGGCTGGTCAGTGGGCCAGAACATAATAACACTTTTTTTTTTTTTACTGCAAATGGACCACAAGAAGACCATAATATTTGACTAAAACATCATTTCAAACCTTGCTTACAGTTGTATACAATATCTCTATTATGTGTGGGAATACATGGGAACAGATGACCAAAATTAAAATCACTAGGGCCGATTTCCTGGTGTTGTTATTGTCTTCTATGTCCAACAATGAAAATGCATAAAAATAATATTGGGTGGGCCAAATAAACTACCAGTTGGGGAACCCTGCTGTCAGTTGAGTGAGTGGGTAAAATCACTGGAGAAGCCAAGCACCCCCCCGTTAATTAACAAAAACACGTTTACCATCTTTTGGCTTTCACTGATGCTGACCTTCTGAACATCTACATTTTAAAAAGTCTAATAAATACATGTAATATAGCCTACACCTTCACAATAAAGAACAGAATAGCATACTCTGAGTTGTCCTTATGTTAGGTCCTGATCTGGCTAAGCCAAATGGCTGTGGGCTACAAAAGTGAATTTAGCAGACAAGATTTGCTTAGAATTCCATGGCATTATTTTATAGTATGAAGAATACAACTGAACAAAGCTGAATAAAATAGAAACTATCAGGAATCAAGGTAAGACCCAAGTGCAGACTGTGTGAAGTAACAATGTTTATTGTAACAACAGGGGCAGGCAAACGACAGGTCAAGACAGGCAGGGGGCGATAATCCAGAGTAGGAGCAAAGGTACAATACGGCAGGCAGCCTCGGGGTCAGGGACAGGCAGAGTTCAGCAATCCAGAGGTGGAGCAAAGGCACAGGACGGCAGGCAGGCTCAGGGACAGGCAGAGTGATCAGGGGGGTGGGTACTTGGTCAGGACAGGCAAGGGTCAAAAACCAGGAGGACGAGAAAAAGAGAGACTAGGGAAAAACAGGAGCTGAGACAAAACGTTGGTAGGCTTGAACAAACAAGACGAACTGGCAACAGACAAACAGAGAACACAGGTATAAATACACAGGGGATAAGGGGGAAGATGGACGACACCTGGAGGGGGGTGGATACAATCACAAAGACAGGTGAAACAAATCAGGGTGTGACAGAAATAATATTTTCTCCAAACGATTTGAGGGAGTGCGCACATGCAGCTATTCTGTGTTGAGTGGTTAACAAATCAAATCAAATCAAATCAAATTTATTTATATAGCCCTTCGTACATCAGCTGATATCTCAAAGTGCTGTACAGAAAACCAGCCTAAAACCCCAAACAGCAAGCAATGCAGGTGTAGAAGCACGGTGGCTAGGAAAAACTCCCTAGAAAGGCCAAAACCTAGGAAGAAACCTAGAGAGGAACCAGGCTATGTGGGGTGGCCAGTCCTCTTCTGGCTGTGCCGGGTGGAGATTATAACAAAACATGGTCAAGATGTTCAAATGTTCATAAATGACCAGCATGGTCGAATAATAATAAGGCAGAATAGTTGAAACTGGAGCAGCAGCACAGTCAGGTGGACTGGGGACAGTAAGGAGTCATCATGTCAGATATTCCTGGGGCATGGTCCTAGGGCTCAGGTCAGTTGAAACTGGAGCAGCAGCACAGCCAGGTGGACTGGGGACAGCAAGGAGTCATCATGTCAGGTAGTCCTGGGGCATGGTCCTAGGGCTCAGGTCCTCCGAGAGAGAGAAAGAGAGGAGAGAATTAGAGAACGCACACTTAGATTCACACAGGACACCAAATAGGACAGGAGAAGTACTCCAGATATAACAAACTGACCCTAGCCCCCCGACACATAAACTACTGCAGCATAAATACTGGAGGCTGAGACAGGAGGGGTCAGGAGACACTGTGGCCCACTCCGAGGACACCCCCGGACAGGGCCAAACAGGAAGGATATAACCCCACCCACTTTGCCAAAACACAGCCCCCACACCACTAGAGGGATATCTTCAACCACCAACTTACCATCCTGAGACAAGGCTGAGTATAGCCCACAAAGACCTCCGCCACGGCACAACCCAAGGGGGGGGGGGCGCCAACCCAGACAGGATGACCACATCAGTGACTCAACCCACTCAGGTGACGCACCCCCTCCAGGGACGGCATGAGAGAGCCCCAGTAAAGCCAGTGACTCAGCCCCTGTAATAGGGTTAGAGGCAGAGAATCCCAGTGGAAAGAGGGGAACCGGCCAGGCAAAGACAGCAAGGGCGGTTCGTTGCTCCAGAGCCTTTCCGTTCACCCTCCCACTCCTGGGCCAGACTACACTCAATCATATGACCCACTGAAGAGATGAGTCTTCAGTAGAGACTTAAAGGTTGAGACCGAGTTTGCGTCTCTGACATGGGTAGGCAGACCGTTCCATAAAAATGGAGCTCTATAGGAGAAAGCCCTGCCTCCAGCTGTTTGCTGAAAAATTCTAGGGACAATTAGGAGGCCTGCGTCTTGTGACCGTAGCGTACGTGTAGCGTACGTACACGTACACGTACGTGTAGCGTGTACGTGTATGTACGGCAGGACCAAATCAGAGAGATAGGTAGGAGCAAGCCCATGTAATGCTTTGTAGGTTAGCAGTAAAACCTTGAAATCAGCCCTTGCTTTGACAGGAAGCCAGTGTAGAGAGGCTAGCACTGGAGTAATATGATCAAATTTTTTGGTTCTAGTCAGGATTCTAGCAGCCGTATTTAGCACTAACTGAAGTTTATTTAGTGCTTTATCCGGGTAGCCGGAAAGTAGAGCATTGCAGTAGTCTAACCTAGAAGTGACAAAAGCATGGATTAATTTTTCTGCATCATTTTTGGACAGAAAGTTTCTGATTTTTGCAATGTTACGTAGATGGAAAAAAGCTGTCCTTGAAATGGTCTTGATATGTTCTTCAAAAGAGAGATCAGGGTCCAGAGTAACGCCGAGGTCCTTCACAGTTTTATTTGAGACGACTGTACAACCATTAAGATTAATTGTCAGATTCAACAGAAGATCTCTTTGTTTCTTGGGACCTAGAACAAGCATCTCTGTTTTGTCCGAGTTTAAAAGTAGAAAGTTTGCAGCCATCCACTTCCTTATGTCTGAAACACATTCTTCTAGCAAGGGCAATTTTGGGGCTTCACCATGTTTAATTGAGATGTACAGCTGTGTGTCATCCGCATAGCAGTGAAAGTTAACATTATGTTTTCGAATAACATCCCCAAGAGGTAAAATATATAGTGAAAACAATAGTGGTCCTAAAACGGAACCTTGAGGAACACCGAAATTTACAGTTGATTTGTCAGAGGACAAACCATTCACAGAGACAAACTGATATCTTTCCGACAGATAAGATCTAAACCAGGCCAGAACTTGTCCGTGTAGGCCAATTTGGGTTTCCAATCTCTCCAAAAGAATGTGGTGATCGATGGTATCAAAAGCAGCACTAAGGTCTAGGAGCACAAGGACAGATGCAGAGCCTCGGTCCGATGCCATTAAAATGTCATTTACCACCTTCACAAGTGCAGTCTCAGTGCTATGATGGGGTCTAAAACCAGACTGAAGCATTTCGTATACATTGTTTGTCTTCAGGAAGGCAGTGAGTTGTTGCGCAACAGCCTTTTCTAAAATTTTTGAGAGGAATGGAAGATTCGATATAGGCCGATAGTTTTTTATATTTTCTGGGTCAAGGTTTGGCTTTTTCAAGAGAGGCTTTATTACTGCCACTTTTAGTGAGTTTGGTACACATCCGGTGGATAGAGAGCCGTTTATTATGTTCAACATAGGAGGGCCAAGCACAGGAAGCAGCTCTTTCAGTAGTTTAGTTGGAATAGGGTCCAGTATGCAGCTTGAAGGTTTAGAGGCCATGATTATTTTCATCATTGTGTCAAGAGATATAGTACTAAAACACTTGAGCGTCTCTCTTGATCCTAGGTCCTGGCAGAGTTGTGCAGACTCAGGACAACTGAGCTTTGAAGGAATACGCAGATTTAAGGAGGAGTCCGTAATTTGCTTTCTAATAATCATAATCTTTTCCTCAAAGAAGTTCATGAATTTATCACTGCTAAAGTGAAAGTCATCCTCTCTTGGGGAATGCTGCTTTTTAGTTAGCTTTGCGACAGTATCAAAAAGGAATTTCGGATTGTTCTTATTTTCCTCAATTAAGTTAGAAAAATAGGATGATCGAGCAGCAGTAAGGGCTCTTCGGTACTGCACAGTACTGTCTTTCCAAGCTAGTCGGAAGACTTCCAGTTTGGTGTGGCGCCATTTCCGTTCCAATTTTCTGGAAGCTTGCTTCAGAGCTCGGGTATTTTCTGTGTACCAGGGAGCTAGTTTCTTATGAGAAATGTTTTTAGTTTTTAGGGGTGCAACTGCATCTAGGGTATTGCGCAAGGTTAAGTTGAGTTCCTCAGTTAGGTGGTTAACTGATTTTTGTCCTCTGGCGTCCTTGGGTAGACAGAGGGAATCTGGAAGGACATCAAGGAATCTTTGTGTTGTTTGTGAATTTATAGCACGACTTTTGATGATCCTTGGTTGGGGTCTGAGCAGATTATTTGTTGCAATTGCAAACGTAATAAAATGGTGGTCCGATAGTCCAGGATTATGAGGAAAAACATTAAGATCCACAACATTTATTCCATGGGACAAAACAAGGTCCAGCGTATACAAAGAAATAGGTATTATTATATGCTTAATTTAGAGTTATTAATGTAACTTTAGTTGTTCTACAAATGTACGTTCATCTCTAGGAGACAGAACGCGTATCCTTCCTGAGCGGTATGACGGATGTTTTGATTTTTTAATTTTTAAGGCTGCATGATGCGACTCTAATGATGATTTGAAAAAAGTTGCTTGAAAGGCATGATCTCTGCTTTGTTTTTTGCCTAGGCTGTACACACTACATCAATCACTCATTCACAATTTGACAAGCACTTGAACATGTCTAGAATTTTATGGCGGCATCCCCTTTGTGTGGCCGTAATGCACCCTAAAAAAATCCATGCCTTTTGTGGCCAGTGAGTGCTGCACACTCAATCATGTGATCAGGTCTTTCTCACAGGCTACAAGTGAAGACAGACACATCAGGGACACAACTGCGCACGTCTTTATCCAATTCCGAGGTGAACTTTGAAGATATTGGAAGAACTGTCCACATTTACTTTTGTCAGCCAACAAGATGAGTAGGTTGAAGTCGGAAGTTTACATACACCTTAGAAAAATGCATTTAAACTCAGTTTTTCACAATTCCTGACATTTAATCCTAGTAAAAATTCCCTGTCTTAGGTCAGTTAGGATCACCACTTTATTTTAAGAATGTGTAATGTCAGGATAATAGTAGAGAGAATTATTTATTTCAGCTTTTATTTATTTTCTCACATTCTCAGTGGGTCAAAAGTTTACATACAATTAGTATTTGGTAGCATTGCCTTTTAAATTGTTTAACTTGGGTCAAACGTTTCAGGTAGCCTTCCACAAGCTTCCCACAATAAGTTGGGTGAATTTTGGCCCATTCCTCCTGACAGAGCTGGTGTAACTGAGTCAGGTTTGTAGGCCTCCTTGCTCACACACACTTTTTCAGTTCCGTCTTCTATAAGATTGAGGTCAGGGCTTTGTGATGACCACTCCAATACCTTGACTTTGTTGTCCTTAAGCCATTTTGCCATAACTTTGGAAGTATGCTTGGGGTCATTGTCCATTTGGAAGACCCATTTGCGACCAAGCTTTAACTTCCTGACTGATGTTTTGAGATGTTGCTTCAATATATCCACATCATTTTGCTCACTCATGATGCCATCTATTTTGTGAAGTGCACCAGTCCCTCCTGCAGCAAAGCACCCCCACAACATGATGCTGCCACCCCCGTTCTTCACGGTTGGGATGGTGTACTTCGGCTTGCAAGCCTCCCCCTTTTTCCTCCAAACATAACAATGGTCATTATGGCCAAACAGTTCTATTTTTGTTTCATCAGACCAGAGGACTTTTCTCCAAAAAGTACGATCTTTGTCCCCATGTGCAGTCGCAAACCGTAGTCTGGCTTTTTCATGGCAGTTTTGGAGCAGTGGCTTCTTCCTTGCTGAGCGGCCTTTCAGGTTATGTCGATATAGGACTCGTTTTTACTGTGGCTATAGATACTTTTGTACCTGTTTCCTCCAGCATATTCACAAGGCCCTTTGCTGTTGTTCTGGGATTGATTTGCACTTTCGCACCAAAGTATGTTCATCTCTAGGAGACAGAACATGTATCCTTCGTGAGCGGTATGACGGATGCATGGTCCCATGGTGTTTATACTTGCGTACTATTGTTTGTACAGATGAACGTGGTACCTTCAGGCGTTTGGAAATTGCTCCCAAGGATGAACCAGACATGTGGAGGTCTACAATTAGTTTTTTTTTATGTCTTTGCTGATTTCTTTAGATTTTCCCATGATGTCAAGCAAAGAGGCACTGAGTTTGAAGGTAGGCCTTGAAATACATCCACAGATACACCTCAAATCGACTCAAATGATGTCAGAAGCTTCTATCAGAAGCTTCTAAAGCCATGACATAATTTTCTGGAATTTTCCAAGCTGTTTAAAGGCACAGTTATCTTAGTGTATGTAAACTTCTGACCTACTGGATTGTGATACAGTGAATTATAATTGAAATAATCTGTCTGTAAACAATTGTTGGAAAAAATACTTGTGTCATGCACAAAGTAGATCCTAACTGACTTGCCAAAACTATATTTTGTTAACAAGAAACTTGTTGAGTGGTTGAAAAATGAGTTTTCTTGACTCCAACCTAAGTGTATGTAAACTTCCGACTTCAACTGTAGATGGTTGTCACGTAGAGAGACAGAGGAGCACTGTTTTGATCACTCGGATGCTTTCTCCTGTGAGAAAATTATGAAACACAGAGAGATGAAAGATACATTATTTTATGTGTTTTTATTTTTTTCTTGATACGTTTTTGGGGGAAGCCTGGTTTCCCTTGGTATTCATGAATACACACCACTACCTGCTGTAGAGAAATCAAACATAACTAAACATACCTAATCCATCATCTCTACGAACACTACTTGGCCGTCGTAAAGATACATTTGTCCCTCGCTATCAAATAAACACCCGAATCAAACTTTTGTCACAATCACACTACATTCCTGCTGTGTCAACAGTGGGCTACCATTAGACCAAGCACTTTGTACGAGAGTACCTACCATGAAATCTACCATTGTCTACACAGCAGGAATATAGTGCAAAAGTCCCGTCAGAATCCAGCTGTGGTCGAAGCTAGAAAGCATCCTGTAGCCTACCCTGAAGACTAGAACATTCACATGATGTAAGTAAAAACCACTAAGACTTCTGGCAGTCTTATCTGCCAGAAAATATCAGTTGGTTCTGTATATAGGGTGATTCCTAAAATTAATTACAGAACCATTGGCCATGCTTCAGGAAATCTTCCAGTGGGATTCAGTGTTTATCATTGTTAACCTACATTGGCTAATATATGCACAATTTTCTGTGTACACACAGGTCTCCTTTATCTTATATTGTTACTGGTCTCCTAGCAACAGTGACTGGCACCAGCCAACCCACAGTACCAGAATCAGTGCTCGTTAGCATCGACCCAGACAACAGACCCTTAATATCTGTGCCAGACCAACCATGCACTCTGGTCTCGCTACAGTCTGTTTACTGTGAAGGCATGCTGATTCTGAAATGAAACCCTATATCATATATAGTGTACCCTATGTGGGCCCTGGTCAAAGTAAGTGCACTATATAAGGAATAGGGTTAAAAACTAGTGCACTATAGGGAATAGGGTCCCATTTCAGATACACGTGAGTTCATTGTTGTGGGCCTAAGAAGCTCTTGGAGGCTGACACTAACAATAATGACATCCAAGGCAGCGCCTGCTCCCACCCACACTCAGAGTGCTCTGGGAAGCCAGTGAATAGCAGCCTTGTTGTGTGGTGTGGGAGAAGTGGAAGGACATCAGCATAGAGCAGTCTTGGCACCACAGGGCTGCCCTACTGTTCTTGGCTGCGTGTACAGACTAATGAGAATGTAGCTGTAAGCAGTAAGTGCTACACTCTTAGAAAAAAAGGGTTCTAAAAGGGTTATTTGGCTGTCCCCATAGGATAACCCTTTTTGGTTCCAGGTAGAACCCCTTTGGGTTCTATGTAGAGCCCTCTGTGGAAGGGGAATTAAAAAGGAACCAAAAGGGTTCTTACCTGGAACCAAAAATGGTTCCTTAAAGGGTTCTCCTATGGGGACAGCCAGATAACCCTTTTACTGTAGGTACTAGATTAGAGTGTATTGTCTTGTCCGTAATAAGTTAACCAAAGATACTGCATTCAAAATGATTCCCACACTTGTATAACAATATTAACGTAGTTTTGGTGCAACTAAGATGCAAGTCTTTGTAATCATTATGACCAATTTCCACACTGTCAATGGAAAATGTACTAGATACTGAATCAAGGTCAATGCCTATGCAAGTATCTTTCTCTGCTGGACAGAGCACACCATGTTAACTTGATTTACATGATTCATCCCATCTCCCTGATTTGTATTTTCAGCCTGTAGCCTACCAAATATAACATGCATTGTCATATAATGAATGTATTTTTCATTCTCTCTGACTCTCTCTGCCTCTGTGTTGTTGTTGTTGTGCAGGTATGAATGCTGCTGTACGGGCTGTGGTCCGCATGGGTATTTATGTGGGAGCTAAAGTCTACTTCGTCCATGAGGTGAGATCATGATAGACACCCCCGCGGGCTTGTACTGTTCTACCACTGACACTGAGACAAATCAACACCGACAAGCTCTGTGCTCATAGGGCAAAGCTTTTTCTTTGAGCAGTAGTGGTTTGGATAAACAAAATGTTACAGAATGAAATAGAACACTAAATTAAATTGGTGATTAAAAGGATCTCTATGCAGAATGTGTCATGTTTAAATAAAACAGAGGAGGAGCGATTCTTCGGCATAAATGTTCAACGAGATGACTTTTAGTTTATTTAAGGGTCATGAAAATGAGAAGCATTTGAATTGGAAACTTGTGAAGTCATGGTGTTGGTAGCGGGAGCAGTTTCCCATACATAAGCAGCTAATTAATTTTCTGAGGAAATCATACTCTGGAGGTTATCTAATAATGTTCCTGTCCACTGGGGTCAAATCAAATTGTATTTGTCACATGCTTCATAAACAGGTGTAGACTAGAGTGAAATGCTTGCTTACAGGCCCTTCCCAACAATGGGGTCAAATAAAATAATTTCAGGGCTTAAGAATTAACTTAGGTGTGATTCTGTCTCTACAGATTCTGTCTCTACTTTCACTTAATGCTTTTATAAGGATGACGTAACGCCTGGTCATAAGAGGTCATGATGGAATACTGTATGAGAATATCAAATCAAACTGTATTTGTCACATGCTTTGTAAACAACAGGTGTGGACTAACAGTGAAATGCTTACTTACGGGTCCTTCCCAACAACGCAGAGAAATAATAGAAAAATAATAACACAAGGAATAAATACACAATGAGTAATGATAACTTTGCTACTGTATATACACGGGGTACCTGCATACATAGACAACTTGAGGTAAGATCAATCTGGCCCAAACATGAAAATTAGATGAACCATCCCTTTAACACTAGCACAAATGATGCCCACTTATTAAAGGTACACTGATGTATCTCACAGCATGCTGTTGTTTATTCAGACTCATGGCGATGGCACTACAGGGACGTCTGAAACTTCCTGTAATCCAATTATTTAGACATTGACACCAGAGCTCTTATCCTCCCGCCTCTGTTGAGTCAGACAGAGTAGATAACAACATGTTACAGTTAGCCTCTTGCAGAGTGTATGTCCCAAATTCCAACCTATTCCGTATAGTACACTACTTTTGGTGTGCATAGGGCTCTGGTAAAAAGCTGTGCACTATATAGGGACTAGTGTGCCATTTGAGACACAGAGAGTGAGTGTGCTGTGAGCCTGCTCAATGGAATACCTTTCATCAGTCATCAAACACTGGAGTCTCTAACAATAGACGACACTTAAGCAAAGACTCCAGCCACCCAAGTCAAAGGGTTCTCTCTACTAGCACACAGCAAGCACTACCGATGCAAGTATGGAACCAACAGGACCCCGAACAGCTTCGACCCCCAAGCCATAAGACTGCTAAATAAATAGTTAAAATAGTTAACTAATTAGCTACCTGCATTGACCCTTTTTGCACTAACTATTTGTCTCATCACAAACTGCTGTTACTGTTTATCATCTATCCTGTAGCCTAGTGACTTCATCCCTACCTATATGTACATATCTACCTCAATTACCCCTGCACATCGACTTGGTACTGAGAGACAGCCTCCATGATAATCTGTTGTTTACTTTTGCTACAGGTAGCAGTTAGCATGATTTAGCATTGTCCTCTCAAAATGAATGTAAGTCAATATCCCTGATGTTATCAAAGATGCGTTGCAGAGTCAACGACTGTTACTATGTAACAACATT
Organism: Oncorhynchus mykiss; assembly: GCF_013265735.2. Classification (NCBI taxonomy): domain Eukaryota; kingdom Metazoa; phylum Chordata; class Actinopteri; order Salmoniformes; family Salmonidae; genus Oncorhynchus; species Oncorhynchus mykiss. The sequence continues at coordinate 24,205,564 of NC_048592.1, forward strand.
GTAATTCATGAATATGTTCATATTACTATTAGGAAATATAGGCCTATGCTGTGAGATAATTTTCATATGTATTTTCTCTATGCAGGGTTACCAGGGTATGGTAGATGGTGGGGATAACATTGAAGAGGCATCATGGGAAAGTGTCTCCAGCATGCTGCAAGTGGTAAGTAGTGCAATGAATGCCTTTAGGCAAAATACTATGGATTTGTTTAACATTATCATCACAGTCACAGGCTATATATATAGTATACATAGTGGTTAATGAATATTTTGGCCAGAGGCTACAGTATACTATACAGTATATGATGGTTAATGGTTTGAATATATCAGTGGTCCCAGAATTTACAAATTGCATGTGACAGATGAGCGCAGCTGCATTTCTGGCCGATGCTAAACAGAGTGGAAGGTGGATTCTGCATGAACCTGATAGTTAATGACAACAAAACACACCACACAACACAACACTAAAACAATATGTGAGAGGTTGAATTAATGACACCTATCAATGCAGCAGTGCTCAATTGTGTCAGATAATATCATCCATTGGTTTGCTCTAGAGCTGTTTTGTTCCATTCATCCTACCTTCATCCATCCATCCATCCATCCATCCGTCCATCCATCCACATTCATCCGTCTATCCTTCTAACATTAATTAATTCAGTCATCCATCCATCCCTTCATCTATCCTTCACCCATCCATCCAATCTTCATTCATCTATCCACCAACCTCAACCTATCCATCCATCAATTCAGTTGTCATCCATCCATCAATTCAGTTGTCATCCATCCATCAATTCAGTTGTCATCCATCCATCAATTCAGTTGTCATCCATCCATCAATTCAGTTGTCATCCATCCATCAATCCATCTTTCCAACTGTCATTCATCTGAATTCTTGACTGTTGTGTTTTCCTGTCAGGGTGGCACGGTCATTGGCAGTGCCCGCTGCAAGGAGTTCCGCAGCCACGAGGGGCGTCTGAAGGCTGCCCACCACCTGGTGCAGCGTGACATCACCAACCTGTGTGTGATCGGAGGGGACGGCAGCCTCACTGGGGCCAACCTCTTCAGAGAGGAGTGGAGCGGACTACTGGAGGAACTGGTCCAGCAGGGTATCTCAATGTTATAGTCAATGGAGTGGACCAAATGTTCACAGTAATCTACTCCATCCTTCATTTCTACACAAATGTTTTTATTTATATGCCTGACATGTTGTAGTAAAACATGTATTACTATGTATTACCAAAGCCTGTATACAGCCATTCCATCTATGAGTGTACACTACTAAGCCAGTGGGTTCATGTTGCGTTGCATTGTGAATAAAGGTCTGATTGATGAGAAGGCTGCCCAGAACAATTCAGAGCTGCACATCGTGGGAATGGTGGGCTCCATCGACAACGACTTCTGTGGCACTGACATGACAATCGGGACAGACTCTGCCCTGCACAGAATCATAGAGGTGGTGGACGCAATCATGACTACAGCCCAGAGGTACTGACATAGATGATTGTTGTTGAATGGTACATTTCTTAACTTTTAGATGAGCCAACATTTACACCGACAGAGGTACTGACAGATACAGTGCCATATTTAGCTCAGTGGTGTTGTTTGTACACATACAACATTTACAGACTTATCTCCTTTCTCTCAGCCACCAGAGGACGTTTGTGCTGGAGGTCATGGGAAGACATTGTGGGTATGGAATGGCATTTCATTTCTGCTTTCATTTCCTGCTTTATTCTTGTACTTGCTACAATTTAGCAATGGACTCTCAGCAGTCCTGCTTTGAAAATGTTTGTACATAATACATACAAATGGGTTTGTATTGCATGTATTTATATTTTATTGTATACTAAATGTAGTGTGTGTGTGTGTGTGTGTGTGTGTGTGTGTGTGTGTGTGTGTGTGTGTGTGTGTGTGTGTGTGTGTGTGTAGGTACCTGGCCCTAGTAAGTGCTCTGGCCTGCGGGGCTGACTGGGTGCTGATCCCTGAGATGCCCCCTGAGGACGGGTGGGAGGAACAGATGTGTCAGAAACTGTCTGAGGTAACCACACACACACACACACACACACACACACACACACACACACACACACAAAGGTAACATCCGACATCTGCAGATCTAACAAATACATTTCAATCTATACCTCACATTGAATAGGATTTACTGCTTAGTGATAACACTGTAGTGTATTGTATTTCCTTCAACCATAGCAAAAGCAGCAGTGTTCATTGTGTTTCTTAATGCCCAGAGCCGATCCAGGGGTTCAAGGCTGAATATAATCATTGTCGCTGAAGGAGCCATTGACAGACAAGGAAAGGCTATTACTGTTAATAATGTCAAGGATGTGAGTACCTGACTATGCAACGTAGGGGGAACCAAAAGCAGGTCCTACAGATGTGTGAATAGCTCCATGCTTTACAGATGAAAGGACTCTGTTAAGTGAGAGATGGACAGAGGTAGTAGGCAGATCTGTTATTTCTCTCTCTCTGGTAGGCATGCAGCTGTTTCAGCATAAACCGGGTCCAGCTTTTGAAAACAAATGCAAAAATGTTCTGTCATGTACTGTATATCTGTGCTTTGTTTGTATTCTTATAGAATCGCGCAGATAAGAAACGGCTCAATATCATTATTGTAGCAGAGGGGGCGATAGATTCTCACAACAAGCCTATCACTACAGACCATATTAAGGAAGTAAGTACTCAGCTGTCCTGTACTGGTGGAGTACTCCTCTGCAGACCTGGGTTCAAATCCTATTTGAAATCTTTTTGCGACTTTTCTATTGGTTTAATTGCGCCAGACAAGCTCAATCAAGCCCACATTAAGTATTTGAAATGATTTCATATTGTATTTGAACCCAGGTCTGGTACAGTACTTCTGTGTGCCGTGGTTACTTCTGGCTGCACATCGTCATCTCTCCATCTCTCTGTCCCATTAACAACATGCTGTCCATGTTTTAACTCTTCATCTAAGTATTTTATTGGATCTTTCTTAGTGATGTGAACTTCTGTGAATTATTCTTCGTCCTGTTTGTGCCTTTGCAACCTTGTTCTTCATCAGCATACCTAACCTGGTAAGCATAGAAATCCATATAGAACTTATAGGATCTCTGTTCTGGTAAGAGTCTTATACAGTACAGTTTACCTGGCAGAACAAAAGAACAAGGTCTGAGTCCAAAATGGCACCCTATTCTCTATAATATACTGTACTAGTTTTGACCAGCTCTGGTTTAAAGTAGTGCACTATATAGGGAATAGGGTGCCATTTGGAACACACAGGTGTAAGTGTTGGAGACTCACTTACAGTGTACATGACAGGAACTGTTTTGCATGGGTGTACAGTGCTTGTGCTTTCCCCTACTGTCTTTCTTCCTAAGGTATAGCATGTCATTGTCATTCTCTTTCTACCATACAATACAAATAGACAATTGTTGCATTCCAAATGGCACCCTATGCTCTATATCATGGTCCTGGGGACCCAAAAGGGTGCACATTTTGGTTTTTGCCTTATAGCACTACACAGCTGATTCAGCTCATCATCAAATCTTTGATTAGTGGAATCAGATGTGCACTCCTTTGGGTCCCCAGGACCAGGATTAAGAAACACTGATCTATATAATGCATTACTTTTGTAGTAGTGCACTATATAGGGAATATGGTGCCATTTGGGACGTAAGTGTTATTTGATTACTCTGCTAATTTGAGGAAACGTACATTGCTCAATACCTGGCCTTCCTCTCCTACTATAGTTGGTTGTTAGCTGTCTGGGCTTTGACACCCGAGTCACCATCCTGGGTCACGTCCAGAGAGGAGGAACTCCCTCTGCCTTTGACCGGATCCTGGTGAGTGTTACCCACATACTCACATACAATGAAAAGGCACTTATAGACTGGGTTGCTTCCTAAATGGCACCCTATTCCCTATATAATGCACTACTTTTCAGTTAGAGGCACAGCCATTTGTGCTGCCGTCTGTCTAATAGCTGAATAATATCCCTGGTTTGTTTGTTTTGGTTAGTAACCATGAGGAAGTTTCAGTATGGTAATCATCATTTAAAGAGCACGCCATTTCATACTGTTATGCAATTTCTAACTTGAACTTGAAGTTATTTTCCCAGTGTCCCAAATCACCATGAATTCTAAGTTGACCCCAGTTTAAATATTATTTGACCTTTTCCCTCCACCCTGTCTGTCCAGGCCAGTCGTATGGGAGTGGAGGCGGTCCTGGCCCTGTTGGAGGCGTCAGCCAGCACACCGGCCTGCGTAGTGTCTCTGTGTGGGAACCAGGCTGTCCGTCTGCCCCTCATGGAGTGTGTTCAGATGGTACACTTACACTGTGTGTTCACATGCTATACAGGCCCTGCTGGGACCCTGGATTAGTATTCTGTACAGGGTACAGATGGGGATGGCCGCCAGCCAAGATAGTGGGTGTGAGATTGCTTTACTCAACAGTAATGAACACGTATGAAGTAATAGCCTACCCCTTTGTGATGTTTTCAGGTTCTACACCATTCACAGAATGCATCAAGTACTTCTACCTACTGTATACATTATATATCTATTATGAATAAAGACGATTGATAGGCTGTTGATTCCAGACACATTAACCACTCGTATTTATGTTCTCAATAGACACAAGACGTCCAGAAAGCCATGGACGAGAAGAATTTTGAGGAAGCTGTGAGACTGCGTGGCAGGTACATTATCTGACTCTTGTACCAATTCTACATTCTTTGATAAAATAAAGTGATATCTCTGTATTTCTAAGATGCATATCTTTATTTGGCCAGCAGTCTAGTCTAGCAGGACCATTACCGCGTTACAGGATTCAGATTAATTTTCCTCTTGCCTTTAAAAGTTTATGCAACTTAGTAATGCAGGTTTCTGGACAAAAGGTAGATGGATGAATAACAGTATGTTTCATTCATATTTTGCAGGAGTTTTGAAAACAACCTGAACACCTACAAACTCCTGTCTTACCGGAAAGCAGACTCTGAACTCCCAAATGTAAGTATCCTCAGATAACCCAAGGCAAACATTTACAGTGGAGCAAAAAAGTATTTAGTCAGCCACCAATTGTGCAAGTTCTCCCACTTAAAAATATGAGAGAGGCATGTAATTTTCATCATAGGTACACTTATGACAGACAAAATGAGAAAAAAAATCCAGTAAATCACATTGTAGGATTTTTTATGAATTTATTTGCAAATTATGGTGGAAAATAAGTATTTGGTCACCTACAAACAAGCAAGATTTCTGGCTCTCACAGACCTGTAACTTCTTCTTTAAGAGGCTCCTCTGTCCTCCACTCGTTACCTGTATTAATGGCACCTGTTTAAACTTGTTATCAGTATAAAAGACACCTGTCCACAACCTCAAACAGTCACACTCCAAACTCCACTATGGCCAAGACCAAAGAGCTGTCAAAGGACACCAGAAACAAAATTGTAGATCTGCACCAGGCTGGGAAGACTGAATCTGCAATAGGTAAGCAGCTTGGTTTGAAGAAATCAACTGTGGAAGCAATTATTAGGAAATGGAAGACATACAAGACCACTGATAATCTCCCTCGATCTGGGGCTTCACGCAAGATCTCACCCCGTGGGGTCAAAATGAGAACAAGACTGGTGAGCAAAAATCCCAGAACCACACGGGGGTCCTAGTGAATGACCTGCAGAGAGCTGGGACCAAAGTAACAAAGCCTACCATCAGTAACACACTACGCCGCCAGGGACTCAAATCCTGCAGTGCCAGACGTGTCCCCCTGCTTAAGCAAGTACATGTCCAGGCCCGTCTGAAGTTTGCTAGAGAGCATTTGGATGATCCAGAAGAAGATTGGGAGAATGTCATATGGTCAGATGAAACCAAAATATAACTTTTTGGTAAAAACTCAACTCGTCGTGTTTGGAGGACAAAGAATGCTGAGTTGCATCCAAAGAACACCATACCTACTGTGAAGCATGGGGGTGGAAACATCATGCTTTGGGGCTGTTTTTCTGCAAAGGGACCAGGACGACTGATCCGTGTAAAGGAAAGAATGAATGGGGCCATGTATCGTGAGATTTTGAGTGAAAACCTCCTTCCATCAGCAAGGGCATTGAAGATGAAACGTGACTGGGTCTTTCAGCATGACAATGATCCCAAACACACCGCCCGGGCAACGAAGGAGTGGCTTCGTAAGAAGCATTTCAAGGTCCTGGAGTGGCCTAGCCAGTCTCCAGATCTCAACCCCATAGAAAATCTTTGGAGGGAGTTGAAAGTCCGTGTTGCCCAGCAACAGCCCCAAAATATCACTGCTCTAGAGGAGATCTGCATGGAGGAATGGGCCAAAATACCAGCAACAGTGTGTGAAAACCTTGTGAAGACTTACAGAAAACGTTTGACCTCTGTCATTGCCAACAAAGGGTATATAACAAAGTATTGAGATAAACTTTTGTTATTGACCAAATACTTATTTTCCACCATAATTTGCAAATAAATTCATTAAAAATCCTACAACTTGATTTTCAGGATTTGTTTTTCTCATTTTGTCTGTCATAGTTGAAGTGTACCTATGATGAAAATTACAGGCCTCTCTCATCTTTTTAAGTGGGAGAACTTGCACAATTGGTGGCTGACTAAATACTTTTTTGCCCCACTGTATATTGTACATTGACAAAGTTACTGTGACATTCACATGTGTTTTCCCTAACGTTTGTGTCTTTCCAGCGTTTCTCAGATTTGTGCGTTAGGATCAGGTACTTCCTGTTGAGGTGCATTGTGGCTCATACTGAGGTCTTTTTGTGACACTAACAGAGTGTGTTTGTTAAATTGTTTTCTGTCTTGAGGGGATAGGAAGAGGATGAGCTCCCATATAATGTACGTACTGTACTGTAACCTACTATAATATACCAGCTTTAGATCAGTGCTAAGTTATCCTATATGTATACCGTTTGTGCTAACATGCCAACTCTCCGTGTTTGGCTTGACAATGACAGCAATGGAGTTGGCAAGAGCACAAACAGATCTGGGACCAGGCTTCGTTTGAAATACTAATTTGCTGCATCAATGGCCCTGTAGAATAGAACAACAAGTAGCTTTTACAGTGTCTTGCGAAAGTATTCGGCCCCCTTGAACTTTGCGACCTTTTGCCACATTTCAGGCTTCAAACATAATGATATAAAACTGTATTTGTTTGTGAAGAATCAACAACAAGTGGGACACAATCATGAAGTGGAACGACATTTATTGGATATTTCAAACTTTTTTAACAAATCAAAAACTGAAAAATTGGGTGTGCAAAATTATTCAGCCCCTTTACTTTCAGTGCAGCAAACTCTCCAGAAGTTCAGTGAGGATCTCTGAATGATCCAATGTTGACCTAAATGACTAATGATGATAAATACAATCCACCTGTGTGTAATCAAGTATCCGTATAAATGCACCTGCACTGTGATAGTCTCAGAGGTCCGTTAAAAGCGCAGAGAGCATCATGAAGAACAAGGAACACACCAGGCAGGTCCGAGATACTGTTGTGAAGAAGTGTAAAGCCGGATTTGGATACAAAAAGATTTCCCAAGCTTTAAACATCCCAAGGAGCACTGTGCAAGCGATAATATTGAAATGGAAGGAGTATCAGACCACTGCAAATCTACCAAGACCTGGCCGTCCCTCTAAACTTTCAGCTCATACAAGGAGAAGACTGATCAGAGATGCAGCCAAGAGGCCCATGATCACTCTGGATGAACTGCAGAGATCTACAGCTGAGGTGGGAGACTCTGTCCATAGGACAACAATCAGTCGTATATTGCACATCTGGCCTTTATGGAAGAGTGGCAAGAAGAAAGCCATTTCTTAAAGATATCCATAAAAAGTGTTGTTTAAAGTTTGCCACAAGCCACCTGGGAGACACACCAAACATGTGGAAGAAGGCGCTCTGGTCAGATGAAACCAAAATGTAACTTTTAGGCAACAATGCAAGACGATATGTTTGGCGTAAAAGCAACACAGCCCATCACCCTGAAAACACCATCCCCACTGTCAAACATGGTGGTGGCAGCATCATGGTTTGGGCCTGCTTTTCTTCAGCAGGGACAGGGAAGATGGTTAAAATTGATGGGAAGATGGATGGAGCCAAATACAGGACCATTCTGGAAGAAAACCTGATGGAGTCTGCAAAAGACCTGAGACTGGGACGGAGATTTGTCTTCCAACAAGACAATGATCCAAAACATAAAGTAAAATCTACAATGGAATGGTTCAAAAATAAACATATCCAGGTGTTAGAATGGCCAAGTCAAAGTCCAGACCTGAATCCAATCGAGAATCTGTGGAAAGAACTGAAAACTGCTGTTCACAAATGCTCTCCATCCAACCTGACTGAGCTCGAGCTGTTTTGCAAGGAGGAATGGGAAAAAATGTCAGTCTCTCGATGTGCAAAACTGATAGACATACCCCAAGCGACTTACAGCTGTAATCGCAGCAAAAGGTGGCGCTACAAAGTATTAACTTAAGGGGGCTGAATAATTTTCCACGCCCAATTTTTCCGTTTTTGATTTGTTAAAAAAGTTTGAAATATCCAATAACTGTCGTTCCACTTCATGATTGTGTCCCACTTGTTATTGATTCTTCACAAAAAAATACAGTTTTATATCTTTATGTTTGAAGCCTGAAATGTGGCAAAAGGTCGCAAAGTTCAAGGGGCCGAATACTTTCGCAATGCACTGTAGGTTACATTTTCTCTAACAACATATTTATTTGAATAGAATAATACCTCCATAGGGCCATGATTGAACTAGACAGCTTCTGACGCAGTACATGTTGGATTAGACCATTTTGAACATAAATAGTGCCACAAAACGACAGATGTCTGTTGCTGTAGCCTCATTGCTTATTTCTTCATGACTCTGCTTAGTAGAAGCACAGTAGATCTGTGTTCTAAGAAGTGCCCTGTTCCTGCACTTTCAGTATGCTTGCTGTTGTCATAGTAGCCTACTAACTAGTTCTGCTGCATAGAAGTATCAATCAGACACATGCTTGTGATCTGCTCAAAGTAAGAGATTACTTTGAGATTACCACGCCTATGAGGGCACTCATATACGTGGGGTCTATCTGTCCATGAGCACGCTGTGATCATGTGATTGAGCTCAGAGCCAGTGGTCTATGTGAAGTACAACAACAGCCTATACAGATGCAGCATTTTGGGGCCGTAGCATGAGGCCTTGCTAGGCTTGTCTCTGCATGCTGCTCCATTCTCCACGGAGACAACAGCTTTGCCAGGCTTGTAGAGCATCTCTACCCAGTATCAACCACTATGAGCAGGTGTATGTATACAGAGGGGTTTGGTGATATGGGTATCAATGAGCATTTTGAATTTACTGAATAGAAATTGAAATGACCCCAACTCTGCTGGTTTAAAATGTGTATGTATTTTTGTGTGTGTGTATTTCTAAATGTGTGTGTGACGACTGTGCTGTTGATCCTCAGAGCTCCTTCAACGTGGCGGTGCTGAACGTGGGTGCCCCTGCTGCGGGCATGAACGCAGCTGTCCGCTCGGCCGTCAGGGTGGGCATCACCGAGGGGCACAAGATGTTCGCTGTTAACGACGGCTTCGAGGGATTCTACAAGGGACAGGTACTGGAGTTAAGACACATGATTATAGTCATTGTATTTTTGCCCAATGAGAATGATGGTCTCACTGCCACATGATCAACATGTTGTTTTCTCACTGTTAAACACATTCGATCATATTTGTCCCCTAGTATTGTTTACACCATTAACCTTGAAATGAAGTCTACACCATATTTTGAAAGCCATTAGAATAACAAGAACATATTTAAAATGATTAATATAAACATGACAGCGAAGCCAGGTAATCTAAAGTTTATAGTGACCTTGTTGACTGGCTTTGCAGAGTAGAAAAGTAGCTGCCCTCTGTAAGTCACCTTTACTCTTGTGTCCCCTGCCACAGACACTGATTGTGTTTTTCAGATAAGACTTGTGTGGGGAGATAAACAGGAGTGCTTACAATTGTATTGTCAATTTTGTTTTGTATTTTGTATTTAAACGTGTACATGACACTGCAACAAAATGATCCCCATGGGGACAATAAAGTCAGTAAGTAAGTCAGTAAGTAAGCCAATTACTCTCACCTCCACTCTACTTTACCCAGGCCAGGCCTCTCAATCTACCCCTGTCCTTTATCCAGAACAGGCCTCTCACTCACCCCCTGTCCTTTATCCAGGCCAGGCCTCTCAATCTACCCCTGTCCTTTATCCAGAACAGGCCTCTCACTCACCCCCTGTCCTTTATCCAGGCCTCTCACTCACCCCCTGTCCTTTATCCAGGCCAGGCCTTTCACTCACCCCCTGTCCTTTATCCAGGCCAGGCCTCTCACTCACCCCCTGCCCTTTATCCAGGCCTCTCACTCACCCCCTGTCCTTTATCCAGGCCTCTCACTCACCCCCTGTCCTTTATCCAGGCCAGGCCTCTCACTCACCCCCTGCCCTTTATCCAGGCCTCTCACTCACCCCCTGTCCTTTCTGCAGGCCTCTCACTCACCCCCTGTCATTTATCCAGGCCAGGCCTCTCACTCACCCCCTGTCCTTTATCCAGGCCTCTCACCCCCCCTCTCTCCTTTATGCAGGCCTCTCACTCACCCCCTCTACTTTATGCAGAAGAGGCCTTTCACCCCCCCCCCCCTCTAATTTATGCAAGCCAGGCCTCTCACTCACCCCCTCTACTTTATGCAGAAGAGGCCTCTCTCTCACCCCCTGTCCTTTATGCAGAAGAGGCCTTTCACCCCCCCTCTAATTTATGCAGGCCAGGCCTCTCACTCACCCCCTCTACTTTATGCAGAAGAGGCCTCTCTCTCACCCCCTGTCCTTTATGCAGAAGAGGCCTTTCACCCCCCTCTACTTTATGCAGGCCAGGCCTCTCTCTCACCCCCTCTACTTTATGCAGGCCAGGCCTCTCTCTCACCCCCTCTCCTTTATACAGAAGAGGCCTCTCACTCACCCCCTCTCCTTTATGTAGAAGAGGCCTCTCACTCACCCCCTCTCCTTTATACAGAAGAGGCCTCTCACTCACCCCCTCTCCTTTATGCAGAAGAGGCCTCTCACTCACCCCCTCTCCTTTATACAGAAGAGGCCTCTCACTCACCCCCTCTCTACTTTATGCAGAAGAGGCCTCTCACTCACCCCCTCTCCTTTATAAAGAAGAGGCCTCTCACTCACCCCCTCTCCTTTACACAGGCCTCTCTCTCACCCCCTCTCCTTTATGCAGGCCTCTCTCTCACCTCCTCACCTTTACACAGGCCTCTCTCTCACCCCCTCTCCTTTATGCAGGCCTCTCTCTCACCTCCTCACCTTTACACAGGCCTCTCTCTCACCTCCACTCTCACCCACCCTCTCTTTTACACAGGCCTCTCTCTCACACCCTCTCCTTTATGCAGGCCTCTCTCTCACCCCCTCTCCTTTACACAGGCCTCTCTCTCACCTCCACTCTCACCCACCCTCTATTTTACACAGGCCTCTCTCTCACACCCTCTCTTTTACACAGGCCTCTCTCTCACCCCTTCTCCTTTATGCAGGCCTCTCTCTCACTTCCACTCTCATCCACATTTCCTAGGCCTCTAACCCCTACGTTCTCACCCTCACACCCACTCCCTTTCTCTGTCACTCCCTCTTTCTGTCACTCCCTCTCTGTCACCCACTCTCTCTGTCACCAGACCTCAAACAACACTGCCTGGGTCAGTCTTTGTTTCAAGGGCCCTGGGCACTCAGCTGGAGGAAAGCATGAAGGCAGGGATAAGTGATTGAAAATAATGGCGTGCTTCTTCGTCCATGGTCAAATGCTACTTTACCTTGCCCAACACTGAGGGATGAGTGAGACCTTGGTAGAGTACTGTTGGTAGATTAGAGCCTGTGTGCTTCAATGAGCAATAATACAGTACAATCAAGCTATCATACAAAGCAGGATAGATGTTATATGTCTATATCATTGACTGCAAATCTGATGTGTGTGATTGTTTTTTAGAATGTCATTCCTTCTTTTAGCATGTTTTGTGTCCCATTGAAATGAATGTAATGAATGAGGATGTTAGCAATTAGGAGAGCTTTATGGAGACTACTCAGAACACATTTGAAACCTCAATCCCAAACGCAGTTTTGTTGTGTTTGTGTCCACACAGATAAAGGAGATTAAATGGGGAGATGTAGGTGGTTGGACTGGACAAGGGGGGTCCATACTGGGAACAAAGAGGTAGGCCAATGAACAGAGCCCATAGAGTGCCATTTGGGACACAACAAGTGTTTCAAAAGGTGCAGCATGGACACTGACATATCGGGTACTGTAGATTAACACAGATTTTCATTCCTTATTTCAGAACCCTTCCAGCGAAGCATCTTGATAAGATAGCTGAACAAATCAGGATACATAACATCAATGCTTTGCTTGTTATCGGTGGATTTGAGGTATGTACAGCTCATCACAGAATCAAATGCATTGGACATTGAAATAGCAGTTTAATATTATTACAGTATTATACCACTACTATGCATTACCAAATTGTATATTGTACTTTTTATAAATGTGAAAAGTTTTTAGCATAGTCTAGTAATCCTCAAATACTTTAAGTACTTGGTTAAATGCATTGTCCGGCACACTGAAAAGATCTTACATTAGAATCCTATATTTTGAGTAAAATTTGAATTTTAGTATTATTAGTATTACTATTAGAGTGTATTACTATTAATCTTTGAGAAATACACTGGAATATACTCCTGTCTCTTATATTTTTCTACGTTTGTCACACTGTTGTATTCATTCATTTCACAATCTAAAGTGACAAAATATTCTCCATTATTCCCTCCTATGATTATTAAGAACATATTTCTCCACAATTCCTAGCACCCTTCAGGCTCTCCTCCCTGTGTCCCCCATATCTGTGTCAGTTACACTGTGTGGTGCTTCCTATGTCACACTGTCCGTTTTGATAGGCCCGGCTCCCTCACACTGGCTCCGCCCACCTTGTCCTGTCTTTATGGCTGTGTCCTAAATGGCACCCTATACACTGCACTACTTTTGACCAGCCCTGGTCAAAAGTAGTGTACTATATAGGGAATAGGGTGCCATTTTGGGATGCTACCCAATTAACTCTCCGCTCTAAAGCCCTGGCTCTGCCCTGTACTGTAGGCCTTCCTGGGAGTCATGGAACTGTCCGCTGCCCGGGAGAAATATAATGAGTTCTGTGTCCCCATGGTTATGGTCCCTGCCACGGTCTCCAACAATATACCGGGCTCTGACCTCAGCATTGGCGCAGACACAGCTTTGAATGCTATTACTGATGTAAGTCTGGCTGGGGGTCAGAGGTCGCAAGTTTACGTGTTTTAAGAACACCCTCCAGCCAATCAGAATTGGGGGCTTCACTGATCGCAGCTCGGGCGTGACATTTACCAGCATCACAACTGGCTGAATGTAACTGAGCGTTACCTAAAGGCACCAAACTGATTTGTGTTGACCGAGGTATGCATGTGCTACTTTATCATCTGAAAGGAAATAGTTAGGTAGAGTTTAAAAAGCCACAGTAAACACTAAGTGAAATAGTTAGGTAGAGTTTAAAAAGCCACAGTAAACACTAAGTGAAATAGTTAGGTAGAGTTTAAAAAGCCACAGTAAACACTAAGTGAAATAGTTAGGTAGAGTTTAAAAAGCCACAGTAAACACTAAGTGAAATAGTTAGGTAGAGTTTAAAAAGCCACAGTAAACACTAAGTGAAATAGTTAGGTAGAGTTTAAAAAGCCACAGTAAACACTAAGTGAAATAGTTAGGTAGAGTTTAAAAAGCCACAGTAAACACTAAGTGAAATAGTTAGGTAGAGTTTAAAAAGCCACAGTAAACACTAAGTGAAATAGTTAGGTAGAGTTTAAAAAGCCACAGTAAACACTAAGTGAAATAGTTAGGTAGAGTTTAAAAAGCCACAGTAAACACTAAGTGAAATAGTTAGGTAGAGTTTAAAAAGCCACAGTAAACACTAAGTGAAATAGTTAGGTAGAGTTTAAAAAGCCACAGTAAACACTAAGTGAAATAGTTAGGTAGAGTTTAAAAAGCCACAGTAAACACTAAGTGAAAGAGTTAGATATAGTTTAAAAAGCCACAGTAAACACTAAGTGAAAGAGTTAGATATAGTATGACAACTTATCCTCTGATCAGTTGCAAGAGACTCTATTGTACAAACAGCAAGAAGTTAACAGTGATTTCATTAAAGTTCAACCCATGTAAAGAGGTGGAGTAGTATATGATTAGTAGTGGTAGGAGTAGGATTAGGGATATTAGGGGCAGGGGTGTAATTTGGGTTAGGTATATTAGGGGTAGGGGTAGTATTAGGAGTAGGTACAGTGTCTTCACAAAGTATTAATACCTCTTGACTTATTCCACTTTTGTTGTGTTGCAGCCTAAGTTCAAAGTTCAACATTGATTACATTTTGGGGGGGGGGGGGGGGGGGGGGGTTCTCTCACCAATCTACACACAATACCCCATAATGACAAAGTGAAAACCTGTTTTTTAGAAACTTTTGCAGTTTTATTGTAAATTAAATACAGAAATATCTAATAAGTAGTCACACCCCTGAGTCAATAATTTGTAGAAACATCTTTGGCAGCCATTACAGCTGTGAGTCTTTCTGGGTGTGTCTCTAAGAGATTTCCACACCTGGATTTTGCAACATTTGCCTATTATTCTTTTCAAAATTCTTCAAGCTCTGTCAAATTGCTTGTAGATGACTGCTAAATAACCATTGTCAGGTCTTTCCATAGATTTTCATGTAGATTTAAGTCAAAACTAACTCAGCCACTCAGGAACATTCACTGTCATCTTGGTAAGCAACTCCAATGTAGAGTTGGCCTTGTGTTTTAGGTTATTGTCCCGCTGAAACAATCTCCTGGTGTCTGGTGGAAAGCTGACAAGGTTTTTCTCTAAGATTTTGCCTGTACTTAGCTCCATTCCATGTAGTTTTTTATCCTGAAAAACTCCCCAGTCCTTAACGATTACAAGCATACCCATAACATGATGCAGCCACCACTATGCTTGAAAGTATTGAGAGTGGTACTCAGTAATGTGACGTGGTAAGGTTGGACCCAGGTGCAGAGAAGACCAGACGAGGAATCAGTGGTTAAGGATAAACATAATACTTCACTGAGAAACAGTAGCCGCAGGACCACAGTACACTTGAAAAAAATAAAATAAAAAATAAACACTAAGTCTCAAAAACTCACTCAGGAAACGACCACACACAGTAAACAATTCAAGCTTCTGCAAAGGACCACAGAAAAAAAAGAATAAGACATACCGGAGTCCAATAAAAAGTCCAATAAAAGTCTCTAGGGCGGTCTCTGCCACCCTCTGTCAGGAGGAACCATGACAAGTAATGTGTTATATTGATTTGCCACAAACATAACATTTTGTATTCAGGACAAAAAGTGAATTGCTTTGCCAGGTTTTTTGCAGTATTTCTTTAGTGCCTTGTTGCAAATATGATGCTTCCTTTTATTACTCTGTCAATTAAGTTAGCATTGTGTAGTAATTCCAAATGTTGTTAATCAAACCTCAGTTTTCTCTTATCACAACCATTAAACTATGTAACTGTGTTAGTCACCATTGGCCTCGTAGTGAAATCTCTGAGCTGTTTCCTTCCTATCTGAGTTAGGAAGGACGCCTGTATATTTGTAGTGACTGGGTGTATTGATACATCATCCAATGTGTAATTAATAACTTCACCATGCTCAAAGGGATATTCAATGTCATATTTTTTTTACCCATCTACCAATAGGTGCCCTTCTTTCTGAGGCATTGGAAAACCTTGCTGGTCTTTGTGGTCAAATCTGTTGAAAATCACTGCTTGACATGGGACCTTAGGTACAGAGACGAGGTAGTCATTCAAAAATCATGTTAAACACGGTTATTGCACACAAAGTGAGACCATGCAATTATTATGTGACTTGTTAAGCATTTTACTTATTTAGGTTTACCATAACAAAGGGTTTGAATACTTATTGACTCAAGACATTTCAGATGTTCATTTTTGTATTAATTTGTAAACATTTCTAAAACATAATTCCACTTTGACATGATGGGGTATTGGGTGTAGGCCAGTGACACACACATCTACATGTAATCCATTTTAAATTCAGGCTGGAACACAACAACATGTGAATACTTTCTGAAGGCACTGTATATTAGGGGTTGGAGTAGTATTAGGGGTAGGTAATTAAGGGTTGCGGTAGGATTAGTTTTAGGGGTAGGTAATTAAGGGTCGCGGTAGGATTCATTTTAGGGGTAGGTAATTAGGGGTTGGAGTGGTATTAGAGGTAGGTAAATAAGGGTCGCGGTAGGATTAGTTTTAGGGGTAGGTTATTAGGGGTTGGAGTAGTATTAGGGGTAGGGGAGACTTAGTTTTAGGGTTAGGTATATTAGGGGTTGGAGTAGTATTAGGGGTAGGTAATTAAGGGTCGCGGTAGGATTAGTTTTAGGGGTAGGTGATTAAGGGTCGCGGTAGGATTCATTTTAGGGGTAGGTATTTAGGGGTTGGAGTAGTATTAGAGGTAGGTAATTAAGGGTCGCCGTAGGATTAGTTTTAGGGGTAGGTTATTAGGGGTTGGAGTAGTATTAGGGGTAGGGGAGACTTAGTTTTAGGGTTAGGTATATTAGGGGTTGGAGTAGTATTAGGGGTAGGTAATTAAGGGTCACAGTAGGATTAGTTTTAGGGGTAGGTGATTAGGGGTTGGAGTAGTATTAAGGGTAGGTAATTAAGGGTCGCGGTAGGATTAGTTTTAGGGGTAGGTAATTAAGGGTCGCGGTAGGATTAGTTTTAGGGGTAGGTAATTAGGGGTTGGAGTAGTTTTAGGGGTAGGTGTTTAGGGGTAGGAGGGACTTAGTTTTAGGGTTAGGTATATTAGGGGTTGGAGTAGTATTAGGGGTAGGTAATTAAGGGTCGCGGTAGGATTCATTTTAGGGGTAGGTAATTAGGGGCTGGAGTAGTATTAGGGGAGGTATATTTGGGGTAGGAGTAGTATTAGGGGTAGGTATATTAGGGGTAGTGTTAGGGGGAGGTATATTAAGGGTAGATATATTAGTGACAGGGGTAGTATTAGGGGAGTAGTACTATATTATGGGTAGGGGTAGTATTAGGGGTAGGGGTAGTATTAGGGATAGGTGTATTAGGGGTAGGGGTAGTATTAGGGGTAGGGGTAGTATTAGGGATATGTGTATTAGGGGTAGGGGTAGTATTAGGGGTAGGTGTATTAGGGGAAGGGGTAGTATTAGGGATAGGTGTATTAGGGGAAGGGGTAGTATTAGGGATAGGTATATTAGGGGTAGTATTACGTGTAGGTGTATTAGGGGTAGGGGTAGTATTAGGGATAGGTGTATTATGGGAAGGGGTAGTATTAGGGATAGGTGTATTAGGGGAAGGGGTAGTATTAGGGATAGGTATATTAGGGGTAGTATTACGTGTAGGTGTATTAGGGGTAGGTAATTTATGGGTAGGGGCTGGTATTAGGGGTATGTGTGTTAGGGGTATGGGTAGTATTAGGGGTAGGGGTAGGTAATTAGGGGTAGGATTAGTTTTAGGGGTAGATATATTAGGGATAGGTATATTAGGGGTAGGGGTATTATTAGGGGGAGGTACATTAGGGGTAGGGGTAGTATTAGGGGGAGGTATATTAGGGGTACGGGCAGTATTGGGGCAGGTCATTTACGGGCAGGGAGAGTATTAGGGGAGGCATATTAGGGGTAGATGTAGTATTAGGGGTAGGTCATTTTGGGGTAGGTATATTAGAGGTAGGATTGGATTAGGGCTAGGTTGGTTAGGGGTAGTATTAGGTGTAGGGTTGGATTAGCGGCAGGTATTTTAGGGGTGGTATTAGGGGTAAGGTTAGTATTATGGGTAGGTATATTAGAGGTAGTATTAAGGGTAGGTATATTAGGAGTAGTATTAGGGGTAGGGTTAGTATTATGGGTAGGTAGGTATATTAGGGGTAGGGCATTTTTCCTATTTTGTTGCCGTACAACCTGGAATTAAAATAGATTTTTCAGGGGTTTGTATAATTTGATTTACACAACAAGCCTACCACTTTGAAGATGAAAAAAATATTTTTTCTTGTGAAACAAACACTCTTCTGTAAAGCCCAGCTCTGTGGAGTGTACGGCTTAAAGTGGTCCTATGGACAGATACTCCAATCTCCGCTGTGGAGCTTTGCAGCTCCTTCAGGGTTATCTTTGATCTCTTTGTTGCCTCTCTGATTAATGCCCTCCTTGCCTGGTCCGTGAGTTTTGGTGGGAGGCCCTCTCTTGGCAGGTTTGTTGTGGTGCCATATTCTTTCAATTTTTTAATCATGGATTTAATGGTGCTCCGTGGGATGTTCAAAGTTCCTGATATTTTTTATAACCCAACACTGATCTGTACTTCTCCACAACTTTGTCCCTGACCTGTTTGGAGAGCTCCTCGGTCTTCATAGTGCCGCTTGCTTAGTGGTGTCCCTTGCCTAGTGGTGTTGCAGACTCTGGGGCCTTTCAGAACAGGTGTATATATACTGAGATCATGTGACAGATCATGTGACACTTAGATTGCACACAGGTAGACTTTATTTAACTATTTATGTGACTTCTGAAGGAAATTGGTTGCACCAGATCTTATTTAGGGGCTTCATAGCAAAGGGGGTGAATATATAAACACGCACCACTTTTCACTTTTATTTTTTATAATTTTTTGAAACAAGTTATTTTTTTCACTTCACCAATTTGGACTATTTTGTGTATGTCCATTACATGAAATCCAAATAAAATATTTTTCAATTACAGGTTGTAATGCAACAAAATAGGAAAAACACCAAGGGGGTGAATAATTTTGCAAGGCACTGTATATTAAGGGTAGGGGTAGTATTAGGGGTTGGGGTAATATTAGGAGTGTAGTACTATATTAGGGCTAGTTCTTTCAGTCTGAGGCCTCTGATGTCTGTTGTTTTTGCTGGTAAATGTCATAGTGGAGCTCTCAGTTAGGTCCCAGGTAAGTGGTAGATAGGGGCATGCACTAGTGACGTGGCATGTTTTGCACCCTGCCACTTCCATTGTTCTCCCTGCACCTTGTTTACTAAACATGATGAGATGTCTGGTCCCTGGTCTGGTTAAATACAACCCGTAGCTCTACAACACTCCTATCCTGCTATCCAAATGGCTACAAGCCAGGTGGATGAGGTGGATAAGGTGGAGGTTTGGAAGAGAAGGGTATGAATGAAGTAGAAGTAGTAGTTGTACTAACATTTAGATGTTTTCTCTAACCAATCATTTTACTTTACCCATCTAGTTGATTTTATTTCTATTATCAACAAAAGCTAGATTCTCACGAAGCATCTGAAACAAATATACACTATACTCTATTGGAGAAAGAAGTTCATTCACTTTAATAACTTTAATAAAGGGAGATTAAATTATTCATAGAACAGTAATAGCCTATCTAATTGTTGTCTTCAACCAGGACAGACCACCATTTTGTTTTGAACACGATTGTCTGCATGGGTAGTGGACCTGATGGATAACGACCAGCATTTTGCCACTTGCGTACAAAAGTTCCCTCACGTTGTGAGGTCAAGTGCAGTATCGCCAGGCTGCATTGTGACTGACTGAGTCTACTGTAGTTTCCACGACAACACTTCTGTCTGTCTGCCAGCTAGGGTGACCAACCAACCCCGCCCCTCTTCGGTCTCCTCTTTGCCAATGGGATACCAAGCCAACTCCTCTCTTGCACGGAAAGAGCCTTACACACACAGATACTACATGGGGTAGGGTGTAGATCAGGCCTTAATAGGGTAACATATAGTATGATCTGCCTCCCAAATGAGAGCCTATTCCCTTTATACTGCACTACTTTTGACCAGAGCCCTATGGGCTGTATATTGCACTACGTAGGGAATAGGGTGCCATTTGGGACACGACCCATACTAGGGTACCGTGTAGTAGGGTCTCTCTGAGTATGAGATGCTCCACCTAGTGGTGTAACGCGTTTGTGCCGCACCACTTCACCAGGCGTTTGAGTGTCTGCTGCAGCTCTATGAGGCCCGGACCAGCCATGAGGACTTTTGCATCCCGATGTGTGTGCTGCCTGCCACCATTAGTAACAATGTACCTGGTACTGATCTGAGTATCGGGGCAGACACTTCCCTCAATGCCATCGTAGAGGTAAGGTAGAACTCACATAGCCTGGTCCCAGATCTGTTTATGCTTTTGCCAACTCCATTGGTGTCATTGTCAAGCCAAGCACGACAAGGAGTGGCAATGAGTTGGCATGATAGCACAAACAGACTGGCACTCAGGCTAGAACACAGCTTTTAACAGGGTTGAAATGATACTGTACCATTTGAAGTTATCAGTGATCACTACATTTGTATTATTATGTGGTCTGCTTTCCTAGAGATCTACAAGTCATAATTATTTGCTCAAAAACTAGTTCACTTATTGGACCGATGTGCGACCCTAGTTGACATTGTGAAACTATTGTGGGAATATAGACTGACAACAGACAGATATTTCCCATGATTTCTCTTCCACATTCACACAATGTAAACAACCCCATTTGTGTACACTTAGAACATACATGCTTTACTAGTTAGAATTAGACTTCCTGTTCCTTTACTAACTGGTTTGATGTTATGGAAGAATTCTTTGAGACTAGAGCTGCATCCTGGTAAATCTTGAAATGCTGTTTGCATTTTATGATCGTATTATATTGTGACATGGAGCATGTTTTGGGTAATTGTGTGAGCATGTTTGATACCAATACAGAGCATTTTGTATGTACAGTAGCTATTACCTAACAAAACAACATTGTCTGCATGCTATTGATAATCGTAACATTGGTCTGTGTCACAAATGCCACCCTATTCCCTTATAGTGAACAACTTTTGACCAGAGCCTTATTCGCCCTGGTCAAAAGTAATGCACTAAAAAGGGAATAGGGTGCCATTATGGACAACCTGTGTGCCTATTCGATCTGACTATGAGCATCTGTGTGTGTGTCAGACATGTGACCGCATCAAGCAGTCTGCCAGTGGGACTAAGCGGCGTGTGTTCATCATTGAGACCATGGGGGGGTACTGTGGGTACCTGGCCAGTGTCGGGGGGCTGGCTGCGGGGGCTGACGCTGTCTACATCTATGAGGAACCTTTCGACATCAGAGACCTCCAGGTGAGGGACATTGTTTTACATAAGGTAGAAAAATTCTAGTAACTTTCCAGAAATTCCCAGGTTTTACAGAAATTCTGGTTGGAAGATTCCTGGCATCAGGAGGGAATATGCAGGATAAGACTGCTAAATAGCTACCCGGACTATCTGCATTGACCCTTTTTGCACTAACTCTTTTGACTCATCACATACGCTGCTGTTACTGTTTATTATCTATCTGTTGCCTAGTGACTTCATCCCTACCTATATGTACATACAGTATCTACCTCAATTACCTCGTACCCCTGACAGTAGCAAAGTTATCATTACTCATTGTGTATTTATTCCTTGTGTTATTATTTTTCTATTATTTCTCTGCGTTGTTGGGAAGGACCCGTAAGTAAGCATTTCACTGTTAGTCCACACCTGTTGTTTACAAAGCATGTGACAAATACAATTTGATTTGGAATCCTCCAACCAGGAATTATAGAAAACCTGGCAATTGTGGAATCTCAGTTTTATACAGTTTTATACATATTCCTCATTGGAATCCATAGTAACTGATGTACATATAATCACTCTCTCCTCCCTCAGTGCAACAGGGCCTCTATTTTAGGAGTGCTCAAGTGACCCAGATTACAGTACATTACAGTACGTAGCTATGGTGGTTATTAATAGGTAGAACGCATCATCATTCCAGGAGTGTTAAGCTCTGATCAAGACAGATCTCATTGTTATGGTTTGAGGAGGCCTACTCAACAGCACTAGAGTGTTGTTGTCGTGCTAGTTGTTATTGTCTGAGAGACATTCTGCTGTTGTCAGGTACACAAATGTTGTAGAGCCCTTCAGATCATGGATAAAATATGCAGTCTCCTAAGACCTGGTCCAATATCAGATGAAATCATTTGTATTATTTAATGCAATGAATATTATATATATGCTACATTATTATTTAATGTAATAAATGTTATATATATATGCTCCATTGTGGAACAAGGTGATGTCGATATTTACCCATGTGTTGCAAAGTACACACTCATTATAAACAAAAGATAAAGTTGAGTGTAATTCAGTGTTCTAGCATATGTTCCATCGGCATGCTGTATACTGTAGCCTACTTTAATTGGAGTGAATGGCGACAACTCATCCAAGTAGGGGACAGAACAGCAGTAATAAGTGTGCCACCTCATGGTCACCAGAGCACTCTTGCAGAACTGTCCCTGAGACACAGCAGAGAAATGAGCTTCGTTCTGCAGCTCGGAAAGCTCACGTAGGTTACAGATGGAGGTGGAAAACTCTAGAATACTTCAGACTTATCACAGATAATGTGAGGCTTTTCTCTCTGCTTCAGTCCAACGTCGAGCATTTGACAGAGAAGATGAAGACGGGCATCCAGAGGGGCTTGGTGCTGAGGTAAGGAAGAGCTCATGTCTGGCATGATCACCTCTTTACAAATGTACAGTATGTTAACAATAAAAGGCACACATGTACGTAGCCAGCTATGTATGATAGTCTTACTATATTTATGCCACACTGTGTAGGCTACTAATACAAATTATTTGTATGTTAAAATACTCTACCTTTTGTGATGGTCTATCGAGGCTCTAGAGACCACTCAATATTTCTCAGTATTACTGAACACAATAGGAAGAATCACCCTGTAACGCAGCAGCAGGACAAATGGAACCTTGACATTGTGTGTGTGTGTGTGTGACGTTACAGGAATGAGAACTCCAATGAGAACTTCACCACAGATTTCATCTACCAGCTGTACTCTGAGGAGGGGAAAGGAGTGTTCGACTGCAGGAAGAATGTCCTTGGACATATGCAGCAGGTGTGGTTACAGACACACACACTGTAGCCCGATTACAACTGATACCACTCAGATGTGAATTGAATGACAGCATACTGTATATTGATCATGTTACTGTGTAATCCACATATTACCTTAGTTTATTATGACATGAACCTGACCTGAGTAAAACAGATTATTTATTATATTTCCAAAGGGAGGTGCTCCTTCCCCATTCGACAGGAACTTTGGAACGAAGATTGCAGCCAAAGCGATTCAATGGATTTCAAGAAAGCTCAAGGAGTCATATAAAGAAGGTAGAGTACATGTTCTGAATTTAATACCAAAAATACTACCAAAAAAATACAAAAATGCCTTTTTAGTTTGCATATTGGTTAATATACATCCTAAATGGCACCATATCAACAATATAGTGCACTACTTTTGACCATGGTCCATAGGGGGAATAGGGTGTAATTTGGACTCAAATAAGTGTGCCTGGCTGTATTTGTTCTCCTTGTGCAGGGAAGGTGTTTGCTAACACAGAGGACACTGCCTGTTTGCTGGGGATGCGTCGCAGGGCCATGGTCTTCCAACCAGTGGTGCAGCTCAAAGACCAAACAGACTTTGTGTAAGGCAACTTTTACATGTTGTGTAGACCATGGTAGCACAAGGTTAAAACATTCTTCCTTCAGTTTAACTGACAATGTCCACTCGTATAAAACAAAGTGCCAAATTGAGTGCATTAACTAAAGCTTCAAACTGTTTTATTTTATGTCATCATGGTCTCGTGTGTGTTTTGTCCTATTCTACCCTATCAGCCACAGGATCCCTAAGGAACAGTGGTGGTTGAAGCTCCGCCCCCTGATGAAGATCCTGGCTAAATACAAGACCAGCTACGACGTGTCTGACTCTGGCCAGCTGGAGCATGTGACCCGGGTCAGGCCCAAGAAGGTGGACTGAACTGACCAGCACCTAGTCTGGGTAGGCTAGATCAGCACAGTCTGGATAGGCTAGTCTTTAGATAGAGCAGACTGGCCCTGAGCTGATCCAATCATGGTAACTCTTACCAGCACTTTCACTCCGTCCCATACTCATGTCCCCTCAGAAGCTACTTAGGGCTCAATTGTCCACCCTTCTTCTGAAGTATGCACTTGCACACTTTCTCATATGGATTTTACACTGGTAGAAACTGCTTCCAGCCAATGCTTACACCAATCCTATGCTTTTAAATTCATGATGGGCAGTGTGCAAGTGCACACTTTTGGAAAAGGGTGGAGAACCAGGATGTAGCCCTAGTCTACTCCCATAGGTGCTTCTTCCCTCTCCGTCTTCTTCTAAAGGGAGAGCTGTTCATCCCGCCACCTACTGTAGGTCTACTCCATTGTTACGTTGTGTTGTCACTCCGTACTTGCACTTTGTATCAATCCTGGGTTGGCATCTAAGAGTAGGTCATGTTAGTTCCGCTGCTGTATTGTGTGGCTTAGCTGAGGATCTGTTTGTGAAACCCATTTGAATGTTAACTCACTGTGTGATCCGAGTGTTTTCTCTAAGTATTAAAGAATATTTATTGTGATGACAATTGTGAAACCTCAATGAAGTTCACGTCACCTCTCCTCACCACACTATTCAACATTTGAGGTCAGAGGATGGGCATGGAAATCTCACAGGATAAAGCTGCATGTAGCATTGTGTCTGGTATGGAAGGTATGAGTTCAGGATTAGATAATAACACATTGATTACAACATCATGATAATTTAATGGTCATATTTTTGTATACACATGTACTCTATAGAAATACAATATTTCAGTAAACAGGAGCCATCGCTGTACATACTTGTACACATTCTGAAGCCAGAGGTAGGGTTCTATGCCATAAAGAAATTCTGATGTTTTGAATGAAATGTACGTTGTCATATTTGATACATTATGAATATGGTATTCAGGTGAGGTTAGACATGAAATTATCTGTTTACTGTTGTGCGCATTCAGTTTGCCTACAAAATAGCTTTACACACATACCTCAATGGAATATTAAACTTTGTAACACAGCGCCGTAACATCAAAAACCAAAGCAACTGTCTGGTTAATTCAATAATAAATGTATATTATAACACTGTAGCAACAGTCCAGTTTTTTAGGACAATCAAGTACCACTGATCACTTACCATCAAACACAGTGTATCTGAAGTCTCTTAATTGGAGAAGATACATGTGGATCATTTCCCTGATGTTATTTTACCACCCATGAGGGGTCTTTCTTGATGATGTCATTCTCAGGACCAAGAATAGCAACTCCACATGTCCTCTGTCCAATGCCAAGGTACCTGTGTAAAACATGGATATAAACTATGAAAATGGCCACTCTCTTCATATTCACTTTCATTCAAAGTCCAAAAATAGGGCATGCTCAATAAACTTCCAAAAAGGACTGATTCATGGTAAACAGGAGTTGGAGCACAAAAAACAGATTCAACAACACCTGAAATAATATTAAACCAAAAACCACATTACCTGCCAGCCACATCGACCAGGCTCTTGTCTGTGACAGCGAAGAGTCTCTCTCTGTGGGCCTGTTTCAACTCATCTGTGATTCCACTCAGGAAACGGCCCATACCTGCAACATGATAATGTGATAGTGATCACATTTCAAGACAAGGTTTGACACTTGGTCTTTTTCATCTCTTATCATTGTCCATTTATAACATGTCATTTAGAAGACAGTCATGTTTCTTTCCAAAGTGAGACCCAGGTAAGGGACAACCTCTAAGTAAATGCCTCTCTGTAGAGCTGTCCTCATGTTATACATGTGTTATAATAACAAGTTACTACAGTAAAACTTAACAGGACATAAAATAACAGAATGTTAAATGTCAGGTGAAGAGGTTTAGAGCTGGCATTTGGGCTCTGGTAGCATCCCAAATGGCACCCTATTCCCTATATAGTGCACTACCTTTAACCAGGGCCTGAAGGGCTCCGCTCAAAAGTAGCACTATATAGGGAATAGGGTGCCATTTGGGACACATCATCTGTTCACCTTTATTGGAGGGGGCGACGGGGGAATCCACGGCTGAGAACACGGACAGCTTGGCCTCGTCGATGTCCTGCTGGGTAAACTGTCCTGATCTGACCCAGTCCACACTCTTACGGAAGGTTGACAGAGTCTGCACCGAGTTGGGGTCTCTGAAATCAACACAGGGACATGGAACAATGGGTTAAAGCTAATGAAATATGCCAAGAAGTGATCTAATACATGTATTCAAACAGTACAGTACATTCATTAAAAATGTGTAACTCCCCTTAATGTACTCTGAACATTTCATGACTCTAGGATCAAGAAAATATATTCAAAATAGCTTGTCATGTTTTGTGATTGTGTGTTCAATGGTAAAATATGGCAGTTAATTCAATTTCCTGAAAAGTTATAGTTTGAGATTTTCCGCAACATGTCTTTCTGCAGCTTTGTCAGGTCTTAATCTCTATGACTACTGTTAAAACCTGTTTAGTTACAGTATAATCCTGTTGTATTACAGTACATTAATACACTACACACCTGTATGAATAGAAGGTGAATAGTCCTCCTCCCACCCTGGCCCCTCCACCATAGGCCCCACCCTTCTCTCTGATCTCTCTGTGCAGGTACTTAGCAGTCATCATCCGGGACAGGATATTCAGGCTGAGGGAGAGAGAGGGGAACGAGCATGGGTAAATACGGGGTTACAATATTTGTAACTTTCAGAAATATCCTACATTTTCCAGAAATCTTGGTTTGAGGATTCTGGATTTTGTGCTTATTCCCTCCTGATTCCAGGAATATCCAAACCAGATTTCTGGAACATCAGGGAATTTGGGGAAAGTACGTTTTTTGCAACCCTAGTAAATATGAACATGGATCTACAGAAACAGCTAGCATTTGTGCTAATGCTAGTTAGCAACTTCCTTCAAAACTGAACGCAGAGACATAAAAATGGTATCCATGAGTTCATCTGACTCTAGGGAAGTAGATAAAGGGTTTCATTGCCAAAATCCCAAATTATCCCTTTAAGACAGTCACCTCGCATAGTCCTCATGGGTGAAGGGCACGGTGCGGATACACTCGCTGACAAAGTTGATTGGGAAGGGCATTGGGAAAAATGTCTTCATCTGGCAGGGCTTGAAGTTGGGCTCCTGTGGGGTGATGATCAAACACACTTACATTAGCTCAATGGTAGATTAAGAAGGTCAGAAACCAATGATAAAAGTGTTACTCAACAATAATGAAAGGAAGACCAAACTAATGTTCAGAGGCCGTATGGATCAAGTGTCTCAAGAGTAGGAGTGCTGATCTAGGATCAGGTCCCCCCTGTCCAACATGTAATCTTATTCATGATCCTCAATCAGTATTCCTACTGAGATGCTTGACACATAGGTCTAGTTTAAAAGTGGAGGCGGTACGCACAGTGATTAGTTTTCTACTTGGGCCAGATCCAGGAGCTGCCAGTGAGTCAAGAGGTCTCTGTTAGGATTAAAAGAACACCTGTCAACTCACAGCAATATTCAGGTTTTGTCCCAAATGGGACCCTATTCCCTACATAGTGCACTTCATATGAGCCATGGTCAAAAGTAGTGCACTTTGTAGAGAATAGGCTGCCATTGGGGACATATCCCAAGTATTTATTTCACATTGTTACAGTGCAGTCTTAGTACAGTACTAAGATAGTTTGAAAAATTCATACCTCAGTGATATCGGAGCGGACGGGTTTGCGATCCTTCTTATTGGAAGCAACGTTAGACATGAAGTTATCCAACTGTCCAGCGGCATCAGACATCTTCTGAGGAGTTGAGTTGACCGCACATCTGTCCGAACAACGAGAAGTTGTAATATACTTTACCCTCAAGTCAAAAATACAGAAATTATAGTAAAATCTTGAAGTAGCTGTCACGTGTAAAGACTATACCCACCTCATGTTCAGTGGGTTGAGAATGTGTCTCTTTATTCTAGGAAGTGTCCGTAGAACTTGGGTGAGGTCTGGCATCTCCGCAATCCTTTTCATGAACTTGACCTGATATTCAAGATACACAAGAAAACAGATGTATTTCATTTGAGGGTACAGAAGTGCATTATATTCTCATTCAGATGTTACAATAACCCTTTTCCTTCATCATACAGCTTTTTCTTTGCTTCCAAACCCTCATTGTCCTCCCCCTTCGCACCTGCTCCATCCCTCCGAAGGTCTCCTGTAATTCTCCTGTTGGGGTCAGACTGCGAGCCGCCCTCGTCATGGCGTACATGTGACCAGAGTAAGAGATCCCATTGGCAAGTTCCTGAGCCGATATCATGACCAGCACACGCAGACGCTCCTCATCATCAAAGTGCGGGCTGTAGGTCAAGTTAAAGGTTCAAAGGTCAGAGCACAGAGAGAAAAGGGCTTAAATAATATCAATCAAATGAGTCATTAAAAAACTATGGACATGTGGTTTATTAGTGAACATGCGACCATAGATGGATTACGTGCCATGGCATTATTCTGATGGACATGCGACCCTACCTGTTGAATATGTCACTCCACAGGTGAAACATATCAGGAAGATTCCTCTCCAGACAGGAAGATGAGAGGAGGACTCCCTGTGAATCAGACTGTGAATGAACAATGCTCTTTCTTATAGCGAATTGTGTTATACTTACGTAAAGGTATACATTAGACTTCATTATAACTGACTGGCTGGCTGGGGACTGAGCTAGAGCTGGGCGATATGGCCTAAATATCATATCTCGATTTTTTTCAAACTTATGGGCGAGTCACAATATACAGTATATCGGAAAAAAACCTGTTCTCTCTAAATAAGCATTGTTGTAAAATTAAAGGTCAAATACACTGCATTTCAAACAGTCAGCAATAATCAAATGAATTCAGGGCTTGTACCTAGGCTAAATATAAGCCTTCCACAACAAGACCCACTAATAATTTCATTATTCTATCAAAATACACTGAAAATAATATAAACGCAACATGTAAATGGTTGTTCCCATGTTTCATGAGCTTAAATACAAAATCCCAGAAATGTTCCATACCTACAAAAAGCTTCTCTCAAAGTTTGTGCACAAATTTGTTTACACCACTTTTAGTGAGCATTTCTCCTTTGCCAAGATAATCCATCCATTCCAAGTGTGGAATATCAAGAAGCTGATTAAACAGCATGATCATTACACAGAAACCTTGTGCTTGGGACAATATAAGGCCACTTTAAAATGTGCAGTTCTGTCACACAACATAATGCCACAGATGTCTCAAGTTTTGAGGGAGCGTGAGATTGGCAAACTGACTGCAAGAATTTCCACCAGAGCTGTTGCCAGAGAATTTAATGTTAATTTCTCTACCAACAATAGGCTGCCCCTAATTTCGTTTCAGAGAATTTGGCAGTACGTCCAACCGGCCTCACAACCGCAGCTCACGTGTAACCACGCCAGCCCAGGACCTCTACATCTGGCTTTTTCACCTGCGGGGAAAACTCATTCTGATTGGCTGGGCCTAGCTCCCAAGCGGGTGGGCCTGGCTTCCAAGTGGGTGGGCCTGTACCCTCCAAGGCCCACCCATGGCTGCACTCCTGCCCAGTCATGGGAAATCCATAGATTAGGGCCTAATACATTTATTTCAATTGACTGATTTCCTTATATGAACTGTAACTCAGCAAAATCCTTGAAATTGTTGCATGTTGCGTTTAGATTTTTGTTCAGTATAGTTTAACCTGCTTTTTTTTTGTTGCAATATTCACTGATCTGTCTTGCAAGTCAGTCTATGAAAATGCCCTTTTTGTTACAAATGTAGCTATAACCATGCATAATGCACATTCACTAATAATGACTAAACTCTTGTAGCAGGCATTAGGCTACAGAAAATGAACACAGGTCTCATCAACAATCTCTCAAGCCCATGAGCTAGTAAATAACAAGGTTGAACAGTTGAATTGCTATGAACACACCCTTCTGTCTGCCTCCAACTGTTTGAACAGCATGTTGGCCTGTCCACTTTGTTCAGATGTTGAAATCAATTGGCCTACCTTATTTCTCAGAATTAGAACGAGTTTGCCAATTATTCATATAATTGAATTTAATACTTAGTGCACATTTAAAAAACACAGACTAGAAAGCTAGTATAACAGTCTTAAGCTAAAATGCTGCTAGCAGTACGTGGTACCCCAATGCCGCGCTCGACAAACTGCGCATTCATTTGACAGAATCAATGTTCATTGATATTCTCGTTTTAGTAGTGTCTGCGATGCGCAATTTGAGTAGTTGAGACATAAAAAGGGTATCGTTAGAAATGTTTAAATAATAATGTGTTTTGGTGTCCATATGACCGATTATGTTGGAAAACCTCAAATGGAAAAGCGAGTTAAAACCGCATGTCAGAGAGGACAATGTTATCTCTCAACTTTGTTGGCGTGAGCGGCAGGGGCTTGGTGTGTAAACCATAGAAAAGGCGAAGCAATAGGTTTCGCTCTCAATAAAATCTGTCCAAAGTAAGGCCAATGCATTTGTATGGGCATATTTTGGACCTAAACCTATAGCTTGCCTTCCCGCCTTTGGGACAACGTCTCCCATTGTTAGGGCGGAGACGTACATCTCGTCATTATATACAGATCTCTGGTGTAAATGGGAAGTTGCACACAGCACAGAAGGAGACGCTCATAAAAATGAAAAATATCAAAACCTTGATTCTTGTGATACAGGCATTTGGAATATCACGCAAAAACATAAATTCGAATGAATACAACGTACCGCCCAGCCCTAGGACTGACCTGTTCATACATGTCCATGTTAGAGTAGTCAGGGTTGACTGATGTGGAGATGGACATGCCTCCAGTCTTCAGCTCCATCTGCTGGGCCTGCTGCCTGTAGTCCAGCCCTCCACAGCCCATCCTGGTAACAACACACTCCCATTAGCATGTCTCATCTCACAGCCTGGACCAACACATACTCCTTATCAAATCACACCCCATCCTAAAATAACACACACCTCCATTACCTGATCACAATTCACACGGATCATTAACGGATCACAAATACTACCTACCGGTAGCTCAACCTGGACCGACGCAGCACGCCTTTTCATAATCACCTCAGTAACCCAGTCAGACACACATTCTCAAGACAAAAACTCAATACTCATCACAATTGCAACTAACTCCATTACCTTCAACACATGTTTATGAAACCACACGAGCTATGCCTTCTAGACAATACACAAATGATTGGTCATATTATATGGGGTCTGGACTCACTTGGTGATGACACTGCAGAAGAGGGGCACATATAGTTTGAGGTCTTCAGGGAGGGTGTTGAGACTACACATAGCCCTGAAGTAGACCATCCCATTGGTTGGCTGCTCACAGTACTGCACAGGGACACCTCCTAGTGGGGTGAAGAGAGTAGAACAGGACAAATGTCAGAGGGAGACAAAACCATGACTCCAAGAATTTCTGTCTTGACATGTGGACCAGTTTATTTGCCAGTCTACCAATACTTGGAAATTGTACATCAAAACATATCTACATTTTGTCAAGTTAGTCTTATTCTAAAATGTATTAAATTACATTTTCTCCTCACAATAATCCTAATGACAAAGTTAACTGATTTTTAGAATTTTTTTCAAATTCATTAAAAATAAACAGAAATACCTTATTTACATAAGTATTTAGACCCTCTGCTATGAGACTCAAATTGCGCTCAGGTGCCTCCTGTTTCCATTGATTATCCTTGAGATGTTTATACAACTTGGAGTCCACCTGTGGTCAATTTAATTGATTGGACATGATTTGGAAAAGGCACAAACCTGTCTATATAAGGTCCCACAGTTGATAGTGTACGTCAGAGCAAAAATCAAGCTATGAGGTATAAATAATTGTCCGTTCTGAGACAGGATTGTATTGAGGCACAGATCTGGGGAAGGGTACCGAAACATTTCTGCAGCATTGAAGGTCTCCAAGAACACAGTGGTGGCTTCCATCATTCTTAAAAGGAAGAAGTTTGGAACCACCAAGACTCTTCCTAGAGCTGTCCGCTCGGCCAAACTGAGCAATTGGGGAAGAAGGGGCTTGGTCAGGGAAGTGACCAAGAACCCAATGGTCAACCTGACAGAGCTCCTCTGTGGAGATGGGAGAACCTTCGATAAAGACAACCATCTCTGAAGCACTCCACCAAATCAGGCCTTTATGGTAGAGTGGCCAGACGGAAGCCACTCTTCTGTAAAAGGCACATGACAGCCTGTTTGAAGTTTGCCAAAAGGTACCTAAAGGACTCTCAGAACATGAGAAACAAGATTCTCTGGTCTGATGAAACCAAGATTGGCCTGAATTTGTTTTTTAACCTTTTATTTAACGGCAAGTCAGTAGTGTCTGGGGAACTGGAGGACAGGAGGAGATGTGGTGTCTGGGGAACTGGAGGACAGGAGGAGATGTGGTGTCTGGGGAACTGGAGGACAGGAGGAGATGTGGTGTCTGGGGAACTGGAGGACAGGAGGAGATGTGGTGTCTGGGGAACTGGAGGACAGGAGGAGATGTGGTGTCTGGGGAACTGGAGGACAGGAGGAGATGTGGTGTCTGGGGAACTGGAGGACAGGAGGAGATGTGGTGTCTGGGGAACTGGAGGACAGGAGGAGATGTGGTGTCTGGGGTACTGGAGGACTGGAAATGGGAAACACTATTAGAGTGTTATCTCGGAGCCTAGAGTAACTAGAGTGTAGCGTCTGCGTGTACTACAGGTAGTACTGTACCTGCAGTGCCCATCTCTACAGGTGTGACTGCTATCGTTGGCTCAATGTCAGACACTTTCAGGGCAGGGAGACATGAGGCATCCTGGATCTTGCTCTGAACCGATAGCAGCTCAAGACCTGAATAAAAAGTCATAAATTAGTACAAAAATACTGAAAAAACGTTATGATCATGAATGGTTTATAAAGTTTTGATAATGAAGTGAATGAGTATTCTCCATTTTCCTCAAAAGACAGGTGGGTTGTTAAGCAACAAAACCAATGAGTGCCCAACTTTGGGGCAAAACAAGGATTATTGAAAAAGTGAATTATAATTGATCTCCAAATGTGTATTGAAAACATAAATACATTTGCACAATGAGCACTTGGTGTCTCTCAAATACATCATTACAGATATTGGTTAGCTAGCTAGCATATGTATTAGCATAGATATGACATCAGTCAAAACACCTCAAAACAAGACCTACACTATATATACAAAAGTATGTGGACACCCCTTCAAATTAGTGCATTCAGCTATTTCAGCCACACCCGTTGCTGACAGGTGTATAAAATTGAGCACACCGCCATACAATCTCCATGACAAACATTGACAGTAAAACGGCATTAATGAAGAGGTCAGTGACTTACAATGTGGCAACGTCATAGGATGCCACCTTTAAAATTTCTGCTCTGCAAGAGCTGTCCCGGTCAACTGTAAGTGCTGTTATTGTGAAATGGAAACGTCTAGGAGCAACAACGGCTCAGCCGCAAAGTGGTAGGCCACACATGCTCACAGAACGGGACCGCAGAGTGCTGAAGCGTGTAAAAATCATCTGTCCTCGGTTGCAACACTCACTACTGAGTTCCAACCTGCCTCTGGAAGCAATGTCAGCACAAGAACTGTTCGTTGGGAGCTTCATGAAATGTGTTTCCATGGCCGAGCAGCCGCACACAAGCCTAAGCCCACCATGTGCAACGCCAAGCATCGGCTGGAGTGGTGTAAAGCTCGCCGCCATTGGACTCTGGGGCAGGGGAAACGCGTTCTCTGTAGTGTAGTGATGAATCATGCTTCACCATCAGGCAGTCCGACAGATTAATCTGGGTTTGGTGGATGCCAGAAAAACACTACCTGCCCGAATAAATAGTGGCAACTAAAGTTTCGTGGTGGAGGAATAATGGCCTGGGGCTGTTTTTCATGGTTTGGGCTAGGCCCCTTAATTCCAGTGAAGGGAAATCTTAATGCTGCAGCATACAATGACATTCTAGACAATTCTGTGCTTCCAACTTTGTAGCAACAGTTTGGAGAAGGCCCTTTCCTGTTTCAACATGACAATGCCCCTGTGCACAAAGCGAGGTACATACAGAAATGGTTTGTTGAGATCGGTGTGGAAGAACTTGACTGGCACCTGACCACATGACTGAACCGTAGTCAACAAAACAAAGGAGATGATTGTGGACTTCAGAAAACAGCAGAGGGAGCATCCCCCCATCCACGGCACAGTAGTGGAGAAGATGGAACGTTTTAAGTTCCTCGACGTACACATCACGGACAAACTGAAATGGTCCAGTCACACAGACAGCGTGGTGAAGAAGGCGCAACAGCACCTCTTCAACCTCAGGAGGCTGAAGAAATGTGGCTTGTCACCTAAAAGCCTCAAACTTTTACAGATGCACAATTGAGAGCATCCTGTCGGGCTGTATCACCGCCTGGTACGGCAACTGCTCCGCCCACAACCGCAAGGCCCTCCAGAGGGTGGTGTGGTCTGCACAACGCATCACCAGGGGCAAACTACCTGCCCTCCAGGACACCTACAGCACCCGATATCACAGGAAGGATCTTCAAGGATAACAACCACCTGGGCCACTGCCTGTTCACCCCACTAACATCCAGAAGGCGGGGTCAGTACAGATGCATCAAAGCTGGGACAGAGAGACTGAATAACAGCTTCTATCTCAAGGCCATCAGACTGTTAAACAGCCATCACTTACACAGAGAGGCTGCTGCCAACATACAGACTTGAAATCATTGGCCACTTTAATTAATGGATCACTAGTCACTTTAATAATGCTACTTTAATAATGTTACAAGATCTTGCATCACTCATCTCATATGTACAGTGCCTTGCGAAAGTATTCGGCCCCCTTGAACTTTGCGACCTTTTGCCACATTTCAGGCTTCAAACATAAAGATATAAAACTGTATTTTTTTGTGAAGAATCAACAACAAGTGGGACACAATCATGAAGTGGAACAACATTTATTGGATATTTCAAACTTTTTTAACAAATCAAAAACTGAAAAATTGGGCGTGCAAAATTATTCAGCCCCCTTAAGTTAATACTTTGTAGCGCCACCTTTTGCTGCGATTACAGCTGTAAGTCGCTTGGGGTATGTCTCTATCAGTTTTGCACATCGAGATAATTTTTTCCCATTCCTCCTTGCAAAACAGCTCGAGCTCAGTGAGGTTGGATGGAGAGCATTTGTGAACAGCAGTTTTCAGTTCTTTCCACAGATTCTCGATTGGATTCAGGTCTGGACTTTGACTTGGCCCATCTAACACCTAGATATGTTTATTTTTGAACCATTCCATTGTTGATTTTGCTTTATGTTTTGGATCATTGTCTTGTTGGAAGACAAATCTCAGTCCCAGTCTCAGGTCTTTTGCAGACTCCATCAGGTTTTCTTCCAGAATGGTCCTGTATTTGGCTCCATCCATCTTCCCATCAATTTTAACCATCTTCCCTGTCCCTGCTGAAGAAAAGCAGGCCCAAACCATGATGCTGCCACCACCATGTTTGACAGTGGGGATGGTGTGTTCATGGTGATGAGCAGTGTTGCTTTTACGCCAAACATAACGTTTTGCATTGTTGCCAAAAAGTTCAATTTTGGTTTCATCTGACCAGAGCACCTTCTTCCACATGTTTGGTGTGTCTCCCAGGTGGCTTGTGGCAAACTTTAAACAACACTTTTTATGGATATCTTTAAGAAATGTCTTTCTTCTTGCCACTCTTCCATAAAGGCCAGATTTGTGCAATATACAACTGATTGTTGTCCTATGGACAGAGTCTCCCACCTCAGCTGTAGATCTCTGCAGTTCATCCAGAGTGATCATGAGCCTCTTGGCTGCATCTCTGATCAGTCTTCTCCTTGTATGAGCTGAAAGTTTAGAGGGACGGCCAGGTCTTGGTAGATTTGCAGTGGTCTGATACTCCTTCCATTTCAATATTATCGCTTGCACAGTGCTCCTTGGGATGTTTAAAGCTTGGGAAATCTTTTTGTATCCAAATCCGGCTTTAAACTTCTTCACAACAGTATCTCGGACCTGCCTGGTGTGTTCCTTGTTCTTCATGATGCTCTCTGCGCTTTTAACGGACCTCTGAGACTATCACAGTGCAGGTGCATTTATACGGAGACTTGATTACACACAGGTGGATTGTATTTATCATCATTAGTCATTTAGGTCAACATTGGATCATTCAGAGATCCTCACTGAACTTCTGGAAAGAGTTTGCTGCACTGAAAGTAAAGGGGCTGAATAATTTTGCACGCCCAATTTTTTAGTTTTTGATTTGTTAAAAAAGTTTGAAATATCCAATAAATGTCGTTCCACTTCATGATTGTGTCCCACTTGTTGTTGATTCTTCACAAAAAAATACAGTTTTATATCTTTATGTTTGAAGCCTGAAATGTGGCAAAAGGTCGCAAAACTCAAGGGGGCCGAAAACTTTCGCAAGGCACTGTATATACTGTATTTTATACCATCTATTGCATCTTGCCTATGCCGTTCTGTCATTTACATTCTTATTCCATTCCTTTACTAAGATTTGTGTGTATTAGGGAGTTGTGTGGAATAGTTAGACTACATGTTAGATATTACTGCACTGTCAGAACTAGAAGCACAAGCACAGTAACGCAGTAACATCTGCTAAGCATGTGTATGTGACCAATACAATTTGATTTGATCCCCATCGAACACCTTCGGGATGAATTGGAACATTGACTGTAAAACCAGGCCTAATTGCACAACATCAGTGTCTGAC
Source organism: Oncorhynchus mykiss (assembly GCF_013265735.2). Lineage (NCBI taxonomy): Eukaryota > Metazoa > Chordata > Actinopteri > Salmoniformes > Salmonidae > Oncorhynchus > Oncorhynchus mykiss. Next base: position 24,242,314 of record NC_048592.1, read on the forward strand.
CTCACTAATGCTCGTGGCTGAATGGAAGCAAGTCCCCGCATCAATGTTCCAACATCTAGTGGAAAAGTGGAGGCTTTTATAGCAGCAAAGGGGGACCAACTCCATATTAATGCCTATGATTTTGGAATGAGATGCTCGACGAGCAGGTGTCCACATACTTTTGGTCATGTAGTGTAGTACCAAGAACAAGATACAACTAGCTGAAACAAGCCACATGGCAGCTTCTTGTCATTGTTGCTTGCTATCTGACTGTTCAGGTTCATAACACACAACCTTCTGCCCCATCGATGAGAACGCATCTTTTTCGTGATGTTGTCAGGCAACCCGTCTATAGCTGTTGGCGTATAACTTACCTTTCTCATAGATGTCTTTCTTGTCACTCTCAGACAGAGCCTGTACCTTCTTCTGGAGTTTCTCCTCCTCTGCTTTGACTTGTTTCTCCAGGTACGCCTCATCGGGACTCATAGACAGAGTCAGCCTGTGAGTGTTGTCCTGCATGGGCACCAACAAGATGCTAATGTGACATGACATTACCATAACACTAAAGTCAGTGACATGATTAAACTGATGTAATTTCCTTCTTTCAACAACCCCCTGGTCTATGACCCCTGCATGATGACATCAACTTTCTTGATTAGACTGCTTTATCCCATTACAATTTACTGTTACATAGGCTATTCAGATTTAGATGCCATGTATACTGAAAGAAACGCAACGTATTTCTCCTGTCTGGTCTCACCTTGAAGTAGTGTAGGACTTTCTCCTGGAGGAAGCGAGGGTTGTCCTTCAGGGCTTCTCTGAACTGGGTCACACTGTCACTGATCTTCAGCAGCTGGACCGGGTCTCCATCATGGTTCCAACAGGAAGCTATGTACTGTTAGCAGAGAGACAACACACAGGGTAAAAGGTCATACTCATTTAATGAGCAGCACCTAGGTGTGTATATTTCCATTGTAGTTCCAGCAGGAAGCTACTGTATGTTCTGCAGAGACAAGTATAAAGTTGACAACACGCACCCAAAATATACTGAACAAAAATACAACAATTTTACTTAGTTACATTTCATATAAGGAAATCAGTCAATTGAAATAAATTCATTAGATCCTAATCTATGGATTTCACATGACTGGGCAGGGCTACAGCCCACCCACTAGGGAACCCAGCAAATCAGAATGAGTTTTTCCCCGCAAAAGGGCATTATTACAGACTGAAATACTCCTCAGTTTCATCAGCTGTCCAGGTAGCTGGTCTCAGACAATCCGCAGGTGAAGAAGCCAGATGTGAAGGTCCTGGGGTGGAGTGGTTACATGTGGTCTGTGGTTGTGAGGCCGGTTGGATATACTGCCATACTGAGAAATGGACATTCAATTCTCTGGCAACAGCTCTGGTGGACACTCCTGCAGTCAGCATGCCAAATGCACACTCCCTCAAAACTTGACATTTGTGGCATTGTGTTTTGTGACAAAACTGCACATTTTAGAGTGGCCTTTTACTGTCCCCAGCACAAGTTACACCTGTGTAATGATCATGCTGTTTAATCAGCTTCTTGAAATGCATACCTGTCAGGTGGATGGATTATCTTGGCAAAAGGTGAATGCTCTCTAACAGGGATGTAAACTAATTTGGACAACATTTTACAAAAAGCTTATTTTTCTGCGTTTGGAACATTTCTAGGATCTTTTATTTCAACTCATGAAACCTCGGACCAACACTTTACATGTTGCGTTTATATTTTTGTTCAGTGTAGTTAGAGAGGTGCTGACTAATGGAATAGTAAACTTACTAGAGGGTTAATATGGTCATACTGTATACAGGAGATGCAGCTGCCAGGACAATCACTATGGTATTCGTGAGTCTGTCTTTATATACATTTCAATTCCCTTCACATTTCACCTCTGTTTAGAGTGTGTATAGAAAACAATAAAATGTTCATGGTTAAAACATCACAGTGGAGACACCAGACAAGCTGTGGCCTTGTACTCACTGAGGCCAGTGACAACCCGAAGCTGGTAGACTGATGTTTCATCTGGATTTCAATCTTATGAAGCAGGGCCTCTATCCTCTCCTCCTCAAATCCATTGCTGCATCGTTAGGAGAGAAGTACAGTTAGATTACATTATTGTGATGACTGTTATTGTACATAACACATCAGCAGTATACTTACGCAATGATCTCATCAATGGTTTGGACAATGATTTGCTTGACTTTCTCAGTGTCTTCTTCAGCCATTCCTTGCAAGCCTATGCTGAATGATGCCTCTTTGGTGCTCCCATCGTATCTGGAAAATAACAAGATACTGGTAAATAAAGAATTTTACTGTTCAGTATATATCAACATTCCAAAGTGCTATGCCAATGTGTACCTCACAAGTTCTTTAACTTCGTTGAGATAAAGTGCCTGTATTCTGGGACTGTATGTCTTTTAACGTGTTTTATCAATGTTCATTGGTTTCTAAATCCATCTCCAAAGAGGTTAACCCACCCTACGACAGAGGAGAAGTTTGTTCCTATCTTGGGTTCTATGAGGGTCTTGTAGAAGGGAGAGTTGGGTCCAGAGATCATCAGAGAGGACAGCAGGCTCAGGGTGAAACCCTCAAATGTATCTGTGATGCTGCAGAGCGAAGGACACCTGAATGAGACCACTACTGTGTCGCTTACTGATTTTAAATGACCAAAATGCATACGTAAATCTCGACATGCAACAATTGAGGTTAAAGTCACTTTAAAACAAATCAATGTATACTATCCCAGAAAGAAGTTTAGAGAAACAACTGATAGTGTTGCAGTAGCTCAGTATTACGTACTCTCCTAGCAGGTAGCTCATACACAGCGTGTTCTGTTTGGCTGCATCAGGAGCCATAGCATCGGGACTGCAGGTCACATGGTCCTCTCTCTGTGGAAAAGTCCATTACAATTAGAAACACTTCTGTCCACACAAATGTGGAAATGTCTTTGGCGTCAGACATTAAAAAAAACTGACATTAAAACATCATCAAACAGGATCATTCAAATAAGCATTACGGTGAAATTAATTCAAACTTCCAAACCATAGACCTTGCCAAAGTAGCTCAAGTGGAGTGCATAGAATTGTAATATGTGGGAGCTGATGATGAATAAAGTAATATCTGACAGCAGGTACTGAAAGAGCTACAGTGATACTGGATGGGCAGACGCACAGGCCTGTCCCAGTGGGGTTGGTTAGGGACAGCAGTGTCAGGCTCAGTGCGCTCAAACTTGGACAGAGCCTCCTCCTGGATCTGTTTCAAGTGCTGCTCTAAGGGCAGATCCCCGTAGGTGAAGAACCTGAGGAGCAGAAAAGGGGAAACCCTGTTACTGCCAAGGCCCAACAGAGTTGTGTGAGACACAGTGCTACTGTGCCGAGTATATAATATTGGGGTGTGTGACAGTGTGTTGTGCCGTGCATTGCTAAGTGGTAATGTGTGACAGTGTACTGTACAGGTCATGGCGTATCACAATGAGCAGTAGCTCATGTTGAAGCATGGTGGTGGTGGTGTATTGTGCATGTCATAGTGTACTGTACCTTGCATTGCTGGGGTGGTAGTGTGTAGCGTGGAAGTGCTTCAGTTGTTCCCAGGAGAGGTCAGGGATGGCCAGGGGTTCCCCTCCAGACACCACACCGTATGTGTGGTCAGGAAACAGCTTGTTCTGCAGGTGCTGGGCATATACCCTCTCGTTGTCTGACTGAAATCACATACAGAGAGGAAATGTAAGATTCCAATGTGACTTCTATTTGTCCATCTCCTGACCAAATTATTCTGTAATTCTCACAAATTAATCACAATAAATCTAAATAACAAATCTCTAAATAAATAACTTGGAACGAAGTCACTCACAAAAGCGCCCTTCATTTCATTGAAGACAACTCCTTTGAAGACCAAAGGGGAAGTAGGATCTGTAGGTTTTTCATTCTCCAGTCTCCATCCCTCCTGCCTTTAACAAAACACAAGGATATGAATGCAGACTTCTGATGTCAATGATTTTGATTAAAGAGGCAGCTATTTAAACACCACACTTACCAAAAATCAAGTTCTCGTAGACAAGGGAAAAACACTGCATCCAGATACACGGAGAGGAGATTCTGGAAGTCTTTCCCGTTTTGTGTGGAGAAGGGATACATAGTGAAATCACTAGCTGTGGGGGAAAAAAACAATGATGTTTCAGACACCATGCGTGTACACACACACACACACACACACACACACACACACACACACACCTGTGAATGCGTTCATGAAGGTGGAGAGGGATCTGTTGAGCATCTTGAAAAAGGGGTCTCTGCAGGGGTACTTCTCTGAGCCACACAACACTGTGTGTTCCAGGATGTGTGGGACCCCTGTGTTGTCCATTGGGGTCGTCCTGAGCTGAACACTGCAGAGGTGTTACGACAAGAGATGGAAACACTGTCGTTAGAAAAAGCACTGGCTTAGAATAAGTATTTTATTACTAAACTAGAACATTTAATTTTATCTAATCTCTTCAACCAGCCGGCTCTCTATCAGGGAAGCAATTGAGTCTGGGGACAAGGTTCCATTTTAACATACAAACTTAGCCAAATAAAGTATACTTCCACAAATGTGGGATTATTACCTAAAGAGATTGTTCTTGTCATCTCTAGCTGCGTGTAGATACTGGGCGCCTGTGTTGTCATGGGTCAGTTTGACAGCTGTAAGGAACAGGTCAGGAACAGTAACCACCTGCAGAAACACAGGAGGATAAGATCACATTTATCCTGACTTTATGCTAAACTTTGACTAGAAGTGTATGTGAATTTATCAGAATTTTACTCTTGTTGTGGGTCAGTGTTTTCCAATCCTATTGACCCAAAGGGATTGACATTAGTTTTTGGCCCGGCATTTTACCTCCTTAACTGTGAAGCCATGGATCTTCTGTCCTGCCTGGTACTGCAATGCCCTCTCTGTTGCTGAGGTGCTCCTGAACCTCCATGAAGGATTCTGCCACTGGAAACTGGATTTGCCAAGAGAGAGATCATTGCTGGCTTGCATCAGATGATACCATTTGAAAGGAAACACTTTGAAGTTTGTGGAAATGTTAAATTCATGTAGGAGAATAAAACACATTAGATCTGGTAAAATATTTTTTTAAAGATTATTTTTGTACCATCATTTTTGAAATGCAAGAAAAAGGCCATCATGTATTATGCCAGCCCAAGCGTCATTTAGATGTTGGCCACTAGATGGCAGCAGTGTTTGTGCAAAGTTTTAGACTGATCCAATGAACTATTGTGTTTCTGTTCAAAATGTTGTATCAAGTCTGCCCAAATGTGCCTAACTGGTTTATTAATACATTTTCAAGTTCACAACTGTGCACTCTCCTCAAACAATAGCATGGCATTCTTTCACTGTAATATCTACTGTAAATTGGACAGTGCAGTTGGATTAACAAGAATTTAAGCTTCTGCCAATATCAGATATGTCTATGTCCTGGGAAATGTTCTTGTTACTTACAACCTCATGCTAATCACATTAGCCTACTTTAGCTCAACCGTCCCGCGGGGGACCCACCAATTCTGTAGAGGTTAGATAACTACATGATTCCATAGCTGTTATTTTGTAGTTTTGATGTCTTCACTATTATTCTACAATGTAGAACATAGTAAAAATAAAGAAAAACCCTTGAATGAGTGGGTGTGTCCAAACTTTTGACAAGTACTGTAGTTTACAATAAATACATAAAATACACATTTTTTTTCCTAACTTTATACCACAAATTAAAGAAATCATAGACTGCTTGGAAATGACTGACAAAAATATTCTCTACACAAGTAATATTTACCTAGATATTTCTTCAACTTTTGGACAACTGCCCACTGCAGCCATTTTCCATGGTAGCTAAATTAACATGCTCTTCACAAAACTATATTAAAAAGAGGAACTTGCCCTCAGTGGTGTAAATTACACCATTACCAAAGGACAGGTATATTTTGTGTAAGTAACAATATAAAGGGCATACTCACAATAAATATTGATATAGATTTTATTTAATTGACTCTTTCTCTAGTAGATAACATTATATGAGTAATTATTAATGTTCTCTCATAGAAAAACATAGTAGAAGCTCAAAAGTCTGGGTCAGGGACAAGGGCAAAACAGTGAAATGTAGGTGGAAAAAATGCAACTGAAAAGTAGATAAAATACTTGATGTGTTAAAACATACTTAGTATGAATTTAACATATTTTTTCGAAATTGACCCCGAGGACATAGAAGTGCCCGTAGTTGTAGAATCACTCATATACACAGTTGAAGTCGGAAGTTTACATACACTTAGGTTGGAGTCATTAAAACTAGTTTTTCAACCACGCCACAAAATTCTTGTCAACAAACTATAGTTTTGGCAAGTCAGTTAGGACATCTACTTTGCGCATGACACAAGTAATTTCTCCAACAATTGTTTACAGACAGATTGTTTCACTTATAATTCACTGTATCACAATTCCAGTGGGTCAGAAGTTTACATACACTAAGTTGACTGTGCCTTTAAACAGCTTGGAAAATTCCAGAAAATTATTGTCATGGCTTCAGAAGCTTCTGATAGGCTAGACATCATTTGAGTCAATTGGAGGTGTACCTGTGGATGTATTTCAAGGCCTACCTTCAAACTCAGTGCCTCTTTGCGTGACATCATGGGAAAAACAAAAGAAATCAGCCAAGACCTCAGAAAAGAAATTGTAAACGCCTGAATGTACCATGTTCATCTGTACAAACAATAGTACGCAAGTATAAACATCATGGAACCACACAGCCGTCATACCGCTCAGGAAGGAGACGTGTTCTGTCTCCTAGAGATGAACATACTTTGGTGCGAAAAGTGCAAACCAATCCCAAAACAACAGCAAAGGACCTTGTGAAGATGCTGGAGGAAACGGGTACAAAAGTATCTATATCCACAGTAAAACGAGTCCTATATCGACATGACCTGAAAGGCCGCTCAGCAAGGAGAAGCCACTGCTCCAAAACCGCCATTAAGCCAGACTATGGTTTGCAACTGCACATGAGGACAAATATTGTATTTTTTGGAGAAATGTCCTCTGGTCTGATGAAACAAAAATAGAAATGTTTGGCCATAATGAACATTGTTATGTTTAGAGGAAAAAGGGCGAGGCTTGCAAGCCGAAGAACACCATCCCAACTGTGAAGAACGGGGGTGGCAGCATCATGTTGTGGGGGTGCTTTGCTGGGACTGGTGCATTTCACAAAATAGATGGCATCATGACAAAAGAAAATTATGTGGATATATTATAGCAACATATTAAGACGTCAGTTAAAGCTTGGTCGCAAATGGGTCTTCCAAATTGACAATGACCTCAAGCATACTTCCAAAGTTGTAGAAAAATGGCTTAAGGACAACAAAGTTAAGGTATTGGAGTGGCCATCACAAAGCCCTGACCTCAATCCTATAGAATATTTGTGGGCAGAACTGAAAAAGTGTGTGCGAGCAAGGAGGCCTACAAACCTGACTCAGTTCCACCAGCTCTCAGGAGGAATGGGCCAAAATTCACAACTTATTATGTGGGAAGCTTGTGGAAGGCTACCCAAAACGTTTGACCCAAGTTAAACTATTTAAAGGCAATGCTACCAATTAATAATTGAGTGTGTGTAAACTTCTGACCCACTGGGAATGTGACAAATAGGCTGAAATAAATTATTCTTTCTCCTATTATTCTGACATTTCACTTAAAATAAAGTGGTGATCCTAACTGACCTAAGACAGGACATTTTTACTATGATTAAATGTCAGGAATTGTGAAAAACTGAGTTTAAATGTATTTGGCTAAGGTGTATGTAAACTTCCGACTTCAACTGTACATTTTTCCCCCACCAGGTTATAGCCTATATCCACATAAAATGTCCCGTAAAAAAACATCCCCCTATGGAAATCAAATACCCGTTCAACGGGTTTGTTCTGGTGCCAGACGTGAGATTTACTCATAAAGATCCTACGGTTATGTGCAATGTGATGTAACGGAGTCATGGTCCAGGGCTAGCTGGCTAGCTAGCTAATATATACTCACCGTAGATTTCGAAGTTTCTGGAGAACTGTTTTACTCTGCCTAAACATCATTTCCTTAATTTAGTGACAATATATCTAATTGGTATTTATCAATGAACGTGCATATCCGAATAGTATACGCTGAACAGCTTTACTATCATAACGTCAGCACAATTTGGTTTGCTGCACATCCATATCCTCTCATGCTGTCAGTAGTTGACACACTGAAATTGAAGTGGACATGTTAACGTGGCATCTGCGCATATTACAGACAAACCAATACATGCAATGGGGCAAGTCACACACTCTTATAGGTATGAGTGGGTTCATGCTGTTTATAGATCTACACAAGCTGCGGTTTGCTATTTAGAGCCAGTGGGCTATTCCTTTTAGTGTTGTACAATCAAATGTTTTATTGGCTAAACTGGCAATAACACCAAATATGATTGGGTAAACGTGGTATGACGATTATGACACATCCAATACGTCTGGAAGTTTTCGAAGGGAAAAACATGGACCAAGATGGCGTCGTTGTGAAGCGGGAGTGTTTAATTGTGGAGTTTGTGATTAATTCTCGCAAATTTGATGACTGTTCTTATTATTTCACCCGTTTTAATTTGTTGCAACAAAATGTGATTAAGACGAGTTGGTCGCAGTTTTCATGGGCACAACAAATAATATGCGCGCAACACAGGAACACCTTCCTAAAATGAATTAGATGGTTAGACAAAGATTGTGTATGTCCTCTCCACCCAAACTATAGGTAGTCGTTGTCCACACATCCACTCGGCATAGTTTCTAGATCCCGTCTATTCTTTCTCTGGATTGGTGGACATATATCTCAATATTTTTATATATATTTGAATATTCGATGAGTTGTTGACGTCAGCAACCTGTTTTCAAAGTAGACAGAGGGACGGACTTTGATTACTAGCCTCATTCATAGCCGTCTCAAGACAACTCCGATATAAAGTGTTTTTTTCTCAAAGTTGTGGAGATGTCACACTCGTAACAACCTAAGCATTACGAAACTTCGATTCAATCAAATAAGCCTCATTTAGCAAATAAGACATTATGTTGTTGTTGACCAAATTCGACATTCCAAACAAGTCCTTGCTTGATGGGTCTGAGGGAGTCACATGCAACGGGGTCGTCACTAGTTACCACAGCCACAAAGTAAGAAACCTCGCCTATTTATACAATTCCTCTTCTTCTATCTGATTTTAGAGCTTTGGTTAACCATACTGCTAACCTCATGCCTAACCTTAAATTAAGACAAAAAAGCAACATTTTGTTTTCATAGAATTTTATGATATAGCCAATTGTGACTTTGTGTTTGTGGTAACTAGTGGAAACTCAATGCACAGGTTAGAGATGTAATTGCAGGGTACAGTGACATTCTTGAGAAGTGAATTAAATAATAATACATATTTACATCTGTAACAATAATGAAATGACCATTGTTGGGAGGGGAGCTCGCCGTGTCTATTCAGCAGCCTGATGGTCTGGGGGTAGAAGCTATTGGCCAGTCTGACAGTTTTGCCATGATACTCCTATACTGCCCGCGTCTGAGTGATGAAATCAGGAAGAATAGGCCATGGCTTGGGTGGCTGAGGTCATTGATGATTGTTCTTGGCCTTCCTACGACACCTGGTGTTCTCTGTGTCCTGGAGGGCAGGCAGTGTGTGCACCCAATGGTGCGTTTGGCTGAGCGTACCACCCTCTGTAGAGCATTGCAGTCAGCGACAGTAAAGTTGCCGTATCAGGCTTTTAAATATCTCTGCGAGCACAGATGAATACAAATGTAAAGTCACTGTATTCAATCGATCAATACTAAGTCAATACTTAGCCTATCTTTCTATTTTTCTGTGTTAATTTTGTGCACACTTTCCAGTCATGTTCCCAGCAGAGAAAGAAGCTAGATAAACAGTCTTCTTTTCCCATTTCTCAGTCTGGCTGTAAGTTGCTCTTTCTACCAGCAGATGAAGGCAGAGGGTCATGTCTGTCAATTCGTGTGACTCTGCAATGTAGCAATTTCAGTCAATTTCTGTATTATGAAGTATGCAGAACATGTTACTTTGTAGCCCATGCTCAGTTGTTGCTTTACTGTTTACAATATCTCTGCAGTATGTCATGTTGAAGTGTGTGTCTTTATGCAAATGCAGGTCACAAACTAGGCTATTTGCTCATACACTACAAATATGTCAGTTTATTTCTTGGAGAAAATAAAGTACTCTTCATTACAGCCCCTAATGATATAATACCCTACTGTATTCACTAGGTCTGAATGTAATGCATGGACATGATGGATGCATTCAGGGTTATTCGGTGCGTTTCGATTGACAGCAAACTGAAGTTATTCCACCATCAGCATGAGGAGATCTTGAGCTGGTGGCATGGAGCCACTGCCAGGAGCCGAGTGGACACCTGTGAGTAGTATACCTTATCATACAAGGACCTCTGACACACAAGACATCTACTACACATGAGCTATCCCATTGAAATACCACAGTATCAGTACAACAGAGGTTGTATGTAGAGGAATCAGATTGTATATTTTGAATCTTGACAAATTAAGCTCAACTTGTTCAGAAAAGTGGGCCTTTAAAATTATGTAGAAGCAGGGGCGCCCCCTACATTCTGAAATAGCATTTCCCCCCTCAGAGTTTTATCATTTGAATGTCATGGAATGTGAATGAGGTAAAGGTGTGCTTTAGGACCACGTGGACGCCTCAGAGCGGTCGGGGAGGCAGTTTGGAGTGTTTTGGATTAAAAAACAAGAAATGAATAGTTATGTACCCCCCCCATTTCTAAAACCAAAGTTGGCCCCCTATGTAGAAGCGTACATAGTAGTGTATCACATTCAGTGTCTGTAGTGCAGCATTTTCGAACACAACCCTAGAGCCCAATAATTATTGGTGTGCTTAACAGTGTGCTCTCTAGGCTAGCACAGTCTGCTTTTATGGCCAGTGCTATGCAGGACAGGCCTGTCTAGACTCCCAAGATCTTAATTCAGGCATCTGCGCAGTATAGTGCATTGATCAGAATTCTGATATTGTCTTCCTTTGAGCTATAGCTGTTTGTGCCACATCTAGCACGCCCGCAACTATATAAATGAAGAGAATCAACCATTTTAGGTTATCAAGTATGCACTTACTTGCACTGTGCACACACAAGCCGAACGCATCTCTCTCGCGCGCTCTCTCTATATGATGTGTTTGGTTTGAAATATTATAGTTGATCTCAGTGTGACATTTATCAGGACAGATATCCTCCCGCAGCCACTCAACACATATGGACCTCAGATGGCTTCTCTCTCTGACGGATGGCCCTGGGTCCTGTTCTCTTTCATTTGGACGCAGTAAAAACCATACTGTGGCACTATATAGAAATCTGACAGATTGTAAGAGCACAATGAACAGTAGCTTGTGAGATTGAGATTTAATGGAGAGAGCAGAGAGGTCAATAGCATGTGAAGTAACTCAGTTCGACTCCAACACCATCATTAAATTTGCCGATGACACAACAAGACAGCCTATAGGGAGGAGGTCAGAGACCTGGCTGTGTGGTGCCAGGACAACAACCTCTCCCTCAACGTGATCAAGACAAAGGAGATGATTGTGGACTACAGGAAAAAGAGGACCGAGCACGCCCCATTCTCATCGACGGGGCTGCAGTAGAGTAGGTTGAGAGCTTCAAGTTCCTTGGTGTCCACATCACCAACAAACTAACATGGTCCGAGCATACCATGACAGTCGTGAAGCAGGCACGACAAAACCTATTCCCCCTCAGTAGACTGAAAAGATTTGCCATGGGTCCTCAGATCCTCAAAAGGTTCCACAGCTGCACCATCGAGAGCATCCTGGTTGCATCACTGCCTGGTATGGCAACTACTCGGCCTCCGACCGAAAGGCACTACAGAGGGTAGTGCGAATGGCCCAGTACATCACTGCGGCCAAGCTTCCTGCCATCCATGACCTCTATACTAGGCGGTGTCAGAGGAAGGCCCTGAAAATTGTCAAAGACTCCAGCGACCCTAGTCATAGACTGTTCTCTCTACTACCACACGGCAATCGGTACTGGAGCGCCAAGTCTAGGTCCAAGAGGCTTCTATGAACAGCTTCTACCCCCAAGACATAAGACTCCTGAACATCTAGTCAAATGGCTACCCAGACTATTCACATTGCCCCCCCTCCCCTCTCCACACCACTCCCGCTCTCGGTTGTCATCTATGCATAGTCACTTTAATTAACTCTACCTACATGTACGTACTACCTCAACTAACCGGTGCCTCCGCACATTGACTGTGTACCGGCATCCCCCTGTATATATTGTTATGTTTTACTGCTCCTCTTTAATTATTTGTTACTTTTATCTCTTATTCTTATCCAGATTTTTTGAAACTGCACTGTCGGTTAGGGGCTCGTAAGTAAGCATTTCACTGTAAGGTGAAATACCTGTTGTATTCGGCGCATGTGACTAATACAATTTGATTTGATTTGAGTTCAAACCTATTAGGGTTTTGAACTGCGTAACCCAAAAATATTTTTGGCATCTCAGGTTGTTCAGTTTGTTGAGGCAATTCTCACATGTAAACTTCATTAGAAGGAAGGATGTTTGACATGCTTTTTACATTTGTATCACAAACCATTTTTGAGAAAATCATAATGAAAGTGGCAATTTTAGGCCCTTTTTAGACTGATACCTGCCTCCTGTAAGATCCTATGATCTGTGAACTGTACATGATACAGACAACATCTTTGTGTCGTTATACTCTTTATATTGTGCTCTAAAATATGGAGTATGTCTAGATTCTGAAATAAAAATGTTCACATTAATTTATCCAAAATAAAAAATATGAATAGTACCCTTTTTGATTTAGCTTGTTTTTATACATTATTGTTTGTAACAATATACTCTAGTGGGCTCTCTGGTGTACATTATAGGTTATTAACCAATCACAACACTCGTTTAGGATTGTACATGTAGCAAATCACCAGGAGAACAATCTGACATACCAAAAATATTTTTTGCCCAGTAATCAGTAATCAAGTCGTTTTTTGGGGCATATCTGTACTTTACTATTTATATCTTTAACAACTTTTACTCTTACTTCACTACATTCCTAAAGAAAATAAGGTACTTTTTACTGGCACCCAAAAGTACTCATTACATTTTGATTGCTTAGCAGGACAGGTAAATGGTCTAACTCACACACCTATCAAAAGAACATCCCTGATAATCCATACTGTTTGTGATCTGGCGGACTCACTAAACAGATATGCTTCCTTTGTAAATTATGTCTGAGTGTTCCCCAAGCTATCCGTAAGTTAAAAAAACAAGAAAATTGTGCTGTCTGGTTTGCTTAAAGGAATTTGAAATGATTTAGACTTTTACTTTTGATACTTAAGTACAGTGCCTTGCGAAAGTATTCGGCCCCCTTGAACTTTGCGACCTTTTGCCACATTTCAGGCTTCAAACATAAAGATATAAAACTGTATTTTTTTGTGAAGAATCAACAACAAGTGGGACACAATCATGAAGTGGAACGACATTTTTTGGATATTTCAAACTTTTTTAACAAATCAAAAACTGAAAAATTGGGCGTGCAAAATTATTCAGCCCCTTTACTTTCAGTGCAGCAAACTCTCTCCAGAAGTTCAGTGAGGATCTCTGAATGATCCACTGTTGACCTAAATGACTAATGATGATAAATACAATACACCTGTGTGTAATCAAGTCTCCGTATAAATGCACCTGCACTGTGATAGTCTCAGAGGTCCGTTAAAAGAGCAGAGAGCATCATGAAGAACAAGGAACACACCAGGCAGGTCCGAGATACTTTTGTGAAGAAGTTTAAAGACGGATTTGGATACAAAAAGATTTCCCAAACTTTAAACATCCCAAGGAGCACTGTGCAAGCGATAATATTGAAATGGAAGGAGTATCAGACCACTGCAAATCTACCAAGACCTGGCCGTCCCTCTAAACTTTCAGCTCATACAAGGAGAAGACTGATCAGAGATGCAGCCAAGAGGCCCATGATCACTCTGGATGAACTGCAGAGATCTACAGCTGAGGTGGGAGACTCTGTCCATAGGACAACAATCAGTCATATATTGCACAAATCTATTTAATCTATTTAAATCTATCTACATTTATGGAAGAGTGGCAAGAAGAAAGCCATTTCTTAAAGATATCCATAAAAAGTGTAGTTTAAAGTTTGCCACAAGCCACCTGGGCTTGTGGAAGAAGATGTGGAACATGTGGAAGAAGGTGCTCTGGTCAGATGAAACCAAAATTGAACTTTTTGGCAACAATGCAAAACGTTATGTTTGGCGTAAAAGCAACACACCATCCCCACTGTCAAACATGGTGGTGGCAGCATCATGGTTTGGGCCTGCTTTTCTTCAGCAGGGACAGGGAAGATGTTTAAAATTGATGGGAAGATGGATGGAGCCAAATACAGGACCATTCTGGAAGAAAACCTGATGGAGTCTGCAAAAGACCTGAGACTGGGACGGAGATTTCTCTTCCAACAAGACAATGATCCAAAACATAAAGCAAAATCTACAATGGAATGGTTCAAAAATAAACATATCCAGGTGATAGAATGTTCAAGTCAAAGTCCAGACCTGAATCCAATCGAGAATCTGTGGAAAGAACTGAAAACTGCTGTTCACAAATGCTCTCCATCCAACCTGACTGAGCTCGAGCTGTTTTGCAAGGAGGAATGGGAAAAAATGTCAGTCTCTCGATGTGCAAAACTGATAGACATACCCCAAGCGACTTACAGCTGTAATCGCAGCAAAAGGTGGCGCTACAAAGTATTAACTTAAGGGGGCTGAATAATTTTGCACGCCCAATTTTTCAGTTTTTGATTTGTTAAAAAAGTTTGAAATATCCAATAAATGTCGTTCCACTTCATGATTTGTCCCACTTGTTGTTGATTCTTCACAAAAAAATACAGTTTTATATCTTTATGTTTGAAGCCTGAAATGTGGCAAAAGGTCGCAAAGTTCAAGGGGGCCGAATACTTTCGCAAGGCACTGTATATTTAAAACCAAATAAAACCAAATACTTTAGTGATAATGGCGCCGGAGGTGATGGCTGCCGTTTTATAGTCTCCTAACCAATTGTTCTATTGTGTGTGTTATTTTTGTACAAAATGTTTCTGGCACCGTCTCTTATGACCGAAAAGAGCTTCTAGATATCAGGACAGTGATTACTCACCTCGTACTGGATGAAGATTTACTTCAGACACCCGACAAGTACCAAATCCCTGTGATTCACATGAGAAAGAGACCGAGATATCGAGGACGTAGGTCGGGGTGCCTTGTAAGGATCTGACGGCGAGTGAGTAATCTGCCTCTACCATCAATCCTAATTGCCAACGTACAATCATTGGATAACAAAATAGATGAGCTACGATCACGAATATCCTACAGACGGCACAATAAAAACTGTAATATCTTGTGTTTCACAGAGTCGTGGCTGAACGACAACATTAATAAAATACAGCTGGTGGGGTTTAGGCCGCATCAGCAAGATAGAACAGCCTTCTCTGGTAAGACAAGGGGTGGTGGTCTGTCTATTTTTGTAAACAACAGCTGGTGCATGAAATCTAATATTAAGGAGGTCTCAAGGTTTTGCTCGCCTGAGGTAGAGTATAATGAATGATAAGCTGTAGACCACAATATTTACCAAGAGAGTTTTCATCCATATTTTTTGTAGCTGTATACTTACCACCACAAACCGATGCTGGCACTAAAACCTCACTCAATGAGCTGTATAAGGCCATAAGCAAACAGGAAATCGCTCATCCAGAGTCGATGCTCCTAGTGGCTGGGGACTTTAATGCAGGGAAACTTAAATCCATTTTACCTCATTTCTACCAGCATGTTAAATGTGCAACCAGAGGAAAAAAACTCTCAAGCACCTTTACTCCACACACAGAGACTTGTACGAAGCTCTTGTTCGCCCTCCATTTGGAAAATCGGACCATATTTCTATCCTCCTGATTCCAGCTTACAAGCAAAAACTAAAGGAAGAAGAAGTGGTCAGATGACGCAGATGATAAGTTTCAGGACTGTTTTGCTAGCACAGACTGGAATATGTTCCTGGATTCTTCCGTTTGGCATTGAGGAGATCACCACATCAGTCACTGACTTCATCAATAAGTGCATCGATGACGTCGTCCCCACAGTGACTGTACGTACATACCCCAACCAGAAGCCATGGATTGCAGGCAACATCCACACTGATCTAAAGAGTAGAGCTGCCGCTTTCATGGAGCAGGACTCTAACCCGGACGTTTATAAGAAATCCCTCAGACGAAACATCAAACAGGCAAAGTGTCAATATAGGACTAAGATTCAATCGTACTACACCGGCTCTGATGCTCGTCGGATGTGGCAGGGCTTGAAACCTATTACAGACTACAAAGGGAAGCACAGCCGCGAGCTGCCCAGTGACACGAGCCTACCAGACAAGCTAAATTACTTGTATGTTCGCTTCGAGGCAAGCAACACTGAAGCATGCATGAGAGCATCAGCTGTTCCGGACGACTGTGTTATCACGCTCTGCGTAGCCGATGTGAGCAAGACCTTTAAACAGGTCAACATTCACAAGGCCGCAGGGCCAGAAGGATTACCAGGACGTGTTCTCCGAGCATGCGATGACCAACTGGCAAGTATCTTCACTGACATTTTCAACCTGTCCCTGACTGAGTCTGTAATACCAACATGTTTCAAGCAGACCACCATAGTCCCTGTGCCCAAGAACACTAAGGTAACTTGCCTAAATTACTACTGACCCGTAGCACTCATGTCTGTATCCATGAGGTGCTTTGAAAGGCTGGTCATGGCATGTCATTATCCCAGAAACCCTAGACCCACCCCATTTTGCATATCGCTCTAAGAGATCTACAGATGATGCAATCTCAATTGCACTGCACACTGCCCTTTCCCACTTGGACAAAAGGAACACCTACATGGGAATGCTACTCATTGACTACAGCTCAGCGTTCATCACCATAGTGCCCTCAAAGCTCATCACTAAGCTAAGGACCCTGGGACTAAACACCTCCCTCTGCAACTGGATCCTGGACTTCCTGACGGGCTGCCCCCAAGACATTTGCCACGCTGATCCTCAACACGAGGGACCCTCAGGGGTGCGTGCTCAGTTCCCTCCTGTACTCCCTGTTCACCCAGGACTGCATGGCCAGGTAGGACTCCATCACCATCATTGTATTATTATTTTATTTTTTGTGAATATTTGTGAAGCCTCTCAACAACTAAACAGCCTCTCATCCAGAGCGACACACAGAAGCAACCAGGGTGTGTATGTGCAGGTGTGCATTTGAATGATAGTGCGTGTATATTACATGTGTGAAAACACCTGCATGGCATCAGCCTCAGGCAAACCGGCATTAACTGTAACAACACTACCCCTCAGTGTCATTCAAACGTACTTTTTGTTATGTTTTATTTTGACTTAATTTTTTACCAGGGTAGTGCGTACGGCCCAGTTCATCACTGGGGCCAAGCTTCCTGCCATCCGGGACCTCTATACCAGGTGGTGTCAGAGGAAGGCCCGAAAAATTGTCAAAGACTCTGGCCACTCTGGTCATAGACTGTTTTCTTTGCTACCGCACGGCAAGCGGTACCGGAGCCTCAAGTCTAGGTCCAAAAGTCTTTGTAACAGCTTCTACCCCCAAGCCTCCTGAACAGCTAATCAATTGGCTACCCATACTATTTGCATTGTCCCCTCCCCCCTCTGTTACACTGCTGTTTATTTTCTATTTTACTAGTCAGTTAAGAACAAATTCTTTACAATGACAGCCTAGGAACAGTAGGTTAACTGCCTTGTTCAGGGGCAGAATGACATATTTTTACCTTGTCAGCTCAGGGATTCAATCTAGCAACCTTTCGGTTTCTGGCCCAACGCTCTAACCACTAAGCTACCTGCTCTATGCATAGTCACCTTAACTCTACCTACATGTACATATTACCTCAACTAAGTGGTACCCCCGCACATTGATTCAATACCGGGACTCCCTGTATATAGCCTCGCTACTATTATTTTACTGCTGCTCTTGAATTATTTGTTATTAACATTTTTTATAATCTTTTTTTTTATACATCTATATTCCTTTTTTTTGAAAACTACAGTGTTGTTTAGGGCTTGCAAGTAAGCATTTCACTCTAATACCTGTTGTATTCAGCACGTGACAAATAACATTTGATTTTATTTAAAACTTTTACTCAGATAGTATTTTACTGGGCGACTTTCAATTTGACTTAATTCATTTTCTAATAAGATATCTTTACTTTTACTCAAGTATGACAATTGGGTACTTTTCCCACCACTACCAATAGTCACTTTCCGTTGTTGTATTCTGAGCCAGGTAGATTGATAGAGTTCAATAGCTTCTTCAAATGCCTGTCTGTGACCAGTTTCATTCAAATGTTAAAATGTCCTGGATATCTCAAGCATTCACGGCAGCCTTGGTTGTGACAAAAATAAAGGTAGAGCAAATTCTCAGAGCCAAATTTTAATTGAGGCAAATTCACATGCTTCACCATTAGCTACTGTACTGTATCTCACCAGTTTCTCACATTACTTTTATTAAAGTAAGCTGTGTTTCACTACTAGTGGATCATCCTCCTCAGACTGGACCCCAATGACATTATCATTCTGCTGTTTGATCAAAAACAGATCCCCAAAGATTAATTCAGTCAGTCAGGAGCTCCCAATCCAGTTTGCTTTGCATGGGCTGCCTCGGAACCATAAACGGATGCTGCGTATCTCCATGCGTGTCCCCCAAATGGCACCCTAATCCCTACAGTGCCTTCAGAAAGTCTTCACACCACTTTACTTTTTGCACATTTTGTTGTCTTACAGCCTGATTTTAAAATGTATTACATTTAGATTTTGTTTCACTGATCCACACACACAATAACCCATAATGTCAAAGTGGAGTTACACTACTGTTCAAAAGTTTGCGGGCACTTAGAAATGTCTTTTTTTTAAAGAAAGCTACTTTTTTGTCCATTAAAATATCATCAAATTGATCAGATTGTTGATTGATTGTTAATGTTGTAAATGACTATTGTAGCTGGAAACGGCAGATTTTTAATGGAATATCTACATAGGCACACAGATGCCCATTATCAGCAACCATCACTCCTGTGTTCCAATGGCCCGTTGTGTTAGCTAATCCAAGTTTATAATTTTAAAAGGCTAATTGATCATTAGAAAACCCTTTTGCAATTATGTTAGCACAGCTGAAAACTGTTGTGCTGCTTAAAGAAACAATACAACTGGCCTTCTTTACACTAGTTGAGTATCTGGAGCATCAGCATTTGTGGGTTCGATTACAGGCTCAAAATGGCCAGAAACCAAGACTTTCTTTTGAAACTCGTCAGTCTATTCTTGTTCTGAGAAATGAAGGCTATTCCATGTGAGAAATTGCCAAGAAACTGAAGATCTCGTACAACGCTGTGTTCTACTCCCTTCACAGAGCAGCGCAAACTGTCTCTAACCAGAATAGAAAGAGGAGTGGGAGGCCTGTGATTCACTCTGTGTGTAAGAATAGTGCTTACCATGATATTTTAATTACTACTAAGATTGTACCCCACACATCAAATGATCTAAAAGGTCCGTTAGTCGAGAAGTGAATTTCAAGCACAGATTCAACCAAAAAGACCATGCATGTTTTCCAATGCCTCGCAAAGATGGGCACCTATTGGTAGATGGGTAAAAATAAACAAAAGGAGACATTGGATATCCCTTTGAGCATGGTAAAGTTATAATTAGGCTTTGGATGTGTCACGGCCGTTAAAAGAAGAGGACCAAGGTGCAGCGTGGTAGGCGTACATTTTCTCTTTATTTGGATGCCAAACAAAACAATAAACACTACAAAACAAACCGTGAACTAAAGGCTATGTGCCCTAAACAAAGTCAACTTCCCACAAAGACAGGTGGAAAAAAGGACTACCTATGTATGGTTCTCAATCAGAGACAACGATAGACAGCAGAGAACCCTAACCGGCCAAAACATAGAAATATAAATATAGAGTATAGAATACCCACCCCAACTCACACTCTGACCAAACCAAAATAGAGACATAAACAGGATCTCTAAGGTCAGGGCGTGACAGGATGGTGTATCGATACACCCAGTCACTACAAAGATACAGGCATCCTTCCTAACTCAGATGCCAGAGAGGAAGGGAACCACTCAGGGATTTCACCATGAGGCCATGAGGCCAATGGCGATTTTAAAACGGCTTCAGAGTTTAATGGCTGTGATAGGAGAAACTGAGGATGGATCAACAACATTGTAGTTATAACACAATACTCACCTAAATGCCAGAGTGAAAAGATGGAAGCCTGTACAGAATATATATTCCAAAACATGCATCCTGTTTGCAATAAGGCACTAAAGTAAAACTGCAAAAAATGTGGCAAAAAATGTATGTACTTTATGTACTGAATACAAAGTGTTGTGTTTTGGGAAAATGCAACACAGCACATGACGGTGTACCACTCTTCATATTTTCAAGCATGGTGGTGGCTGCATCATGTTATGGGTATGCTTGTCATTGGCAAGGACTAGGGAGTTTTCTGGATAAAAAGAAACAGAATAGAGCTAAGCACATTCAAAATCCTAGAGGAAAACCTGGTTGTCTGCTTTCCAACAGACACAAAATCCCCTTTCAGTAGGACAAAAATTGAAAACACAAGGGCAAATCTACACTGTTGATTACCAAAATGACATTGAATGTTCCAAAATGGCCTAGGTACAGTTTTTAAATCTGTTTGAAAATCCATGGCAAGACTTGAAAATGGCTTTCTAGTAAACAACTAACTTGACAGAGCTTAAATAATTTTTTAAAGAATAAATGGTCAAATAATATAATAATCGGGAAGCAAATACAGGGAGTTTTTTTACCTTTATTTAACTAGGCAAGTCAGTTAAGAACAAATTCTTATTTTCAATGACGGCCTAGGAGCAGTTTTTTATATTTATTTTTTATTTCACCTTTATTTAACCAGGTAGGCAAGTTGAGAACAAGTTCTCATTTGCAACTGCGACCTGGCCAAGATAAAGCATAGCAATTCGACACATACAACAACACAGAGTTACACATGGAATAAACAAAACATAGTCAATAATACAGTAGAACAAAAGAAAACAAAAAGTCTATATACAGTGAGTGCAATTGAGGTAAGATAAGGGAGGTAAGGCAATAAATAGGCCACAGTGGCGAAGTAATTACAATATAGCTATTAAACACTGGAATGGTAGATGTGCAGAATATGAATGTGCAAGTAGAGCTACTGGGGTGCAAAGGAGCAAGATAAATAAATAAATACTGTATGGGGATGAGGTATGTAGATAGATGGGCTGTTTACAGATGGGCTATGTACAGGTGCAGTGATCTGTGAGCTGCTCTGACAGCTGGTGCTTAAAGCTAGTGTGGGAGATCTGAGTCTCCAGCTTTAGAGATTTTTGCAGTTCATTCCAGTCATTGGCAGCAGAGAACTGGAAGGAAAGACGACCAAATGAGGAATTGGCTTTGGGGGTGACCAGTAAGAAATACCTGCTGGAGCGCGTGCTACGAATGGGTGCTGCTATGGTGACCAGTAAGCTGAGATAAGGCGGGGCTTTACCTAGCAGAGACTTGTAGATAACCTGTAGCCAGTGGGTTTGGCGATGAGTATGAAGCGAGGGCCAACCAACGAGAGCGTACAGGTCGCACTGGTGGGTAGTGTATGGGGCTTTGGTGACAAAACGGATGGCACTGTGATAGACTGCATCCAGTTTGTTGAGAAGAGTGTTGGAGGCTATTTTATAGATGACTTCACCAAAGTCGAGGATTGGTAGGATGGTCAGTTTTACGAGGGTATGTTTGGCAGCATGAGTGAAGGATGCGATATAGGAAGCCAATTCTAGATTTAATTTTGGATTGGAGATGCTTAATGTAAGTCTGGAAGGAGAGTTTACAGGCTTAAGGTATTTGTAGTTGTCCATGTATTCTAAGTCAGAGCCATCCAGAGTACTGATGCTGGACGGGCGAGCAGGTGCGGGCAGCGATCGGTTGAATAGCATCGAAGGAGAGTTGTATGGCATTGAAGCTCGTCTGGAGGTTAGTTAATACAGTGTCCAACGAAGGGCCAGAAGTATACAGAATGGTGTCAACTGCGTAGCGGTGTACCAGAGAATCACCAGCAGCAAGAGCAACATCATTGATGTA
Organism: Oncorhynchus mykiss; assembly: GCF_013265735.2. Classification (NCBI taxonomy): domain Eukaryota; kingdom Metazoa; phylum Chordata; class Actinopteri; order Salmoniformes; family Salmonidae; genus Oncorhynchus; species Oncorhynchus mykiss. Next base: position 24,264,606 of record NC_048592.1, read on the forward strand.
TACAGAGAAGAGAGTCGGCCCGAGGATTGAACCCTGTAGCACCCTCATAGAGACTGCCAGAGGTCCGGACAGCAGGCCCTCCGATTTGACACACTGAACTCTATCAGAGAAGTAGTTTGAGAAACCAAGGCTGTCGAGTCTGCCAATAAGAATGTGGTGATTGACAGAGTCGACAGCCTTGGCCTGGTCGATAGATGGGCGACGATAGATGGGTGACAGTGGGTTAACTGCCTTGTCCAGGGGCAGAACGACAGATCTGTATCTTGTCAGCTCGGGGATTTGGCTCTGGGCTTCCTTGCCTGCTGTTCTGGTGTGAACTTTCTCTTTTGTACAATTATGAACACATGTAGTGTAGCCTTTTTAATAGTAGGCCTTGTGTACTCTACATCTCCACATGTGGTTGCCAACAGTTGTTTTTGAAATGGTAATCACAAAGAATAGTATATGTGATGTGATCTGACATTGTATCCTTGATGAATGCCAGTGTTTGTGTCACATTTGAAGTGACACACAGACATTTTTAGGAATAGTTGACAGCGATATCAATTTAACATGCCATGGTCATGAAAGGCAAACCTTTTTGGCAGTTTCTAAAAAGCTTCCTTTAATGCAATGTGTTGTCATAAATGTAAATTATTCATTAGAGTTATAATAGACAGGAATATCATTATATACTTTGACAATGTTGACGAAAAATCCCCAAATAAATGTTCATCTCTCCAACATTCATGCATAATTAATGGGCAGTGCCAAGAACTTCACAGAACAATATTAATCCCAATATGCAGACACTCGTTATCACTGTAATATGCAGTAATTCCTCGTACCACTTTGGAAACCAAACAGCATGCGTCTCGTATTTAAAAAAAAGCTCGGGCTCCAAAGTCGAACCCCAGAGTTTGAATTCCCTGGGTGTCGTTCTTTGTACTCTGCAGCCCTATTGACGGGCGATGTTAACTCAGTGACAGTCCTTGATTGGCTCCTTGTTCTCCTCAGGGGCTCCATTGCCATGTAAAGCCATCACAGACGTCACAAAACAGCTAGAGTTTTTTTTAGGAAGGGGACTAGAAAGTGCAGCTATAAACATATAATACAGGAATGAATTCCCTTGCTTTACTTGGTAAGTTTGTCTCCCTCTCAAACAAAATGTATTTCATCAAAGGTGCATCTGCCAAACAACGCATGAAATTACTTTTTTTGTGCAGACATTTTTTATTGAAGACTGTCAGTGTGTCCCCTGTGACTTTAAGATTGCATGAGTGATCAGAAAATATCTACTCCAAAAAAGATGCTCAATAATGTAGCTAACCACCATCAGGAGAGCCGTAAAAATGCAAAATGAAAGACAACAGAAAGACTACGTGCCACATAGACAGCAGCACGCTCAATAAAACTCCCTCAAAGGGATAGAAAGCCAGCAACATAAAAGGGGCCAACACTATTTACCATGACTTCTTGATTTGCATCTTAAAGGCAAGGTTTTTATTCACATTTAATGGGAGGAGGGGGGAAAGATGTTCTTGTCTATGAAGCACAAATAGAGTCAACGTGCCAGAGAACATCACACAGGCAAAAGTCTCATCGCGACTCCCCTCATAGATCATTCATTAGGCTCCTGGTCAACAGGTAATGCTGCAGCCTGAATCCCTGTCTGCATCCCAAATGGCACCCTATTCCCTATATAGTGCACTATAGGGCCCTGGTCAAAAGTAATGCACTTTATAGGGAATACTCTAGAGTACCATTTGGGACGCAACCATGGTGAGACCATACCGATGCCTTTGAGAGCCACCTGTTTTTCATGAGTCTCTGGTGAGCTATTTATGTCTGGCGCATTTAAAAATGTCAGGTAAATTACAGACGTCGACCTCGACCTGACGGTCATATAATGTGGGACGCGCATAATTAACTGGAGATCGTTTATTACCTTGGATAGACGCAACACAGCACTATAGCTATGAATGCGTCCCAATCGGCACCCTATTCCCTATAGTGCACTACTTCTGCCCTGGGCCCTTAGGCTTCTGGTCAAAATTAGTGTCATATGTAGGGAATAGGGATGCAGCCTGGGTGTTGATTTGTGTCTGTCTACTGTATGACGGAATTTAAATGGATGTTTGTTGATGTTGAAATTAATTCACTGTGACCTCAGGCGGTGGCCTTGCATTGATGTTTAAGATGGGTTCGGGCTACGGAGCTACAGCTACGCCATAGAAATGTTAGTGTGACTTCAAATCACTATTTTCAATACTAATTATTTTGGACCATTCATCATTGTTTTTGCAGGGGCATCTGACAACTGCCTGAAGTCATAGGGAACGAAACAATTATGCTATCTACGTTTCAGTGACATTGACTTGTGAGTGTGTGACAGAGGTTGTAGACTATAGAGGGTAGGAGGTTGACTGGCTGCCAGGCAGGATGTTCTGAGACACAGGATGCATTTGATGTGCGCCTCACTTCCTTCCAGAGTCCTTGGCTCGTTATCAATGTGCAGCAGTAGTTTCTCTGGCTCCGTCTCAAATGGCACCCAATTCCCTACATAGTGCACTACAATATACAGTAGGGAATACGGTGCTCAGTCAGGTTTTCAGCTTACTGTTGAGAGTTAGAATAATAGAATACACAATTTCTAAAATGTTGTTGTGCATAAGCAGTCACTTAATTAGTCCATGTCAGCAATTTTATTTTAGATTGTTAAGTTAGTCTAGCGGCTGGCACTGCATGTGGGTACGCAGACCCATGAGCCACTGTGGCCCCTCATGATGAGTTCGGTTCTTTTGTGGCCCCTACCCCCATCAATGATTCCCATCCCTGAGTTACAGCCTGAAGTTAAAATTGATCTATTTAATCAATTTTGAATTCAGGCTGTAACACAACAAAATGTGGAGTAAGTTCTGAAGACAATATATCTCCCTCAGGGCTCACTCACCTGGAACCTCAGAGCTCAGTGGGGAAAATACGCTTCCCTGTGTTAGATGCTAACCTTTTACAGCTCTCCTTGTATACTGATATCTACATGACTATGTATCAGACATCTGATATCTAATGAGCTAGAAATGGTTTGGATATTATAACACACTTTTATGTACGGTTAGATAAGACCAGATTTGACCTTATTCACCTTCAAACATTCATGAATGCAAATGTTAGTGTACGTACGTATGTATGTCAACAACAACAGCAGGTTGCAGTGACCTACTAATCTGTTGTAGACATAAAGTAGATTAGCCTATTACAGACAATAAAATATTACTTTTTTCAGTTTACCGTGTATATTATTATTATGTCAACTCTAGTGTGTGTTTTGTTTGAATGTCATTATCATTATCCACTATCCTGTTTTCCATGGAAACAGGCTCAACCAATGGCACATGTGTTTGAGAATGGATGGATAACACATGGTAAGAGGGAATAGCTGTTTGTGTGTGTATGTAATTGTGTGTGTGTGTGTGTACAAACACGTGTGTGTGATGTGTAAACATGTCAGAATAAAGGAAAACTATTTGGAGAGAGGAGAGGACTGTTTTGAACAGACTTTGTTATCCTCTTTTCCACCCACAAAACACAAAGCGACTTCCCCATTGAGCATCCACTGTGGAGTTGACACAATTCAGCGCACTGTATCTCCACAGGCAGGCAGAGGCAGCTAGCTGTCTGACATTTCAATGTTAAAGGAGAACTAATCTGACCGATTTGACTCTTCTTTATCTCTTATTAATGGCAATTTAGTTTATCCTCTGTATATCTGAGGTCTCCGGAAGAGTTCAGCTCATCAGGGAATCTTTTCACACAAGTCCATTTATGACATCTTTAATCTCAATAGCATCATTTATTAATAGGCATGCTCCCTCCATGTCTCCCTCCCCCTCACTTTATAGTGCCATGACACTAGACTCCCTTGAGCTTGCTCCACTGAATGTTACACCAGTTGATGGACTGCTTCTGAAACAGCAGAGCTGCATGTCCCTGGATCTTGCCTTTATGAAATCACCCCCCAGTGCACTGTGCACCACCACTGTGTCTGAATTAGTCTGGGTGCCTGCAGCTACTTCCATCTCAATAAGTATGTTGTTTATGGGCCCATAAGCAAAATTTTGCCTGCACTGCTCATTATTGCTGAGTGGGGGGAAATCCCATGAGGCCTGCCTGCCACGCAGTTAAAACAATTCATATCTCTTCTTATGGCAAATCCAAGGAAACTGATATTAAAGAGAGTTAGTGGAGCTGCTGCTTCTGCTGCTTCTCTCACCAAATGGCACCCTATTCCCTATATAATGCACTACTTTTGACCCGAGCCCATGGGATAGGGTGCCATTTGGGAAGGAGGTTCTGAGTGCCTCTAAAAAATAATAGATTCTTCGGCCCACTATGAGGACTGTGAACACTTATTAGTGTCAGCACCGTAGTTTAAATGGTTCAGTGGTTCTGCGTTATTGTTACTGTACCAATCTAAACTGTACCGAGTGAGTCGTAACACTGCGATATAAAAGAAGATGACTGGGTATCCATCCCAAAAGCAATGCACTATAAAGGGAATAGGGTGCCATTTGGGACAGAGCCTAGGTTCTAGTTTTTACATCAGTCTTCACTCATCAGACCATGTCTATATTGCCCAATAAAGGTAAAGTAACTGAACAGAATGGCTACCGAACAGCAGCACTAACTTCTGTCATCATGATTTGCTTCAAGAGGCTAGTCAAAGAACACTTCACCTGCACCCTCCCTCCCGAACACACTCAGCGCTCTCCATTTCGCCTACCACCCTGATCCAAGGACAACGCAAATGCCATTGCACAGCACACTGCCCTCAACCACCTGGACAAAAGGAATGCTCCTGTAGTCCCCTCCTGTACTCTCTGTATACCCATGACAGCATGGCCTCACACTGTTACAATTCCATCATCAAGTATGCTGACGACATGAAAATATTAGGCCTGATTACCAACAACAACGAGACGGCCTACAGGGAGGAGGTAGGACATCTGACGACGTGGTGCCAGGTAAACAACCTCTCCCTCAACGTCAGCAAAACAAAGGAGCTGATTGTGGATTTCAGAAGGAACCAGGTTGGGCAAGCCCCCATCCTCATAAACGGGGCTGCCGTGGAGATAGTCAAAAACATCAAGTTCCTCTGTGTACTCATCTCTGCCATACCACACGGACACCATGATGAAGAAGACACGGCAGTGACTCTTTAACCTCAGGAGGCGGAAGAAATTCTGCCTGTCCCCGATGGCCCTCAGTGTTCTACAGGAGCACAATCGAGAGCATACTGTTGGGCTGCATCACAGCCTAGTACAGCAACTCCACCGCCGCTGATCGCAAGGTTCTAGAGAGGGTGGTACGCTCAGCCGAATGCGCCATCTCTGCCTGCCCTCCAGGGGGGTGTAGGTGTCCTGGAGGGCAGGCAGTGATGGTGCATTCGGCTGAGCGTTCCATGCTGTGATGCAGCCCGACAGTATGCTCTCGATTGTAGAAAAGTAAAAAAGCATGTTGACTCACCCTACTTGTAGAGAAACGCCAATGCCATCCTCCTCTCTTTCATGTTGACAAAACTTTCTATTACTTTGTCATACTGTATACGCTTTTATTTTTTGTTGTCCTAAGCTACCTGGCTAAAATGCTTGTTCGCTAGCCTAACTTCCATTCATGTGCAACGTTAGCTAGTTAACATTAGCCTTCTACATCTAGCTACATGATGAACTTCCATCCTCTCAGGCCAGGGGCACAACAATGTATTAATGGTTGGATCAGAATCACCGTTATAATCATTGGTCAGTATGGAGAATTAAGTAAAACCACAAGTCCAAATCCCTATCTTCATCCAAGGCTAATTTAGGAAAGGGACAATTTTAGCTAGCTGGCTTGCTAGCCACCGGAGGACAACAACACAATGAGATGCAACAATTCAAGTTTTTCTGTCAATGACCTAATCCAAGTTGTCTTCCCTTGACACTTTTTTTTTTTTGGTGTGCCAGAACCATTTACGGTTCAGTTTAGCTCAATGCCAATTGGCAAATTCTTATACTGTTTTTGTTAAGGGAGGCCAGATGTTCGCTGGCTACAACAATGCGGCAACAATGTCATACTCATTTGGATCATAGAACATCAGATAGATTGTCTACACGTAGAGAGACAGAGTGGCTCTGTTTCACCCGCTCTAATGCTTTTTTTCTGTGAGATATATTCAGCCTCTTGCCAATTGTAGGGAAATTATGAAACACATCCATGAATACACGCCACTGGTCTCGACCTAAACTTTAAAGTAAATAAGATCATGTAGCCTAAAGTGTATTTTCTGGAAAGTGTTTGTTGGGGTCGTGTCCAGGGCCTCTGAAGTTTCGTTATGGTTTAATGGAAATGCCTCGAATGAATAAAAATAAAAAATACTAATAACAATTCCCACAGTGACTTTACGACACATTTAAGATGAGCTATCAACATCACCTGGCATCTCTCCACCTACAGAAGATTACATTTTGACCTGTATAATGTATATTGTGTAGTACATTAATACATGCAATACAACAGAGGTTACAGTGTGGCTGGATGAGGTATTTATGCCAAGTTGCTGTAAATCCCAAGAGATATAGAATTAAAATAATTGCATTTAATGAAACTTGTACATATTATTCTCATTTAATTTAGTAAATAATTGAATCCAATTCCCAGAGGTAGCCTTTAACACCACTCTCAATTTCTTTAAGAAATACAAAAGATTGTCACAAAATTATGAAATTTAGTCCACTGTCATTTTATTATCCTCAACGACTGAACCATGAAAAGGCACTGATAGGAATCTACTTAATATCGGTATAAAAGATTTAGAATTGATTGACAATACCAAGACCAAAATAATTGCCCTAAAAATAAGCAATTAATGGAGCTCACACACACTGGACTGCAAAGCACGTCGTGGCACTAATATTAGCATGTTGAGCTTTCATCAGATTTGATGTCACACTGATGGAAGTTTTCAGTTCTTGAATCTGTCTTAAATTGCACCCTATCTTCATATAGTGCACTACTTTTGACCCAGAGCCCTATGGGTCCTGGAAAAAGTAGTGCACTATATAGGGAATAGCGTGCCATTTGGGACACTGCCCTTGTCTCTAGTTGTCTAATCAAAGAACCCAATTATGGTTTTGGGCCATTCTGTGCGAACTGAACAAGTCTTCTCTTTTTGTATTTTCCTGAACTTTAACACGTTCTTTGGATGAACACATTTTCACATATATTTGACATTTATGTCTACAATTATAATTGAGAAGAAACCAATCAAGTACAATTATATTAACTTTTTTCTATTTGCACAGAATTGTTGAGTGAGTTCTCCAGTAACTTACTTCTCCATGCAGACTTACAGTTCATCCATACAGTACATGACTGAACTGAAGGAAATACAGCATAGAAAGACCATATAGAATTCATAGCTTGGCTATATAGCCCAGCTGTAAAATTACTTAGGTGTGCACTCCCATTTACCCCATTGCCCCACTAGTCCCTGGGTTGCAGTGTTACATACAGATGTTGGATCTTAATTTGAGACAGTTTGCTACAGCAGGAAAATAATCCTGCAGCAACAGGAAATGTGAATTATTATGTGGATTATAATTAATAGATATTTCTGTAGGTTTTGCTACATATTTCGTTAGGGAAAATCCCAGACCGCGTCCTCAGAGCATGCGCGGACCAGCTGGCTGGTGTGTTTACGGACATATTCAATCAATCCTTATCCCAGTCTGCTGTTCCCACATGCTTCAAGAGGGCCACCATTGTTCCTGTTCCCAAGGAAGCTAAGGTAACTGAGCTAAATGAATACCGCCCCGTAGCACTCACACTGCCCTAACCCATCTGGGCAAGAGGAATACCTATGTAAGAATGCTGTTCATCTACTACAGCTCAGCATTTAACACCATAGTACCCTCCAAACTCGTCATTAAGCTCTCATCACCATATCACCATCTTCATCACCCTATTTGAGTCAGACCCCTTGACTTTTTCCACATTTATTTTTATGTTACAGCCTTATTCTAAAATGGATATAATTGTATTATTTCCATCATCAATCTACACACAATATCCCATAATGAAAACAGTTGTTTATTTTTCAGACCCTTTAATCAGTACTTTGTTGAAGCACCTCAAGGGTATGAAAAACATGCCCACAGCATGATGCTGCCACCACCATGCTTCACTGTAGGGATGGTGCCAGTAAAAGGCACATGACAGCCCGCTTGGAGTTTGCCAAAAGGCACCTAAAGGACTCTCAGACCATGATAAACAAAATTCTCTGGTCTGATGAAACCAAGATTGAACTCTTCGGCCTGAATGCCAAGCATCACATTTGGAGGATACCTGGCACCATCCCTACGGTGAAGCATGGTGGTGGCAGCATCATGCTGTGGGGATGTTTTTCAGCGGCAGGGACTTAGAGACTAGTCAAGATTGATGGAAAGATGAATGGAGCAAAGTACAGAGAGATCCTTGATGATAACCTACTCGAGAGCGCTCAGGATGTCAGACTGAGGTGAAGGTTCACCTTCCAACAGGACAATGACCCTAAGCACACAGCCAAGACATCGCAGGAGTGGCTTCGGGACAGGTCTATGAATGTCACTGACTGGCCCAGCTAGAGCCCGATCGAACATCTCTGGAGAGACCTGAAAATAGCTGTGCATTGACGCTTGAGAGGATCTGTAGAGAAGAATAGGAGAAACTCCCCAAATACAGGTGTGCCACGCTTGTAGCATCATACCCAAGAAGACTTGAGGTGCTTCAACAAAGTACTGATTAAAGGGTCTGAATTCATGCTAGAACGTGCCAATATGATTTCGCTAGCTCTGGCTTGGCTCTGCCCCCTCCTCGCTTCATCTGCCCACTATGTCTCATTTATTCCCATTGAAATGACAGGCTGTGGTCTAGCTTGAGTTAGTCACAAAAATGTTGGGATTTGAATGTCTATATGTAACGGATGTGAAACAGCTAGCTTGGTTAGCGGTGGTGCGCGCTAAATAGCGTTTCAATCGGTTACATCACTTGCTCTGAGACCTTGAAGTAGTAGTTCCCCTTGCTCTGCAAGGGCCGCGGCTTTTGTGGAGCGATGGGTAACGATGCTTCGTGGGTGACTGTTGTTGATGTGTGCAGAGGGTCCCTGGTTCGCGCCCGGGTATGGGCGAGGGGACGGTCTAAAGTTATACTGTTACATTTATAATATTTTGAATTGCTACCAGGGGGCACCTGGAAGTGGTGTTTGTAGGTTACAATAACTTAGAATACAGGTCCACTGGACATCAGTTCAAGTAGCCTATGTAAACTACGTGCAGGTTACAGCGCGTCTCCTGTAAAATTTTATATAGATTATAAGAAATGGACAACATTTGTAGAGGGTAGATATATTTTTCGTTTAGATCAATTGTTTTATAATATGTTCAAGGCAATCAATAGGCAAAATAAATTCATGATTATCTCAGCACCTGAGTGGTTCATCGGGTACAGCCACTGAGAACAGCATACAACCCCAACCCAAGGTATGAGTTCAAATCCAACCTACTACTGTCCTTTGACGTTTTGGAAGAACTAGTAACGTTACTTTTCTAGTTACTCTGTGTGCTGTACTTGTACTGTTACTCAAGTAATTTCTGAAGGAAGTAACTTACTTTTTACTCTGTTATATTTTACCAAATCACCACATAGATTCATGTTATTATATTGTCGCTGTCAGATTTAAACCTCCTAACAAAATGTGGCGATTTTTATTTGTTTTTACATGAATCAATACTATTGGTTCCCCTTTACATCTGTATGAACTTTTCACAACCCCTTGACCAATGTACTGTATTCAAAATAGCTTGTCATCCAAACTCTTGAGACCAGTGCCTCTCAAAGTTGTCTGCCAAACCGTTTTATCTCACCACGGCTCTTGAAGTGAAGCCACTTCACACCTGAGGATATTTTGGTTCTTGGGTTCTTAGCTAGATACGATCAGAGGTAAGTTGCACTTGAATTACCTTCTGCCATTGTAATACTATATATTTATGGAGAAAGATAAGTATTTCTAAGATAATGCTGAGCGATTAACCATTTAGTTATTTTCCGTTTTTTAAACAACTAATTGACTGATGTTGGCTAAATTATTTGAATTCCATTTCATTACGTTTTTTCTGTGAGCTCAATGCGCACATGGCACAGTTTCTCTAGAGATAAATTAGATCCAGCCTGAAATGTGTGATGTAGTAGGGAGTTGTAGTTTCCAACAGGCCAATAATTTACATAGTTTTACATAGTTTAGTTAACTACAATGACCATAATGCGCACCTTCTTGTCCAGTCTGTGTTTCTTTTAGAACTATGGAAGAGAGAAGAGTGGGTGTTCCTGAGGCGATTTAGAGAGCAGCTGTTGCTTTGCCATGTATTTCTACCTGAAAATACATGATAAACTGTTAGTGATTGATAGTTGGTCTAAGGCAGTCATAAATGTATTGTCACGACTTCTGCCGAAGTCGTTGCCTCTCCTTGTTCGGCGGTGCTCGGTGGTCGACGTCACCGGTCTTCTAGCCATCATTGATCCATTTTTCATTTTCCGTTGGTTTTGTCTTGTCTTCCTACACACCTGGTTTCAATCCCATTCATTACCTGTTGTGTATTTAACCCTCTGTTTCCCCTCATGTCTTTGTCAGAGATTGTTTTATGTCAGTGTTGTTTATATGGTTGTATAGGTGCGCAACGGGTCCTCGTACCCATGTTTATTTATGCATGTACATTTAGTGTTTGGAGTATGTTTTGTGGACATATATATTAACACTCTCCTGACTTCCCTGCCACCTATACACACGACTCTGACGTATGAAATATGTAAAGATTTAATATACACACTGAAGTATTTTATTAAAGTAAATGATTAAATGATGGTTAAGTGATAAACAGTAATGGGCAGTCACTACCATCATGAGACTTAATTGTTTTATTCTGTATTGTTACAACATTCAACCCACATAATGCATAGTGCCTTTAATGTTTAAAAAAAAGAATCAACCGAAATCGAAAACAGTGATTATTTTTTGAATCATCAAACCAAAAAAAGAACAGATTTAAAAAGCACTACTCTCTCAGCACTATTCTAAGATTCTGCTGTTGAAATTGTGTTTTGAGAACAAGTGCAAATCAAATGGTTAGTTAGCTATCAGGAGTCATGGTAAGACCCAAGTGCAGACTGTGTGACGTAACAACGTTTATTGTAACCACAGGGGCAGGCAAACAACAGGTCAAGGCAGGCAGGGGTCGATAGTCCAGAGCAGAGGCCAAGGTACAGGACGGCAGGCAGGCTCAGGTCAGGCAGTGGTCGATAGTCCAGAGCAGAGGCCAAGGTACAGGACGGCAGGCAGGCTCAGGTCAGGCCGATAATCCTGAGGTGGCGCAAAGGTACAGGACAGCAGGCAGGCTCAGAGAAAAGCAGGGGTCAGGCACAGGGTCAGGACAGGCAAAAGTCAAAAACCAGGAGGACGAGGAAAAAGAGTGATTAGGGACAACCAGGCGCTGAGACAAACCGCTGCTAGGCTTGAACAAACAAGACGAACTGGCAACAGACAGACAGAAAACAAAGGTATAAATACACAGGGGATAGTGGGGAAGATGGACGACACCTGGTGGCGACAAGCACAAGGACAGGTGAAACAGATCAGGACGTGACAGTTAGCTGATTCATTCTATAAACTAGGGTACCAATTTGCCGTTATAAGATATAAAGGGGAAACATTCAATATATTTAATGAGTTGAATCAAAACCTATGTTTATGCTTTCCCATGCTTGGAGTCTTCACAGATTTGGCAAAAATCGTGTGACATAAAACACTAACTTTCTTTCCTTACATTTATGATACTGTGGTTTGTTGTTATATCATATACTAAGCATTTATCAATTAAATTACATATTGACCTTGATCCTGTGAAATTCCTGGATGTTGCTTTCAGACTCTTTTTTTATTTATTTTTTATTTCACCTTTATTTAACCAGGTAGGCAAGTTGAGAACAAGTTCTCATTTACAATTGTGACCTGGCCAAGATAAAGCAAAGCAGTTCGACACATACAACGACACAGAGTTACACATGGAGTAAAACAAACATACAGTCAATAATACAGTATAAACAAGTCTATATACGATGTGAGCAAATGAGGTGAGATAAGGGAGGTAAAGGCAAAAAGGCCATGGTGGCAAAGTAAATACAATATAGCAAGTAAAACACTGGGATGGTAGATTTGCAATGGGAGAATGTGCAAAGTAGAAAAATAATGGGGTGCAAAGGAGCAAAATAAATAAATAAATAAAATACAGTAGGGAAAGAGGTAGTTGTTTGGGCTAAATTATAGGTGGGCTATGTACAGGTGCAGTAATCTGTGAGCTGCTCTGACAGTTGGTGCTTAAAGCTAGTGAGGGAGATAAGTGTTTCCAGTTTCAGAGATGTTTGTAGTTCGTTCCAGTCATTGGCAGCAGAGAACTGGAAGGAGAGGCGGCCAAAGAAAGAATTGGTTTTGGGGGTGACTAGAGAGATATACCTGCTGGAGCGTGTGCTACAGGTGGGAGATGCAATGGTGACCAGCGAGCGTAGATAAGGGGGGACTTTACCTAGCAGGGTCTTGTAGATGACATGGAGCCAGTGGGTTTGGCGACGAGTATGAAGCGAGGGCCAGCCAACAAGAGTGTACAGGTCGCAATGGTGGGTAGTATATGGGGCTTTGATGACAAAACGGATTGCACTGTGATAGACTGCATCCAATTTGTTGAGTAGGGTATTGGAGGCTATTTTGTAAATGACATCGCCAAAGTCGAGGATTGGTAGGATGGTCAGTTTTACAAGGGTATGTTTGGCAGCATGAGTGAAGGATGCTTTGTTGCGAAATAGGAAGCCAATTCTAGATTTAACTTTGGATTGGAGATGTTTGATATGGGTCTGGAAGGAGAGTTTACAGTCTAACCAGACACCTAAGTATTTGTAGTTGTCCACGTATTCTAAGTCAGAGCCGTCCAGAGTAGTAATGTTGGACAGGCGGGTAGGTACAGGTAGCGATCAGTTGAAGAGCATGCATTTAGTTTTACTTGTATTTAAGAGCAATTGGAGGCCACGGAAGGAGAGTTGTATGGCATTGAAGCTTGCCTGGAGGGTTGTTAACACAGTGTCCAAAGAAGGGCCAGAAGTATACAGAATGGTGTCGTCTGCGTAGAGGTGGATCAGAGACTCACCAGCAGCAAGAGCGACCTCATTGATGTATACAGAGAAGAGAGTCGGTCCAAGAATTGAACCCTGTGGCACCCCCATAGAGACTGCCAGAGGTCCGGACAGCAGACCCTCCGATTTGACACACTGAACTCTATCAGAGAAGTAGTTGGTGAACCAGGCGAGGCAATCATTTGAGAAACCAAGGCTGTCCAGTCTGCCGATGAGGATGTGGTGATTGACAGAGTCGAAAGCCTTGGCCAGATCAATGAATCAATGATTACGGCTGCACAGTAATGTTTCTTATCGATGGCGGTTAAGATATCATTTAGGACCTTGAGCGTGGCTGGGGTGCACCCATGACCAGCTCTGAAACCAGATTGCATAGCAGAGAAGGTATGGTGAGATTCGAAATGGTCGGTAATCTGTTTGTTGACTTGGCTTTCGAAGACCTTAGAAAGGCATGGTAGGATAGATATAGGTCTGTAGCAGTTTGGGTCAAGAGTGTCACCCCCTTTGAAGAGGGGGATGACCGCAGCTGCTTTCCAATCTTTGGGAATCTCAGACGACACGAAAGAGAGGTTGAACAGGCTAGTAATAGGGGTGGCAACAATTTTGGCAGATAATTTTAGAAAGAAAGGGTCCAGATTGTCAAGCCCGGCTGATTTGTAGGGGTCCAGATTTTGCAGCTCATTCAGAACATCAGCTGAGCAGATTTGGGAGAAGGAGAAATGGGGAAGGCTTGGGCGAGTTGTTGTGGGGGGTGCAGTGCTGTTGACCGGGGTAGGAGTAGCCAGGTGGAAAGCATGGCCAGCCGTAGAAAAATGCTTATTGAAATTCTCAATTATGGTGGATTTATCAGTGGTGACAGTGTTTCCTATCTTCAGTGCAGTGGGCAGCTGGGAGAAGGTGTTCTTATTCTCCATGGACTTTACAGTGTCCCAGAACTTTTTTGAGTTAGTGTTGCAGGAAGCAAATTTCTGCTTGAAAAAGCTAGCCTTGGCTTTTCTAACTGCCTGTGTATAATGGTTTCTAGCTTCCCTGAACAGCTGCATATCACGGGGGCTGTTCGATGCTAATGCAGAACGCCATAGGATGTTTTTGTGTTGGTTAAGGGCAGTCAGGTCTGGGGAGAACCAAGGGCTGTATTTGTTCCTGGTTAAAAAAAATTGAATGGGGCATGTTTATTTAAGATGGTTAGGAAGGCATTTTTAAAAAATATCCAGGCATCCTCTACTGACGGGATGAGATCAATATCCTTCCAGGATACCCCGGCCAGGTCGATTAGAAAGGCCTGCTCGCTGAAGTGTTTCAGGGAGCGTTTTACAGTGATGAGTGGAGGTCGTTTGACCGCTGACCCATTACGGATGCAGGCAATGAGGCAGTGATCGCTGAGATCTTGGTTGAAAACAGCAGAGGTGTATTTAGAGGGCAAGTTGGTTAGGATGATATCTATGAGGGTGCCCGTGTTCAAGGCTTTGGGGAGGTACCTGGTAGGTTCATTGATAATTTGTGTGAGGTTGAGGGCATCAAGTTTAGATTGTAGGATGGCTGGGGTGTTAAGCATGTTCCAGTTTAGGTCGCCTAGCAGCACAAGCTCTGAAGATAGATGGGGGGCAATCAGTTCACATATGGTGTCCAGAGCACAGCTGGGGGCAGAGGGTGGTCTATAGCAGGCGGCAACGGTGAGAGACTTGTTTTTAGAGAGGTGGATTTTTAAAAGTAGAAGTTCAAATTGTTTGGGTACAGACCTGGATAGTAGGACAGAACTCTGCAGGCTATCTTTGCAGTAGATTGCAACACCGCCCCCTTTGGCAGTTCTATCTTGTCTGAAAATGTTGTAGTTTGGAATTAAAATGTCTGAATTTTTGGTGGTCTTCCTAAGCCAGGATTCAGACACAGCTAGAACATCCGGGTTGGCAGAGTGTGCTAAAGCAGTGAATAGAACAAACTTAGGGAGGAGGCTTCTAATGTTAACATGCATGAAACCAAGGCTATTACGGTTACAGAAGTCGTCAAAAGAGAGCGCCTGGGGAATAGGAGTGGAGCTAGGCACTGCAGGGCCTGGATTCACCTCTACATCGCCAGAGGAACAGAGTAGGAGTAGAATAAGGGTGTTCGTATGGAGATCTCATAAGTGTACTGTATAATGTCTGTGATTGCAAAATCAAAACTTCAAACAGAAAGAGTAACTTTAAGATGATTAATAAAACAAACATCGATACTGTCATTAAGGGGGTTCTTCAATAGTGATGCATAATAGTTGTTTGATTGGGGACAATTATTGCACAACATCAGCTGATTCAGGAAAGGATTTTTCGGAATGACAGTCAAGAGGATAAAGAGCTTGTGTGATACTGGACTCAATTTAACAACAGCCAAAGTGTGGGAATAAATGTTGATCTCGAGAATTGACAGAACATTTTGGTGTCTATGTCATTACTGCAGTCAAGATAATTATCCTACTTCGTGGACAGCATTAAATCAAGATTCCCGAGGTAAGATTATGGTCCGTGTAGCTTTTGATCATTTGCTCCGTTTTAACTCGAAAGACAATCAGGAATGTGAAAACGGTATGTCCATTCGTCTTTGAGTATAATAAAAAATTGTATTGCTTGTTTTTTTGTTTTTGTATATAAAACGAAAAAACAACTTTATATTTTGATGTTCAAATGTGGGTGGGGTTAAATGTGGAGTGCCTGATCAAGTGCACGGCCAACACTTCCTGTCCTTTCAAAGTAGTAGGTCACCCTTCTAACCACATTCTATGAATCTATTATCTATTAATGAATTGATTAATACCTGCCCATACTGTGCCACAGTGCCAAGATAAGGTAAGCTTTCTCAATTTCTGCATAAGATTTAGTGTGTATTGACACACACACACACACTGCTTGAAGAATTTACTGATTCAAATTATTTTATTATTGGTTATTATTATTGCAAATGATTTTGGTTGACAGAACCCATTGTATTATATTATTGTATTAAATTATTATATCAATTATTACAAAATATAGAAATACTGTTGTTTATGTTTTTCATTCTTCTGGAAAATTTAGCATGGTTATAAATGATAGAGAAGTTGACTAAAGCACAAACAGACATGGCTACTAGGCATGACAAAGGAAAATGCAGTGTCCATGTTTCATGTGACAATTTGAATGACATGATGATTTGTTGTTGCTAGGAGTTATGGTCTCATTGTGCTTATCTAGACTACACATGTGAAGCTGCAAGAAAACCATATTTAAATGCATTTAAATGTTGACCCTGATGTTTCTCACATTGAGCCCTTTATTCATTGAAAGACCCAGCTATCTAGAATTGGGTTAAGGTTAGGAAAAGGGTTAAGGTTAGGAATTGGGTTAAGGTTAGGAATTGGGTTAAGGTTAGGAAAAGGGTTAGGGTTAGGAAAAGGGTTAGGGTTAGTTAAAATGCACAAAAACACATGTTTTATTCCATGTTGAAAGTGTCTGGTTTACATACTAGTAACATGATTGATAGTGACATTTCTGCATTGATTATTGTTTGACTGTTAAAACTGTTAATTCTGAACACAACATTTTACATCACATTTGGTGTAAATCTTTTTCAACATCACTTGGAGTAAATCTTTTCAACATCGCATGTACTTGAAATGTTATTGTGAAATACATTTTCATGAATACTGTTGAACTTGTAAAATGATTCCAATGTCTCGAGTACCATTTACCTTTTTATGAAATCGTGCACATATTCAGTCAACATTGAAAGACTAATTGAAACTGTACAGCCTATGGACTTTGTTTGATGTCAGTCTTCATTAGAGAGTGCCTGTGCTGGGGGACATCTGCAAGGTGGTGCTGGCAGGCTTTAATAATAAATGAATGTCAAATCAATTGTACTAAGTTAGTGTCCTATTTGTTTTCTGTCACAGTTTACCATAAGGTGTAAATAATTACCAAACAAAATTTGTAACTAGTACTTAAGTAGTTTTTGGACAGGATACTTTGTTACTCTTACTTGAGTAGGCTCATTTTACTTGAGTGAATTACAATCTAAGTAACAATACTTTTACTTAAATACAGATTTTCAGGACTCTACCCACCACTGAAAATTATACATAGCTTAGCTATCAAACATTGGCCAGCATCCACACTGGAGGAAAGTTTATCATTCTACAGTCGACCTACCTCTGTCAATCAACTTTTGCCCCAAATCATCTTATCAATTTAACCTGGGAAACACAAACAATATATTAGCGTTTTTTATTGCCTTTCAATAATCACATAATGAAATGTAACAGGTCGCGTACCACATTTTGTAAAAAATGTAGTCTGTTGGAATATAATCAAATAACAAGGGGCCTATTACAACCATCGATGGCACTAGGTTATCGCAAATTGATGTCTCGTTAAACCATCAATATGCACTAAATTCACCCGCACAGCTGATCTCTAAAAATGTGAGTCGGGCCTCCCGGGTGGCGCAGTGGTTAAGGGCGCTGTACTGCAGCGCCAGCTGTGCCATCAGAGTCCCTGGGTTCGCGCCCAGGCTCTGTTGTAACCGGCCGCGACTGGGAGGTCCGTGGGGCGATGCACAATTGGCCTAGCGTTGTCTGGGTTAGGGAGGGCTTGGTCGGTAGGGATGTCCTTGTCTCATTGCGCACCAGCGACTCCTGTGGCGGGCCGGGCGCAGTGTGTGCTAACCAAGGTTGCCAGGTGCACGGTGTTTCCTCCGACACATTGGTGCGGCTGGCTTCCGGGTTGGATGCGCGCTGTGTTAAGAAGCAGTGCGGCTTGGTTGGGTTGTGTAGAAAGATACATTTGTATGTGTTCATCAAATCAAATCAAATCAAATGTATTTATATAGCCCTTCGTACATCAGCTGATATCTCAAAGTGCTGTACAGAAACCCAGCCTAAACCCCAAACAGCAAGCAATGCAGGTGTAGAAGCACGGTGGCTAGGAAAAACTCCCTAGAAAGGCCAAAACCTAGGAAGAAACCTAGAGAGGAACCAGGCTATGTGGGATGGCCAGTCCTCTTCTGGCTGTGCCGGGTGGAGATTATAACAGAACATGGCCAAGATGTTCAAATGTTCATAAATGACCAGCATGGTCGAATAATAATAAGGCAGAACAGTTTAAACTGGAGCAGCAGCACGGTCAGGTGGACTGGGGACAGCAAGGAGTCATCATGTCAGGTATTCCTGGGGCATGGTCTTAGGGCTCAGGTCCTCCGAGAGAGAGAAAGAAAGAGAGAATTAGAGAGAGCATATGTGGGATGGCCAGTCCTCTTCTGGCTGTGCCGGGTGGAGATTATAACAGAACATGGCCAAGATGTTCAAATGTTCATAAATGACCAGCATGGTCAAATAATAATAAGGCAGAACAGTTGAAACTGGAGCAGCAGCACGGCCAGGTGGACTGGGGACAGCAAGGAGTCATCATGTCAGGTAGTCCTGGGGCATGGTCCTAGGGCTCAGGTCCTCCGAGAGACAGAAAGAAAGAGAGAAGGAGAGAATTAGAGAACGCACACTTAGATTCACACAGGACACCGAATAGGACAGGAGAAGTACTCCAGATATAACAAACTGACCCTAGCCCCCCGACACATAAACTACTGCAGCATAAATACTGGAGGCTGAGACAGGAGGGGTCAGGAGCCCATTTGGGTAAACTCCCTCTTTACCTCTGTAGTCTGGTCTCCTTCACCACCAGCAGTTACCATACCCGGTCTGCTAGGTGGTTGCTACTTAAAGTCCCCAGGACATTCACAGTATTAGGCAAGACTGCCTTCTCTTCTTGTGCACCAGACACATGGAATAGTCTACAGTCCATGCTTCATCTAGATATGTTAGTGCCACTGAAGGAATTTAAAATATTGATGGGAGACTCTGTTACAGAGGAGTGTAAATGTTTTTTAGGTTGGATCATGTTGTTGTATTGTATTGTTGTATGTTTTAATTATGTAATGTATTGATTGTTTCTGCCTTCTTGGCCAGGTCTCCATTGAAAAAGAGACTCTGGGTCTCAATGGGCTTTTCCTGGTTAAATAGGTTAAAGGTTAAATAAAAATAAGCAGAGTACCACTCAACTATGCATTGTCTTTACATTACATCCTGTGTTGGAAGTTAACACACTTTGTTATAGTCTACCTTTTGTATTTCACACATTGACTCAGTATCAACATAAGTCACCAGGTACTTTTGATGTTGGCAATGGTATGTGATCAAAACCAAGTGTAGAGGCTGTTTGTCGGAAGGTGGACAGTGAGAGGCGATGAGAGGCGTTGGGGGGAGTGAATTGTGTCAAGGCAGGCTATCCCCTTGAGTCATGCAGTTACCCATGATGCCTTCCTTAGTTATGATACCCCAATGAGCTCATTTATGATGAGCTCACCATCTCTGTCTCTTCTCTTTACACTTTCAAGTCCAAGACATTTTAAAAGGGGCAATCAGTGATTGGTACAGTATATCAATTTTAGGATTTTTAAATGAATGATATATAGCAATTGCACTTGAAGAATATAACTTATTAATGCATAATGAGCTCAGTTCAACTATCATAGCCCATCAGAGCCTCAAACCTTATCTTAAAAATACAGTGCATTCGGAAAGTATTCAGACCACTTTACTTTTTCCACATTTTGTTACTATAGCCTTATTCTAAAATTGATTAAATCATTTTTCCCCTCATCAAGCTACACACAATGCCCCATAAACAAAAACAGAAACACCTTATTTCCATAATTAATCAGACCCTTTGCTATGAGACTCGAAATGGAGCTCAGGTGCATCCTGTTTCCTTTGATCATCCTTGAGATGTTTCTACAACTTGATTGGAGTCCACCTGTGGTAAATGAAATTGATTGGACATGATTTGAAAAGGCACACACCTGTCTATATAAGGTCCCACAGTTGACAGTGCATGTCAGAGCAAAGAACAAGCCATGAGGTTGAAGGAATAGACCGTAGAGCTCTGAGACAGGATTGTGTAGAGACACAGATCTGGGGATGGGTAACAAAACATGTCTGCAGCATTGAAGGTCCCCAAGAACACAGTGGCCTCCATCATTCTTAAATGGAAGAAGTTTGGAACCACCAAGACTCTTCCTAGAGCTGGCAAACTGAGCAATCTGGGGAGAAGGGCCTTGGTCAGGGAGGTCTCTGATAGAGCTCCAGAGTTCCTCTGTGGAGATGGGAGAATCTTCCAGAAGGACAACTATCTCTGCAGCACTCCACCAATCAGACCTTTATGGTAGTGTTCTGATGGAAGCCACTCCTCAGTAAAAGGCACATGACAGTCCACTTGGAGTTTGCCAAAAGGCACCTAAAGGATTCTGACTATGAGAAACAAGATTCTCTTGTCTGATGAAACCAAGATTAAAATATTTGATCTGAATGCCAAGCGTCACGTCCGGAGGCAACCTGGCACCATCCCCACGGTGAATTATGTTGGTGGCAGCATCATAATGTGGGGATGTTTTTCAGCAGCATGGACTGGGAGACTAGTCAGGATTGAGGAAAAGATGAACAGGGAAAAGTACATAGAGTTCCGTGATGAAAAGGACAACAACCCTTAACACACAGCCAAGACAACGCAGGAATGGCTTCGGGACAAGTCTCTGTTCTTGATCGGCCCAGCCAGAGCCCGGACTTGAACATGATTGGAAAATCTCTGGAGAGGCTTGAAAATAGCTGTGCATTGACGCTCCCCATCCAACCTGACACAGCTTGAGACGATCTGCAGAGAAGAATGGGAGAAACTCCCCAAACTCCCCTTCTCTGCTTAATTAAAGGCATACATTTCTCTCTCACTTTTCTACATGAACAACGAACAGTTCATTCTCCACAGTGATGCTGGCTGCTTCCATAAAAACACAGTAGTGATAAAATGAGTCACTGAACTGTCTCATTACGCACACCTGATTCCAATTCCCCTGATTAGTAATTCTATGTATGTGCTCTCTGTTCACCATTGTCTTGTTGGTTATTGTTCCCATGTCTATTGGTCTTGTGAGTACCTGTGCTTTGTTGTTTTGGCTTTCGTGTGCGTGTATTGTGTACTCGTTATTACCTGTCTCGTCCCGTGTATTTATTAGAGGTTTAACCTCGCTCTTTTGTTTGGGTTACATCCCTGTGTTTTTGTATACGTGTTTGTTTTGGGCTTCGCCCCTGTGCCTTTTCTTGGCATGTTGTATTTTTGGGTGGAGATTAAAACCCCCTATTACGTATTCCTGCGCCTGTCTCCAATCATTTATACAATGTGACAGTCTCTGTGCTTCGCTTTGCTGGCGTTCCTCAAGGAACCATGTCCTTGGAGTGTTAACATTTACATATTGCTTGTTATATGTAGCAATAGACTGACTGGCTTTTCACAACTCTTGGGACGCTGTCAAAAACAGTACATCAAATCCACTAGAGTGTCTTATGTCTTGCATTGATAGATTTGTCTCATATTGGTCAACATTTAGGCTTAGTTTGGGTGGTTAACTAATGACTAGTCAGTCCCTAATAGCTTGTGTGTGCCTGAGTCTAATTGGATGAACATTCAAGGCTAATTAACTATCAATTAACAGGTAATGAATTAGATACATATTCATGAAGCCATGGTCAATTAGCTTGTAATAAATATTTAGTAAGATGTTAGACGTCCCATATCCTAAAGTAATATTAACTGTTCGCTGTTGGTTGTCTTTGGGGATTCACTTCATTTATTTCCACAATAAAAATCTGCCCAAAGATGCATCCGAAATGGCACCCTATTCCCTATATAGGGCACTACTTTTGACCAGTTCCCTATTATCCCTGGTCAAAAGGAGCACACTATATGGGGAATAGGGTGCCATTGTGGCCAATTGATAGGCCTTTCTGTGTGATCACCCTGTAAATGCCAGCAGTCTTATTTGTCCTGACAGATCTATAACCCAGCTGCTTTATGAAAGATTGACTGTGTTAGTCGGTAGCAGCTGGAACTCAGGGAACATTTGAATGGAGCAGCTTTGGCTGAGAAGACGTCGATTTGGATCACAGACAGACAGGCTGTTATTGGAAGACACTCCAGTAGTCAAATCACAGCAACATACTGTATATGAGGTGACATACTGTAGAGCAATAGGCTGTGATGCTATATCTAATAGATTAAAGTAGCTACCTGCAAAACCTACAGTAGATGACAACAATTCTAAGACAACTTTGATTGATAGCTTCTGAAATAATTATTCATTCACAGCGACTCACTATTTAAATATTCCTTGTAATCTTTTTGGTGTTTTGAAAATTAATTTGTCAACCTTTTATTGTGCTCCAGTTTAAGCGGGACTTTTATTTGTGTATCTCTGTATACAGCTAGCCTGCGTTTTGAGTCCCATAGCTGTTGTTGGCTTACAGGGTTTCTATGGCAACAACGGGATGCACTCATGCTGGATTCCACCCAGCTGAGACCCTACTGTGTAGAACCTCAGGGGAATGGTGGGAGGGAAGGTGCGAGGAATGTAGGGTGGAAGAGAACACGGAAGACATGCAGAGGAATCTGTGTATTAATTATGTTAAGGCCTTGCAACGTTCAATAACTTCACTCTAAGGTATTGACAAATAACAGACTCTGTGTTTAACTGAAATGAAACAGAACAGAAAACCATAGAAGCAAACATACTGTAGGAAACACACTTTTTCCAGCACAAATATATATAATAGTCATACAATAAAATAATGAATACTATAAATAGTACATTAAAAGGTGAAAAATGTATTTCCAGAAAATATTTATACAATACCGGTGTAAGATTTTAATTTGATAACACTTTTGTTGCTAAGAATTTTCCTGCCCTGCAGGAAATGCAGACGAGCTTCATGATTCACATGAATTCATTGAAAATCTGCACTAAAACACATGTTTATATTAACCATGTTGCACTTTTCATGTAGCCTAATTTTGGCCAGCTATTAGCCTAACCACCGATCAAGAAGGATTATTTTTCTGTCATATTAATGGTCAAATTAAGATCCTGCATCTGTACCTACATCTTGGGCAATAATGCTCAAGATGAATCTAACAGGTATCTAAATTGAAATGCTCAGATAATGCTTTAAACTTGGGCATAGAAATAGGCCTACAGTGTATCAAGCGTCATTATAGCTAGACAGTCAGTTTACAGGCATGGCACATGAATCAGGCCAGTTGCCCTTTCTGTTTCTGTCTCATAAACGTGAAGGTCAACACAAACAGCCAATATAGACATAAATGGGTCATATATTGTAACAAGGCCGAGGGGTCCGAGTAAATATGACCACCAGGTTCAGGATGAATTCCCAAAGGATCCACTCTCACAGCCTCCTTTATTGGACACTTTTATGACAACGGCAGGCTTGGTCATTGGCAGGTGTGGATTGCCCTTAATGGTTAATGGTAAGCTGCTGGTATGGAAATAAAATAGTATAGAATAGCCTTCGGCTCGCATGACATTTATAGTAGAGCAAGCCAGCCATGAATGTATGATGCGAATGGCCTTACCCAGGACGGACATTGCACTGTGCATTCCCAGCCCCCATCCAATCCTGCCCGGCCAGCAGCCCAAGGGAGAGACAAAGATAATAATTGGCTCCAGTTTATCGTTGACTACATTGTCTATCCCACATTTGATCTATTAATTGACCCCAAACAGCACCAGCACAAAGGGGGTCATTCTCAAAAAGGCAGTGATCTCTTCCATGAAACATCCCTCTGGAGTTAGGTCCTATCAACAGCTTAATCAAGTGTGTGTGTGTGTGTCCATGTGTGGTGGGGGGGTTAGTCGCTTTTTAATGCTTTCATTCATCGCCATGGATGATATCATCTAGATTTGGAGAGGCAGTGTGAGGCGGTTTCTTTATTCTTTACATTTTAAAGTGATAGTTTGTGATTTTGGCAATGAGGACATTTATCTACTTCCCTAGAGTCAGTTTAACTCGCAGATACCATTGTTTTGTTAGGCCTAGCTGCATTCTGTTTGAAGGAAGTTGCTAACTGGCGTTAGCGCATTGACTAGAAGTCTATGGGAACAACGAGCGTGTTTCCAGTCATTGCACTAACGCTAGTAAGCATTGGCACATGCAAAATTACCTCTAACTTCCTTCATACTGGACACAGATACATATACATTTTATCCTCATTGCCAAAATCCCAAACTATCCCTTTAAATCTAGTCTTGATTGGAGGGATAGATGTTTAGGAGAGAGAGAGACATGGAGAGATCGAATGAAAGAGAGAACGGGTTCCTTTCTTGCCTAGGGACCCCCACCCCAGGCAAACCGTCAACCCACGTGTCTTGTCATCAAGTGAATGATAATGAAAAGGAGAAGTAATCAACATTTTTAAATGAATGAGTATTAGCTGGAAATTTAACTCCATTTCTCCTTTTGTGAAGGGCCGATTCAGACCTTGGAAATGTCTCATCTCTTATGCACACCTTTTCCATGCACCTCTACTACACTGTTGGAGCTCAGAACACAAGACCTCCACTACACTGTTGGAGCTCAGAACACAAGAACTTCACTACACTGTTGGAGCTCGGAACACAAGACCTCTACTACACTGTTGGAGCTCAGAACACAAGAACTTCACTACACTGTTGGAGCTCAGAACACAAGACCTCCACTACACTGTTGGAGCACGGAACACAAGACCTCCACTACACTGTTGGAGCTCGGAACACAAGAACTTCACTACACTGTTGGAGCTTGGAACACAAGAACTTCACTACACTGTTGGAGCTCGGAACACAAGAACTTCACTACACTGTTGGAGCTCGGAACACAAGACCTCCACTACACTGTTGGAGCTCGGGAACACAAGACCTCCACTACACTGTTGGAGCTAGGAACACAAGACCTTCACTACACTGTTGGAGCTCGGAACACAAGACCTCTACTACACTGTTGGAGCTCGGAACACAAGACCTCCACTACACTGTTGGAGCTCAGAACACAAGACCTTCACTACACTGTTGGAGCTCGGAACACAAGACCTCTACTACACTGTTGGAGCTCAGAACACAAGACCTTCACTACACTGTTGGAGCTCGGAACACAAGACCTCCACTACACTGTTGGAGCTCGGAACACAAGACCTCCACTACACTGTTGGAGCTCGGAACACAAGACCTCCACTACACTGTTGGAGCTCGGAACACAAGACCTCCACTACACTGTTGGAGCTCAGAACACAAGACCTCCACTACACTGTTGGAGCTCGGAACACAAGACCTCCACTACACTGTTGGAGCTCGGAACACGAACTTCACTACACTGTTGGAGCTCGGAACACAACACCTCCACTACACTGTTGGAGCTCAGAACACAAGACCTCCACTACACTGTTGGAGCTCGGAACACAAGACCTCCACCACACTGTTGGAGCTCGGAACACAAGAACTTCACTACACTGTTGGAGCTTGGAACACAAGAACTTCACTACACTGTTGGAGCTCGGAACACAAGAACTTCACTACACTGTTGGAGCTCGGAACACAAGACCTCCACTACACTGTTGGAGCTCGGGAACACAAGACCTCCACTACACTGTTGGAGCTAGGAACACAAGACCTTCACTACACTGTTGGAGCTCGGAACACAAGACCTCTACTACACTGTTGGAGCTCGGAACACAAGACCTCCACTACACTGTTGGAGCTCAGAACACAAGACCTTCACTACACTGTTGGAGCTCGGAACACAAGACCTCCACTACACTGTTGGAGCTCAGAACACAAGACCTCCACTACACTGTTGGAGCTCGGAACACGAACTTCACTACACTGTTGGAGCTCGGAACACAAGAACTTCACTACACTGTTGGAGCTCGGAACACAAGACCTCCACTACACTGTTGGAGCTCAGAACACAAGACCTTCACTACACTGTTGGAGCTCGGAACACAATACCTCCACTACACTGTTGGAGCTCAGAACACAAGACCTTCACTACACTGTTGGAGCTCAGAACACAATACCTCCACTACACTGTTGGAGCTCAGAACACAAGACCTCCACTACACTGTTGGAGCTCGGAACACAAGACCTCCACTACACTGTTGGAGCTCAGAACACAAGACCTTCACTACACTGTTGGAGCTCGGAACACAAGACGTCTACTACACTGTTGGAGCTCGGAACACAAGACCTCCACTACACTGTTGGAGCTCGGAACACAAGAACTTCACTACACTGTTGGAGCTCGGAACACAAGACCTCCACTACACTGTTGGAGCTCAGAACACAAGACCTCCACTACACTGTTGGAGCTCGGAACACAAGACCTCCACTACACTGTTGGAGCTCGGAACACGAACTTCACTACACTGTTGGAGCTCAGAACACAAGACCTCCACTACACTGTTGGAGCTCAGAACACAAGACCTCCACTACACTGTTGGAGCTCGGAACACAAGACCTCCACTACACTGTTGGAGCTCGGAACACGAACTTCACTACACTGTTGGAGCTCGGAACACAAGAACTTCACTACACTGTTGGAGCTCGGAACACAAGACCTCCACTACACTGTTGGAGCTCAGAACACAAGACCTTCACTACACTGTTGGAGCTCGGAACACAAGACCTCCACTACACTGTTGGAGCTCAGAACACAAGACCTTCACTACACTGTTGGAGCTCGGAACACAAGACCTCCACTACACTGTTGGAGCTCAGAACACAAGACCTTCACTACACTGTTGGAGCTCAGAACACAATACCTCCACTACACTGTTGGAGCTCAGAACACAAGACCTCCACTACACTGTTGGAGCTCGGAACACAAGACCTCCACTACACTGTTGGAGCTCAGAACACAAGACCTTCACTACACTGTTGGAGCTCGGAACACAAGACGTCTACTACACTGTTGGAGCTCGGAACACAAGACCTCCACTACACTGTTGGAGCTCGGGAACACAAGACCTCCACTACACTGTTGGAGCTAGGAACACAAGACCTTCACTACACTGTTGGAGCTCGGAACACAAGACCTCTACTACACTGTTGGAGCTCAGAACACAAGACCTCCACTACACTGTTGGAGCTCAGAACACAAGACCTCCACTACACTGTTGGAGCTCGGGAACACAAGACCTCCACTACACTGTTGGAGCTAGGAACACAAGACCTTCACTACACTGTTGGAGCTCGGAACACAAGACCTCTACTACACTGTTGGAGCTCAGAACACAAGACCTCCACTACACTGTTGGAGCTCAGAACACAAGACCTCCACTACACTGTTGGAGCTCAGAACACAAAAACTTCACTACACTGTTGGAGCTCGGAACACAAGACCTCTACTTCACTGTTGGAGCTCAGAACACAAGAACTTCACTACACTGTTGGAGCTCAGAACACAAGACCTCCACTACACTGTTGGAGCTCGGAACACAAGACCTCCACTACACTGTTGGAGCTCGGAACACAAGAACTTCACTACACTGTTGGAGCTTGGAACACAAGAACTTCACTACACTGTTGGAGCTCGGAACACAAGAACTTCACTACACTGTTGGAGCTCGGAACACAAGACCTCCACTACACTGTTGGAGCTCGGGAACACAAGACCTCCACTACACTGTTGGAGCTAGGAACACAAGACCTTCACTACACTGTTGGAGCTCGGAAC
The DNA here is from genome assembly GCF_013265735.2 of Oncorhynchus mykiss. Taxonomy (NCBI): domain Eukaryota; kingdom Metazoa; phylum Chordata; class Actinopteri; order Salmoniformes; family Salmonidae; genus Oncorhynchus; species Oncorhynchus mykiss. Next base: position 24,292,450 of record NC_048592.1, read on the forward strand.
ACAAGACCTCTACTACACTGTTGGAGCTCGGAACACAAGACCTCCACTACACTGTTGGAGCTCAGAACACAAGACCTTCACTACACTGTTGGAGCTCGGAACACAAGACCTCTACTACACTGTTGGAGCTCAGAACACAAGACCTCCACTACACTGTTGGAGCTCAGAACACAAGACCTCCACTACACTGTTGGAGCTCGGAACACAAGACCTCCACTACACTGTTGGAGCTCGGAACACGAACTTCACTACACTGTTGGAGCTCGGAACACAAGACCTCCACTACACTGTTGGAGCTCAGAACACAAGACCTCCACTACACTGTTGGAGCTCGGAACACAAGACCTCCACCACACTGTTGGAGCTCGGAACACAAGAACTTCACTACACTGTTGGAGCTTGGAACACAAGAACTTCACTACACTGTTGGAGCTCGGAACACAAGAACTTCACTACACTGTTGGAGCTCGGAACACAAGACCTCCACTACACTGTTGGAGCTCGGGAACACAAGACCTCCACTACACTGTTGGAGCTAGGAACACAAGACCTTCACTACACTGTTGGAGCTCGGAACACAAGACCTCTACTACACTGTTGGAGCTCGGAACACAAGACCTCCACTACACTGTTGGAGCTCAGAACACAAGACCTTCACTACACTGTTGGAGCTCGGAACACAAGACCTCCACTACACTGTTGGAGCTCAGAACACAAGACCTCCACTACACTGTTGGAGCTCGGAACACGAACTTCACTACACTGTTGGAGCTCGGAACACAAGAACTTCACTACACTGTTGGAGCTCGGAACACAAGACCTCCACTACACTGTTGGAGCTCAGAACACAAGACCTTCACTACACTGTTGGAGCTCGGAACACAAGACCTCTACTACACTGTTGGAGCTCAGAACACAAGACCTTCACTACACTGTTGGAGCTCGGAACACAATACCTCCACTACACTGTTGGAGCTCAGAACACAAGACCTTCACTACACTGTTGGAGCTCAGAACACAATACCTCCACTACACTGTTGGAGCTCAGAACACAAGACCTCCACTACACTGTTGGAGCTCGGAACACAAGACCTCCACTACACTGTTGGAGCTCAGAACACAAGACCTTCACTACACTGTTGGAGCTCGGAACACAAGACGTCTACTACACTGTTGGAGCTCCGAACACAAGACCTCCACTACACTGTTGGAGCTCGGAACACAAGAACTTCACTACACTGTTGGAGCTCGGAACACAAGACCTCCACTACACTGTTGGAGCTCAGAACACAAGACCTCCACTACACTGTTGGAGCTCGGAACACAAGACCTCCACTACACTGTTGGAGCTCGGAACACGAACTTCACTACACTGTTGGAGCTCAGAACACAAGACCTCTACTACACTGTTGGAGCTCAGAACACAAGACCTCCACTACACTGTTGGAGCTCGGAACACAAGACCTCCACTACACTGTTGGAGCTCGGAACACGAACTTCACTACACTGTTGGAGCTCGGAACACAAGAACTTCACTACACTGTTGGAGCTCGGAACACAAGACCTCCACTACACTGTTGGAGCTCAGAACACAAGACCTTCACTACACTGTTGGAGCTCGGAACACAAGACCTCCACTACACTGTTGGAGCTCAGAACACAAGTCCTTCACTACACTGTTGGAGCTCGGAACACAAGACCTCCACTACACTGTTGGAGCTCAGAACACAAGACCTTCACTACACTGTTGGAGCTCAGAACACAATACCTCCACTACACTGTTGGAGCTCAGAACACAAGACCTCCACTACACTGTTGGAGCTCGGAACACAAGACCTCCACTACACTGTTGGAGCTCAGAACACAAGACCTTCACTACACTGTTGGAGCTCGGAACACAAGACGTCTACTACACTGTTGGAGCTCGGAACACAAGACCTCCACTACACTGTTGGAGCTTGGAACACAAGAACTTCACTACACTGTTGGAGCTCGGAACACAAGACCTCCACTACACTGTTGGAGCTCGGGAACACAAGACCTCCACTACACTGTTGGAGATAGGAACACAAGACCTTCACTACACTGTTGGAGCTCGGAACACAAGACCTCTACTACACTGTTGGAGCTCAGAACACAAGACCTCCACTACACTGTTGGAGCTCAGAACACAAGACCTCCACTACACTGTTGGAGCTCGGAACACAAGACCTCCACTACACTGTTGGAGCTAGGAACACAAGACCTCCACTACACTGTTGGAGCTCGGAACACAAGACCTCCACTACACTGTTGGAGCTCAGAACACAAGACCTTCACTACACTGTTGGAGCTCGGAACACAAGACCTCTACTACACTGTTGGAGCTCAGAACACAAGACCTCCACTACACTGTTGGAGCTCAGAACACAAGACCTCCACTACACTGTTGGAGCTCGGAACACAAGACCTCCACTACACTGTTGGAGCTCGGAACACGAACTTCACTACACTGTTGGAGCTCGGAACACAAGACCTTCACTACACTGTTGGAGCTCAGAACACAAGACCTTCACTACACTGTTGGAGCTCGGAAACAAGACCTCCACTACACTGTTGGAGCTCGGAACACAAGACCTCCACTACACTGTTGGAGCTCGGAACACAAGACCTCCACTACACTGTTGGAGCTCGGAACACGAACTTCACTACACTGTTGGAGCTCGGAACACAAGACCTTCACTACACTGTTGGAGCTCAGAACACAAGACCTTCACTACACTGTTGGAGCTCGGAACACAAGACCTCCACTACACTGTTGGAGCTCGGAACACAAGACCTCCACTACACTGTTGGAGCTCGGGAACACAAGACCTCCACTACACTGTTGGAGCTAGGAACACAAGACCTTCACTACACTGTTGGAGCTCGGAACACAAGACCTCTACTACACTGTTGGAGCTCAGAACACAAGACCTCCACTACACTGTTGGAGCTCAGAACACAAGACCTCCACTACACTGTTGGAGCTCGGAACACAAGACCTCCACTACACTGTTGGAGCTAGGAACACAAGACCTCCACTACACTGTTGGAGCTCGGAACACAAGACCTCCACTACACTGTTGGAGCTCAGAACACAAGACCTTCACTACACTGTTGGAGCTCGGAACACAAGACCTCTACTACACTGTTGGAGCTCAGAACACAAGACCTCCACTACACTGTTGGAGCTCAGAACACAAGACCTCCACTACACTGTTGGAGCTCGGAACACAAGACCTCCACTACACTGTTGGAGCTCGGAACACGAACTTCACTACACTGTTGGAGCTCGGAACACAAGACCTTCACTACACTGTTGGAGCTCAGAACACAAGACCTTCACTACACTGTTGGAGCTCGGAAACAAGACCTCCACTACACTGTTGGAGCTCGGAACACAAGACCTCCACTACACTGTTGGAGCTCGGAACACAAGACCTCCACTACACTGTTGGAGCTCGGAACACGAACTTCACTACACTGTTGGAGCTCGGAACACAAGACCTTCACTACACTGTTGGAGCTCAGAACACAAGACCTTCACTACACTGTTGGAGCTCGGAACACAAGACCTCCACTACACTGTTGGAGCTCGGAACACAAGACCTCCACTACACTGTTGGAGCTCGGAACACAAGACCTCCACTACACTGTTGGAGCTCAGAACACAAGAACTTCACTACACTGTTGGAGCAAGGAACACAAGACCTTCACTACACTGTTGGAGCTAGGAACACAATACCTTCACTACACTGTTGGAGCTAGGAACACAAGACCTTCACTACACTGTTGGAGCTTGGAACACAAGAACTTCACTACACTGTTGGAGCTCGGAACACAAAACCTCCACTACACTGTTGGAGCTCGGGAACACAAGACCTTCACTACACTGTTGGAGCTCGGAACACAAGAACTTCACTACACCCGCAATAAAAATCTGTTAAATATAAGTATGTGACCAATAAAATTTGATTTTATTTAGTTGGAATTCGGACTTCTGCAGGTGCGTAGGGGCTTTGCAGGTGTGGTTCACTTGCGCGCACTGCATAAATGTAAGTCAACCACTGAAAACCCTCCCACTTGCTGACCAACAGATTTTCTCAAGTTTTCATTCGATACAGTTTTCAGTACATCCATTTCAATTTGCTGTAGCTTTAATTAGAATGTTCATGACAGACTAGAATATATGAAGAGAACGGTTCAGATTATTAGGGATCAATTAAAGAACTCTATGTAGGCCTAAATACACGCATATTCATCTCATTTTCAGCACCAATAGGTAGATAAAAAAATTATTGAATATTATTTAGGTTTAGGAAAGTATTTGTGAATCAAAAATACAGTGGTTTGATTCGTCCAGAAAGTTGCTATGTTCAATTGTTCAATCCGTGAAATATTGGACGGTGAGAAAAGTGTACAATAGGGGTTGAACAGAAGTCCTTTAAATCTACCCTAATAATCCTCACTAATCAGAGAACTGTGGTGACAAAGGTTCAGTCGCTGTGAACCATGCACCAAGCTCCAGGTTTTAACTGCTACATATGTTCTGTGCTCCATAACGATTCAAATAGGCTAAATGTCCCAAATTATTGTGCAACAAATGGAATAGTGTACTGTTTGGGATGTAGACCTCTTGTTTACAGCAATGCTGCTTTTGTTTTCTCCTCCTGTCGCTATCTGTGGGGGAGGACGACGCATCGGGGTAAACATTCAACCTTGACCCAACCGTGTCTTAATCATAAAATCAGCTCCACAAAGGAAGAGATGTGAATAGATAACAGCATTCTTTATGAGTACTGTCTGTAGTGCAGTGCAGTGTGTGGGGTATTGAAGGTTAGCAAACTCAGAGGTTGTTGAGTGTGTGCTACTTTTTTCAGATGTTCTTTTTGCAACAGCTGCAAATCTTTTCACTTGGTCTCCCATTTTCTTTATTCTGACATAAAGTGTATTTTGGGGTTACTTTTTCTAGCTCTGCTGTCCTTAATATAGCAGAAAACAACACTATATTCAACCAGTTTTTATCATAATACATTTGGAAAGTGTACAGCTTCTGAACGCAAACGCACCTTGGTTCTGACTGTTGGACGTGAACGTCTTGTGATGATGACAAATTAGGCTACATGACAGAACCACAGTACTCAGTCATTAGGAGAGAGTAGGGTAAGTTGAACCAAAGGGGTAAGTTGAGACACGCATGTTTCTAGGAAACCATACACAAAATGTACCATTTGTCCAAATAATTAGGAAAAGGATACAATTTCATGGAATCTGTGAAGGAAGAAACCACATAGAAAAAGTGGTAGTAAAAAACAACAACACTTTTCGCCAAGTCAAATTCATTTATTGTGTTAGAGGTTTCATGATGCTTGTATCTCAACCAAATTAAATAGTTTTAAGATGGTTCTATACATCAGTTGGAGTCTCCATAAACTTCAATATGAGGTCCTAAACCAAGCATGAAATGCATCCTTGTAGCTGTGTGGGCTAATATAGTCAAAATGTTTGCCTCTGGGTAAGTTGAGACAATGGTTTAGCCAATGCGGCAAGTTAAGCAAATCTAAGTGTTTTCTTTCCAGGCGTAATGCAAGGCATTATCGCTGTGATATGAGGTAACAACAGGGCCTGGCCTTCGTTAAAAGTGTTTTAAAAAGCACAAAGCGTTTGTTAGGCGTTAAGCCTGTGTTCATAGTTGCTTAAAATGATTAAAAAACAAAAAATAAATAAAGATACACATTGTTTAAAAAAGGTAGTGGTGGCCTCCCAAATGGCATAGTGGTCTAAGGCGCTGCATCACAGTGTCGAGGAGCCACTGCAGCCTCTGGTTTGATCCCAGGCTGTTACAGCCGGCCGTGACCGGGAGTCCCATGGGATGTCACACGATTGGCCCGAGTTTGGCCAGGGGGATATCCTTGTCTCATCGTGCTCTAACGACTCCTTGTGGTGGAACGGGTGCCTGCAGGCTGACTTTGGTTGTCAGTTAGATGGTGTTTCCTCCGACACATTGGTGAGGCTGGCTTCCAGGTTAAGCGAGCAGTGTGTCAAGAAGCAGTACGACTTGGCAGGTCATGTTTCGGAGGAGACTCTCGACCTTTGTCTCTCCCAAGTCCGTTGGGGGGGGGTCGCAGTGATGAGACAAGATTGTAACTACCAATTGGATATCACTGAAAAAGTGGGTAAAATATATATATTTTGTAAAAGGTAGTGGTAATATATAATTCAGTACAGACATTTGTAAGTGGCTTAACTTCCCCTGTCCCGCGAAGCGACTTACACCATACCATACCCAGGGTAAGTTGTGCCAAGTGACAAGCTATGTTTTGAAATTCTGATTATATGTAGACATCTTTGTTAGAAAGAATACTATATCTCCCATGACAGAGTGATGCTGAATGTAAAAAAAAAAAAAAAACATGTCTCAACTTACTAGAATCTACCCTAAAGAACATTTCACAGGCAGTTGGGAAATCATAATTTAGAGATTACCCTAGCTCTGTGTCCTCTGTTGGTGATTTTGACTGTGATCTCTTTGGTTCTTACAGCACCATGTGCATTGTTGATGACCATGCCCTCTTCTTTTTCCTGTTGATATTAGTTTTGTTGTGTTCAATTATCCTCTTACGCTTTAGTTTAGACAGAAAGCAGAAGACACAAACATTAATGTCATATTTAGAAATCTGTAGGCTCAGACACCAGCTGGTTGAACTCTTCTCCAAAGTATACACCGGAAGAGTGGAGAACATTATTTGGTGTTATTAGCTAGAGAAAGCTAAAGTCCTTTTTCATTGTCTCAAATCTAGACTGGCTCCAAATCAAATATTTCATTACTAAGCAGACCACAATAAGCACACCTTGCAAGGGTCTGGAGGAAAGTCCCACAGGAGAGTCTTGATATGAAAACACAAACATTGACAAAATCCTCACTGTTCGTGTGTTATTACTCTCATAAACGGCTCATGTTGCAGCAAAATGTCAGATTTGACCAGTCTGGGGATAAGCAGGATTTGAATAATGTTTTGTGTCAGCTGCTGGCCCAATAATTTACCAACACAAGTCCATTCCCCTCAGGGGAGGAAAGTGCTGTACTTCACTAACAACCCCCCTCTTACCGTACCTTGTGCTGTTTTCAACTGAGAGGGAAGGAGACCAATTTACTGCATTTCACAAGCTGTCATTTGAAGCTTAATATCAAAACCCAGGCACTTACTTCTGTTTTTATGCTTGACAGTCATGTCTTTGTTCACAATTGAGTATTTTTGATATATCATGTGGGATTTAGTCACCTTTATTGGATCAAAATAAGCAAATACAGTGATTCGAGGAGTACAATCACAAAAATATATAGGAAGTAAAACAGTTCTAAGAAATATATATATATATATTATATATATTTCAGAAATGTTCACAACCATAAAACCTTCTAAATCCGTAATACACCATGGAAAATGTACAGATAACCCACTATAGTAATCACATGCATGTGTAAATTGACCTGAAAACACACTATGTGATGTGGGTGAAAAGTGTTACAGTAAACTATGACATAGAAAATAAATGGAGCAGCAAGAGCTGCTCTGGCATTGCTGTTATATAATTAGTGTGTCAAGCTCAGGGCCTAGGGGACTAAAATAGTGCTGTCGCCTCGCTTAGAGTGGTAGAAGCTTACTATAACATGGGGTTAACAGTGTCAGTCAGGCCTGGGAGAAAGTTCTCAAATCAGACGCAGCTTATAGACCCAAAATCCGTTAGTAAGGAGACGTCGTTCACAGAACAAGGCTATTTTACAGCTACAGTATGTTCCCTCCCTTGTAATCACATTTTGAATGAACAGGCCACTATGGCCTACTGCGTTTGGATCAGATCCTTACCTCAAAAAATGTCATTGAGATACATTTTCTCCTGCTACTCACACTGTTCAAAAACACTGTTCGGTCAAAAGGGAATCACTGTCAGAGGGAAGCACCGCCACCATGGAATCATCAGGCAAAACAAATTCTACCTCTCAGGTATTCATTCAAAGAAATACAAAATTGAATCTTGTCTTTATCCATTTGATAAATACATTCATAAAATATTTGAATAATTCTGGTCTTAATGTATATCTTTTTTTACAACCAAATCTCTATTTGTGATGTAAATGTGCATGTTATAGAAGGGTCCAGACAACTTTTTCTGTGATTTCACGTTTTCACTTCCTTATCCTGGTTCTGTAGTATGGGGGATCCGAAAAAAACATGAACAAGGCCTCCAAAAACACCAAAATACATAATTTTAGAAACTGCAAATCTCTCAGTATAGTGATACAGTTCTCTAGATGTTGTACACATTAAATTGTGTCATTCCACAACGTTATATTCCATTTTCTTTTGCGACTTGAATGATACCTCTCCGTCCAGTTTGCAGGTTACTGCCAAGATAAAGAAAACACTTGAGGGATAGCAGAGCAGAAGAGAGAGCCCAACTAAACAACAAATCTGTCTCCCTCAAGCAGGTGGCGTGTTTTTGTTGTTTTGCCCACCAAGCAAGGAGCTTTTGTATAGAGGTCATTGAGAGACTCGATTTTGGTCAACAACAAAAATTAAAGGCTTATTTGCTATGTGAGGTTTATTGATCAAATTGTTTTTTAATGCTTAAGTTGTTACAAATGTACTGATATAAGTAGGACACATGACATGCCGTCAACTTTGGAAAAAAACACTTTATATCGGAGTTGTCTTGAGATGACTATGGTTATACATGGCATGAGGATAGTAGCATAGCATCTCTTTCCATTGAATACAGGCGATTGACGTCAACAACCCTCATCGAATAGTAAAAAAAGGATTACAATCATGAGATGTATCCACCAAACCAGAGAAAGGATAGGCGGGAGCTAGACAGCCCGCCCTGTTGCTTTGTGGACAATGACTCCCATTATTAGGGTGGAGAGACATGTGTCTTGTTAGTATATCCATAATCTTTAGGGATACAAAATATATATAATATATAAAATATATTTAAGGAGGACGCATGACTCCACCTTCGCCTCTCCTGAGCCCTTTGGGGAGTTGCAGCAATGAGACATGATCGAAAAAGGGGGATAAAATGCACACACACAAAAATCTACATGTTGGTGTTTCCTTTGTTTTGGCAGTAACCTGTAGCAGCAGACTGGACGAGCCATGCAAAAGGGAATATAACATTGCGGATAAAGTTTGGAATGACACAACTTCATGTGTACAACATCTAGCGACCTGCAGCATTATACTGAGAGCTTTGACATTTCTAAAAGGACGTTTTTAGTTGTTTTTGAAGATGTTTTTTCAGGGCCCCCATAATACACAATGAGGATGAGGATGTAATTTTCTGTTTGGGATAAGTTTCTCGAAAAGTTATAAAATCACAAAAAAGGTGGGTGTACCCTTCTATAACATTTACATCAAAAAATAGAGATTTGGTTGTAAAACAGAAAAGTCAATCAAATGTCATAGTTTAGTACTGTGCACTCCCCTCCTTACAGTCTGCATTTTTGCCAAGCACTGAGAACTCCATCATAGTGCACTTGTCAGATAGCTAACATTGCTGCTCATTTGATTTAGTTCGCAACAGTAGACTTGTATAGCTTACCTGTATATAGGCTATAAATTTGCTTCACACACCCCATGCATGGTAGCCTTTTGAAAAACCTGTTCAAATAACAGTATGTTTAAATAGTAGGCCAATGTTTTGTGCTCTGGGGCCTCTGCATTCTTTCCTTTTCCTCCTTCATTGTGAGTGTCAAAAGGCCACGCCAGATGATGAATGAGTATGTGAAAAAAAAGAATAACATGGGTGTGTATCACACAACTTTTTCTCTCAATTACTTATGTTGGCTGGTAGCCAAAGTGCACATTTAGCCAGTTACGTAAAATACAGATAAGTTGGTATAATGTTAGATAGAGCCAGGGAGCTGCATATTATTGACACTTAGAAGTGACAGCATCGTCATTATATACCTACTTAACATGTCTTACTGTCCAGACAATGTGCCTTGTAAGAATCTGACAGCGAGTGGGTAATCCACCTCTACCATCCGTTCTATTGGCCAACGTGTAATCACTGGAGAATGAACTGGATGAGCTCCTTTCCAGACTATCCTACCAACAAGACATTAAAAACTGTAATATCTTATGTTTCACCAAGTCGTGGCTGAACGACGATATGGATAACATACAGCTGTCTGGGTTTTTAGTGCATTGGCAAGATAAAACAGCTGTCTCCGGTAACACAAGGAGTGGCTATTGGCTAGTGTCTATTTGTGAATAACAGTTGGTGCACAAAATCTAATATTAAGGAAGTCGCTGGGTTTTGCTCGCCTGAGGTAGAGTAGCGTAGCACCACTTGTTATCGGCATATTCAACAGCGTTTAAGAAATATATTACCTTCAACAGTGATATCTTGTGATCAAGCCATCAATGTTTTGTGATATTGGCATCGTAAAAATGTTAGCTAACGGGTTAGCAATTAGCATGTTTGACATTTCAGAGGAAAAACTACTACTATCAGCTTTTTGATAAGTCAAAAAAGAGACACCAACCTCGTATCCAAAGTGTTTACTAGATAGTTGACTAGTTGGCAAGATTTCCAGTAAAAAAAAAATATTTGCCTGAAGTCCGTACAAAGTTAGATATTAAATTATGTGTGGTCTGTCACGCAGTTGAATTTTACAATATAAAGCGTGTCCCACAAAATGTGTATGTGTTACTTTTTTGAAAACTCTCAAAACCTAACTTAACTTACATGAATTGCAATGAAAATTGGTGGTCAGCTAGCAGAAGGATGTCTTTAGTCGCAAAACGTACTGGTATTTTCCAGTCCATTTAAATGTTGAGTTTGAGATGATTTAATCCTCATCGAGTGGAGGGGATTTCCGATGTCGGGGGAAAATTTGTTATTTCATGATAAGCTGTAGACCATACTATTTACCAAGAGAGTTTTCATCTATATTTTTTGTAGCTGTCTATTTACCACCCTAAACCAATGCTGGCACTAAGACCACACTCAACTAGCTGTATAAGGCCATTAACAAACAAGAATATGCTTATCCAGAGGCGGCGCTCCTAGTGGCCAGGGACTTTAATGCAGGGAAACTTAAATCTGTTTTGCCTAATTTCAACCAGCATGTTACATGTGCAACCAGAGGAAAAAAAAACTCTAGACCGCCTGTACTCCACACACAGAGACACGTACAAAGCTCTCCCTCGCCCTCTATTTAGCAAATCTGACCATAACTCTATCATCCTGATTCCTGCTTCCAAGCAAAAACTAAAGCAGGAAGAACCAGTGACTCGCTCAATACGGAAGTGGTCAGACGACGCGGATGCTAAGCTACAGGACTGTTTTGCTAGCATAGACTGGAATATGTTCCCGGATTCTTCTTTCGGCATTGAGGAGTACGCCACATCAGTCACAGGCTTCATCGATAAGTGCATCGATGACGTCGTCCCAACAGTGACCGTATGTACATACCCCAACCAGAAGCCATGGATTACAGGCAACATCCGCACCGAGATAAAGGATAGAGCTGCCGCTTTCAAGGAGCAGGACTCTAACCCGGATGCTTATAAGAAATCCCGCTCCACCCTCCGACGAACCATCAAACAGGCAAAGCGGCAACACAGGACTAAGATTGAATCCGACTACAACGACTCTGACACTCGTCGGATGTGGCAGGGCTTGCAAACTATTATGGACTATAAAGGGAAGCACAGCCGCGAGCTGCCAAGTGACGCAAGCCTTCCAGATGAGCTAAATGACTTCCATTCTCGCATCGAGGCAAGCAACACTGAAGCATGCATGAGAGCACCAGCTGTTCCGGACAACTGCGGGATCACGCTCTCCGTAGCCAATGTGAGTAAGACCTTCAAACAGGTCAACATTCACAAAGCTGCAGGGCCAGACGGATTAACAGGATGTGTACTCCGAGCATGCGCTGACCAACTAGCAAGTGTCTTCACTGACATTTTCAACCTCTCCCTGACCGAATCTGTAATACCAACATGTTTCAAGCAGACCACCATAGTCCCTGTGCACAAGGACACAAGGTAACCTGCCCAAATGACTACAGATCTGTAGCACTCACGTCTGTAACCATGAAGTGCTTTGAAAGGCTGGTAATGACTCACATAAACACCATTTTCCCAGAAAGCCTAGAACCACTTCAATTTACAGACCGCCCCAACAGATCCACAGATGACGCAATCTCAATTGCACTCCACACTGCCCTTTCCCACCTAGACAAAAGGACCACCTACGTGAGAATGCTGTTCATTAACTACAGCTCAGCATTCCACACCATAGTGCCCTCAAAGCTCATCACTAAGCTAAGGACCCTGGGACTAAACACCTCTCTCTGCAACTGGATCCTGGACTTCCTGACAGGCCGCCCCCAGGTGGTGAGGGTAGAAAACAAAACACTTGCCAAGCTGATCCTCAACACGGGGGCCCCTCAGGGGTGCGTGCTCAGTCCCCTCCTGTACTCCCTGTCCACCCAGGACTGCATGGCCAAGCACGACTCTAACACCATCATTAAGTTTGCTGACAACACAACAGTAGTAGGCCTGATCACCCGCAACGATGAGACAGCCTTTAGGGAGGAGATCAGAGAACTGGCAGTGTGGTGGCAGAATAACAAAAGGCCCACATTAACATCGACAGGACGGAAGTGGAGCAGGTCAAGAGTTTCAAGTTACTTGGTGTCCACATCACCAACAAACTATCATGGTCCAAACACACCAAGACAGTTGTGAAGAGGGCACAACATCACCTTTTCCCTCTCAGTAGACTGAAAAGATTTGGCATGCGCCCTCAGATCCTCAAAAAGTTATGCAGCTGCACCAGCAAGAGCATTCTGACTGGTTGCATCACTGCCAGGTATGGCAAATGCCCGGCCTCTGACCGCAAGGCACTACAGAGGTGTTGCGTGCGGCCCAGTACATCACTGGGGGTCAAGCTTCTTGCCATCCAGGACATCTATACCAAGTGGTGTCAGAGGAAGGTCCTATTTTTACTCTGCTGCTGCTCTCTGTTTGTTACCTATGCATAATCACTTTACTTCTAACTACATGTACATATTACCTCAATTACCTCGATTAACTTGTGCCCCCACACATTGACTCTGTACCGGTACCTCCTGTATGTAACGTTGTTATTGTTGCTTTTCCTTTTTCTTTTTCTTTTTTCTTTCTTTTTTTCTTCAGTTATTTTAGTAAATACTTTCTTAACACTTATTTTTCTTAAAACTGCGTTGTTGGTTAAGGGCTTGTAAGTAGACATTTCACACTAAGGTCTACCTGTTTACCTGTTGCATACATGTGACAAGTTCAACTATTTGATGTGATAGAGTAGGTTGTTATTTCAGGGTGGAGTCTGGATCTTCATCCCAAACGACACCCTATGGACTATCAAGGGAATAGGGTGCCGTTGGGGGTGCAGCCTGGGGCATATACCAAAATAAATAAATAACATTCTTGATCTCCTTGCATGCATAGACTGGTTTGACACAGGTCATTAGCCTAAAAATGTTGAAAACAACCTTTAATAACTTTGCAGTTGAGCCTAGTGAGCCAAATTAAATATATTTATTTTACAAGTGTTCACTTCTCGGCATGGTTTTCCTTTCAACAGTTACATGTATAGCTGAGCTTAGTATAGCTGATCTTATTAGAGCTGAGTTTAGTATAGCTGAGCTTATTAGAGATGAGTTTAGTATAGCTGAGCTTATTAGAGCTGAGTTTAGTATAGCTGAGCTTAGTATGTTGATACTGTCTGAATGAACCCCCCCAGAATAGCCATATATCGTAACTTATGGAGCCTTATTGGAATTCCTTACAAGAGAGTAATGTAGATGAAAAGGGATGCATTTCTCAATAGGAGTTCCTTCTCTGAGTCTGATAAGTTCTCTGTGAGAGAGAGATCTAGAAGCCAATGACTATGAATCATTGTTATACTCAGGAGCATGGTGAAAGAAATGTTGCCCTCGTCAGTATTATGCAATACTAAGAGGGTAAACACGACCACATAGAAAGGATCGTTTGTCTAGCTGGCATGTATTCATGAAATAGAGATCGTACAGAACTAAAATAATAGGCATTGGTAGAAATACCAAACCTTTATGCTGTTTTAAGTTTATTTGCCAGTGGTAGTCATCATACACACTATGAAACCATGAAAAATGTCATGGTAAAGGCTCGGATATTTTCCAGGTCAGATCATGTGGTCAGGAAAAGCTCATTGCCCTAGTTAGGATCTAGGATATTCCAGCTCTCTGTGAGGACTAAACTTGACTCTGAGAATGGACATGGTGGTCAAAGTGAATTGGAATGACAACAGATGTGTGGATGCTCTCAAAAATGTTGGGTCAATAGTAACCCAGCACTGGATCACTATAGTACATACCTAATCCTGGGTTATTTTGACCCAGCACTGTTGGGTTACATGAATGACCTAACACTTTGGGTTACATGAATGACCTAACACTTTGGGTTACATGAATGACCTAACACTTTGGGTTACATGAATGACCTAACACTTTGGGTTACATGAATGACCTAACACTTTGGGTTACATGAATGACCTAACACTTTGGGTTACATGAATGACCTAACACTTTGGGTTACATGAATGACCTAACACTTTGGGTTACTTGATTTACACAAAAATGTGGTTATTTTGACCCAGCAGTGGGTTGCATTTCACTCTTTTGCTGGGTTATTGTTATTAATGTATTTCTGACCCAGCAGTGGGTTATTTCTTACTTTATTGCTGGGTCATTTTTTTCTACCTTCTCTCTATTACAGAATCTGTTAATTTTCTAAAGGTACCAATATTTGAACAATAACAATCAATGCTACAACGTTACTTCACAGTCTATGAAATTATTAAAATGACATGGCCAATCATGACAAATTGTAGATAAAATACTAAATGTTTATTTTCAGATATTAATTTCAGCTACAAAATGAAGTTATGCAAAAGATAAACAACAAATAAGGAACACACAAATGAACCAACACTTTAGAAGCAGAATCCATTTTTGTACAATCACAGCAGACCGACCAATTAGAGCTGGGGAACAGGGCAGAAGAAAAGTACAAACTTTACCATCTACTCCCCCAACCCCTGCCAGGTATCAATTTTCAAGATGAATTCATGTAAAACAACAACAACGAAACATAATGTTTTCTGCTCCAGAGCCTGCCCACTCACAATGTTGACTGTCAGGGAGTAGAGGCGATTGTCCCCGAGAGTCAGAACAAAGGGATGGGGTCTCTTGTTCTTTTGGTCACTTGGCGGAGATATTCAGCCATATTAGTTCCAGCCTGGGGATTAGAGAATATGATTATAAAATGTTGTACAATAATCAAGACACTCATTACACTATGGCGCAAGCCTGCACACACACACACACACACACACACGTTAATCTGCATTGAGATGAGTCAAGCCACTTTGTGAGTGGTTTACAGCACGCTTTGGGAAGAGTACTGAAATAGCCTACTCAAGTAGAAGTACTGTAACTGACTGAAAAAATAAATAAAAAGTACAACTAACTTGGAAAAGCTACTCAATTACAGTAGCGATACATTATGACTTTTGGGCCTCATCAATTCTTGGGCGGGCAGTCTTCTTTCCAACTCGTTACACTGGTGGTGGGAAAAACACTCTCAGGATCATGCTGTCTTTAAGGGGCAAAGACATAAGGTTTTAGGGGACAGACAAAATAAACGTGAATTAACATTTGAGTAACTACTTTCATTTCAATTTGTAGCTGCCTGCATTCGGTACTGTTGGTGGGATAAGTACTCTCAGGGCCATGCAGCCTCTAGTATCTGGGCAGTGGGTGACAAAGACATAACATTAACAGATTAAGTGGAGAGTCAAAATTGATAGCCTAAACTTGGATGAACAATTGAGACACGCCTTCGTTTCTGTATAACGTTAAAGTAACTGTCTGCATCCAGACTGAGACTAGCTAGCCAGCTAGGTATCTAACTCAGAAACAATTAGCTAGGATATAAAAACATACAGTAACTGAACCACCATTAAAGCATGAGTTATACGCTTGCCCACTAACATAAACTCACCCCTTTCCGTACAAATGTGCGCAACCGCAACATTCAAACGAGGCTACAAAGAAAACTAATGGGACTGTAGAGACTGTGTTGACGTCAAAATCGGGGGTGTGAACTGGGTTTCTATTCAAGCATTGATCAACATGTTAATGGCTCTATAGTATTGGAGAAAAGTTGAAAAAACTGACCCTCCGTTACATCTTGACGTGTCATGTCGTACCGTACAGCACGCATAAAGCAACTATTTCTGTCTTACAATCTCTCTCCACCAGGTGTAGCACTTCTGTCATCCTTTAAAAACAAGAAATGGACAGTGACGGGGGTAAGGGGGTAAGGGGGGGATACCTAGTCATTTTTTCATCATCATTGCATGCGATCATCATTCTCAAAGCCGCTGTTTACTTCTAAGATCACTTCAGCACCGCCCTAAAAACCAGATTCAAATTCAACACAAACCTTCAAATAGGTATGTAATGACACATTATATAAACTCTTTATAGTGTTTTATTTATATCTTAGGTGATAAGTTGGACAGATCGAGTGAAAAAAAGCAATTTTCCCACACAACATCTCTCCTTCTCACTATCACGCATTAGTTTCGCTTCCCCACCCGCCATTTTTTAAAAGACCCGACGGGGATCATTGCCTGCTTGAATTATACAGAAATGGGCAGCGTTTAGGTCATGTAATTGATTATGTTGGAAAGGGGAGAAATTGTGCTTTACAATAGTATTGACATTACAATTGATCTGTATTAGTATTACGTTTTTGGGGCACTAAAATAAGGGCAATTGTACGGACCAAGGCGATGTACGAGTTTACGTTAGCAATAACCATGTTAAATTAATTCAGAGACAAGGAATAGGCCTAGCTAGCTTAGTAAAATCTATAGCTAGCTTGCTGGTCTTAGCTAGCCAAACCATGCAATAAACCTAGTTTGAGCTAGCTACCTAGCTAAGCTAAGTTATCTAGATAGCAACCTGATGTGAAACAATACACCACACAGTAACACCCTGACGTTGCTAGCTAACTAGCCAAACTTCAACAAAAATCTAAAATGTTTGCTACCACAGAGCACAGGAAAATAGCTTGCTTGAGCTAGTATGCTTGGGGTTGTTTGCTAGCTAAACTTATCCAAAATCAATGACTGAGATAATATAGAATTATGATAGCTATCTAGGTCATTTATTCCTGAATAAATAATTAGTCATGTTAGCTAGCTAGCTTTTTACTCATCACTTTTGATCAGCCACAAGCCTTGCCCATTTGTCCAGCTAAAAGTAGCTAATTCCACTCAGACTTGATACACAGCTGCAACAATCCTCATTCACGAGTTTGCCTGATCACTTTGATCTTCTGGATTTGGCGGGAGAAGTTACCCACCCATTGGGTCATATCTCAATAACCCAACATCAATAACCCAATATTAATAACCCAACCTTGCTATTTTTAAAGAAAATAACCCAACTAAGTGACCAAATGCCTGCAATCCAGGGTCATCCAAACAACCCAGCATTTTTTTTTTTTTAGTAATTCCGCTAGTTCCACTATTGGACATTTCCCTTATCCAATTAAGCTGGCAGTTCATTTGTTTTTGTCTTTTCTCTCTGTCTGGTTTTTCAACATTTGTAATGAAGGATATTGTTCTCCTACTGCATTGGTTCCCAACCAGGGGTTCTAGGAGTCCTGGGGGTACTTGGCCTATTCACAGGGGGTACTTGAGAAGACTCATGAGACCATGGGCCTACTGGTAAAATGCACATGAGTGGATCATTCAGGTGTACTTTGGGCAGAGCAAAATTCAGTTGTTGGCACAGTAACCGAAAAAGGTTGGGAACCACTGACCTACCGTCAGTGTTTAGGCAACCATGCTGCTCCCAGTTAGTGGAATTTCCACCAACCACTTAAGGACCCTTGGCTAGCCTTTACTGAAAAGGCCATGTACACAGAGGTTATGTCCCAAATGGCTCCCAACCTTTGACCAGGGCCCATATGTCGGCTCAATCAGAAGTTATTTCAAGTGCGCTATAGCGGTGAACTTCAACACTATAGCGCAGCTATAGAAGGGGGAAAACATATTTGAAAGACAATCTGGTGTTATACAAGGTATAAGACTCAAACCAGATTCAAGAAAAAAATGTGCACATGCCAAAACTCCATTCACGGTCTGTGTATGCTACATTTGTTGTGCACGACAATGATGCCATTCTTTCTGATGTTTTTGCTCTTACACTCTGAGATTTAGTAACTACAGTGCCTTCAGAAGGTATTCATAACCCTTGACGTATTCCTCATTTTGTTGTGTTATGGCCTGAATTTTAAATTCATTAAATATATTTTGTCTCCCATCTACACACAATAACCCATAATGAAAGAGTGAAAACATGTTTTTAGATTTGATTGAAAATGTATTGAAAATTAAGAATCTGAAATATCTAATTCATGTAAGTATTCACATCCCTGAGTCAATACCTTGTAGAAGCACATTTGGCAGTGATTACAACTGTGAGTCTTTCTAGGTAAGTCTCTAAGAGCTTTCCACATCTAGATTATGCAACATTTGCCCATTATTCTTATTATTCAAATTGGTTGTTGATCATTACTAGACAACCATTTTCAGATTTTGCCATAGATTTTCAAGTAGATTTAAGTCAAAATTGTAACTTGGCCACTCAGGACCATTCACTGTCTTCTTGGTAAACAACTCCAGTGTAGATTTGGCCTTGTGTTTTAGGTTATTGTGCTGATGAAAGATGAATTCATCTCCCAGTGTCTGGTGGAAAGCAGACTGAACCAGGTTTTCCTCTAGGATTTTGCATGTGTTAGCTTCATTCTGTTTCTTTTTTATCCTGAAAAACTTCCCAGTCCTTAACAGTTACAAGCATACCCATATCACGATGCAGCCACCACTGTGCTTGAAAAGAGTGGTACTCGGTAATGTGTTGTATTGGATTTGCCCCAAACATAACACTTTGTATTTAGGACAAAAAGTGAATTGCTTTTCAATTTTTTTTGCAGTATTACTTTAGTGCCTTGTTGCAAACAAGATGCATGTTTTGGAATATTTTTATTCTGTACAGGCTTCCTTTTTTTCACTCTGTCAATTATGTTAGTATTATGGAGTATCAAAAATGTTGTTGATCCATCCTCAGTTTTCTCCTATCACAGCCATTAAACTCTGTAACTGTTTTAAAGTCACCAATGGCCTCATGGTGAAATCCCTGAGCAGTGTCCTTCCTCTCTGGCATCTGAGTTAGGAAGGATGCCTACACCATCCATAGTGTCATGAATATCTTCACCAATCTCCATGATTTTCAATGTCTGCTTAAAAACAAAAATCCCTATATTTTGTGATTGAATATGTGTTTTTGAAATTTACTGCTCGACTAAGGGACCTTACAGATAATTCTATGTGTGGGGTATAGAGATGATGTAGTCATTCAAAAATAATTGTAAACACTATTATTGAGCACAGAGTTAGTGCATGCAACTTATTATGTGAATTGTTTTACTTCTGAACTTATTTGAACTGGCTTTCCATAACAAAGGGGTTGAATACTTATTGACTCAACACATTTCAGCTTTTCATTTGGTATTCATTTGTAAAAATTTCAACAAAAAAAAACATAATTGCACTTTCACATTATGGGGTATTGTGCGTAGGCCAATGATAAGAAATGACAATTTAATCTATTTTAAATTCAGGCTGTAACACAACAAAATGTGGGGTGTGAATACTTTCTGAAGGCAATGTATCTATAATCTCTATTCAGGTTTCCCATGGCAATAAACACTAGATACTCATCCTCATCTTCAAGTTCAAAAACCCTAGACAGTGAGTAACAAGAAAATCAGACTGAATCAGAAGTCTTGTGTGTAGGACTAATGCATTGTTTGTTTTGTGTGCTGCTCAGAATTCACTTACACTCTCACACGGTAGAGAGAGTAACTCACCTTCCATCTACATTTTTGCCAGCATTCCTTCCGCCAAAGACTTACATTGACATTTTGCCCAACTATTCGTAATGGAAAAGGAAACAATTCTAACAATAACAGCCAATCCTTGAAATGGAGGCTTAAGGGCGAGCTGACTTTATATGTTCCTTTTTAAATGACTGTTTGGATGTTGATCCTGCATGGAGTGCTCCAAATCCTTAGCCAGGCATAATTCCTGTCCCAATTAGCACCGTATTCCCTATATAGTGCACTACTACCCACAGGGCTTTGGTCAAAAGTAATGCGCTATGGTGCCATTTGGGATACAGACCTTGCTTAGTCTATTTGTTTATCTCTTGTCCTCAAGATAAATGTGGACGGCCTCCTTTGTTGTGGGGGCATTTCATCTTGGAATTCCTCAAAATGTTAAGCTGTTTATTAAGTGACAATGATCAATAATGACTGATGTTGTAATTATGGGCTAATGCTAGCTCTGGATGACATTGTCTGCATCCGAGATGGAACTATTCCCTATGTAGTGCACTACTTTGACCAGAGCTCTATGGGCCCTGGTCAAAAGTAGTGCACTATATAGGGAGAAGGGTGCCATTTGGGTCAGAAACATTGAATGTTAATTACCCTGGGAGGCCTTCACAAATAATGCAGAGAACCTCTTCAACTATATGCACAAAGAGAGATCTCTCTAGTGTGCCATTAATCTTCATTCCAAGGAATACTCCTTCTCACACAATGTGCATTTCGCTTTTCTCTACGTGTTTTGTATAGCTGCACTGTACACAACAAGGACAATAAGATATTTAAATGCTGTATCTAGCATATGAATATGACCAAGCTTATTATAGCACAGATAATTTATCAACGTGTTTGCGTTTATCATGCTATCATTGCATTTTAATGTGTTTAAACATAGATTGTTGATACAGTATGTTACTACACTACATCTCCTGGCATCTTAAGAAAGGTAGGTTTATATTTTAATGTCTAACTCTCATTTGAGGTGTACAAACCTGACAATGCGAAAATGGACTCTTCAGTCGTCCTCTTCCACGCCCACACATTAAACAGAGTAACACATTCATTCAGCTTGTGAATAGTTAATCAAGGATCCATTGTTCTCGTACACTTATTTTTGACACACCTGCAATCCCTTTTCCTTCTTGCTGCGTGGTTCCCACCACAACTAACCAAGGGATTTGGGAAAGGGGGATGGCAACAATGCTTTTAGTACAATTCAGGATCCAAGGACAAACTGGGGGAAGCTAAACACGCTGCTAAAATGCATTTGGCCTGTTTTCTTGTTTAGGAGCTGATTGTTGTGGTCTAGGCCTAAGTGCTGTGTTTCCATCTCTCTGTAATGACTCTCTCTATATCCCTCTCCAGGGGTACACCAACTAGCTAAATAGCTAAATATCGTAAGTTATCCTCTTAACCCAGATGAGATGCACCAGGGGCCGGTTGCACCAGTTGGATGTACGCCTGGTCAAACTCTATGTCCAATTTACCGTTTAAGACAAACTTTTTCACACCCAACTGGTGCCACCTCTGGTCTTTCATGACAAGTGCCATAATGTTTGAGACAGAAACTGCAAAATAGGAGATACATTATGTCTCAACTTCTTCCACCAGCAACTTTCTTTCAGATCAGCTGACCAAAGTTTCACTGTTTTGTTTTGCATCATTATGAAAATATTGTTACAAATAATTTCTCTCTAAACTCAACTCTCTCCAATGATCTCTGATTCTGTGCATGTACAGTCCTTACAGGACAAATGGCAGCCTATTCCCAATGGCTCTGGTCAAAACTAGTGCACTATAAATGGTATAGGGTTCCATTTGGTTCTCAACCACACTTGTCCTCCACTCTGCACTGCTGTGGGAGGGAATCCACAAATGGCCCTGCAGACGCGCTCATTATAAATAAAAACATTCATTAAAAGGAAATGCATATAATTTAGAACACCATCATTTACCAACAGCATTTAGACCTTTGGTTCTCTCATTAATCAGCAAAGTGCTCATTGGAATTGCAGATCAGCCACAAGTTTAGAGGACATTCCTCTCCGCTCCGCTCCCTCGCAATGAGAACAAGTTGCCTGCCTGCAGACCTCAGGCTCAATCAGATCTAATGTCTCCTCTGACCTCACCCACTGGTGATATTTACTGTCTGCCTGGGAGCGATGTCTGGGACCTCCACTGGTTGTCAATGCAAGGACTATCTAATATAGGGATGTAATAAGGAAAACTCAGCTCCCCAGGACAGAGCAACAGCAGGTACAATAAACCAGTTTTAATATGATATGAGTTGCAACCAGGGAACAACAATTCACATCAGAGCAGAAAGATTGTCCAACCTACCATGGACCATATGCATGCCAAAGAATTAGAATACTAGAATGGACATATACATATATATGCGTCGTATACATAATGAGCGGACCAAGGCGCAGCGTGAGTAGAGTTCCACATATTTATTAAAGTGAACCTTCAAAGAATAAACAAACGTGCAGTTCGTAGCGCACATAGCATTAAACCAAAACGAAACAATATCCCACAAACACACCACACTAAGTATGATCCCCAATTGGAGGCAACGATCATCAGCTGCCTCCAATTGGGAACCATACTCACACCAACATAGAAATGCAAGACTAGAACACCCCCTAGTCACACTCTGACCTATTGCACCATAGAGAACCCCAAGGGCTCTCGATGGTCAGGGCGTGACATTAACTGCCAAAATGGCAACATTCCATTCAAATGATGCAGTCAATCCACAGCCATACACTGGCTCAAATCAGTTGATGATAATGCACCTCAGATGCATTGCCTACGGTATTATATAGTATACGTGCAACACATAACAAAACCACAGGGTTGAGTCCATTTGAGGTCATCACAGGTTGACCCAAGTCACCCCCAGGCACGTTAGATTTGAGATAAGCAGACGTTCACTTTATGAGGGACACAATGCTTAACCATTTCATGCAACTCTCTAATGCAGAAGGGGAAGCAGACAGACGAGTAAAAGAGGCGTGGGGAAAACTCTTACTACATGACGTAGTACCAGGAAAGTGGGTGATGGTAAAAAAATATATAACAGACATATTGGGGCCAAAATGGGAAGGTCCTTATCAAGTTTTGTTCATAACGAGATCAGCAGTAAAAGTCCAGGGAAAATCATGATGGATACGTGTCACTCATTGCAAGATTGTCCATTTTGATGACAAAGCCGAGCCTGGAGAAAAAATAACTGATTGATTAGCATTTGGGGGCCAATCTCAGGTGAAGAAGCATAGTAAGATGATCAGAACCTGATAAGCTTCTATGTTGTTCACCGCAGTCATATTAGGGACATCTACAGTGGGGAGAACAAGTATTTGATACTCTGACGATTTTGCAGGTTTTCCTACCTTACAAAGCATGTAGAGGTCTGTAATTTTTATCATAGGTACACTTCAACTGTGAGAGACTGTGAGAGACGAAAATCCAGAAAATCACATTGTATGATTTTTAAGTAATTAATTTGTGTCACGCCCTGACCATAGTTTACTTTGTATTTTCTATGTTTTGATTGGTCAGGGTGTGATCTGAGTGGGCATTCTATGTTACATGTCTAGTTTGTCTAGTTCTATGTTCGGCCTGATATGGTTCTCAATCAGAGGCAGGTGTTCGTCATTGTCTCTGATTGGGAACCATATTTAGGTAGCCTGGGTTTCACTGTGTGTTTGTGGGTGATTGTTCCTGTCTATGTGTTTTTCACCAGATAGGCTGTTTTAGGTTTTCGTTACGTTCATCACGTTCTTTATTTTGTAGTGTTTGCATTGATTCGTGTTTTACGTTTGTTCATTAAAACATGGATCGCAATCTACACGCTGCATTTTGGTCCGACTCTCCTTCACATCAAGAAAACCGTTACAGAATCACCCACCACAAAAGGACCAAGCAGCGTGTCAACAGGCAGGAGCAGCGCGAGGAGACACGCAATAAGGATTTCTGGACATGGGAGGAAATCCTCGATGGGAGAGGACCCTGGGCTAAACCAGGGGAGTGTAGCCGCCCAAAGGTGCAGCGGGAGAAGAAACAACAGGAGCAGCCCAAAGAGGAGTACAGTATGGAGTATACGACTTGGGAGGAGATCGACAGGTGGGCGGCCGACCCAGGGAGAGTGCCGGAGCCCGCCTGGGATTCGATGGAGCAGTGCGCGGAAGGTTATCAGAGAATGGAGTTGGCGAAGCAGGCACGGCGGCGCGGAAGGAAGCCCGAGAGGCAGCCCCAAAAATTTCTTGGGGGGGGGCTAACAGGGAGTATGGCTACGCCAGGTAGGAGACCTGGGCAGACTCCCTGTGCTTACCGGGGGGCTAGAGAGACCGGACAGGCACCGTGTTATGCAGTGGTGCGCACGGTGTCTCCAGTGCGGGTGCATAGCCCGGTGCGGTATATTCCAGCTCCGCGTGTCGGCCGGGCTAGATTGAGCGTCGAGCCTAATGCCATGAAGCCGGCTCTACGCAGCTGGTCCCCAGTGCGTCTCCTTGGGCCGGCTTACATGGCACCAGCCTTGCGCTCGGTGTCTCCGGTTCGCCTGCATAGCCCAGTGCGGGCTATTCCACCTCGCCGCACTGGCAGGGCGACCGTGAGCATTCAACCAGGTAAGGTTGGGCAGGCTCGGTGCTCAAGAGCTCCAGTGCGCCTGCACGGTCCGGTTTTTCCAGTACCACCTCCACACCCCAGCCCTCCGGTAGCAGCTCCCCGCACCAGGCTTCCTGTGCGTGTCCTCGGCCCAGTACCACCAGTGCCAGCACCACGCATCAGGCCTACAGTGCGCCTCGCCTGTCCAGCGCTGTCGGAGCCCTCCTCCTCTCCAGCGTTGTCGGAGTCTCCCGCCTGTTTAGCGCTGTTAGAGCCTTCCTTCTCTACAGCGCTGCCGGAGTCTCCCGCCTGTTCAGAACTGCCAGTTTGCAAAGAGCTGCCAGTTAGCATAGAGCTGCCAGTTAGCATAGAGCTGCCAGTTAGCATAGAGCTGCCAGTTAGCATAGAGCTGCCAGTTAGCATAGAGCTGCCAGTCTGCAAGGAGCTGCCAGTCTGCAAGGAGCTGCCAGTCTGCAAGGAGCTGCCAGTCTGCATAGAGCTGCCAGTCTGCAAGGAGCTGCCAGTCTGCAAGGAGCCGCCAGAGCTGCCTTTCTGCAGGATGCCGCCAAAGCTGCCAGTCTGCAAGGAGCCGCCAGAGCTGCCAGTCTGCAAGGAGCCGCCAGAGCTGCCAGTTAGCATGGAGCAGCCAGGGCCGCCAGTCAGTATGGAGCAGCCAGGGCCGCCAGTCAGCATGGAGCAGCCAGGGCCGCCAGTCAGCATGGAGCAGCCAGGGCCGCCAGTCAGCATGGAGCAGCCAGTCAGCATGGAGCAGCCAGAGCTGCCAGTCAGCATGGAGCAGCCAGTCAGCATGGAGCAGCCAGAGCTGCCAGTCAGCATGGAGCAGCCAGTCAGCATGGAGCAGCCAGAGCTGCCAGTCATCATGGAGCAGCCAGTCAGCATGGAGCAGCCAGAGCTGCCAGTCGACCAGACTCTCCCAGATCTGCCAGTCGACCAGACTCTTCCAGATCTGCCAGTTGACCAGACTCTTCCAGATCTGCCAGTCGTCCAGACTCTTCCAGATCTGCCAGTCGTCCAGACTCTTCCAGATCTGCCAGTCGTCCAGACTCTTCCAGATCTGCCAGTCGTCCAGACTCTTCCAGATCTGCCAGTCGTCCAGACTCTTCCAGATCTGCCAGTCGTCCAGACTCTTCCAGATCTGCCAGTCGACCAGACTCTTCCAGATCTGCCAGTCGACCAGACTCTCTCAGATCTGCCAGTCGTCCAGATTCTCCCAGATCTGCCAGTCGACCAGATTCTCCCAGATCCGCCAGTCGACCAGATTCTCCCAGATCCGCCAGTCGACCAGATTCTCCCAGATCCGCCAGTCGACCAGATTCTCCCAGATCCGCCAGTCGACCAGATTCTTCCAGATCTGCTAGTCGACCAGGATCTGCTGAAACCGCCAGCCAGCCAGGTTCTGGTAGTTTCTACTACCTGCCTGGGCTTCCTCTCAGTGCTGAGCTTCTTCTCAGTGCTGAGCTTCCTCTCAGTGCTGAGCTACCCATCTGTCCCGAGTTACCTCTGTCCCGAGCTGTCCCTCTGTCCCATGTTATCATTGTGGTGGGTAACCTATTTAGGGACGTTTAGGAGGGGGATTAAAACTGTCATGGAGTGGGGTCCACGTCCAGCGCCAGAGCCGCCACCGCGGACAGATGCCCACCCAGACCCTCCCCTATAGGTTCAGGTTTTGCGGCCGGAGTCCGCACCTGGGGGGGGGGGGTACTGTCACGCCCTGACCATAGTTTACTTTGTATTTTCTATGTTTTGATTGGTCAGGGTGTGATCTGAGTGGGCATTCTATGTTACATGTCTAGTTTGTCTAGTTCTATGTTCGGCCTGATATGGTTCTCAATCAGAGGCAGGTGTTCGTCATTGTCTCTGATTGGGAACCATATTTAGGTAGCCTGGGTTTCACTGTGTGTTTGTGGGTGATTGTTCCTGTCTATGTGTTTTTCACCAGATAGGCTGTTTTAGGTTTTCGTTACGTTCATCACGTTCTTTATTTTGTAGTGTTTGCATTGATTCGTGTTTTACGTTTGTTCATTAAAACATGGATCGCAATCTACACGCTGCATTTTGGTCCGACTCTCCTTCACATCAAGAAAACCGTTACAATTTGCATTTTATTACATGACATAAGTATTTGATCACCTACCAACCAGTAAGAATTCCGGCTCTCACAGACCTGTTAGTTTTCTTTAAGAAGCCCTCCTGTTCTCCCCTCATTACCTGTATTAACTGCACCTGTTTGAACTTGTTACCTGTATAAAAGACACCTGTCCACACACTCAATCAAACAGACTCCAACCTCTCCACAATGGCCAAGACTAGAGAGCTGTGTAAGGACATCAGGGATAAAATTGTAGACCTGCACAAGGCTGGGATGGGCTACAGGACAATAGGCAAGCAGCTTGGTGAGAAGGCAACAACTGTTGGTGCAATTATTAGAAAATGGAAGAAGTTCAAGATGACGGTCAATCACCCTCGGTCTGGGGCTCCATGCAAGATCTCACCTTGTTGGGCATCAATGATCATGAGGAAGGTGAGGGATCAGCCCAGAACTACACGGCAGGACCTGGTCAATGACCTGAAGAGAGCTGGGACCACAGTCTCAAAGAAAACAATTAATAACACACTATGCCGTCATGGATTAAAATCCTGCAGCGCACGCAAGGTCCCCTTGCTCAAGCCAGCGCATGTCCAGGCCCATCTGAAGTTTGCCAATGACCATCTGGATGATCCAGAGGAGGAATGGGAGAAGGTCATGTGGTCTGATGAGGCAAAAATAGAGCTTTTTGGTGTAAACTCCACTCGCCGTGTTTGGAGGAAGAAGAAGGATGAGTACAACCCCAAGAACACCATCCCAACCGTGAAGCATGAAGGTGGAAACATCATTCTTTGGGGATGCTTTTCTGCAAAGGGGACAGGACGACTGCACCGTATTGAGGGGAGGACGGATGGGGCCAGGTATCGCGAGATCTTTGCCAACAACCTCCTTCCCTCAGTAAGAGCATTGAAGATGGGTCGTGGCTGGGTCTTCCAGCATGACAACGACCCGAAACACACAGCCAGGGCAACTAAGGAGTGGCTCCGTAAGAAGCAATACCCAATAGACCCAATAGAAAATTGAAAAACCAATAGAAAATCTTTGGAGGGAGCTGAAAGTCCGTATTGCCCAGCGACAGCCCTGAAACCTGAAGGATCTGGAGAAGGTCTGTATGGAGGAGTGGGCCAAAATCCCTGCTGCAGTGTGTGCAAACCTGGTCAAGAACTACAGGAAACGCATGATCTCTGTGATTGCAAACAAAGGTTTCTGTACCAAATATTAAGTTCGGCTTTTCTGATGTATCAAATACTTATGTCATGCAATAAAATGAAAAATAATTACTTAAAAATCATACAATGTGATTTTCTGGATTTTTGTTTTAGATTCCGTCTCTCACAGTTGAAGTGTACCTATGATAAAAATTACAGACCTCTACATGCTTTGTAAGTAGGAAAACTTGCAAAATCTGCAGTGTATCAAATACTTGTTCGCCCCACTGTAGGTGAAATGCCCAACTTTTTCCTGAAAATCGGGACATGCTTAGAAATATCAATTTCTCTTGAAACCAGGACATGTTACTTTCACTTTTTTGTTTCCTTCATTACAGGTTATGAGAATAATCTATCGTCTGAGGCTGCAGCAATATCCTTCGTTTCAAGGATTGTACCTGAAACAATACAAGATCACCGGTGAAGTGCAACCAGTGGAACGGAAGACGTATTCCTCACTACCGGCAGACTGTCAGAACATCATTTTTAATAGTTATCTATGTGGTACTGATACCAGTGTGGAAGAGCTGGTCACTTTTAAAGGACTTGGTGAGTGATTACCTTGCCAATAGGACAACTGAATATTATTGTCTTGTAGACAATACTTTTTTGTTGGAAGTTTCCTCCTAATACAGGATGAGGTAGGAATCGTAAGGGACAATTATTTTCTATACAGTTGTGTGAAATCTATTTCTTATTGTAACAGTACAATATGCTCTTTGTGTTTTAATGAAATGCAAGGTGTTTCATGTTTTTTATACTGCCTATTTTTTCATGTTTAATTTTTTTTATCTTATAAAAATACATTTAAGTATATTTATTTTTTAAATAAGAATATTTCGAAGATAAATACACAACGCAGAGACAGAGGACGAAAGTCAATAGAGTAAAAACGATCAAGGGAAATTGTGATTTTTCTGTAATAGGGAATTATCAATGGAAGTGGTTGGTTTTCAATTCAACATCTGTTAGGAATGTCAGTCCTGAACTTATGTGTGGCATGTTCTCATTGGTCCAACCTGAAACAGGATACTTGTTATTTGGCCATTGGCTCAGTTTTATTGCAAGGAATTCTAATTGGTCAACCACAGGCTAGGGCTGGGTTATAAGCTACATCCTGTACCTTTGTTCTGTGGAGAGAATTACAGGAGAGAGTCTCAGGCGAGCATCACAGAAGAGAGGGGAGAATGACCATCTACTTCCAAGCATGATTTGTCCTATTTGAATAAACCAATTATCCTCCCACTGATTTGCGATGGGGTCTGTGTTATTAAATAATAACATCAACTGCTAACAGGAATTATTCAATACTATTTTCTAATCAACTGCCAATGTGCCAACATTCCATTCCAATAATGCAGTCAATCCACAGCCATACACTGGCTCAAATCAGTTGATGATAAATAAATACAAGTACTGACATGGTATCATATAATAGCACTCACAGCTTTCCAAGAAAACAACATCTGAGAAATGTATGGGCTGCTAACATATATTTTAGAGGCTATTTATTCTGAAAATGTGTATAAAACCCGTATAAACTGTATTTATAATTATACGACAATATTTTAGGTTGACTATAATCCCATCACACAATTTCAGAACCATCACATGCCTTACTTTATATTTTCCTGCGTTAACTATGTCTCTACTGTCATTCATTCCAATTAGACTGGTATTGGATTTCTCCCTGACCAAGATGGCTGCGACTTTGGCCCCATTATGGAGCTTTTAGGGTTCATGACATAGACCCTCTAATAATTTAATAGGATCTCTATGATGCACACACTGAGTGCTCAGCACCATATAATTAGAATCACGGAAATCCCATTCTAGTCATTCTGATCCTATACTCGGCACTCTCATGCTGTCATGGTGACATGATCGGCCTCTTTGTCTTACCACTCGAGAAATGAGAACATATTCTCCACTGTTTGTTTGTTTATTTGTTTGTTTGTCTGTTTACTTCTGGTTGACGTCAATCTTACAGATGTAGGATCTTAATTTGAACCAGTTTGCTACAGAAGGAAAATAATCCTGCAGCAATAGGAAATGTGAATTATTATGTGGATTATAATGAATGGACATTTGTGTAGGGGTTGATACTTTTTTAATAAGGGAAAAGCAAGTCTGAAATTTCAAAGTGACAATTACAAACTTCAGAAGCCTTTTTCAACCAAATTCATTACAAGTTTTACATTTCCTGCATTCCAGAAAGTTCTCTTGCAACAGGCTGATCAAATTAAGATCCTACATCTGTACATGAACCGTACTTGTCAAAACAAAGACAAATGTTCCTGTCAAGTATTTAGTCCAAATATGATGATTATGCATGATCTTGGTGTAAACTAAATTAAAATAATTATGCACCAAGCTTACAGTTTAACATAATTTGCTATTATGGTTTGAGACTGTATACTAAACTGCATAATTTTGGTCTCGTAATTATAGCTACTTGATACCATCCTATTCAGACCCATCACACTGACACTCATCCATTGGAATAATTGAGGAATATTTCTTTCAGCAGTAAAGGTAAGTCAATTCTACATGTGGACTTGTATATGTGTGTGTGTGTGTGTGTGTGTGTGTGTGTGTGTGTGTGTGTGTGTGTGTGTGTGTGTGTGTGTATGTGTGTGCGTGTGTGTGTGTGTGTGTGTGTGTGTGTGTGTGTGTGTACGTGTGTGTGTGTGTGTGTGTGTGTGTGTGTGTGTGTGTGTGTGTGTGTGTGTGTGTGTGTGTGTGTGTGTTAGAGCCCACAGTGCACACACACACACACATGCTTTGTTTTTAGTCAATAGTGATGGGAAATTCAGAGGAGTGCAGTGCACTGTAATTCAGAGAG
Organism: Oncorhynchus mykiss; assembly: GCF_013265735.2. Taxonomy (NCBI): domain Eukaryota; kingdom Metazoa; phylum Chordata; class Actinopteri; order Salmoniformes; family Salmonidae; genus Oncorhynchus; species Oncorhynchus mykiss. The sequence continues at coordinate 24,323,305 of NC_048592.1, forward strand.
AAAAATAAGCTTCTCTCTCTGTCATTCACAAGATCACTGGAGCATTGCAAGCACCCACCTATCTCATACCTTTCAGTAGGCCGAAGTTGTGGATTTGGCACAACATGCCAAATAGCTTTGCATGGCTCTCTGACATCTGCAGTGGAAGAAAGCAGAGCAGACAACAAGCAGAGCAGTGTATTTAGTGGTTATTCTGGTGATAGTATTTTATTAGTATTATGATGGGGGAAGATACAGTGTCCTCAGAAAGTCTTCACACCCCTTGACTTTTCCCACATTTCGTTATGTTACAGCCTGATTTTAAAATGTATTACATTTAGATTTTTTTTCACTGATCCACACACACAATACCCCATAATGTCAAATGGCAAATTTGTACAAATTATAATAAAATGAAAAGCTAAAATGTCTTGAGACAATAAATATTCAACCCTTTTGTAAAAAATAGAAGAAGCAGACATTGAATATCCCTTTGAGCATGGATAAGTTATTAATTACACTTTGGGTGGTGCATCAATACACTCAGTCACTACAAAGAAACAGGCGTCCGAACAGATGCCGGAGAGGAAGGAAACCGCTCAGGGATTTCACCATAAAGCCAATAGTGATTTTAAACCAGTCACAGAGGAAAATGGCTGTGATAGGAGAAAACTAGGATGGATCAATCATTTTAGTTACTCCCCAATACTAACCTAAATGATGAGGTGAAAAGAAGGAAGTCTGTACAGCATAAAAATATTCCAAAACATGCATTCTGTTTGCCATGATGCACTAAAGTAATGCAAAAAATGTGGCAAAGAAATGTACTTTTTGGCCTGAATACAAAGCATTATGTTTAGTGAAAATCCAACACAACACATCATTGAGTACCACTCTTCATATTGTCAAGCATGGTGGTGGCTGCATCAAATCAAATCAAATTTTATTTGTCACATACACATGGTTAGCAGATGTTAATGCAAGTGTAGCGAAATGCTTGTGCTTCTAGTTCCGACAATGCAGTAATAACCAACAAGTAATCTAGCTAACAATTCCAAAACTACTACCTTATAGACACAAGTGTAAGGGGATAAAGAATATGTACATAAAGATATATGAATGATTGATGGTACAGAGCGGCATAGGCAAGATACAGTAGATGGTATTGAGTGCAGTATATACATATGAGATGAGTATGTAAACAAAGTGGCATAGTTAAAGTGGCTAGTGATACATGTATTACATAAAGATGCAGTAGATGATATAGAGTACAGTATATACGTATACATATGAGATTAATAATGTAGGGTATGTAAACATTATATTAAGTAGCATTGTTTACATACTGGCTAGTGATATATTTGACATCAATTCCCATCAATTCCCATTATTAAAGTGGCTGGAGTTGAGTCAGTGTGTTGGCAGCAGCCACTCAATGTTAGTGGTGGCTGTTTAACAGTCTGATGGCCTTGAGATAGAAGCTGTTTTTCAGTCTCTCGGTCCCAGCTTTGATGCACCTGTACTGACCTCGCCTTCTGGATGATAGCGGGGTGAACAGGCAGTGGCTCGGGTGGTTGTTGTCCTTGATGAACTTTATGGCCTTCCTGTGACATCGGGTGGTGTAGGTGTCCTGGAGGGCAGGTAGTTTGCCCCCGGTGATGCGTTGTGCAGACCTCACTACCCTCTGGAGAGCCTTATGGTTGTGGGTGGAGCAGTTGCAGTACCAGGCGGTGATACAGCCCGACAGGATGCTCTCGATTGTGCATCTGTAGAAGTTTGTGAGTGCTTTTGGTGACAAGCCGAATTTCTTCAGCCTCCTGAGGTTGAGAGGCGCTGCTGCCTGTGTGGGTGGACCAATTCAGTTTGTCTGTGATGTGTACGCCGAGGAACTTAAAACTTACTACCCTCTCCACTACTGTTCCATCGATGTGGATAGGGGGGTGTTCCCTCTGCTGTTTCCTGAAGTCCACAATCATATCCTTAGTTTTGTTGACGTTGAGTGTGAGGTTATTTTCCTGACACCACACTCCGAGGGCCCTCACCTCCTCCCTGTAGGCCGTCACGTCATTGTTGGTAATCAAGCCTACCACTGTTGTGTCTTCCGCAAACTTGATGATTGAGTTGGAGGCGTGCGTGGCCACGCAGTCGTGTGCAGTGTGGTCGAGATTGCATCGTCTGTGGACCTATTTGGGCGGTAAGCAAATTGGAGTGGGTCTAGGGTGTCAGGTAGGGTGGAGGTGATATGGTCCTTGACTAGTCTCTCAAAGCACTTCATGAAGACGGAAGTGAGTGCTACTGGGCGGTAGTCGTTTAGCTCAGTTACCTTAGCTTTCTTGGGAACAGGAACAATGGTGGCCCTCTTGAAGCATGTGGGAACAACAGACTGGGATAGGGATTGATTGAATATGTCCGTAAACACACCAGCCAGCTGGTCTGCGCATGCTCTGAGGGCGCGGCTGTGGATTCCGTCTGGGCCTGCAGCCTTGCGAGGGTTAACACGTTTAAATGTTTTCCTCACGTCGGCTGCAGTGAAAGAGAATGCTGCCATCAATCCACGGTTTCTGGTTTGGGAATGTTTTAATCGTTGCTATGGGAACGACATCTTCAACGCACAATCTAATGAACTCGCTCACCGAATCAGCGTATTCATCAATGTTGTTGTTTGATGCAATATGAAACATATCCCAGTCCACGTGATGGAAGCAGTCTTGGAGTGTGGAATCAGATTGGTCCGACCAGCGTTGAACAGACTTCAGCGCGGGAGCTTCTTGTTTTAGTTTCTGTCTGTAGGCAGGGATCAACAAAATGGAGTCGTGGTCAGCTTTTCCGAAAGGAGAGCGAGGCAGGCCCTTATATGCGTCGCAGAAGTTAGAATAGCAATGATCCAAGGTTTTTCCAGCCCTGGTTGCGCAATTGATATGCTGATACAAGTTAGGGAGTCTTGTTTTCAGATTAGCCTTGTTAAAATCCCCAGCTACAATGAATGCAGCCTCAGGATATATGGATTCCAGTTTGCAAAGAGTCAAATAAAGTTTGTTGTTATGCTTGTCATCGGTAAGGACTAGGGAGTTGTTTAGTATAAAAAGAAAAGGAATAGGAAAATAATCCTAGAGGAAAACCTGGTTCAGTCTCCTTTCTGCAGGACAATAACCTAATATTCAAGGCCAGAAAATATACTGGAATCACATACCAAGATGACATTGAATGTTCCTGAGTGGTCTAGTTACAGTTTAGACTTGCAATGATCAACAACCAACTTAACAGAGCTTGAAGAATTTTAAAAAGAATAATGGAACAAATATTGTATAATATTGAATATTGTACAATCCAGGTTTGCAAAGCTCTTAGAGATTTACCCAGAAAGACTCATAGCTGTAATCACTGCCAAAGGGGATTCTAACATAATTTGTTGAATACATATCTAATTTGCCATTAATAAAAAAATAGAATCCAATATTTTTTTCACTTAGACATTACAGAGTATTTTGTATAGATCGTTAACAAAAAAGTACAATTAAATGCATTTTAATCCTACTTTGTAACACCATTTTTGGGGGAAATAGTCAGGGGGTGTAAGTACTTTCTGAAGGCACTGTATATGTCTTTGAACATATGAAGGAAGAATTGTATTATTTGACCTGAAAAAAAAACATGTAATTTTGTCTTTGACAGACATGAGCAAAAACTGATTTAAGTCTGTTCTGGAGTTCTGTGTGTGAGTGTGCGTCAGGGTCATTTTAAATGTAGTCATCCATCAATCCTAGACCACCATCATTCTGAGTTAATTGACAAAGAACAGTCGCTCCTCTGGCATCATCACGACTTTCTATTTTGTAGTGTGAAAATACATACATTTTACAACGAAAGTATAAAAATACTAGCTACTCCTGGGAATATACTGTTTGCAGAAGATGCTCTGAAACTTCCTCTCCTCACTCTCTCTCTGCTGTGTCTGCAGTGCTACTGCTAATAACGTGGTTTTCTACATCTCCCATGTGGAATCACTTTGTAGTTTTCCAGTGCTTGCTACTTTTGCCAATTAGTTGACAGTTGTTTTATTATTCTTTAAAAAAAATGATCCCCCGAAACCCAAATCAAAAAGCTATGCTTTTCAGCCTTGAGTGCATCACCCCAGTCACAAATCTCAGGAGCTCCATGAGAATAGGCTCAGTGATCAAACACTTTACAATGACACATTGTTTACATGGCGGCTTTGACTTGGAATGTTTGGGTGGTCAGATATTTGAATTATGGGGGTGGGAATATGTCAAATTCAAGCATAATTTCATGAACAATACATTGTTGCCATGATTTTTTTTTAAATCAATCGTATTCTATGTTAACGACAAGTGATTGTTAATTTGCAGGAGACCTATGGTTTATTTCAATAGGGACATGGACAGGTACAAACACATTGACTCATTGAATAAACAAACTAAACAATGTGTGTGTGTGTGTGTGTGTGTGTGTGTGTGTGTGTGTGTGTGTGTGTGTGTGTGTGTCTGCAGACAGAAATATTCTGAGCATGCCTGGCATATAGCCTGTAGTACTCCATGCTGCCCTTTCTGTGGCTGAAGTGTCAGTTCCTAAAAGGCTTTTCAGAACCACCACAAAGGGAATGCATTATTAGATTAACCACAAGATTTATTCACTCCATTTCCCTTGATTACACAAATTAAGGAACTTTGTGTTTGCCTTGAACTTTCACAAGCTGCACAAATTGTTCGTTATCTTAACAAAGTATAAAGAAACTTATTTTCTTTGTCCACGTGAGGGAAGGACTTCAGAAGGCCACACGATTGAACTTCCTTACGTTGTTAGTCTGCTATGGAGCAATATAACGATATGAGAAAAACAAATTTATAAAAGTAATGAAACTAGCCTGAAAGTCTACAGTCTAAATGTGGATCCATTGTCAGGTACATGTATGGCCATCAACAATATATCAGTAACTATATCTGTTTTGCCTTGGACACTAAGCTGAATCCTCTACAGTGCTCTATGGTAAAACACTAGCTAACCTGGGCCATTGTTTACATTAAATAAACCAGTTGGTAGCCTCTTGACCTCTGGCGTCCATAGAAAAGTTAACTGGCCTTGTAAATAATAAGCTATAGGATGTAGTAAAAAAATAACTATCCAATTAATCAGGATCACAGCCACTTCATTTTGGAAAGAGGAAACATATGTTCAGTGGTGAAGATCTAACAGACTGACAACAAGAAACACACCCTTACAAGGACAGACTGATAACAAGAGACACAACCTTACGAGGACAGACTGACAACAAGGAACACAAACTTATAAGGACAGACAGACAACAAGAAACACACCCTTTCAAGGACAGACTGACAACAAGGAACACAAACTTATAAGGACAGACAGACAACAAGAAACACACCCTTTCAAGGACAGACTGACAACAAGGAACACAAACTTATAAGGACAGACAGACAACAAGAAACACACCCTTTCAAGGACAGACTGATAACAAGAGACACAAACTTATAAGGACAGACAGACAACAAGGAACACAACCTTACAAGGACAGACTGATAACAAGAGACACAACCTTACGAGGACAGACAGACAACAAGGAACACAACCTTACAAGGACAGACAGACAACAAGGAACACAGATTACACTGACAATGTATAGAATATCATGGTTTCATTCCTGGTGGCATTTAGTGCACTCTGAGTTAAAGTACAGTACTCTATATTTAAATGTTGGTATCGAATACCATCTGCCAAACATACAATGCATTTGGAATGCATTCAGATCCCTTGACATTTTCCACATTTTGTTAGGTTACAGCCTTTTCTAAAATGGATTACAAACACATATTCAGGAACACACAATACCCCATAATGACATATCGAAAACAGGTTTTTAGAATTTTAATTGACAATTTTTAATTAAAATATTTTAGATTAAGGCTGTAACATAACAAAATGTGTAAAAGGTCAAGGGGTCTGAATACTTTCCGAAAGCACTGTATGTAGATATAGTGGGGCAAAAAAGTATTTAGTCAGCCATCAATTTTACTAGTTCTCCCACTTAAAAAGATGAGAGAGGCATGTAGTTTTCATCATAGGTACACTTCAACAATGACAGACAAAATGAGGAAAAAAATCCTGAAAATCACATTGTAGGATTTTAAATGAATTTATTTGCAAATTATGGTAGAAAATAAGTATTTGGTCAATAACAAAAGTTTATCTCAATACTTTGTTATATACAGTGCCTTGCGAAAGTATTCGGCCCCCTTGAACTTTGCGACCTTTTGCCACATTTCAGGCTTCAAACATAAAGATATAAAACTGTATTTTTTTTGTGAAGAATCAACAACAAGTGGGACACAATCATGAAGTGGAACGACATTTATTGGATATTTCAAACTTTTTTAACAAATCAAAAACTGAAAAATTGGGCGTGCAAAATTATTCAGCCCCTTTACTTTCAGTGCAGCAAACTCTCTCCAGAAGTTCAGTGAGGATCTCTGAATGATCCAATGTTGACCTAAATGACTAATGATGATGAATACAATCCACCTGTGTGTAATCAAGTCTCCGTATAAATGCAGCTGCACTGTGATAGTCTCAGAGGTCCGTTAAAAGCGCAGAGAGCATCATGAAGAACAAGGAACACACCAGGAAGGTCCGAGATACTGTTGTGAAGAAGTTTAAAGCCGGATTTGGATACAAAAAGATTTCCCAAGCTTTAAACATCCCAAGGAGCACTGTGCAAGCGGTAATATGGAAATGGAAGGAGTATCAGACCACTGCAAATCTACCAAGACCTGGCCGTCCCTCTAAACTTTCAGCTCATACAAGGAGAAGACTGATCAGAAATGCAGCCAAGAGGCCCATGATCACTCTGGATGAACTGCAGAGATCTACAGCTGAGGTGGGAGACTCTGTCCATAGGACAACAATCAGTCGTATATTGCACAAATCTGGCCTTTATGGAAGAGTGGCAAGAAGAAAGCCATTTCTTAAAGATATCCATAAAAAGTGTTGTTTAAAGTTTGCCACAAGCCACCTGGGAGACACACCAAACATGTGGAAGAAGGTGCTCTGGTCAGATGAAATTGAACTTTTTGGCAACAATGCAAAACGTTATGTTTGGCGTAAAAGCAACACAGCTGAACACACCATCCCCACTGTCAAACATGGTGGTGGCAGCATCATGGTTTGGGCCTGCTTTTCTTCAGCAGGGACAGGGAAGATGGTTAAAATTGATGGGAAGATGGATGGAGTCAAATAAAGGACCATTCTGGAAGAAAACCTGATGGAGTCTGCAAAAGACCTGAGACTGGGACGGAGATTTGTCTTCCAACAAGACAATGATCCAAAACATAAAGCAAAATCTACAATGGAATGGTTCAAAAATAAACATATCCAGGTGTTAGAATGGCCAAGTCAAAGTCCAGACCTGAATCCAATCTAGAATCTGTGGAAAGAACTGAAAACTGCTGTTCACAAATGCTCTCCATCCAACCTCACTGAGCTCGAGCTGTTTTGCAAGGAGGAATGGGAAAAAATGTCAGTCTCTCGATGTGCAAAACTGATAGAGACATACCCCAAGCGACTCTTACAGCTGTAATTGCAGCAAAAGGTGGCGCTACAAAGTATTAACTTAAGGGGGCTGAATAATTTTGCACGCCCAATTTTTCAGTTTTTGATTTGTTAAAAAAGTTTGAAATATCCAATAAATGTCGTTCCACTTCATGATTGTGTCCCACTTATTGTTGATTCTTCACAAAAAAATACAGTTTTATATCTTTATGTTTGAAGCCTGAAATGTGGCGAAAGGTCGCAAAGTTCAAGGGGGGCGAATACTTTCGCAAGGCACTGTACCCTTTGTTGGCAATGACAGAGGTCAAATGTTTTCTGTAAGTCTTCACAAGGTTTTCACACACTGTTGCTGGTATTTTGGCCCATTCCTCCATGCAGATCTCCTCAAGAGCAGTGATGTTTTGGGGCTGTTGCTGGGCAACACAAACTTTCAACTCCCTCCAAAGATTTTCTATGGGGTTGAGATCTGGAGACTGGCTAGGCCACTCCAGGACCTTGAAATGCTTCTTACGAAGCCACTCCTTCGTTGCCTGGGCGGTGTGTTTGGGATCATTGTCATGCTGAAAGACCCAGCCACGTTTCATCTTCAATGCCCTTGCTGATGGAAGGAGGTTTTCACTCAAAATCTCACGATACATGGCCCCATTCATTCTTTCCTTTACACGGATCAGTCGTCCTGGTCCCTTTGCAGAAAAACAGCCCCAAAGCATGATGTTTCCACCATGCTTCACAGTAGGTATGGTGTTCTTTGGATGCAACTCAGCATTCTTTGTCCTCCAAACACAACGAGTTGAGTTTTTACCAAAAAGTTATATTTTGGTTTCATCTGACCATATGACATTCTCCCAATCTTCTTCTGGATCATCCAAATGCTCTCTAGCAAACTTCAGACGGGCCTGGACATGTACTGGCTTAAGCAGGGGGACACGTCTGGCACTGCAGGATTTGAGTCCCTGGCGGCGTAGTGTGTTACTAATGGTAGGCTTTGTTACTTTGGTCCCAGCTCTCTGCAGGTCCTTCACTAGGTCCCCCCGTGTGGTTCTGGGATTTTTGCTCACCGTTCTTGTGATCATTTTGACCCCACGGGGTGAGATCTTGCGTGGAGCCCCAGATCGAGGGAGATTATCAGTGGTCTTGTATGTCTTCCATTTCCTAATAATTGCTCCCACAGTTGATTTCTTCAAACCAAGCTGCTTACCTATTGCAGATTCAGTCTTCCCAGCCTGGTGCAGGTCTACAATTTTGTTTCTGGTGTCCTTTGACAGCTCTTTGGTCTTGGCCATAGTGGAGTTTGGAGTGTGACTGTTTGAGGTTGTGGACAGGTGTCTTTTATACTGATAACAAGTTCAAACAGGTGCCATTAATACAGGTAACGAGTGGAGGACAGAGGGGCCTCTTAAAGAAGAAGTTACAGGTCTGTGAGAGCCAGAAATCTTGCTTGTTTGTAGGTGACCAAATACTTATTTTCCACCATAATTTGCAAATAAATTCATAAAAAATCCTACAATGTGATTTTCTGGATTTTTTTCTCATTTTGTCTGTCATAGTTGAAGTGTACCTATGATGAAAATTACACAGTTGGTGGCTGACTAAATACTTTTTTGCCCCACTGTATCTGTAAATGTCTACATAATTGCTCATTAATTTGTTTTATTTTACAAATATTTTTCATCACTGGCAATACATTGCGACTTATAATATGTGACATTTTGGTCAAGCAGGTCTGGATAGCTTAGGAGAGTTGGGGTGGTTGTGTCCCAAATGGTTCCTTAATCCCTAAAAAGAACACTACTTTTGACCAGAGCCCCCAGGTACACTAACATCTCTTTCATGTGTCACCTCTGAACTGGAGCTTTCTAGAGAACGTGTCGCTAACCTCTTAAAGTATTTTCAGATCATGGACAGACGAGTAAAGCTGCAGGCATCTGGTGTGACATCACACTAACATTGCATTTTGGGCCAACTGACAAACTGACGTATCCTGACTCTGTCACAAAGTCAAGTGTTATCACTTAAGACCTTTCTGCCCTTTAAAGGGACAATGGATGTGGTACTAGGCTACTTCCTATTCCTCTCCTTTTTGTTTAGAGTTAGAGGGAAAAAAGTTGGATTTTGAAAAAAAGTTTGATAATTGAATTAGACTTTTACTCTCTTGCATGCCTGTGTGCATGTGTGTGTGGCAAGGGGTTCGTCATTGTTAAATGCTTTTCCGTGTGTGTGAGTGTGCGTGTGTGTGTGAGACAGAGAGATAGGGGAAGCGTGGACATTTTGGGCTTGTATATTTAGGCACATTGTCTGGACATAGAAAATGAGAATGGATGGGATTGTAATTACTGAATGGAGATATTCACATGCTGTGAAATTAGAAAAAGCTGACTGAAAAACCTCCCACAGGCAAAACAAGTCAAAATAAAGTAGTTGCCATGGTGACAGATGCATTCAAATGGAGTCAAGTGGAGTTAGCTAACCTACAAGACAAAAAGGTACGGATGGATCTCCTAGTGAAAAAAGTTTCACTGACCTTAAAGAGAAGGTCTTGTCTTTTAAATTACTTTACAGTCGTACGTGAATCTATGGCCAAATTGCTTTTTTGGGTTGTTACTTCAAATGAACCCCACAACATTAGTTTTTATGTAACACAATGAAGCTGTTAATGCAAATAATGGAGACATTTTATTCCATATCATTACGATAGAAGACATTTTATTCCATCTCATTATGATAGAAGACATTTTATTCCATCTCATTATGATTGAAGACATTTTATTCCATCTCATTATGATAGAAGACATTTTATTCCATATCATTACGATAGAAGACATTTTATTCCATCTCATTATGATAGAAGACATTTTATTCCATCTCATTATGATAGAAGACATTTTATTCCATCTCATTATGATTGAAGACATTTTATTCCATCTCATTATGATAGAAGACATTTTATTCCATCTCTTATGATAAAAGACATTTGATGAAATCTCATTATGATAGAAGACATTTTATTCCATCTCTTATGATAAAAGACATTTGATGAAATCTCATTATGATAGAAGACATTTTATTCCATCTCATTATGATAGAAGACATTTTATTCCATATCATTATGATAGAATACATTTTATTCCATCTCATTATGATAGAAGACATTTTATTCCATCTCATTATGATTGAAGACATTAGATGAAATCTCATTATGATAGAATACATTTTATTCCATCTCATTATGATAGAAGACATTTTATTCCATCTCATTATGATAGAAGACATGTTATTCCATATCATTATGATAGAAGACATTTTATTCCATCTCATTATGATAGAATACATGTTATCCTCCCTCTGTCCCTCTGTCCGTAATGTAAGTATCAATCCCATATGTTGAACCAAGATGATGCAGTGACACTATCTCATCACAACTGATATTAATTATCAATATATTTTTTATAATAAGGCTGTAATGGCTGTTGAAATGTCTTCATGTGGATGTTTAAACCACAAACACTGCATTGATCTCATCTGTTTTCATCCAAAGTACCAGCCTACACTATAGATCACCAGTTCAACAGACAGACAGATGCCTCTCTCTCCCTCCCTCACCCACCACATCACAGCTCATCTCATATGACCTTGGTGTCAGGGGGTGCCAGTTAAAACCAGAGTAAACTGAAAGGTCATTAACCCAGCATGGGGTTGGTAGACCATCATCTCATTGGTATCATAGAGACCTGGAGCAGGTTCACGTTCAAACACACAGACATAGAGGAAAAGGGATCAAGACCTGCTGCTGTAGCTGATTGTTATAGAAATCTATATTTACCTCCAAATGGCTGCCTACGTCTCCAATGACACCCTATTCCCAACATAGTGCACTACTTTTGACCTACGGCCTTTGGTCAAAAGTAGTGCACTATATAGGGGATAGTGTCATTGTTTTAAGTCAGATGGCGTCACTCCTAGGCAGCAATCGTCCCTCAACTGATCATTGCAAGCAGAATCGTCATGCCATCTGACGTAATACAAGGGGATAGGGTGCCATTTAGGATGCAGCATATATTTACATTAAATTGTTTGTTTAGACTGAGACATTGCACGTTTAGAAAGCACACAGTGCAGATTATATGTTTACACCACATTTATTGCAAACATCATTAAAGTCATCCATTAAATTGGTACCTCTGCACTTCTCTCTACCACACAGTATTGTGGCTCTTCGCTCTTTTCCTGAGGGCTGAGCAGCATGGGTTAGTTCACCACTCTGTGTACAGGCAGTGGGCTATAGGCAATGGGCCAATGGGGGCTGAGGCTGAGTTCAGGCCAGAACTGGGTTCAAATACTTTGTGCCTTCATGCGTTTGCATCCCCCCTGGGTCCTCTTCTCCTCTGATGTACAGCAGCTCATTACCACGGCCTATTAAAAGGGCCCATTATTCATTTACACACAGTACACTTTGAACTCGAAACAAATATCCCCACATCTCAGTTAGGGCTCCATCCATAATGGCACCTTGTCCCTGTATAGTGCACTACTTTTGACCAGACCACTCTGGTCCCTGGTCAATAGTAGTGCACTTAATAGGGAAAAGGGTGACATTTGAGAAGCAGCCTATGTCTTACATAACTAAACTTAACCCATAGCAGCAGCATCGGAGACCAAGCAGGCAGTCTGGTGCCATTGTCTCTACCATTGTCGCAGTGTGACAGACTGCACTGGATCCCTCAATGTTGCTACACAGGTTTGATTAGTGTGGTTGAATGCTAGGGATGCACTATGGTCTAGTTTTAAGCTTGTGGAGGTTCTCGTTCTACTAGTAGACCTTGGCTGGGAAGATCCAGTTTGATATGCATGAGAAGGATGTGCTCGATCTTTTGCTAGTGTTAAGAGCACAGTGGCGTGTTAAAATGATACCACATAGAAATGTAATGAGTATAACATGCTTCGAACCTCTGACCAGTCTAATTATATGTGCTAGAAACTGCATGATAATGAAATGAGAACATACTGGACCATCGCTGTCTGTGATACTGCATGGCATACTGGTATTACTATACACAGCTCAGTCTCAATATAATTATTTGATTGTAAGAGCCCAACTAAACTAACATTCGTTAATATGGCAGGTAGCCTAGTGGTTAAAGCATTGGGCCAGTAACCAAAAGGTAGTAGCCTACATAGCTGACTATACAGTGAGGTGGATCTGAACATGACAGGAAACTGAAGGAGTACATTTGAAAAGCTTTACCTTCATTGCACTCAAGTTACTGTAAGAGCTCATTAAGCAGGTAGAACAAAAACACCAACATATTTGAGATTTTTTAATCATTACTCCAATAAAAAATACATTCATACAGAAATAACTATTTTACAAAACAATTTGAAAAAAAAAAAAACATGCCATTAATCAAACAAAAATAAACCTTTTTTTTTCATCAATAAAGATACTTTAGTTAAAGATAGGGCTGACAATTTGCAGTTTTGATTTTGATTATAGAAAGCTGTTCAGTGTGTAATCCCTCCAACAATCAGTTTCATTTCTCTTTACTGAATCATTCCCCGTTCAAGCTAGAACATGTCAATCATTCTCCAACACTGTAGCAGACTATCAGAAGTAAACAATACATCATTTGTTTTGTTTGTTGAGCCATTAGTACTCTCAAGTTAAATGTGTCCTGGTCTTTTTCATAAACAAACTGCACAATTTAGATTTGTTTGGTCCCTTACCCTGCAAAATATAAGCTTCTTTGAAAAAAACTATTTTTAAATAACACATTTTGCATGGTTTGATATCCACAATGTACATTTTAAAAGGAGACTTTCTGACAGTACTGTTGACCAGATCAACTGTACTGTACAATGGTATGGTGTTAAAACAAGGAAGTCCATGCAGGTCAATAAGCATCCACTGTCAGTTTGAGAGCACTCATGTCAGGTAAGCGTTTAACAATTCAACAGACACTAAACATACCATGGCCTGACCAGAATTGGTTATTTGCAATCAATCTTAATTTACCAAGGCCTTTGTGGCCGAGCAGATCACATGTCACGAGAACTCAACCCCCCAACCAACTAGGAGACTCTATAATTGACAATAACTTCCCCAATTTACCATCCCACATTTCATTTTAAGAGCATAACATACCACATTATGCTACTACACAGTAGTAAACCATTTCAAATGTAATTGTTTCAAGTGCTCTACAATTGTGTCTCGGCTCAGGGATCATTTTAAAAACATTTTGATTATGTCCTAATGGATAGATACTGTATGTTGACAAATGATGCACAGAAATGTAAAATGTCAGTAAGTATAAAGCTGACTTTTATTCAAGTTTTGAGACTGACCTAGACAAGGGCAAAAGGTGTGGCCATATGAATCAGCTCCTTAATAAAGCTATTCAAATCATACACTACTGCATTTCAACCCCCCCATGTGAGTGATCTATTTATCTGGACAAGGCCACTTACATAAGGCATCATTAAGGTCAACAGTGCATTTACAGATATAGAAAAAGAGGAGAGCAAGAGAACAAAAATAAAGAAATTCATTTTTAAACGGAATAGAAATAAACTATTCCATGATCAAGGCAGTTGCCAAGCAATAGTGATATCTCCAGACACACAACAAAAGAAATAAGTCACTGCTACATGTTTCTGTACAATAATGTGGTATCTATGGTGTAAAACAGATGTATAGCTGCTTGTTATTGGGATTTGCCCTCATTATAACTCATCGAGTGACAAACAAACCCAAGATCATGCAACTTCTGGTATAATGAAGGTATTAATGTTTTGTACAACCATTAGATACAGAGCTTACACAATGGACAACAAATGAGCTTGGTAGCATTAACTTTGAGACGCGCTACTTAATACATTGCACAATTTATATCTGCGCCAAACAATCCACTTCCCTCATCCCCACCTCGTTTAAGAGTGTCCTACCACCTCCTCTCAGATGGGGGCGCTCCCTCTCAAACCTCAAACTGGCGGTTCGGACACACACACTGCCAAACCCAGCCTAGATTCAACCAATGCCCCACACAACAGCACAACACCTTTGCTTGCATTCATTCATTCATTCATTCATTACCACAAAACGAGACAAACCCCCAGCCCACACAACATCCCCTCAACGCCATTCAGCTCACAACCATACACTTAATAGTAATATATCCACAGGCAGGCACTCAGTCACAGGCATTCTCACAAGCAACACATGTTTATTGGAGTAGTATCGCTGCATGTGTCCAGACCAGGAACTAACTCCACAAAGCATCAGACACCATACAAAGACAAAACATTATTCCTTGTCCTCTGACATGTTCTTATTTCTCTCTAGCGGATCTCTTCATTCTCCGTCATCCTTGTTGGTTTCCGTGATTCTTTTTCCAGAATGTGTCGACCTTTCAGAGCTCTTTCCTCCGAGAGGTCTTGGAGGTACTAAGTATGGTGCAGAAATTGCCTGCATGCTTTTACTGGGGCACGCTCCCCTTGTTCACCTTCCTCCCCTCTCAGGGCACTGCACCTCCCCACAGGCAGGTTAGGAGACCGTCAGGACCATCCCTCAACACCGCTCTGGGACCCAACTCTTAGATGTGTCTCTTCATGTGAAGCGCCAAATGGTCCGAGCGAGAGAAACACCTGGGAGGAGAAAGAGAAAGCAAATTAGTCTCAGCATTTTTAGAATAGGTAAGAGACTGATATAACAGCAGTAATATTCAAGTCAATATTTCAGGTGCATGGATTTGCCTTAGCTGCCCAAACATTTAAAAATGGTTAATGACATTTTCAACATTTCTCAATAAAACATTTAAAACAAACAAAGATAAATCCATCCCTAAACACTTCTCCTACCTGTCACAGTGACTGCATTTAAATGGCTTTGCCCCAGTGTGCTTCCTGAAGTGTCTGGTTAGCTCATCACTCCTTGCAAAACGCCACTCACAGCCTTCCCATGAGCACCTGTAAGGCTTCTCACCTGCAAACAGAAAACAAATGATATTATTACTGTGTATCAAAAGACAGCATGAAGGGCAGTGCTCCATTATGCTTCAAATCAGAAATAGACACAACATACTATAAGTTCTACATACTACTAGATAGAGTACTACAACTTGTAAATATGAGCTGTGATGTACAGCGTAACAATAGTTGAATAAGCAAACTCTGGGCTTATAAAGTGGGCGGGTGAGAAGGGATAAATGTAGACGATTTCTAACGGTGAAAATTCTATTAGCTCTGGTAACATAGTTTGCTTGGAATGTTGGAACCTTGCTCATGTACAAGACAGCTGTAAACAGCAAGAGGTCAGAGGTGATGGGGGACAACTGCTCACATAACTCAGAAAGGAATAACTGTAAATGTAAAATTCCCACCACTCTAAATTGAAATGATTCAGTCGTTTTCTTTTCCCATGGTGAAATGTGATCTGCTTTCAAGATCCAATCCACATCCTCTATGGCTTGCTTGGCTATGCCCACAAAAGGTTGCTATGTTACCCCCCTTAGTTAACGTGAAGTCAATGCTGCTGTGGGAATTAGTTCACAGTTTAAACCTTCCTTCTAGTGAACTATTCCAAGAATGCAGAGAACAAATTCATGCCTATGAACCTGTACAATTTTTGATGAGGTTTAAATATAGTTCCCCTGAAACGGAATACTCTTCTGAATGTTCTTTGTAAAGTAAATGGCTGCAGATTCCGAATACTGAGGAGACAACCAGCTGGTCTGGATTTTCTCTTCCAAGGCCTCTCTGCTGTGACAACAGTATTAGCATGTGGGTAACAACACCCACCACCAGTCTTTCTGGCCTGGCCTACATTACCTGTATAATATTAGACTAGGGCCTGGTCGAATAGCTAAGAGATTCTGCTCTTTTAAGTCCACATATACACTTGGATGGAAGGAGGTGTTGTTGGGTCATGCAGTTTACCTGTACACAATCAACGATTTACCTGTATGTGTACGCTGGTGTGCTTTCAAGTGGGAACTTTTCGTGTAGACCTTACGGCATCCGTTGAAATGACACCTATGGACCCGCCTCCTCCCATCTGGAGAATCCTCTCCATTGGCTAAGCTTCCCCTCTCGGCCGTTCGTCCACCAATGCCCCCGGTCTGTAGTTTCCCAGGTGAGTGCAACACGGTCTGTATACCGCTCCACACCTGGGAGGATATGGAGGAGGCCTCCTTGCTCACCTCAGGAGAAGATGGTGGAGTACTGATAACAGTAGAACTCAGGTCCTCTCCCTCTCCCATAATGTCACTCAGTGGGTTGGAGGTGAAGTCGAGGGTAGGGGAGAGGTCATCGGAGCCGTCGGACGCCTCGCTGCTGGCGTCCGAGTTAAAGCTGTTGGCCTCCTGATTGTCTTCCTCCTTAATGTGAGTTAGGATCTTTGGGTCGGACTCGGCCTTGTCCCCACGGGCCAGGATCATCCAGAGGTCCTCCTGGCTCGTCTCAAACTTGACGTCTGTGGCCGAGACGTAGGGCTCGCTCTGGAGGTACCGCTCCAACTCCAGACATGTCTGATGGGATAAGAGAAAAATGAGGACACCATGTAGGAAACAACCCAAATACACAGACAGATGGAGGAGAGGATAATGAGTAAACCATGTAGGAAACAACCCAAATACACACACAGATGGAGGAGAGGATAATGAGTAAACCATGTAGGAAACAACCCATATATACACCCACAGATGGAGGAGAGGACAATGAGTAAACAACCCATATATACACACACACTGATGGAGGAGAGGATCATGAGTAAACCATGTAGGAAACAACCCAAATACACACACAGATGGAGGAGAGGATAATGAGTAAACCATGTAGGAAACAACCCATATACACACACAGATGGAGGAGAGGACAATGAGTAAACAACCCATATATACACACACACTGATGGAGGAGAGGATAATGAGTAAACAACCCATATATACACACACTGATGGAGGAAAGGATAATGAGTAAATAACCCATATATATATATATATATATACCCACAGATGGAGGAGAGGATAATGAGTAAACCATGTAGGAAACAACCCATATATACACCCACAGATGGAGGAGAGGATAATGAGTAAACCATGTAGGAAACAACCCATATATACACCCACAGATGGAGGAGAGGATAATGAGTAAACCATGTAGGAAACAACCCATATATACACCCACAGATGGAGGAGAGGATAATGAGTAAACCATGTAGGAAACAACCCATATATACACCCACAGATGGAGGAGAGGATAATGAGTAAACAACCCATATATACACACACACTGATGGAGGAGAGGATAATGAGTAAACCATGTAGGAAACAACCCATATATACACCCACAGATGGAGGAGAGGATAATGAGTAAACCATGTAGGAAACAACCCATATATACACCCACAGATGGAGGAGAGGATAATGAGTAAACCATGTAGGAAACAACCCATATATACACCCACAGATGGAGGAGAGGATAATGAGTAAACCATGTAGGAAATAGGAATATAAAACAACCTATGCAGTACATATATAGACAATGTACAATTCTGAAGGCAGTGGAGTGCATGTAACGGGTGTCCTCAGAACTATGGCTGCTTCCCAAATGGCACCCTATTCCCTTCATAGTGAAATAGTTTTGACCAGGGCCCACAGGGTAGTGGTCAAAGTAGTGCACTATATAGGGAATAGGGTGCCTTTTGAGAAGCGGACTATATCAGGGAAGGTTAGTAAACATTTCCTTAGAAGAAATTACTCAGTTGGTGGCAGTGCTCTTTCCTCCAGCATAGCTGTCATCATGCACAATTATATAATTTACATATGCTACAGGGGCCCCTGTGTGTTAGGGAAGTGCTTGTAGATATTTTAAATGTATCAATTATTCAGCATAATGTGGATTTAATAAGGGATCCAGTGGCATTGCTAGAAATAACATGGCACACAAGGGAATGGAGGAGGTAGGCCTGGTTCAAGCAGGTCCATAAAAAAGCTTTATTTATGAATACCGCAAGAGCTACATACATTTATGGACTTCTTTTTATTCCAAAAGGGAAGTAAGGACTCTTCCGTAAAGCGTGACAACCCAAAAGTGACCACTAACTTTAATATATTCAAAAGTAACAATATTAATAATGAATTAATTTCAAACTATTTGGATATAGAAAACATCAGTTAAAAGCAATATACATTATAGGGTAAGTTATGTAATAGATTTCTGGCAAACCTAAAAAGTACTTTGTATTCATTGCAAACATTTATTTTCAACAGGGCAGAATGAATCTCTGGCGAGCTTTAAATGCCTCAGACCGCATGGAGAGTGAACAGCCCCAAGCCCGCAAATGCAAGGGAAACTACACCGTGTAGCAAATTCACTTCAATCACTCAGCAAAAAAAGAATACCTAGTTTCTCGAATATTATGTAATTCATATGAAAACACATGTTGACAGAGATGGTGGTAATTTTTAACAAAATAATTTGAAGACGCACATACTCGTCTCCGCTAATTCCAAATACGACCTCTCTCTCTCGCGCACACACAGACACACACACACACACACACACACTATTTTCACGATGACGCATCAGTCGTCTCTAAAACGGAATAAAAACAATGTGTCGTGGTTCTCATTGGACTAGGCCATTAGCGTAACTAATATAATTGCAACGTGCATGCATGCTTGTGTTGTTACAAAGACGTGCATGGAATTTACTAAGGTGTCAAAAACGTGCTACAAGTCCAAATAGTAAAACTTTTTGTTGTTTTGCATTCCTGACAGCTTGCCTCTCCACTGACAGCAACCTGCAGTTGCGCACACGTTTACTGCGATGGGGAAAACATGTTTCATTCATTTTAGTGTTTCTCAAAAATAGGACTATTCACAAATATAAATACCTGCTGCCAGTACTCCTCGAGAGATGGTAAAGCTGAAAAGTATCCGGTGTCATGTACAATCTGGAGCTCCTGAAAAATGCTGCACATAGGAATAACATCCATTTCGCTCCTATATAGATGCAGCTGCAATTACACCCAAAATTCAAGGTAGTTGAATTGTCTTCTTTTTTTTTTAAACGTGCGCCTTCGATGTCTTAGCATGTATAATATGCTGTTATAAAAAAGTTGAGAGCAGTAAGTCTGACGATCGCCTTCCAGTGGTGAAAGTGTTCTTCGGGGAACGCTCTTTCTTTCTTGCTTGCTCTAATAGCAAACAGTGAACTCCCTGAAAGTCCGTCGACACTGTAAACTTCCCTATTCAAAATCTTACAGCCAGCCTTCCCCACGTGATTACATTACGCTTTCGTGATACTGACCAATCGTTTAGCCAACGTGTAACACCCGCCCACCTTGACGATCTTCTGTGATATGGTTGGTGCGATGACTGAATACTCCTTCATTCCCATTGGACCATGTGGGCTCTATTTTTAGAGCAGTATATAAAGTTTTCACGCTTACTAAAGCGAAGAATCCACATCTCTGTCGGTATAGTATGATTTCAGCTTACCTTCCAAGCTGTTGGTTACAGCTGACTATTATGGCACAAGTTTTAAAATATAATCATTTCTTTACATCTATTCTGGTGTTTGTATTGGTATTTTAACAATTATCATGCATTAGTTTACTCAATACTTATGTCACTGTGACTGAACTAACAGACGATCTATTTTACACAGCTTGGAACACCAGCCTATGGGACGGAATGTAAGGGGTGGCATCCAATCAACACCATTCCGGAAAGAGACACTGTGAAAAACAGTGGCCAATGTAACAACTT
The DNA here is from genome assembly GCF_013265735.2 of Oncorhynchus mykiss. NCBI lineage: Eukaryota > Metazoa > Chordata > Actinopteri > Salmoniformes > Salmonidae > Oncorhynchus > Oncorhynchus mykiss. Next base: position 24,343,632 of record NC_048592.1, read on the forward strand.
TGCAAACATGAGTTTGTCACACCATTTAGATTAAAATATACATTTCAGTGATTGGACAGTGAGTGTATGTTTGATTAAATAGCAGCCCCAGCTGATAATGTCATTGTGGTTATCCCAGACCCAGTGGATGTTTCTCATTCCCCTCTGGTTATTTTAGTCTATTCAGAAAGACTACCATCATGCAGGGAAGCTTTAAAACAGCCTATATCAGACCTTTATAATTCCATCTTGTTGATTATTTTCCTCAAATGGAATATAGGTTGTGGACAAAGATCTCAATTGAGTTACCTACTGTAAATATAGCCCACCTAGGCACTAAGCTTAATAAACATTTCCAATAAAAGATCACTGCTCTAGAATGACAGTCATAAATATCCTGGCATTTGTGAGGCAGAAGAGGAACAAATGTAGCTAATCCTACACCACCCCAGGTTTAAACAAGATAATATCGAGCTCTGCCTAACATGTACAGTACATACAGGTTCATAAAGTGGCAAAATAAAGATGTAAACAGGTAGTAAGTTTCAACAACAACAAAAATGTTGTCCTTCAACATTAGTCAAAACCTCAGACATCTATCTTTTAAGCCTGGTCAAAGGACAAGGAGCACACAGTAGAACACATTGAAATATACAAACAAAAACAGGTTCCCATTGTGCACAGTCGAGGGACGCACAACCTAAACATTCATTCACCTTCAAATCAAATATGTCCATATTTAGGCAGACACATCTCAAACAAAGTGCCAGTATTTAAAGAAACAGTCAGCCAATGAAATTCTAGGATCAATCATTCAATTAGAAAAACAGAGCATGTATGATAAGCAAATGGAGGCTCATTGACATTCATGCAAAAATATGTTTTGCATTGCTTTGCATATTGTACAATATGAGCTAATTGGTGATTCCATGAATATAATGATAGCCTACATGATGTCCCAACAAACAACAGAATATAAAAGATATTCATATTATTATTTTTTTTAAATATAAACATTTTCAGCTAAATAGTCAAACATTATATGGGTGCAAAACGCATCTGAAGAATTGCATAAGATCTGGGATAAAGTTGAATTCCAGGAAAACAAACAAGCACATTGAAAAGTTAAAGAGAGCTTCGTTAAACAACATTTTTGGAACAGAAACCCATTGTCTTATCCACCAGCCTAGTCAGTCTGCTGCCTTCTACCCTTTGCCCTACTGAGTCTCTTTAGTCAGTCTCAGCTGTAGGCATATTTGCAACACTCAGCATCAGATTTTGCCATAAGAGATTCTGGGTTTTTACTTGAGGCCGCCATTATTAGCCTAATAATGATAATTTTGCTCAACAAACATTCATTATGTAGACTTTGATTTGATGTTCAAAAATGTATTAGATTCAAGATTGAAATTCACCTGTCCTGAGAATCTCAGGAAACTGACAAGATAAACACATTTTAAGGGTACCATTTATTTGTGTCATCATGAGACAAGTATAATCTGCTTGGAACGGATTCAACTTCAGCATCTGTTTGGGGGATAAACAAGTAAAAGAGCTTGAGTCGTAACTCAATGACGCCAAGACTAGCTTGTGACTAAATGCTCAATTAAATTAGATGATCCATTGAATCTTCCACAATGAATAACCCTTAATGAACTTTTCTGGAAATATTTTCATCAAACTGTAAAACTAGGTTCTGCAGATTCTGAATGTTAGGAAACAAGTTCAAATCATTTTCACTGTGGGGCCAAGTTGGATGACCCCAAAAAAATTGTTTAAAAGATTTAATAGAACATGAGGTCTCTGCTGAGGAACTCTCCAGGGCTGCATGCCAATTGGCACTCTTTTTCCTATATAGTGCAGTACTTTTGGTCAAAAGTAGTGCACTATATACAAAATAGAGTTCAATTTGGGATGCAGACCAGCTCTTTTCTGTGTGTATAGACTAACACTCTGTAATAACTGAAGTGAAAAGATGGCAGTGGCTTGTGCTCAGGAGGAGAGACCTCATCCAGTCCAGCTGAATATGACTCACAGTGTCTCATGTCCAGCTCTCAGCAAAAACAGATGTCTTGACTTTACCTTGACCAATAAACCATCAAGTGTGTCAATGTAAGACCTTTTCCGGAGTTTATGGCATGAAAAACAACATAAAAAGAGCACTATTCAATCCTTTAGGAAATATTGGAAGTAAGGCCATGCATTGATATCAGTCTCCGATCTTAGTTGCTGTGAATGTGTATATTTGGCCCTCTTTTTGATATATGGGGGGTCAACTGGGGTCATTGACAGAATTACATATATAACTTACCTTATGTGCCATCCTGAATGTTTGTGCATACCTGAGGCATGCATCTATCCTGAACTCCCATGTAAATATTTCATCGGGAACATGTGAGTATTCTGAAAAAGATTGTATACTGAACAAGGTTGTATACTGAACAAGATTGTATACTGAACAAGATTGCATACTGAACAAGATTGCATACTGAACAAGATTGCATACTGAACAAGATTGTATACTGAACAAGATTGCATACTGAACAAGATTGTATACTGAACAAGATTGTATACTGAACAAGATTGTATACTGAACAAGATTGCATACTGAAAAAGATTGTATACTGAACAAGATTGCATACTGAACAAGATTGTATACTGAACAAGATTGCATACTGAACAAGATTGCATACTGAACAAGATTGTATACTGAACAAGATTGCATACTGAACAAGATTGTATACTGAACAATATTGTATATTGAACAAGATTGTATACTGAACAAGATTGCATACTGAACAAGATTGTATACTGAACAAGATTGTATACTGAACAAGATTGTATACTGAACAAGATTGCATACTGAACAAGATTGTATACTGAACAAGATTGTATACTGAACAAGATTGTATACTGAACAAGATTGTATACTGAACAAGATTGTATACTGAACAAGATTGTATACTGAACAAGATTGTATACTGAACAAGATTGTATACTGAACAAGATTGCATACTGAACAAGATTGTATACTGAACAAGATTGCATACTGAACAAGATTGTATACTGAACAAGATTGTATACTGAACAAGATTGTATACTGAACAAGATTGACATTTCATTAATAATCTACAGCAGATTTTGATGTATTTTTCTTCATCCTTGACAAAAAAAAACTGATTTTCTAAAAATGTTTATGTTGTCAGGTAATGCTAATATCCAGTGGTGGATGTGTTTAATTGCAGCAGTAGCTAAGTGCTCCCAACGTAATAAAGCTGAGTGCTTCTGTCTAGCTTCCTCTACTCAGACCACAGTCTTTAGACAGCCATCATTTTGGTTCTCGTCTCAAATGTTGGTGCAGCACTTAGAAAAGGGTTCTATCTAACGAGTTGAATCATCAAAATCCCGACCTGACAAGGCAAAAAATAGCTAAAGTTTAAAAGTAGCTGTGTGTGTGAAATGTGGGTTTGGGTTTTACAACTGCAACTAACTACTTACAGACATTTGACCAGTGAGTAGTGGGCCTTGCATGTATGGTGCAGGCCAGGGTAGCATTCATCCTGTATTCTTAAAATCAGGAAGGAAACCACTCTACAGCCACAAATGGAAAATGCAGAGGACAGAGAAAGAGGATATATACTCTATGCCTATGGAAAACATTGCCAGAGCCAGTTAAGGACATACGCCATGTTATATCGAAAACTTTCAGAGTAAATTCCAGATAAATTGCCCTTGCATGGAGATCATGCATTTAGTACAAAAAGTTTAGCACAGATTATTTCTACTTGAGAGCAAAGGCTCTTTAAATTACTATACACATGAGTATCTATATAAGCGCCACGTGCATATTCCATTTAATTCATTGGAATTTTTGGGGGGCTGGTGTGCCAGTGCAAACTGTGTCAGAGGAGTGTGTTTGTGTTCGTGTTGTGTTTGCGTGTGTCTGTCCGTGCATGCGATTGCGTGAACGTGTGTGTGTCATGGCCTCCCAGACAGCAGCTGGGTAATGTATGATAACAGGAGTGACCCCAGAGGAACCCCACATCCATACATAAACACCTGGAACTTGACCTCTTCCCAACCTCTTCCCAATGTATCACAAGCATTTCGCTACACCTGCATTAACATCTGCTGACCATGTGTATGTGACAAATACAATTTGATTCGATTTGATTTGATTTGACCTGGTGTGCGTCCCAAATGGTGCCCTATTCCCTATATACAGTAGTGCACTACTGTTGACCATGGCCCATAGGGACCTGGTCAAAGTAGTACACTGTATAGGAAGTAGGGTGCCATTTGGGATACACACATGGAATTCTCAACATCCGCAAAGGGAATCCTCCTCCCCAACTGACTCACTCACTTGAGAAGCACCCATATAACTAAAACGCCAGAGCTAATCCAAACCTCAGATTTACCTCATTTAAAAACCACAATGCCATTTGATCGTGTCTGACAACATGTTTACAGTGCAAGGCTCATCTTTCATCACGTGCTGCAAGATGAGTCACCAAGACCACAAACAGTGCATTAACGTGCTCTGAAATAAAAGAAAGGCATAGCTCAAGCTGTGTATTTTAATGTCACAGTATTTTTAGGCACCTATGAGTCATTTGTCCTCAAACATGCAGTTTCTGCAGCTACATTGGGTACCATGTAATCATGTCCAACTGTTTATTTTCGTCTGAGTCACTCACAGCAGGGCAGTCATACCAATCTTCAAGCAACAAAGTCTGTTCAGATCTCATGTTTAGATGGGGGCAGTTTTGCATGCCACAGAAATGGGCTCCATATTGGGCACAGTAATGTGTGTGTGTGTGTGTGTGCTTGTGCCTATTTGTGTGTCTTTGATTTGTATCATGAGAATGGTATCCATGTCTGTTTGTTAGCGACACCCTCTGTGGTGCAGCACAGTGCTGTCTAAGATCATCAGCCTCTGTGATGAGGCTGCAGAACACGGTGAGGCCTGTTTGTTGGCGTAGCCAGTGGGACAGTAGTACAGCGGGACTCTCTTGAGAAGCACAGTGTCAGACGCACACGCACGCACGTGCGCGTACACACACACACACACACACACACACACACACACACACACACACACACACACACACACACACACACACACACACACACACACACACACACACACTGTTAGCTGCTGTGCTGATATGGTGGTGTTGTTAGGACCCTGCTTGATCCAGGACCAACACGGCCATGATACCCTATGTGTTTGTATGAGAATGCTACTGTAGCCCAAGGGGTTTTTAATGTTGAAAAAGTAGGTTTTTCAAAGATTGAGGTAATGTAGATAAACAGTCTGCCTCATAGATTACATTCATCAATATGCACATAATTAAGACCAAATTGAACTAAAAGTTCAGTTTATGCAGACAGATGGACAGACGGACAGACGGACAGAAGGACAGGCGGACAGACGGACAGACGGGCAAACAGGCTCTAAGACAGTTGGTTCTTCAATAGCAGAGCCAGAGCCAGGCTGTATCACTTGGCCAATGACACTCACTGGCTGAGCATAGTGACACTGGCCTCAAGCTGTTCCCACACCTGCCATAAATCGGCTCCTTCCTCTCAGTTGACATTGAGAATACTAACTGTTTCTCATCAGAAGGAAAACACAATTATCCTTGAGAGTCTGATTAGCCAGTAAATGAAGATCCCTGCTCGTTGGTGTTCCTGTAATAAGCTAGCCTTATCTCGCGAGCTTACATAAATGTTCGCTGCATGGATGGTAGTCTGGTGATTATGAGGCTAGTAATAAGCACCTTTTTAGTGAAATGAAATGCAGTTGATTGCATCTCGTCACAAAATGATGTCCTCAGAATAGGTTACCTATTTGAAAATACTGTGTAAGATACATTTCACTTGTCATATTACATGGTATTTAATTTGTCAGATTTCCCCGCACAGTGTTTGTGAGAACGGAGAGGGAGAGTGGAATCCATGGCTACATCCCAAATAGCACTCTATTCCCCATGTAGTGCACTACTTTTGACCCTGGAACTTTGGGACGCAGTCTATGCATCTGTCATCCTTAGCTTGAGCCCCGTTTCATTTGTTCCATGAGAAAATCACTGCCATAGTAGGCTAGCTGCTGGGGAAGCCAAACAGAGATTTGGCAGCTCTCACTGCTGCTGAGGACCGGCGTTATGTAACAACCTCACTGTGAATAGCATTGATCAGGATGTTGGAGAAACACACACTGGCTGTGTCTAAAATGGCACCCTATTCACTATTATAGTGCACTACTGTTGACCAGGGCCCAAAGGAATAGGCTAAGGTCAAAAGTAGAGCACTATGTAGGGAATAGGGTATCATTTCAGAGGCATACACAAAAACATGCACATTCCTTCAGAGTCAGTTTTACTATTGTACTGCTTAAATGTTTCCCTTGAACTAAGGAAAAAAAGTGGCTACTCAACGTTTCTTCAGAACACAACAAGGCATTACGTAACAAAAGGCCCCTCACTCAGTCTTGCTTGTAGCAACCCATAATTTAGTTTTACGTGCTTGTTTTTTGAGGATCTGTTACGGCATTTCAGTGTGTTTTGAGAAGTGCCACTGCCAACAACATTGCTGAAGCTGGCAAGCCCAATCCTACACAGTCAAGGAGCTTGTCAAACATTATTAGAGTCTAAATAACATTTCAAACATACTCTGTGGGCATGTGGTACTGACAGTAAGAGAAGTAAATATACTGCTAGTTAGTGTGGTAGTCTGTCAGAAAGGCCTTGCTTTCTGCTCCATCATGTCTACGAGCTAATCAATGAGGCAAAACATCTCCAGGCTAAGGGCCATACACTGTCATTGCCTGTATCCTCCATCTTGAAAAAGATTCATTCTGAAATGTATTAATGTAGCAAAAAAAAGAGGAGTATGAAATATGACAGCAAGTCATCCAAGCAATCTCAAAAACGCTTTCCTCACCAGATGAAAAATATATATTTCTAGTCGATGAACATGCTAAAGTCTCATGTGACTGCCATGTGCTAAGCACCTTATGGGGTTAATTATTATTATTTATTAAATAGTTCATGATGATTTTTTTTACAATACAAAATATCCGCATACAAACAACAACATACAGACGCACACAAACATCCACAACACCACCCTGCCCAGACCCACCTGCTCACACCCCCATCTCCAGCACCCGTATCACTCTCCGCCACATGGCCTCAAATTGCACCATTTTGTTTCTCTCAGTCGCCCACACACACTTTAAACTTTTAGATAATAAAGTGTTTGATCTTTCCATTGTGTTAATGAGGCTAATTGTGATGAGGTTTTTCAAGCTCTGGAAAACGCTGGAAACGCAGGCTGAGAATTCAATTTTTTTGCAATCAGAAAAGAATCTCAGTCCTCAATGTGCAGTGCACTGGCCAGTGGTTTGGTGGTGAGGAGAAGCATCAGACCATTCGGCTATTCGGTCAGGCACATGAGTTTTCTCAAGCTGTGTGCTCTGTCTGTGTGGTAGGGGTAGCATCCCAAATGGCAACATATTCCCTATATAGTGCACTACGTTTTAATTAGGGAATACGGTGACATTTGGGATGTGCTCGTGTACGGCGTATGTGTGTGTGTTTGTGTGTTGCATGTCTGCCTGTAAAAGAGATGGATCTCTTACAGATGCCATCACCATCCTGGATCAATTAGGGTCCAGAGGCAGACACACACTGGAGGCGTGTGGGAAGACACCTGTTTAAAGGCCGCAAGGCAGACACCAGGCTGGCAGCGAGCCCTGGCTGATGTTCTGACCATGCAATACCCCGCTATTTCTAAATGCAAGCAGCATTTCCTTTTCACAGCACTACCAGTCTATTCTGGAGAGCTGCCCATATGACAGCGTTATTACATGTCTCTGTTAAAAGGGTAATCTGGTATTTAAATAAAATAACATTTCTAAATCAAATCAAATCCTATTTTATTTGTCAAGCCCTTAACCAACAATTCAGTTCAATAAATAAAATATTTACTAAATAAACAAAAGGTAAAAAAATTGACATAGCAATAACAAGGCTATATACAGGGGGTACCGGTACCGAGTCAATGTGCGGGGGTACAGGACAGTCAAGGTAATTTCTAAAGTGACTATGCATAGATAATTAACAGCGAGTAGCAGCAGTGTGAAAACGAAGGGAGGGGGGGGGGGGGTAAATGTAGATAGTCCGGGTGGACATTGTTCAGCAGTCTAAGGGCTTGGGGGTAGAAGCTGTTAAGGAGCATTTTGGTCCTAGACTTAGCGCTCTGGTACTGCTTGCCATCCGGTAGCAGAGAGAACAGTCTACGACTTGGGTGACTGGAGTCTTTGACAATTTTTTGGGCCTTCCTATGACACTGTATATAAACACAGCAAAAAAAAGAAATGACCCTTTTTCAGAACCCTGTCTTTCAAAGATAATTCATAAAAATCCAAATAACTTCACAGATCTTCATTGTAAAGGGTTTAACCACTGTTTCCCATGCTTGTTCAATGAACCATAAACAATTAATGAACATGCACCTGTGGAACGTTCATTAAGACACTAACAGCTTACAGACAGTAGGCAATTAAGGTCACAGTTGTGAAAACTTAGAACACTAAAGAGGCCTTTCTACTGACTCTGAAAAACACCAAAAGAAAGATGCCCAGGGTCCCTGCTCATCTGCGTGAACGTGCATTAGGCATGCTGCAAGGAGGCATGAGGACTGCAAATGTGGCCAGGGCAATAAATTGCAATGTCTGTACTGTGAGACGCCTAAGACAGTGCTACAGGGAGACAGGATTGACAGCTGATCGTCCTCGCAGTGGCAGACCAGATGTAACAACACCTGCACAGGATCGGTACATCCGAACATCACACCTGCGGGATAGGTGCAGGATGGCAACAACAACTGCCCAAGTTACACCAGGAACGCACAATCCCTCTGTCAGTGCTCAGACTGTCCGCAATAGGCTGAGAGAGGCTGGACTGAGGGCTTGTAGGCCTGTTGTAAGGCAGGTCCTCACCAGACATCACCGGCAACAACGTCGCCTATGTGCACAAACCCACCGTCATTGGACCAGACAGGACTGGCAAAAAGTGGTCTTCTCTGACGAGTCGCGGTTTAATCTCACCAGGGGTGATGGTCGGATACGCGTTTATCGTCAAAGGAATGAATGTTACACCGAGACCTGTACTCTGGAGCAGGATCGATTTGGAGGTGGAGGGTTTGTAATGGTCTGGGGCGGTGTGTCACAGCATCATCGGACTGAGCAATGCTGTGCGTTACAGGGAAGACATCCTCCTCCCTCATGTGGTACCCTTCCTGCAGGCTCATCCTGACACGATCCTCCAGCATGACAATTCCACCAGCCATACTGCTTGTTCTGTGCGTGATTTCCTGCAAGACAGGAATGTCAGTGTTCTGCCATGGCCAGCGAAGAGCCCAGATCTCAATCCCATTAAGCACGTCTGGGAGCTGTTGGATCGGAGGTTGAGGGCTAGGGCCGTTCCCCCCAGAAATGTCAGGGAAATTGCAGGTGGCATAGTGGAAGAGTGGGGTAGCATCTCACAGCAAGAACAGGCAAATCTGGTGCAGTCCATGAGGAAGAGATGCACTGCACTACTTAACCTCTTGAGTGTAGGGGGCAGTATTTTGATGTTTGGATGAAAAACATACTCAAATGAAACTGCCTATTTCTCAGGCCCAAAATCTAGAATATGCATATAATTGTCAGATTAGGATATAACACATTCTAAAGGTGTTGTTGTGCCCTCTTCACAACTGTCTTGGTGTGTTTGGACCATGATAGTTTGTTGGTGATGTGGACACCAAGTAACTTGAAACTCTTGACCTGCTCCACTTCTGTCCTGTCGATGTTAATGGGGGCATTTTCGGCCCTCCTTTTCCTATAGTCCACGATCAGCTCCTTTGTCTTGCTCACATTGAGAGAGAGGTTGTTGTCCTGGCATCACACTGACAGGTCTCTGACCTCCTCCCTACTGGCTGTCTCATCGTTGTCCGTGATTAGGCTTACCACTAGTGTGTCATCAGCAAACTTAATGATGGTGCTGGAATCGTGCTTGGTCACGCAGTCCTGGGTGAACAGGGAGTACAGGAGGGGACTAAGCACGCACCCCTGAGGGGCCCCAGTGTTGAGGATCAGCATGGCATATGTGTTGTTGCCTATCCTTACCACCTGGGGGCGCCCCATCGGGAAGTCCAGGATCCAGTTGCAGAAGGAGGTGTTTAGTCCCATGGTCCTGAGCTTAGTGATGAGCTTTGTGGGCACTATGGTGTTGAACGCTGAGCTGTAGTCAATGAACAGCATTCTCACTGGTGGGAAAGGGCAGTGTGGAGTGTGATTGAGATTGCTTCATCTGTGGATCTGTTGGGGCGGTATGCGAATTGGAATGGGTCTAGGGTTTCTGGCATGATGGTGTTGATGTGAGCCATGACCAGCTTTTTAAAGCACTTCGTGGCTACCGATGTGAGTGCTATGGGCAGTAATCATTTAGGCAAGTTACCTTCGCTTTCTTGGGCACAGGGACTATGGTGGTCTGTTTGAAACATGTAGGTATTACAGACTCGGCCAGGGAGAGGTTGAAAATGTCAGTGAAGAAACGTCCTGGTAATCCATCTGGCCCCGCGGCTTTGTGAATGTTGACCTGTTTAAAGGTCTTGCTCACATCAGCTACGAAGAGCGTGATCACACAGTCATCCGGAACAGATGGTGCTCTCATGCATGGTTCAGTGCTGCTTGCCTCGAAGCGAGCATAAAAGGCATTTAGCTCGTCGTTGGGCAGCTCGTGGCTGGGTTTCCCTTTGTAGTCCGTATTAGTTTTCAAGCCATGCCACATCCGATGAGTGTAAGAGCTGGTGTAGTAGGATTCAATCTTAGTCCTGTATTTACTTTTTTCATGTTTCATCTGAGGGCATAGCGGGATTTCTTTTAACCTCTTGAAACTAGGGGGCACTATTTTTAATTTTGGAAAAAATAACGTTCCCAAAGTAACCCGCCTATTTCTCAGGACCAGATGCTAGAATATATATATATATATAATTGACTGCTTAGGATAGAAAACACTCTAAAGTTTCCAAAACTGTAAAAATATTGTCTGTGAGTATAATAGAACTGATATTGCAGGCGAAATCCGGAGAAAAATGCAATCAGGAAGTGACTCTTATTTTGAAACCCCTGTCTTTCTATGCATCCCTATTGCCCATTGAAAGGGATATCAACCAGATTCCCTTTTCTGTGGCTTCCCTAAAGTGTCTACAGCCTTTAGACGTAGTTTCAGGCCTTTATTTTAAAGAATGAGAATGATAAACGACTACATTGTGTCAGTGGCCAGCGGAGGGCTCTCAGAGTGATTCTTGCATAAAAGACAGAGGTAGTCATTTTTCCTCTTGCTCCTACTGAAAAGCCAATTGTCCCGGTTGATATATTATCGAATTGATTTTTAAAAAACACCTTGAGGTATGATTATGAAAACGTTTGCCATTTTTCTGTCGATATTATGGACATAATTTTGAAAAAAAATTGCCGTTGTCGTGACCGCGATTGCCGGTGGATTTCTGAACATAACGTGACCAACAAAAGGAGGTATTTTGGGTATAAAAATAATATTTTTGGAACAAAAGGAACATATGCTGTCTAACTGGGAGTCTCGTCAGTGAAAACATCGGAAGATCATCAAAGGTAAACGGTTAATTTGATTGCTTTTCTGATTTTCGTGACCAAGCTTCCTGCTGCTAGCTGGGCATAATGCTATGCTAGGCTATCGATAAACTTACACAAATGCTTGTCTTGCTTTGGCTGTAAAGCATCATTTCAAAATCTGAGATGACAGGGTGATTAACAAAAGGCTAAGCTGTGTTTCACTATATTTCACTTGTGATTTCATGAATATGAATATTTTCTAGTAATGTTTTTTTACCGTTGAGCTATGCTAATTAGTGTAGTTGATGACAATCCGGGATGGGTAGTTCCAAGAGTTACAGTGCCTTGCGAAAGTATTCGGCCCCCTTGAACTTTGCGACCTTTTGCCACATTTCAGGCTTCAAACAAAAAGTTAATAATTTTGCACGCCCAATTTTTCAGTTTTTGATTTGTTAAAAAAGTTTGAAATATCCAATAAATGTCGTTCCACTTCATGATTGTGTCCCACTTGTTGTTGATTCTTCACAAAAAAATACAGTTTTATATCTTTATGTTTGATGCCTGAAATATGTAAGAGGTCGCAAAGTTCAAGGGGGCCGAATACTTTCGCAAGGCACTGTAAGCATCCGAATTAGTGAAAGTGGCAGTTCTAGCTATTAGCTCGGTGTGGATGTTTCCTTTAATCCTTGTCTTCTGGTTGGGAAATATGCGTATGGTCACAATGGGGACAACATCATTGATACAGTTATTGATGAAGCCAGTGACTGAGGTGGTATACTCCTCAATGCCATTGGATGAATCCTGGAACATATTCCACTCTGCTAGCAAAACCATGCTGTAGCGTAGCATCCGCGTCATCAGACCACTTCCGTATTGAGCGAGTCACTGGTACACCCTCCTTTAGTTTTTGCTTGTAAGCAGGAGTCAGGAGGATATAATTATGGTCAGATTTGCCACATGGAGGGTGAGGGAGAGCTTTGTGTGTGGAATAAAGGTGGTATTGAGTTTTTTCACTCTGGTTGCACATTTAACATGCTGGTAAAAATGAGGTGAAACAGATTTAAGTTTGTCTGCTTTAAAGTCCCCGGCCACTAGGAGCGCCGCTTCTGGATGAGCATTTTCTTGTTTGCTTATGGCCTCATACAGCTTATAAGTGCGGTCTTAGGGCCTGAATCGGTTTGTAGTGGGCTCAATAGACGGCTACGAATAATATACATGAGAACTCTCTAAGTAGATAGTGTGGTCTACAGCTTTTCATGAGATACTCTACCTCAGGTGAGCAATACATCAACACTTCTTTAATATTAGACATCGCGGACGAGCAGTTATTGACAAATAGACACACACACACCTGCCCCTCGTCTTACCAGACGTAGCTGCTCTGTCCTGCTGAAACACGGAGAAGCCAGCCAGCTCTATATTATCCGTGTCGTCGTTCAGCCAAGTCTCTGTGAAACATAAGATATTACAGTTTTTAATGTCCCGTTGGTAGGATAGTCTTAATCGTAGATTGTCTAGTTTGTTTTCCAATGATTGCACATTGGCCAATAATACGGAGGGAAGTGGTGGTTTACCTACTCGTTGGCGAATTCTTACAAGGCACCTCGCCCTCCTCCCCCTTTTTCTCTGTCTTTTCTTCACACTGATGACGGGGATTTGTGCCTTGTCTCGACAAAGCAGTATATCCTTTGCGTCGGACTCGTTAAAGAAAAAATCTTTGTCCAGTTCGAGGTGAGTAATCGCTGTTCTGTTGTCAAGAAGCTCTTTTAGGTCATAGGAGACAGTAGCAATATCATTATGTACAAAATTAGTTGCAAACAATGCGAAAAAACAAACAACATTGCACAGATGGTTAGGAGCCCGTAAAACAGCAGCCATCCCCTCCCGCTCCATTATTCAAACCTAAGTGTGTCTAAACTGGCTATATATACTATATCATTCATCTAAAAGCAAAAAATGGATGCATCAATCCCAGATTGCCCCTTTAATATAGCTAAAGAAAACAGACCTCTCTCAGTTTCTGTCTGAATACTGGATTAGTGTCTGTTTATTGTGACTCACTGGGTTCAAAGTCAGGCTAGCAGAAAGGTATAGCAATTATAATATATCTTGAGTCTGTTCATTGAGGTCATTTTGACAGCATGCATGCATAGCTGCAGCAACCATTGGGTGTGGTTGGTGGGTGTGGTTGGTGTTTAATATACAGGTATACGCCCAGATACATATCTCACACTAGAATAAAAATCATTGAAAAGTCATCAGATCACCCTGTTATACGCTGTTATACACTGTTTGTATTACTACTACTGTATCTAAATGCATTGCAATAAAGCAGCTTGTGATATGCTCTGCAAAATGCAATCCACCACTGCATTAATCATAACAAAAAAGCAGCACCAAATTCAGCAAACACCAAAAAACACAGTAGCATGTTTCTATGACTCATTTACCCAACGTGCATTGCAGTATGAGCACAATTGTTGCATGATTGTGCCAGCAGTATTTAGTCATTGCTTTCATTAATCAGAGAGCGTCTGTGATTACTATGCTGGCCCATTAGGTTATGTAGGATCCCAGTCTGCATCCCAAACCCATCCCTATTCCCTATACAGTGCACTACTTTTGACCAGAACCCTATAGAGAATAGGGTGCCATTTGGAATGCAACCTCAGGCTTTTTTGTACCGTTTTTTTCTTCTCCCATGGCTTGGATCCAGCTTCCCTCATCATGTCGAAATCTCTGCCTGTGCCCGCAGGTGTCACCCTGAGAAACTAAATATGAGGTGTTGCTGTGAGAAAGGGCTTGTGCAGGACCTAACATGCCATTGGGACCATATACTATTCCCTACATAGTGCACTACTTTTGGCCAGAAGTTGTCCACTATATAAGGAATAGGGTGCCATTTTTTGGATACAGATTGGTTTGTCACATGCATGACTACATGTCTCAGTCTGGTAACCCCAACCATTGTTTGTTTAATTTCTCCATATACTGTAGCTTCGGTCTCAGCTGCCTTTTATACAACGTTTCTCAACAGATTACTGTAGGTTACTCCACCAAAACCACTATTGACGTTAACAGGATCACCTCACCTTTGATGATTTATTTTATCATAGATTGCATCAAAACAGTTTGCACCTGAAGTTATTGTTGGATCTTGATTAAAATTTGTAATTTGCAACTTAGAAAAGGATGTAAACACCGTACATGTGCCTACCACGTAAATGAATGTATGAACATGAATAAATAAATGAAATGGTGCTTTAGTAACTTTTAGTCTTTTTCAACACATCGTGTATTGGATCTATAGATGTGAGCTTTCGTCGTGTTGTTTGTGGGGCAGTGAGAAAGCAAGTCAAGCTGTCACCTCGGTGATGGCCCCTACCCCAAGACTCTACTTGTGTAGACTTGTGAGGCATGTTGCTCTGTTTAACTGAGCGCTTTCCACAGGCTATACTGTCATCCCTTGTCACCATCTCACCACCCGTCACCTACTTACCCCCAACTGTTTTACACACACTGATGCACAAACTCAAGTATGCATGCAAGCACGCATGGACACACTCACACACACGCACGCACGCACCAGTAGATGCATCACTCTTAAAGATATCTTGATCACATGTGGATCATGAGGAAACCAAGACATTGAGTGTTGTAAAGGCTTCCGCATGCTTCTCAGACAAAATAGTTTGGCTGAGTTCGTACATATATTATGATGACATTTTGTGATTTTTTTGCTTGTGTTGGACACCAGTGAGGGTTTTTTCGGCTGTTCGGGCACAAAACATTTTCTGGAAGCAAGCCAATGTTCGGAGCCGAAGTCTACGCCCCTTCATCGGTGACTGGTCGACAGGAGGGATTCTTCAATAAAGTCTTTGTATTTCATTCAATGAGAGACGACTCGTGCACCAAACATCTTAATTAGATGTAAAATTGTGCGACTAAGATCTCCTCGGTAAAGTTAATGACATATTTCGTGAGTTATCTTAATTATTAATTTGACTATTTTGAGGAAGTGTATACTGGTTACAGCATCTCAAAATGGACAAACAGTACTATTGGCGCCTTTTTCTCGTTTTTCAAGAAGGTCTTTTAAGTGAGTATGCGAGCACACTAGATGGGTTCGGCTAGCCGAGTTCAGCTAGGCGCCAGCTGAACTGAAGAATGCTGACGCCTTAACAGACCAGCGATGAGTCTCAGTGCAACAAGTTTAGTGGTGCTAACATTATAAGCTGCTATATGGTTCTCTTATGAGGATGTTTTTCCCATGGGAGACAAAGTCTGCGTCACAAATAGCACCCCATCCACTATAGGGGTCTGGTCAAAAGAAGTGCACTATGTAGGGAATAGGGTGCCATTTGGGATATATACAAAAGCTTTCCCTTACTGTAAAAAGTAGCCCTCAGGACACATGATGTTATCTCTGCTTATTAGCAGAATGACACTATATACCCAAAAGTATGTGGACACCCATTCAAATTAGTGGATTCGGCTATTTCAACCACACCCATTGCTGAAAGGTGTATAAAATTGAGCACACATCCATACAATCTCCACAGACAAACATTGGCAGTAGAATGGCCTTACTGAAGAGCTAAGGGACTTTCAACGTGGCACCGTCATAGAACAGCCACAGTCAACTATTTTGAAGTGGATACATCTAGGAACAACAATGGCTCAGCCGCGAAGTGGTAGACCACACAAGCTCACAGAATAGGACCACACCGAGTGCTGAAGCACGTAGTGTGTTGCAACCGTCTGTCCTCAGTTGCAACACTCACTACCGAGTTCCAAACTGCCACTGGTTCCAGTGAAGGGAACTACAGCATACAATGACATTGTAGACGATTATGTGCTTCCAGCTTTGTGACAACAGTTTGTTTCAGCATGACAATGCCCCCATGCACAAAGTCCATACAGAAATGGTTTGTCGAGATTGATGTGGAAGAACTTGACTGGCTTGCACAGAGCCCTGACCTCAACTCCATCGAACACCTTTGGGATGAATTGGAACGCCGACTGCAGCCAGGCCCAAGCGCCCAACATCAGTGCCCAACCTCACTGATGCTCTTGTGGCTGAATGGAAGCAAGTCCTGCATCAATGTTCCAACATCTAGTGGAAAGCCTTGGAGGGAGAGTGGAGGCTGTTTTAGCAGAAAAGGGGGGAACAACTCCATATTAAAGGCCCATAATTTTGGAATGAGATGTTCGGCAAGCAGATGTCCACTGGAGGATAAATAGGTAACTCCTACATCATGAGATATTGACTCATATTGATCAAAAGCTATTGACAGTTTCACTAAAGATAATTTCATTATATTAAAGGTACTGTCTATTTCTCCCACCCAGGGAATATAAGTCCTTACCTTGATGTAAAGATAGTGTACTACTTACTGTCTCATGATTGAATGAAGAGTACATATTTGTCCTATTAAGGTAACGTCACAGTGATCACAAGAAATTAACAGGTAAGCTTTACAGCCGTAAAGATGGTGTCTCATGATTGAACGAAGAGTACATATTTGTGCTATACTGTCTGTTTATGAATCAGCATCTATCAGACTGTGGACCTGTGGTCTGTCTGCAGACATAGGCTATCTCCCAAATTACACCCTGTTCCCTACATAGTGCACTACTTAAAAAGTAGTGAACTATACAGGGAATAGGCTGCCATTTGGGACGCAGATCAACAGTATGTCCTCTGGGTCACCCCGCCAACATCTGCTGATAGTCATGTTTGCTTTTGGCCCAGAAACTGGCCTGAGGTTATCAGGAGGTGAACACTGCATCTACACAGAGAGAGAGAGAGAGAGAGAGAGAGAGAGAGAGAGAGAGAGAGAGAGAGAGAGAGAGAGAGAGAGAGAGAGAGAGCTACTGCTTCACATCCACCACACCACACTGGGCCAAGAGTTGAATCCCAAATGGCACCCTATTCCCTATGTAGTGGCCCCATAGGGTTCTGGTCAAAACTAGTGCACTATGGACGTTGGATCTTAATTTGATTATTCCTTATTTGCTGAGAATTGTATAAGTTTAATAATTCAGTGAAAATCCACACAAACGCAGTTATATTTTTAGTATTGCACTTTTCATGTAGCCAACTTTAGGCCAGCTAATAGCCTCACCCCCGATCAAGCAACATTATGGACTAAATGTTAAAATCCTGTTGCTGCAGGATTATTTTTCTGCGACAATACTGCTCAAATTAAGATCCAATATCTGTATGTAATAGGGTGCCATTTAGGACTCAGAAAAGCTCCCCCCCTCTCTGGGCCAAACACATAGGTTTGGTTGCTGCTGTACAGTATGTTATAAGAGAGTTCCTGATGTAATGCTGTCTGTGTGTTACCCATGCCAGGAAATCATCAGAGTAGATGATAACTCTACAGATGTAGGATCTTAATTTGAAAGGGAAAGGGAGATACCTAGTCAGTTGTACAACTGAATGCATTCAACTGAAATGCGTCTTCCGCATTTAACCCAACCCCTCTGAATACTCTATTGCAGGTGAACTTTCATGCACTGCAGGACATTTAGAACTTGTAGTGTATTTGAGGTTTAAAAAGGCTTCTAAAGTTTGTAATGTCCACTTAGAAATGTCAAACTTGATTTTCCTTTACAAAAAATGTATTAACTCCTACACAAATGTCCATTATTTATATTATTTATATTTATATTTATTTTCCTGCTGTAGCAAACTGGCTCAAATTAAGATCATACATCTGTTTATAGTGCACTAGTTTTGACCAGGGCCCATGGGACTCAGAAGTAGTGCACTATGATGGGTATCATTTGGGAAGCAGGCAGACAGTATGTGCCATTGGTCATTATACTGTCGCAGCTTCATGGGAAAATGTCCCCTAAGTTGATTTTGACTCTCAACGCAGTGGGGACAATGGATTTTCCATTATGGATGCAGTGTGATATGTTGTGACTTGTTGAGTTGGCAGGCACACAAGAAAAGAGCTTGGATTCTTGCTATTTTCCACTTTTAATGTTCTGAGTCAATCTGGGTTTTACAAGAGAAAAGAGACAGAGATCTGAAGAACTCTGGATTTCCAGTGAAAATATTCAGTATTATTCCCATAACCATTTTCAGAAGATTGGGCACTTGACATAAGTTTTGTACCGCAACCAAAACCTGTTGGTAATGGTCATAACAACAACAATAGTTATTTGGAGGTCACATGTTGTTAAACCATACCGGCAACAATGCACTTACATGTTGGATATGACCACAGAAGGCAGAGACAACTTTAATTGATCGAGTAAAAACTCAATAAAAAATACACTGAGTGTACAAAATATTAAGGACACCTTCCTAATATTGAGTTGCACCCACTATTTTTGCCCTCAGAACAGACTCAATTCATCAAGGTGTCGAAAGCTTTCTACAGGGATGCTGGCCCATGTTGACTCCAATCCCACAGTTGTGTAAAGTTGTCTGGATGTCCTTTGGGTGATGGACCACTATTAATACACACAGGAAACTGTTGAGTGTGAATAACCCAGCAGTGTTGCAGTTCTAGACCCAAACTGGTGTGCCTGGCACCTACTTCCATACCCCATTCAAAGGCTCTTAAATATTTTGCCACCCTCTGAATGGCAAACATACACAATCCATGTCTCAATGCTTAAAAATGCTTATTTAACCTGTCTCCTCCCCTTCAACTATACTGATTGAGATGGATTTAACAAGTGATAAGGGATCATAGCTTTCACCTGGATTCACCATATGTAATGGAAGGAACAGGTGTCCTTAATGTTTTGTACACTCAGTGTGTGTATATATATATATATATATATAGACCCAACGTTTGATGTTTGACGCAATATACGTTTGACGCAATATTGTGTGATAAATAATATAACAATATTGTATATTGTGTGGTAAAATAGATTGTTTGGTCTCATACAGTCTCATATAGTGGTATTTACTGATGAGAGGAGGGCGTGATCTATGGTTGGGTTTTCCAATGTGTTTATGGCTTGAGACTGTCGCACATGTCCTGTGGTTCTAGCTGTCAGTCTCTCTCTGTCTTTGACATGATATCTTACACGCTGTATCAATGTAATTTGTTCATGTGGGGATTTCAAGTCGCTTCCGCTGTTACTCCGAGGATAGCCTGGGGACAGACACTGTTATACGGAAGGGGACTGGGGCTAATGTCTTGTCTTGTGCCTATTCCAAAAACTATGGTCATTTTCTTTATGGAAAAAAGTGTCAAATGTAGATATCTACTGTATGCATCTCATGCATGTAAAAATATCCCTACATTAACAAGTGGTAGACATTCAGTGGAACTGCAGAATCTTCCAGAACATGTCCTATTTATTATTCTACAAACAAGTAGCAATCCATTGTTTGACAGGTCAGTTTTTGCTTCCATTCCGCAGCACAAAAAGATGGCTACATACACAATGCACAAAGAGATGGCTACATACATAGCACAAAGAGATGGCTACATACACAGCACAAAGAGATGGCTACATACACAGCACAAAGAGATGGCTACATAAACAGTACAAAGAGATGGCTACATACACAGCACAAAGAGATGGCTACATACACAGCACAAAGAGATGGCTACATACACAGCACAAAGAGATGGCTACATACACAGTACAAAGAGATGGCTACATACACAGCACAAAGAGTTGGCTACATACACAGCACAAAGAGATGGCTACATACACAGTACAAAGAGATGGCTACATACACAGTACAAAGATATGACTACATACACAGTACAAAGAGATGACTACATACACAGCACAAAGAGATGGCTACATACACAGCACAAAGAGATGGCTACATACACAGTACAAAGAGATGACTACATACACAGCACAAAGAGATGGCTACATACACAGTACAAAGAGATGGCTACATACACAGTACAAAGAGATGGCTGCATACACAGCACAAAGAGATGACTACATACACAGTACAAAGAGATGACTACATACACAGTACAAAGAGATGGCTACATACACAGTACAAAGTGATGGCTACATACACAGTACAAAGAGATGGCTACATACACAGCACAAAGAGATGGCTACATACACAGTACAAAGAGATGGCTACATACACAGCACAAAGATATGACTACATACACAGTACAAAGAGATGGCTACATACACAGTACAAAGTGATGACTACATACACAGTATAAAGAGATGGCTACATACACAGTACAAAGATATGACTACATACACAGTACAAAGAGATGGCTACATACACAGCACAAAGAGATGGCTACATACACAGTACAAAGAGATGGCTACATACACAATACAAAGAGATGGCTACATACACAGCACAAAGAGATGGCTACATACACAGCACAAAGAGATGGCTACATACACAGCACAAAGAGATGGCTACATACACAGTACAAAGAGATGGCTACATACACAGTACAAAGAGATGGCTACATACACAGCACAAAGAGATGACTACATACACAGTACAAAGAGATGACTACATACACAGTACAAAGAGATGGCTACATACACAGTACAAAGAGATGGCTACATACACAGTACAAAGAGATGGCTACATACACAGCACAAAGAGATGGCTACATACACAGTACAAAGAGATGGCTACATACACAGCACAAAGATATGACTACATACACAGTACAAAGAGATGGCTACATACACAGTACAAAGAGATGACTACATACACAGTATAAAGAGATGGCTACATACACAGTACAAAGAGATGACTACATACACAGTACAAAGAGATGGCTACATACACAGCACAAAGAGATGGCTACATACACAGTACAAAGAGATGGCTACATACACAGTACAAAGAGATGGCTACATACACAGCACAAAGAGATGGCTACATACACAGCACAAAGAGATGGCTACATACACAGTACAAAGAGATGGCTACATACACAGTACAAAGAGATGGCTACATACACAGTACAAAGAGATGGCTACATACACAGCACAAAGAGATGGCTACATACACAGTACAAAGAGATGACTACATACACAGCACAAAGAGATGGCTACATACACAGTACAAAGAGATGGCTACATACACAGTACAAAGAGATGGCTACATACACAGCACAAAGAGATGACTACATACACAGTACAAAGAGATGGCTACATACACAGTACAAAGAGATGGCTACATACACAGCACAAAGAGATGAATACATACACAGTATAAAGAGATGACTACATACACAGTACAAAGAGATGGCTACATACACAGCACAAAGAGATGGCTACATACACCGTACAAAGAGATGGCTACATACACAGCACAAAGAGATGGCTACATACACAGTACAAAGAGATGGCTACATACACAGCACAAAGATATGACTACATACACAGTACAAAGAGATGGCTACATACACAGTACAAAGAGATGGCTACATACACAGCACAAAGAGATGACTACATACACAGTACAAAGAGATGACTACATACACAGTACAAAGAGATGGCTACATACACAGTACAAAGAGATGGCTACATACACAGTACAAAGAGATGGCTACATACACAGCACAAAGAGATGGCTACATACACAGTACAAAGAGATGGCTACATACACAGCACAAAGATATGACTACATACACAGTACAAAGAGATGGCTACATACACAGTACAAAGAGATGACTACATACACAGTATAAAGAGATGGCTACATACACAGTACAAAGAGATGACTACATACACAGTACGAAGAGATGGCTACATACACAGCACAAAGAGATGGCTACATACACAGTACAAAGCGATGGCTACATACACAGTACAAAGAGATGGCTACATACACAGCACAAAGAGATGGCTACATACACAGCACAAAGAGATGGCTACATACACAGCACAAAGAGATGGCTACATACACAGCACAAAGAGATGACTACATACACAGCACAAAGAGATGACTACATACACAGTGCAAAGAGATGACTACATACACAGTACAAAGAGATGACTACATACACAGCACAAAGAGATGGCTACATACACAGTACAAAGAGATGACTACATACACAGCACAAAGAGATGACTACATACACAGTATAAAGAGATGACTACATACACAGTACAAAGAGATGACTACATACACAGTATAAAGAGATGGCTACATACACAGTACAAAGAGATGACTACATACACTAAATCCAGACAAAATTAGATTGTTGTTTCTTTATGTACCACTGGCGTTTTGAAATTCACACTATCACACATAGTGCTTAATGGCACTTTTGATCAAATGTGTTCTCTCTCTCACTCCCTCCATCTCGCTCCCCTCTCTCTCTTCCTCCCCCCGCTCTCTGACTCTCTCTCTTTCTATCCCGCTCTCTCTTCCTCTCTCCCTCTCTCCCTCTCTTTATCACTCTCTCTCCCCCTCTCTCGCTTCCTCCCCCCGTTCTCTGACTCTTTCTCTCCCTCTGTCCCTCTTGCTCTCTCTATCACTCTCTCTTTCTCTGGATCAAGATTCATGATTTACTGAGGTATGCAATGGGCATACAAGGCTCTGAGATTAGTGATGGTATCAAGTTCTGTATAGCTTCAAGGGGAAAATCACATACAGATTCAGCGCAAGAAGGATTCTCAAAGAGACCATTTCAATTTAGGGAGCGAGATGAAGGCCATTCACTGAACAACAATGAGTCTAAGCCAACCCTAGCTTTTGGTGAGGTAGAATTAAACAATTTGCTGTGGTGGATGCTTTTTTTATTCTGCTGAAATGTGTGAGGATTACATCCTATTTGACTGAACATTACATGTATCAAATGTCTCATGTTGGGGGTACTCAATCAGTCTTCAAGAATCTCTCTTTCCCTGGTTTCCATGCTTTGTAAAGAGTGTGTCATTTTTGTAAATTAAACATTTTGTATAGGCTATATTAAATTTGTGAGCTCTTACGCTTACTGAATTATTTTACATATTCTTTTGAGATGTCTGTTTTGGTAATAGCAAGTTATTGGTCATAAAAATGTGTCTGAATCAATCCTCAAACAACTAAACAAGAATATACAGCCTTTGTGGCCTTGCTTCAAATGTAGCAGCTGCTTCCTACTGCTCCAATGTCACTATTATACAGTATGACTACACGCTAAGGCTGTGTCCCAAATGGCACCCTTATCCCTACATGGTGAAGTACTTTTAACCATGCCCCTACCTATGGGTCCTGATCAAAAGTAGTGCACTATATAGGTAATAGGGTGCCATTTGGGGTGCAGTATAAGTGTTGTATTATACACAGTAAAGTACAGCATGACCTTGGTGTGTGAATCAAAATAATGCATCCCTTAGTCAAATGTAGGTGAAACTTCCCAGATGTTATGCAATGTATTAGTGTGTAAAGTATAGGCCTGCACATACTGTAGAGTTTGTGAGTCCCAAATGGCACCCTATTCCCTATAGTGCAGTACGTTTGACCAGGGCCCTCTGAGTCCTGGTCAAAGTAGTGCACTATATAGCGCATAGGGTGCAATTTGGGACTTACTCACTAATATAGTACATGCTATGGAGTTGCTGATCTGTTTATTGCATTAAAGTACACTTCTTTGCTCTGTGTTTAGTGTTACATTTTCAATGGGAGATTAAATGTTAATGCTTTAGCTAAGGCTAACAAGGAGGGGAAGGCTGTGTGTGAGTGAGTGTGTGTTTGAGGAGTGGAGGGACTCCAGCATGTCTCCAGATGGTATTTATTGCTTTGTTTTAACATCCATTCAATATGTGTAAAAATCTATTTTTCATTTGGACCAAATTGTCTTTTTAAGTTGGTGACTCGATTATATCTGTGAGACTGTGTGTTTGGGCCCCAGTTTTGCGGCTGGGGCCCCACCCACTAGCAGCTGCACTTCACACCCCAATTACATGTGTCTGTCTGGGGCCACATGGTAGAAAGAACAGCCCTTTGGGGAGGCTCCTCATCCTCCTCCTCCTCGATGAGCTAGCTCGGAAGCTCCCCACATGGTACCCTTTTCTCTACTTACGGTACAGCACTACTTTTCATTAGGATCCAATTGTCTTTTTGTGTTGGTGACTCAAGACTCAAAAGTAGTGCACTATGTAGGGAATATGATGCCATTTAGGACTCTAATTTACAGAGTTAATCTATGTTTATGGGAACCCTGTATAATCTCAAAGTAAGCAGCCTCGCCCAATGACCCAGTCAGTAGTGCAGTAAGGCTCTGGTTCTTCTCCAATAGCTTTTGTGTACGGTGTGGTAATCACTGGACTATGTGGTAAGTTACATCAGTGCAGATGTAGTGTCAGTAGGCATCTTTTGGAATGATACATAGACAATGCTGTCATAGTTACACTAAATCCAGTCATTAATCTTGTTGTGCAGTATGACGACATGTGCATGTTATCATACTTTGGTGGAATTATGTCTCACATAGCTAGGTCAATCATAGTCATTATACATTGTACATCTTCACTGTAAAACTCTGACTGTCTCCCAAATGGCACCGTATTCCCTATACAGTGCACCATTCTTGACAAGGACCCATAGGGCTCTGGTTAAAAGTAGAGAATAGGGTGCCATTTGGGAGACAGGCAGTTATAATACATGCTCACTGTAAAACACTGTTACTGGAATTAGTTAGTAGATGATATCACCAGTTTCTTCTGGGCTTTAGGGCTTTTTCTCTAACACTCATGTTGTCTGGATGACTCGGCCTTATTAGGAACTGGATGCCAGGTATTTTTTTGTTTGTAAATTATCATACATTTTTTTGCAAAACAAAACATACAACATAGAAATGACAACATCACACAAACATCAACTACATCAAACCTGCCCAAACCCAAATGCTCCAACCTCCATGTCCAGCACCCGCTTCACTCTCAAACTGCACCATTTTGTTTCTCTCAGTCGCCCATGCACTTTAAATATTTAGATGATAAAGCATTTGACCTTACAATTATGTTAACGACAGAGGATTGGTTAATTTAAAATTTTGAAATGTACGTTTCTTTGAAGATGATTGACGAAAAAACTATTGCCCAACCCATCATATGCCATGTCTTGAAATTTGCAGAAACAGTTGAAGTCGGAAACTTACATACACCTTAGAATAAATACATTTAAACTCAGTTTTTCACAATTCCTCACATTTAATCCTAGTAAAAATTCCCTGTCTTGGGTCAGTTAGGATCACCACTTTATTTTAAGAATGTGAAATGTCAGAATAATAGTAGAGGGAATGATTGATTTCAGCTTTTATTTCTTTCATCACATTCCCAATGGGTCAGAAGTTTACATACACTCAATTAGTATTTGGTAGCATTACCTTTAAATTGTTTAACTTGGGTCAAACATTTCGGGTAGCCTTCCACAACCTTCCCACAATAAGTTGGGTGAATTTTGGCCCATTCCATCTGACAGAGCTGGTGGAACTGAGTCAGGTTTGTAAGGCCTCCTTGCTCGCACATGCTTTTTCAGTTCTGCCCACACATTTTCTATAGGATTGAGGTCAGGGCTTTGTGATGGCCACTCCGATACCTTGACTTTGTTGTGCTCAATCCATTTTTGCCACAACTTTGGAAGTATACTTGGGGTCATTGTTCATTTTGAAGACCCATTTGCGACCAAGCTTTAACTTCCTGACTGATGTTGAGATATTGCTTCAACATATCCACGTAATTGTCCTGCCTCATGATGCCATCTATTTTGTGAAGTGCACCAGTCCCTCCGGCAGCAAAACACCCCCACAACATGATGCTGTCACCCCCGTGCTTCATGGTTGGGATGGTGTTCTTCGGCTTGCAAGCCTCCCCCATTTTCCTCCAAACATAACGATGGTCATTATGGCCAAACAGTTCTATTTTTGTTTGAGGTTGTGGACAGGTGTCTTTTATACTGATAACAAGTTCAAACAGGTGCCATTAATACAGGTAACGAGTGGAGGACAGAGGAGCCTCTTAAAGAAGAAGTCACAGATCTGTGAGTGCCAGAAATCTTGCTTGTTTGTAGGTGACCAAATTCTTATTTCCCACCATAATTTGCAAATAAATTCATTAAAAATCCTACAATGTGATTTTCTGTATTTTTTTTCTCATTTTGTCTGTCATAGTTGAAGTATACCTATGATGAAAATTACAGGCCTCTCTCATCTTTTTAAGTGGGAGAACGTGCACAATTGGTGGCTGACTAAATACTTTTTTGCCCCACTGTAATTTTATGGAATTTTTCAAGCTGTTTAAAGGCACAGTCATCTTAGTGTAATTGTGATACAGTGAACTATAAGTGAAGTAATATGTCTGTAAACAATTGTTGGAGAAATGACTTGTGTCATGCACAAAGTAGATGTCCTGACCCGAATTGCCAAAACAATAGTTTGTTAACAAGAAATGTGTGGAGTGGTACAAAAACGAGTTGTAATGACTCCAACCTAAGTGTATGTAAACTTCCGACTTCAACTGTATATTCAAATTAAATTCACACCAGGTATTTACTGTATGCAGTAAGAAGTGCAGCCCCACGTTTAGTGGTTTGTATTGTGCACAAGGTCTTCTGTTTAGAATTGTGTTGTGGAGCTGTTTCTTAAACTGCTTACATACTGTGTCTTTGACAGTAGAAACTATGGCTACGTCTATGGTAATGAGCTGATAACGGAGGAGATTTAATAATGAATGTATCCCGCATAACCTTAGCCGAATAGACACATTGAAGTATGCAAGTAATATCTAGTAAATTGTACATGCAGTGTTAATTTCATAGTGCCAGGTATTGTTGTGTGCCACTGATATTGTCATTGAGACCCAGAGGTAACGTTCTACCTACTTCACTATGACATATTCACTAACGACATAATGGGTGTGTCCCAAATGGCACCCTTTTCACAAATATTCCCCATAGGCTCTGGACAAAAGTAGTGCACTACATAGGGAATAGGGTGCCATTTGGGACAATGACAAAACCACTAAGTGCTTTCGAGTGGTACTGCAGGCCTACCTACACTCAGAAATAAGGGTTCCAAAAGGGTTCTTCGGCTGTCCCCATAGGAGAAAGGGTTCTACGTGGAATCCCAAAAGGTTCTACCTGGAACCAAAAAGAGATCTTTATAGGGTTCTCCTATGGGGACAGCTGAATAACCCTTTTTCTAAGAGTGTACCTACCGCCCTGGTCCTGTCATAATTATTTCCACTTGTCTAAGAGTGGATTTGAGGCCACTGGAAATCAAGTGTGAAAGGTGACATCATACATTCAGAAAGGTTTTTTGCTCACTTCTACGTTTGCTGAGACTGAGAGGTCAATGGTTTTATAGAGCCTGTGCTCTCTGCATGTGTAAATTCACCATCACTTTACAGTATGACATCATGGCTGATGAGCTAACCATATCAAAGTTTCATAGGATGAGTCACCTGGTTGGTTGATGCAGTATCTAAGTATGTGCTGTATGTGTGCTTCGGTCCCGTTGCTACAATGCTGGGAGTCAGTTGGCCACTGAGTTTCAGGCATTCATCAATAGCCTGGAATACCTCAGAGAATTAGGGCTACCACTTCTGAATGGGGAGGGGATTTTGCTTCACTGATATTCCTTATAGCAGTATGAAACAGAATAACACTTATCAAATTTATTTAACATTTTATTCAACGTAATCTCGTAAATGGACATTCACTCAACGTTAACAAAACAAAGGACATGATCATGGACTTCAGGAAACAAAGTCGCCCCCCCCCTCCCCACATCACAGACAAACTGAAATGGTCCACCCACACAGATAGCGTGGAAGCTGAAGAAATTTGGCTTGTCACCTAAAACACTGACAAACCTTTACAGATGACCAATCGAGAGCATCCTGTTAGGTTGTATGTAAACTGCACCGCCCTCAACCACATAGCTCTCCAGAGGGTAGTGCGGTCTGCACAACGCATCACTGGGGGCAAACTACCTGCCCTCCAGGACACCTACAGCCCCCGATGTCACAGGAAGGCCATAAAGATCATCAAGGACAACAACCACCCGAGCCACTGCCTGTTCACCCCACTACCATCCAGAAGACAAGGTCAGTACAGATGTATCAAAGCTGGGATCGAGAGACTGAAAAACAGCTTCTATCTCAAGGCCATCTGTTAAACAGTCATCACTAACATTGAATGGCTGCTGCCAACATACAGACTCAAATCTCTGGCTACTTTAGAGCATTATTTAATAAAGGTATCACCAGTCACTTTAAATGACGCCACTTGAATAATGTTTACATATCCTACATTACTCATCTCATATGTATATACTGTACTCCATACCATCTACTGCATCTTGCCTATGTCATCGCTCATCTATATGTTTATATGTACATACTCTTATTCATCCCTTTACATTTGTGTGTATAAGGTAGTTGTTGTGAATTTGTTAGATTACTTGTTAGATATTACTGCACGGTCGGAACTTGAAGCATAAGCATTTCGCTACACTCGCATTGCTAACCATGTGTATATGACCAATACAATTTGATTTGATTTAACAGAGGAAGAAAGGAAGAACGTTTTAAATCCATAGACCATATGCAGTCATTGTATGGTTTGATTGAAATGTTCTTCCCGGGCAGAGAAAAAGGACAAAGAAAACCAACATGTGCATTTGTCTGTATGTGCAGTTTAACCAAGCAGAATATAGGTCAGACGTGAAGTATCTGATGCTACTTGATCTACTGCTTCTGGAGCTGATGTAATGCCATCTCTTGGATATTGACAAAATGGAATATGATCATCACAAATTGTACATGCTTCAAGTCTGTGAAATCTCATTATGGACTTATGTTTTATCCTCTCTCCCCCACCTCCACCCCACTCCCCCATGAACATGAAGGCAAAAGGTTAATAACAATACGTATGAGATAAATTGGAAGAGGAGGACAAAAAAATACAATCCCTCCATTAACCCTGTGAGATGTTTGCCTTTCTTCACTGTGGGCACGCTTCTAATCACCCATATGCTACTGCAGCTAATTCTCCCAGCGCCGCGCTGTGGGCGGATACTATCAGCCCCATTGCCCTTTAAAAGATAAAAAAGAGATGACCTTGTATAGAAGAGATGACCTTGTATAGAAGAGATGACCTTGTATAGAAGAGATTACCTTGTATAGAAGAGATGACCTTGTATAGAAGAGATGACCTTGTATAGAAGAGATGACCTTGTATAGAAGAGATGACCTTGTATAGAAGAATTGACCTTGTATAGAAGAGATGACCTTGTATAGAAGAGATGACCTTGTATAGAAGAGATGACCTTGTATAGAAGAGATGACCTTGTCTCTCCTTGTATATATCAGACAGTGCCACAATATTAGATATTTTCATATTATTCACCGGTTCCGGTTAAGGCTTTGGAATATTTCTTCTTGCTCCACACGCACAGCACTGAGTGAAATTACACTCACGTTTTGGAGAAGGAACTGCATGATAGGTTCATATATTTGCATATAAACTGCGATAAATTGTAATTTGAAATCAACTAAAGCTGTGCTTATTTAATTAATTTTATACTGTCTTTTACTGTCCCTGGACTTTCTCTCCTTGCTTGACCACCTCTCTCAGATTACATTCAACCCATGAACTTTCTAATGACTGTCCATCTCATGATGTTGTTGATCTTGTTGTTTTTTTCGTCTTTCTTTTTTTGTTTCTTAAAAGCGCTTTGAGATTCTTTATGTAATGAATAGCTCCATAAAAGTTGAATCAATTATTCATGTTATTATTAATACCAGGAATGTGACATTCAAATCATAATTTCAACAAGAAAATGTCTTATGTAATACACACGCACAGCAAGGTGAAGAAAAGTAAGTGCACAGCACTGTAGTTTGAGGAGAGTAATTGACTACAACAGTGGCGGTCGGTGCTGTTTAAGATGAGGGAGGACTTTTTTTTATGAGCATGGCCTTATTTCTATTACAGCATATTGGATGACTGTCATTCAGATTCCATTCACCCAGCTCAATGTAACATTGATAGGTTTAGGCTACTACAGTACATGATTCTCAAATGTTCCCTATAGCCGTCATGAGGTTGGTACAACATAGCCTATGAATGAAAGTTTACAACATAGGTGTACACAGTTCGAGAGAAAATTTGAGTAATCAAGGTGACAGTGACACATTCAATATCGCCTTGTACACTCTTGCCTGCGTCTAGCTGATCTAGGTTGTAATCATTAGTCCAACTGTTGCAAACAAGAGTTTCTATTGGACAAATTCAGGTATGTTTTTCACTGTTTCATTCCATATGCTTCAGTTTAAGAAACATTTTTCAACAGAATCAGTGGAATGAATACACACCTGATCACCCGCAAACACTTTCACTTCCATAGCAGCCACATACAAACAGCATGATCACTTTGCTCGTTACATAATTCCTTCTCGCATCTACGCACTCTCCTCCTCTCACCTTTTCCCTTTGATTGAGGAAACAACAGCTCTCTGTGAGCAGGTGATAAAACCTTCCCAAGCCAAACCTTCATATTGTGAAATCAAATGTTATTTGTCACATGCACCGCATACAACAGGTCACCCGCAAACACGGGTGAACACAGTGAAATGCTTACTTACAAACCCTTAAACAACAATGCTGTTTTAAGAAAATACCCCCTCAAAAAAGTAATAGATAAGAATAACAAATAATTAAAGAGCAGCAGTAAATAACAATAGCGATGCTTTATACAGGGGGTACCGGTACAGAGTCAATGTCAAGGTGCGGGGGCACCGGTATCGGGGCAATTGAGTTAATATGTACATGTAGGTGGAGTTATTAAAGTGACTATGCATAGATAATAACAGAGAGTAGCAGCAGCATTCCAGAAGGGGGGCAATGCAAATAATCCGGGTAGCCATTTGATTATGGCTTGGGGGTACAAGCTGTTTAGGAGCATCTTGGACTTAGTCTTGGCGCTCCGGTACCGCTTTCCGTGTGGTAGCAGAGAGAGCAGTCTATGACTAGGGTAACTGGAGACTTTGACCATTTTCAGGGCCTTCCTCTGACACCGCCTGGTATAGAGGTCCTGGATGGCAGGAAGCTTGGCCACCGGTGATGTACTGTGCTGTACGCACTACCTACCCTCCGTAGTGCCTTGCGGTCGGAGGCCGAGCAGTTGCCATACCAGGCAGTGATGCAACCCATCAGGATGCTCTCGATGGTGCAGCTGTAAAAGCTTTTGAGGATCTGAGGACCCATGCCAAATCTTTTCAGCTCCTGAGGGGGAATAGGTTTTGACGTGCCCTCTTCACGACTGCCTTGGCTCCTCCTCCCTATAGGCTGTCTCATCATAGTCGGTGATCAGGCTTACCACTGGTGTGTCATCAGCAAACTTAATGATGGTGTTGGAGTCGTGCTTGGCCGTGCAATCATGCTTGAACAGGGAGTACACGAGGGGCTGAGCACGCACCCCTGAGGGACCCTGTGTTGAGGATCAGCATGGCGGATGTGTTGTTACCTACCCTTACCACCTGGGGGAAGCCCGTCAGGAAGTCCAGGATCCAGTTGCAGAGGGAGGTGTTTAGTCCCAGGCTCCTTAGCTCAGTGATGAGTTTTGAGGGCACTATGGTGTTGAACGCAAAGCTATAGTCAGTGAATAGCTTTCTCAAGTAGGTGTTCCTACTGTCCAGGTGGGAAAGGGCAGTGTGGAGTGCAATAGAGATTGCATCATCTGTGGATTTGTTGGTGCGGTATGCAAATTGGAGTGGTTCTGGGTTTTCTGGGATAATGGTGTTAATATGAGCCATGACCAGCCTTTCAAAGCATTTCATGGCTACAGATGTGAGTGCTATGGGTCAGTAGGCATTTGGGCAGGTTACCTTAGTGTTCTTGGGCACAGGGACTATGGTGGTCTGCTTGAAACATGTTGATATTACAGACTCAGACAGGGAGAGGTTGAAAATGTCAGTGAAGACACTTGCCAGTTGGTCAGCACATGCTCGGAGTACACGTCCTGGTAATCCCTGCGGCCTTGTGAATGTTGACCACTTTGAAGGTGTTACTCACATAGGCTGCGGAGAGCGTGATCACACAGTTGTCCGGAACAGCTGATGTTCTCATGCATGTTTCAGTGTTACTTGCCTCGAAGCGAGCATAGAAGTTATTTAGCTCATCTGGTAGACCCGGCAGCTCTACCCTTTGGTTCAGTGAGGATGTTGCCTGTAATCCATAGCTTTTGGTTGGAGTATGTACGTACAGTCACTGTGGTGACGACATCCTCAGTGACTGATGTGGTGTACCCCTCAAAGCCATCGGAAGAATCCCGGAATATATTCCAGTCTGTGCTAGCAAGCAGTCCTGTAGTTTAGCATCTGCTTCATCTGATTGGTTTTTTATAGGCTGAGTCACTGGTGCTTCCTGCTTTAATTTTTTGCATGTAAGCAGGAATCAGGAGGATAGAATCATGGTCAGATTTACCAAATGGAGAGCTTTGTATGGAGTAAAGGTGGTCTAGAATTTTTTTTCTTCTGGTTGCACATTTAACATGCTGAAATGAGGTAAAACTGATTTAAGTTTCCCTGCATTAAAGTCCCCGGGCCACTAGGAGCGACACACTAGGAGTGACATATATTGCACATATTTGCCTAGGTTCTCTGTCTTACCAGAGGCTGCTGTTCTCTCCTGCCGATGGGGTGTATAACCCACCAGCTGTATGTTCCTAATGCTGTTGTTCAGCCATGACTCGGTGAAACATAAGATATTACAGTTTTTAATGTCCCATTAGTAGGATATATGTACTTTCAGCTTGTCCCTTTTATTTTCCAGCGATTGAACATTAGGTAGCAGGACGGAAGGCAAGGGCAGATTAGCCACTCGTTGCCTGATCCTCGCAGGGCACGCTGATCTTTTTCCACGAAATCTCAGTTTTCTTCTCCAGCAAATCACAGGGATCTGGGCCTGGTTGGGTGTCTGTAGTAGGATATCCCTCCCGTCCGACTCATTGAAGAATAACTCTTTGTCCAGTTTGAAGTGAGCAATCGCAGTTCTGATGTACAGAAGCTAATTTCAGTCATAAGAGATAGCAGCAACATTATGTACAAAACGAGTTACGAACAATGCGAAAAAACAAAACAAAATAGCATGGCTGGTTAAGAACCGATAACTTCTTATGGCTGCAGAGGCAGTATTGAGTAGCTTGGATGAAAGGTGCCCAGATATTAGAAACTTGAATGAGGCTTCTACTGTGTTGTGGGCCTGAATAAGAGCTGAATGACTCAGGTTACTGGCAGAGAGCTATTTCCTGATCACACGCATTTCACATGATACCGACCTGCGTTCCATTGCTTCTCTAGACACAAAGGAATTCTCCGGTTGGAACTTTATTGAAGATTTATGATAACAACACCCTAAAAATTGATTCTATACTTAGTTTGAAATGTTTCTTCGACCTGTAATATAACTTTTTAAAGTTTTTGTCCGAAGTTATGCGGGACCTGCACGAGCGTTTGGATATGTGTACCTAACGTGCTAACAAAAGTTGCTACTTGGACATAAATAATGGACATTATCGAACAAATCAAGCATTTATTGTGGAACTAGGATTCCTGTGAGTGCATTCTGATGAAGATCATCAAAGGCAAGGGAATATTTAGAATGTGATTTCTGGTTTCTGTTGACTCCAACATGGCGAAACATTTTATTTATTTTCTGAGCGCCGTCTCAGATTAATGCATGGTTTGCTTTTTCCGTAAAGTTTTTTTGAAATCTGACACAGCGGTTGCATTAAGGAGAGGTATATCTATAATTCCATGTGTATAACTTGTATTATCATCTACATTTATGATGAGTTTTTCTGTTGAATCGATGTGGCTATGCAAAATCACTGGATGTTTTTGGAACTAGTGAACGTAACGCGCCAATGTAAACTCAGATTTTTTTTATATAAATATGAACTTTATCAAACAAAGCATACATGTTTTGTGCAACATGAAGTCCTATGAATGTCATCTGATGAAGATCATCAAAGGTTAGTGATTAATTCTATCTTTATTTGTGCTTTTTGTGACTCCTCTCTTTGGCTGGAAAAATGGAGTTTTTCTTTGGCTTGGTGGTGACCTATCATAATCGTTTGTGGTGCTTTCGCTGTAAAGCCTATTTGAAATCAGACACTGTGGTGGGTTTAACAACAAGATTACCTTTAAAACAGTATTAGATACATGTATTTTTGAGGAATTTTAATAATGAGATTTCTGTTATTTTGAATTTGGTGCCCTGCACTTTCACTGGCTGTTGTCATATCATCCAGTTAACTGGATGGCAGCCCTAAGAAGATAAAGCGGCAGCCCTCCCCTTCGGCACCATCCTACTACCAAAAGCTTACCATAACCTCTAACTGCTACACACAGCCTAAATCGTTGTCACCATTATTAGCTAACTTCATAGTCAACATAGCTACTAGAACTAACGTGTTAGTAAACCCACTACAATCATGCAGTACAGTGCATAGCAAGCAGTTTAGCAGTTACACCAGCGGGCCCCAGTGGCAATGAATTAATAAAACCAAAGCTTAGCTTGACTTGGAAGAGTTCCCGTGTTGGAAAGCCATAGCCAGCTAGCTAACATAGATCCCTCTTTGTTTGAGCCGGGTGTTTGAGTAGGCTAAGCTGGTAAGTGAACGTGAAAAAAACAAAACAAAATATAGCTAGCTCTTTCTCGCTCTCTCTCTTGCTTCTCCTACATTTTTGAACTACTCACCACAATATATGCACTGCAGTGCTAGCTAGCTAGCTGTAGCTTATGCTTTCAGTACTAGATTCATTCTCTGATCCTTTGATTGGGTGGACAACATGTCAGTTCATGCTGCAAGAGCTCTGATAGGTTGGAGGACGTCCTCCGGAAGTTGTCATAATTACTGAGTAAGTCTATGGATGGGGGTGAGATGAGCCTCCAAGGTTTTGAAATTGAAGTCAATGTACCCAGAGGAGGACAGAAACTAGCTTCCCTCCGTCTACACCATGGTGCTACCCCAGAGAGTTCTGTTGAGGCTACTGTAGACCTTCATTGCAAAACAGTGTGTTTTAATATATATTGTTGCTGGCCACCTAGCTACAGTATTCTTCCTTCCTTGTCCCTTGGCAACGGCAATGAAGATAGGTCATAGTGAACAAACAGACCACATCAAACACCATCTATATATTACAGAGATAAAAGTAATTATGTTTAGAGGAAATCAATAGCAGACTGGTGACTGGTCAGTACAACAAGATGAAGAAGCCCTGCATGTTTTGGGGTCAGCTTACCGGGAACATTGGCCCAAATGATATCATTTTGCTGTCATTAAAATCAAAGTGTGATATTAGGATCTGATGGAAATGCGTTTTAGAATATTCTTAAATGTAATTGATTGAACATGTGGCTTATAAAGAGTTAGACTTAGTTAATAAATATAATGCATACTTAAAAACCAAATTGTGAATCACTCATCTTATATAAGATGATAAAGTTGTGGAATCTCAGAGGGTTCATAAGGAATTTTTGAACATGTTATTGAAAAGTCTCACACAGTTTCAAGCTCTGTTAATCCAGGGTTATAGATGGTTAGTGGTTTCCCCCAATGGGATTCGAATCACCAATCATCCTCTCCAAAGACAGTGGTTGTAACCGAAGATATTGAGTATCGAATACAATTATTTTGAGCTTTGCTACCTTATATTGCATATTGTAAATGACTCACTTAATCAACAAAAGAAAGTTAAAATGTCTCTTATACCCCTCAAAGCTGGGCATAAACACACACACGCACGCGCACATGCACACACACACACAAATCTGTTTTCTGGGATGGAGCCACAGACTCCCTGTTGTTGTTCCATCTCTGCCAATTGTACAGAGCTCAGATTTCGTGGATGGGCTGTCTGTTGTCAGTGAGGCTCGCATCCGGCCTGGGGATTTGACACAATGCATCTATTGCTTCAATGAAAGTGCTCAAAGTGGAGAGGGAAAAAAATGACTTGGCTCAACGACATTGGTGACATGCACCCGTTGTCCCTGTCTCCCGATGTGTTGCTGCTTCAAATTACCCTGGCCATGGCTGTTGCATGATTGCATGATTTCTCACCACATGGTGGAAACTATGCTGCCCTGCTGCCCATTCATTGTAAATGAATACAACCCCAAACCCCCCCCCCCCTTTCGAAAGAATCCATTTGAATGGTCTCCGTCCCAGACAGAGATGGGCTTGTGTCGGTACGTGCCAACCAGTTCAGAAGCCACATTCTTGGGGAGTGAAGTGGAGTGAGTGGAGGCCTAGGTTGCATCCCAAATGGGAATCTACATGTATTCCCTACATAGTACACTACTTTTTACCAGGGCTTTGATCAAAAGTAGTGCACTATATAAGGAGTAGTGTGCTATTTGTGATGCAGCCCTGGCCTGCAGACAAAGACATAGCTCCCCCTAGTTATGCAGTCAGAAGAACAAAACAGCATCATTACTGTTAATTGTTCATGAACATTTCTGTACATTCTTGATGGTGCAAATAGCACCTCCTGAATGCCCAGGGCTGTGTTATGTTTTGTCAAATCTACCAGAGCAAGACATTGTTTTCCTGTGTGGAATGATCACTGAAATGGTCTGCTTTTTTATGTTGATGTCTCTTAACCTTCTGTGTACAACACCAAGATATATACCTATTAACATTTGTTGCTTGGCAATAAAGTGTTCTGATTCTGCAGATGGATGAGAACAGATCAGTTTGAAGATCAGTAAGAGACCTCTGCTCTTGATCATAGATATTGCGCTCGCTAGACAAGAGGACCTGACCCAACGTTTCAATTTAATTTGTAAAGCTCAATATTAAAATCGTAAATTTCGATTTGTAGCATGTTTTGATTGAACAGCTTCTGTGCATGTTGCACTCTCTTCTTGCAGGACAAAATGCACTTGGACTATAGCACTACTATATTTCTGTGCGTCTGCACAATTTTAAGCTGTGCTTGCAGTAAATACCCCCACCACCAACACCATCCTAAATAGTCCCTTCTTTCATTCTCCTCCTGTCTGGGGTCCAGCTACCCGCCCACCCCTAGCAGGCAATGAGAGAGACCAGGGGCTCACTCCTCTTTACAATGCCAGAGAGACCACCCTCTTCAGTCTCCGAGCTATGTTCCGACTCACTCACAGTCGGAACATTCACAAACATGGGATGCGAGCCATTTCCTTCTGCTAGCATCTCCCATTTGCTCAGACACGGAGACAGAGGATGCGTCTCCAATATTGGCAACTTATTCCCA
The DNA here is from genome assembly GCF_013265735.2 of Oncorhynchus mykiss. Lineage (NCBI taxonomy): Eukaryota > Metazoa > Chordata > Actinopteri > Salmoniformes > Salmonidae > Oncorhynchus > Oncorhynchus mykiss. The sequence continues at coordinate 24,381,481 of NC_048592.1, forward strand.
TTGGGCCCTAACCCAAAGTAGTGCACTATGTAGGGAAAATGGTACCATTTGGGATGCACCCCTATGAGGGCAACGCCACATACCGAGCCAAGATTCCCAAGTGGTGAGAAATCACATAGCTATGTCCCCAGTGAATGTATGTGTGTGAATGTGTGTGTGATCCCAAAACAAGAAAGCATAGCCAGAAAGTCTCTGGCACGAGGCCAGAATGCCAAGTTCACAGATCCCCATTCAGTAGGAAGACAGCGCAAAACCAAAAACCTATTTTAGGTCTACATGCTATAGCCTATACGAGATTCAGATTGTAACAATGTCTAGGTTTTCTAGAACATTTATGTACAGTAAGTAAAGAAGACCCTGCGTTGTTCTGACCTTGCAAGACTGTATCAAAAAAAAAAAAGAATGTTAGTGTTACTGGTGGTTCATTATAACACTGCATAGTTCTGTGGGTTTGAAGGGTTAACCATCCGTCACCTAAAAGTCATTAACCCTTCCCTCCTGATCAAACTGGGGTGGTGTAGTCATACTATACATCCCAAGTGGCACTCTTTTCCCTTTTTGGTGCACTACTTTTGACCAGCGCCCATAGGGAAGTGGGCCAATGGGGGCGGCAGGTAACTTTGTGGTTAAGTGCGTTGGGCCAGTAACCGAAAAGTCGCAGGTTCAAATCCCAGAGCCGACTTTGTGAAAAATATGTCGATGTGCCCTTGAGCAAGACACTTAACCCTAATTGCTTCTATAAATCGATCTGGACAAGAGCGTCTGCTAAATCTTGTAAATGTAGAAATGGAAGTGCACTATATAAAGAATTAGGTGCCATTTGGGGCACAGTCATTTGGTACTTTATCATAATGGCACACAGCAGTTACATGTGCAAAGAAAACAGTTGATATGTTTTACAATGTAAATTTCCCTGTGTGCGTACTGTCTGGAGAAATAGGCCATTGCTCCCATAGGAAATAACATACCTGTCAAAAATATAAATGTGATTTAACCAAATAGCAACGATGAAAAGTGCAGTGTGTGTATGTTGGTGTGTTTAACTGTGTTTGTGTGTGTATGTGTGCCCTATTCAGGTCAAGAGTCTGGCGGTAAGTGGATTAATCACTGTCACCTGGGCACCGCGGAGCAGCAGTTTAGATGCTAAGTACAGTCTTTAAACATATATCTTTCGTTTAAACAGTGGGGAAGCAGAGAAGAGACCACACAGTGGAGAGAGGAGGAGGAAAGAGTTATGACAAACAGAAAGCTCATGTATTAACTGTCATTTTATGCAGTGCCAGCCGCCAGGTTATGAGGAACAGAAATGTTTTTTTTGTTGCATTTGTTGGGGACAAACTGAGCACAAAACGTTCTTTTATTTTCCATTAGGAGGAAATGTTAAAAACATAACCCGTTTCCAATAGTCACATAAAGCCCCTCTTTCTTGTGTCACACAAATCACTGGGGGAAAATAAGCTTGTGATGGAAGACTTTCTAGTTGTCTCCAAAGCATTTTTTACCTATTAAATTAAGATGATGATGGGACTTGCTTCACTTTTGATGGTATTGAGCACACGATTCCTTTCTAGAACTAGCTGTCACTGGAAATATTTCTATTACAACAACATGGTGAGACATCAAAATCCTGCTCATAACATGCTGATCCGATTCTATCACTTAAAACCAAACTGAACATCTAGGATCGCTCCTAATCACTAAAAGAGAGCCAGAAAGGTGACATTTGTCCAGCACTATGTTGGCGGTTGGTGTCCTGTCCAAGCCTCCAGATGCACGGGAGGACCTAGTACCAGATCATCAACTTCCTCTTTTTTTTTCCCAAGATGGCATAGCAGTTCAGACGTATTTTTGTCCTCGTCCTGTCGTGTATATAAATATATAGATATATTTACAACTTTTTTTTCACATACATTTTTAATTTTCCAAAAACTCATCTTCAAAACACTCTCCTGCAATCCGCTTCACCAATTTATATTTATATAAAAAAGTATTATTTACCTCAGATCTGTAATCCTCCGAGAGGCTAGCCAGAAATTAGCCAGAAGCTAGCCGGGAGCTAGCCAGAAGCTGGTCCAGAAGCTACTCTGAAGCTGGTTCAGAAGCTAGTTAGCTTATTTACTGGCTAATCGTTAGTACTCAGCTAACCACGGTTTGTGGTCATCGGCTGTCCTTTGGCTCGAGAATCTATCGCCAGTTTTGTACGGCGCGGTGCAGCGCAGCGCGGCTCGGAACGGAACATACCGGATTTCGGCCGCTGGCTCTGGACATCCATACCTGGATCTCACAGCTAGCTAACTGCTATCCGTGTGACTATCGGCTTTCGTTGATTCCGGAGCTAACATCAATTGTTCTGGAGCTAGCCAGCTGAAGAGTTCCATCAATCGCTCCTGGGCTGCAGTCACCTATCCGGACCCGTTTTGCTGCCTACGCGGAGCCCCACCGGGCCTTCACAGTTGGACTGCTGACGTTGTCTACTCGAGGGAATTGTCCGGCTGGCTCCTCCGGCGCAACGTTGCCTGGGCGCCCATCTGCGGCCTGCTAGCCGTTGGCTATCTTATCGGCTGCTATCTGAATAGACAATCGGACAATTTTTATTTTATTTTTATTTATTTATTTATTTTTCTTCTTGGGCCTCTATAACTGTGTCTATTGTTTTTATTTTTGTTGTTGTTGTGTGATTTGGATTAGTCCCCTCTACCACACGGAAACCCACTAATCTACTGACGGAACGCAAGAGTTGGCTAATAACAGACCTCCATTCTATGCTAGCTTGCTCCTATGCTAGCTTGCTACCGATTTAGCTGTCTAAATCGCCGTGACCCCCAACCAACCTCTCCACTCACTGGACCCTTTTGATCACTCGACTGAGCATGCCTCTCCTTAATGTCAATATGCCTTGTCCATTGCTGTTCTGGTTAGTGTTTATTGGCTTATTTCACTGTAGAGCCTCTAGTCCTACTCATTATACCTTATCCAACCTATTAGTTCCACCACCCACACATGCAATGACATCTCCTGGTTTCAATGATGTTTCTAGAGACAATATCTCTCTCTTCATCACTCAATACCTAGGTTTACCTCCACTGTATTCACATCCTACCTTACCTTTGTCTGTACATTATACCTTGATGCTATTTTATCGCCCCCAGAAACCTCCTTTTACTCTCTGTTCCAGACGTTCTAAACGACCAATTGTTATTGCTTTTAGCCGCACCCTTATTCTACTCCTACTCTGTTCCTCTGGCGATGTAGAGGTGAATCCAGGCCCTGCAGTGCCTAGCTCCACTACTATTCCCCAGGCGCTCTCTTTTGACGACTTCTGTAACCGTAATAGCCTTGGTTTCATGCATGTTAACATTAGAAGCCTCCTCCCTAAGTTTGTTCTATTCACTGCTTTAGCACACTCTGCCAACCCGGATGTTCTAGCTGTGTCTGAATCCTGGCTTAGGAAGACCACCAAAAATTCAGACATTTTAATTCCAAACTACAACATTTTCAGACAAGATAGAACTGCCAAAGGGGGCGGTGTTCAATCTACTGCAGAGATAGCCTGCAGAGTTCTGTCCTACTATCCAGGTCTGTACCCAAACAATTTGAACTTCTACTTTTAAAAACCCACCTCTCTAAAAACAAGTCTCTCACCGTTGCCGCCTGCTATAGACCACCCTCTGCCCCCAGCTGTGCTCTGGACACCATATGTGAACTGATTGCCCCCCATCTATCTTCAGAGCTTGTGCTGCTAGGCGACCTAAACTGGAACATGCTTAACACCCCAGCCATCCTACAATCTAAACTTGATGCCCTCAACCTCACACAAATTATCAATGAACCTACCAGGTACCTCCCCAAAGCCTTAAACACGGCCACCCTCATAGATATCATCCTAACCAACTTGCCCTCTAAATACACCTCTGCTGTTTTCAACCAAGATCTCAGCGATCACTGCCTCATTGCCTGCATCCGTAATGGGTCAGCGGTCAAACGACCTCCACTCATCACTGTAAAACGCTCCCAGAAACACTTCAGCGAGCAGGCCTTTCTAATCGACCTGGCCGGGGTATCCTGGAAGGATATTGATCTCATCCCGTCAGTAGAGGATGCCTGGATATTTTTTTAAAATGCCTTCTTAACCATCTTAAATAAACATGCCCCATTCAAGAAATTTAGAACCAGGAACAGATATAGCCCTTGGTTCTCCCCAGACCTGACTGCCCTTAACCAACACAAAAACATCCTATGGCGTTCTGCATTAGCATCGAACAGCCCCCGTGATATGCAGCTGTTCAGAGAAGCTAGAAACCATTATACACAGGCAGTTAGAAAAGCCAAGGCTAGCTTTTTCAAGCAGAAATGTGCTTCCTGCAACACTAACTCAAAAAAGTTCTGGGACACTGTAAAGTCCATGGAGAATAAGAACACCTCCTCCCAGCTGCCCACTGCACTGAAGATAGGAAACACTGTCACCACTGATAAATCCACCATAATTGAGAATTTCAATAAGCATTTTTCTACGGCTGGCCATGCTTTCCACCTGGCTACTCCTACCCCGGTCAACAGCACTGCACCCCCCACAACAACTCGCCCAAGCCTTCCCCATTTCTCCTTCTCCCAAATCTGCTCAGCTGATGTTCTGAATGAGCTGCAAAATCTGGACCCCTACAAATCAGCCGGGCTAGACAATCTGGACCCTTTCTTTCTAAAATTATCTGCCAAAATTGTTGCCACCCCTATTACTAGCCTGTTCAACCTCTCTTTCGTGTCGTCTGAGATTCCCAAAGATTGGAAAGCAGCTGCGGTCATCCCCCTCTTCAAAGGGGGTGACACTCTTGACCCAAACTGCTACAGACCTATATCTATCCTACCATGCCTTTCTAAGGTCTTCGAAAGCCAAGTCAACAAACAGATTACCGACCATTTCGAATCTCACCATACCTTCTCTGCTATGCAATCTGGTTTCAGAGCTGGTCATGGGTGCACCTCAGCCACGCTCAAGGTCCTAAATGATATCTTAACCGCCATCGATAAGAAACATTACTGTGCAGCCGTATTCATTGATCTGGCCAAGGCTTTCGACTCTGTCAATCACCACATCCTCATCGGCAGACTCAACAGCCTTGTTTTCTCAAATGATTGCCTCGCCTGGTTCACCAACTACTTCTCTGATAGAGTTCAGTGTGTCAAATCGGAGGGTCTGCTGTCCGGACCTCTGGCAGTCTCTATGGGGGTGCCACAGGGTTCAATTCTTGGACCGACTCTCTTCTCTGTATACATCAATGAGGTCGCTCTTGCTGCTGGTGAGTCTCTGATCCACCTCTACGCAGACGACACCATTCTGTATACTTCTGGCCCTTCTTTAGACACTGTGATAACAACCCTCCAGGCAAGCTTCAATGCCATACAACTCTCCTTCCGTGGCCTCCAATTGCTCTTAAATACAAGTAAAACTAAATGCATGCTCTTCAACCGATCGCTACCTGTACCTACCCGCCTGTCCAACATTACTACTCTGGACAGCTCTGACTTAGAATACGTGGACAACTACAACTACTTAGGTGTCTGGTTAGACTGTAAACTCTCCTTCCAGACCCATATCAAACATCTCCAATCCAAAGTTAAATCTAGAATTGGCTTCCTATTTCGCAACAAAGCATCCTTCACTCATGCTGCCAAACATACCCTTGTAAAACTGACCATCCTACCAATCCTCGACTTTGGCGATGTCATTTACAAAATAGCCTCCAATACCCTACTCAACAAATTGGATGCAGTCTATCACAGTGCAATCCGTTTTGTCACCAAAGCCCCATATACTACCCACCATTGCGACCTGTACGCTCTCGTTGGCTGGCCCTCGCTTCATACTCGTCGCCAAACCCACTGGCTCCATGTAATCTACAAGACCCTGCTAGGTAAAGTCCCCCCTTATCTCAGCTCGCTGGTCACCATTGCATCTCCCACCTGTAGCACACGCTCCAGCAGGTATATCTCTCTAGTCACCCCCAAAACCAATTCTTTCTTTGGCCGCCTCTCCTTCCAGTTCTCTGCTGCCAATGACTGGAACAAACTACAAAAATCTCTGAAATTGGAAACACTTATCTCCCTTACTAGCTTTAAGCACCAACTGTCAGAGCAGCTCACAGATTACTGCACCTGTACATAGCCCACCTATAATTTAGCCCAAACAACTACCTCTTTCCCTACTGTATTTTATTTATTTATTTATTTTGCTCCTTTGCACCCCATTATTTGTATTTCTACTTTGCACATTCTCCCATTGCAAATCTACCATTCCAGTGTTTTACTTGCTATATTGTATTTACTTTGCCACCATGGCCTTTTTGCCTTTACCTCCCTTATCTCACCTCATTTGCTCACATCGTATATAGACTTGTTTATACTGTATTATTGACTGTATGTTTGTTTTACTCCATGTGTAACTCTGTGTCGTTGTATGTGTCGAACTGCTTTGCTTTATCTTGGCCAGGTCGCAATTGTAAATGAGAACTTGTTCTCAACTTGCCTACCTGGTTAAATAAAGGTGAAATAAATAAAATAAATAAATAAATAAATGAAAGACAGACAGAGCTGACCTCTGGACTTGGAGCCCAAATGAAAAACACCTGTATTGAAAGGAAAAAAGAAGCACCCCTTAATCCAGTTGCAGCCCCTCTCAGGTCTCAGGTTGTGTCCCAAATGGCTGCCTATTGCCTGTATAGTGCACTACGTTTGACAGGACCCCTGTAGGACCTGGTCAAAAGTGGTACACTACAGTATATATGGAATAGAGTGACATTTAATTTAGGACGCAGCCTGAGTCAGTGACCTGGGCCACTGTCTGTCTGAGTTATTGGCACTTGACCAAGCTGCAGGTTGACCTCAGTCTTCAACTCTCTGTACAACCGAGGAATCACCTACCAGGCGTTTATCTCTATGGGGAGTCTGGCCATCATATTTTTGTTGCATCCCAAATTGCACCCTATACACTATACAGTGCATTACTTTTGATCAAAATATCCCTATGATCCCTATGGGCCCCTGTCAAAAGTAGTGCACTATATAGAGAGTAGGGTGGCATTTGGGACTTTGAATTTGAATTTACTTCCCAGTGGGGGAACTTGGGCCAACAGGGCAGTTGTACACCTTCTGAATGATGGATACTTCAACTGGTGGATCAGTTGCCCATCTCAAAGCCAGGTCAGGTCAAGTGTATTACAGTGCTGAGGTGCACAACAATGTATTTTCCAAGGACAAGTAACTTGTTCCAACTGAAGATAGTAAGACAGGGTCCTTGGGTTATCTCTCTGGCTATTGCCCCACTACTGCCTATCTAGTGATGGTGCTAGGAGATGGTGCTGCGCTAATTAGCATGTATTCTGCCTTCAGTTTCTTCGTGCTATCTGCAAAGTGAACTGCAGTAACCCAACATACTGTATACCAGCTATACAGTACATAGCTACGAACTATATTATTAATGACTGTTCACAATAAGCACACACCGGTGGAGGCTCCTCAGAGGAAATCCTCAGTGAATTTCATAAAAAGAAAATGTGTGAAACATCTAAAAAGTTATCCTTTTTCAGATAAAACTATACTAAATATATTCACGTCACCAAACAATTGATTAAAACACACTGTTTTGCAATTAAAGGCTGCAGTAGCCTAAGCAGCACTCTGTAGGGTAGTACCATGGTGTAACCAGAGGACAGCTAGCTTCCATCCACCTCTGGGTACATTGAATTCAATACAAAACCTAGGAGTCTCGTAGTTCTCACCCCCTCCATAGACTTACACAGTAATTATGATAACTTCTGGAGGACGTCCTCCAACCTATCAGAGATCTTCCAGCATGAACTGACATGTTGTCCACCCAATCAAAGGACAAGAGAATGAATCTAGTACTAAAAGCATAAGCTACAGGTAGCAGTGAATAGAATGTGGTGAGTAGTTGACTCAAAGAAAGAGAAAGACAATAGTCGTACAGTTTTGAACAAATACATTTCTTAAAAAATGGAGAAGTAAGAGAGAGTTATTTTGTATTTTTTTTCCCCTTTCACATTCACTTACTTAGCTAGCAAATGCAGTTAGCTAGTAAACCTTACTCAAACACCCGGCTCAAACAGAAAGATGCTATGTTAGCTAGCTGACTATAACTATCCAACACAATGCTGGAACTCTTTCAAGTCAAGGTACGTTTTTGGTTTTATTAATTTATTGTAACTGCTAAATTGCTTACTTTTTGTACACTGTACTGCATGACTGTAGTGGTTTTACTAATGCGTTAGTCCTATTAGCTACGTTCACTATAATGAAAAACAAACCTGAATTTGTCCAACAGAAACTCTTGTTTGCAAATGTTGCACCCTAGATCAGCTAGATGCAGGCAAAAGTGTGCAAGGAGATATTGCATGTTCACTGTCTGTCTATGTGTCACTGTCTGTCCCCACAAAAATGTTCTCTCGACCTGTGTACATCTACGTTGTAAACTTTAATTCATAGGCTACGTTGTAGCATCCTCATAATGGGTATAGGGCACATTTGAGTATCATGTAGTAGCCTAAACCTATCACTGTTACATTGAACTGGGTGAATGAATATGAATGATAGTCATCTAATATCCTGTAATAGAAATAAGGCCATGCTCATTAAAAACAATGTGTGTCCTCCCTCATCTTAAACGGCACCGACCGCTACTGATGTACACATACCCATTTGAGCATTCAGCACATAGAGAATATTGCATCACCCCATTGTCTATGTCTTTCCATATACAGTATAAGGCCTCAAGTCAATTCATTTCTGCAAAACAACTGATATCATTATTCAATCCTCCTTTAAAAGAACCAGCCACAGAGACTATTGTGCATAACAATAGCTTACTTTGTCAATGACACAAGCTCCCTCCGAGCTCCCCTGTCGACTTGCCGCATAAATGTAGTGGAACATTTCAGAGGAGGAGGGTGATGCAGGTCAGTGTGTGCTATGTAATAGACTGACAGGTTGAAACAGTACTGCGATCCAACTCGCCCAAGATATCCCACTCCCACCTTGGCTCAGAAACACAAGCCTGTGTCTGTGTGTACATGTGTGAACCTGTGCGTGTGTATGTATACGTGTGTGTGTGTGAGGGGTACAAGCCTGTTTTCTGACATTCTCATTCTCCCCACCTCTCTCTTCCAATCCAGTCACTACATGCATGTGACTCAGTGTTCCTGACAAGAATATAAATCATTTGATGGACAGTTAAATTTTTCTAAGATGGGAAACAAATGGAGAACATTTCTCAAGTTATTGCATTCCTCTTTTATGCATAGCATGTTTTGTTGCTTAATAATGATGGCGATGGAAAAGGAAAACAACTTGCTCAATGTGATGGTGCTGCTTTCGAAAAACATTTGACTGCATAGTACAGTGGTATTCAACTCTTACCCTGTGAGGTCCGGAGCCTGCTGGTTTTCTCTTCCACCTGATAATTAATAGCAAATAACAGGTGTCCCGGGTCTAAATCAGTCCCTGATTAGAGGGGAACAATAAAACAAATGGCAGTGGAACTGGCTTCGAGGACCAGATTTGAGTTTGACGGGCATAGTAGATCAATCTCAGTACGGGAGGTTAAATCTAAACAGACTGAGACATATGATTCTTCAGCTGCATAAAACATCAAGAAGTGGGCCACAGCTGAGGTATACAGTGAAGTGCTTTCACCAAGCGCTGTAAGTATCTATGCTTTGCTGGCTAGCCAGCCTACATTTAACAAACAGAGTCAGTTTTCATTCTAACAATTTCAATTAGATATTGAATCTTATATATTTTAGTGTGTGTGAGAATCCTTGAAACAGAAAACCTATTCAGACAATACCCTCTCTAAAACATTGCAGAACTTTACAGGCTTGGCCCACAAAATACATTTAAATAATCAAAGCTTTATTGAAGCTGCTGAGGTGTAAGTTGTCAGCTGCAGGGCTCGCTGTCATTCACACACACACACACAAACACACACACACACACACACACACACACACACACCCACACACACACACACACACACACACACACACCCACACACACACACACACACACCCACACACACACACACACACACACACACACACACACACACACACACACACACACACACACACACACACACACACACACACACTTCATGGCGTAGTGGGGTCTTCATTACAGATGTTACCCAGCCCTGAACGTAGGGTCAGTATATCTGGTGCTTTTGAGCCACATATTTGCAGATTGACTGACAGGTTAAATAATTTCAAAGACTTGGCTTCTATTGGTTGACCTGTCATGATACTGCTTATTGCTTGCTTGTTTTTTGCTCTTGAAGTGATTTGAGATACTATGAAAAGCGTTATAGAAGTTTAATACATCATTATACGTTTTGAGGTGAGAAATGTGGTGGTTACTCAAGTTATTACTCTATTGTTATGCTAACCAACCAGTGGAAGAGATGAGGAAGCACTTGAGGCTATTTCCTCTCCATAGGAAAGCGTTTTCATATCCCTTTCCTTTTCTAGCATATGAGGGCTCTTCCCACTGGCATGTACATGTTTGTATGAGTTTTTGTGTGTGTGTTTGGAACTATATTCCCTATATAGTGCACTACTTTTGACCAGAGCCCCATGTGCACTGGTCAAAAGTAGTTCAATATATAGCGAATAGGGTGCAATTTGATACGCAAGCTGGGTGAAATTTTCTTATCCATCAGTCTACAATACCTCACGTATAGCAGCATTATTGTTATTATTCACACCTTTTCCAATCGATTCAAACTTTCTTAGAGAGTGAAGTAATGCTGAGACACACAAAGAAAAATCTCATTTTCAATCTCTTGTTTTTCCCATAAAACTGGCATGTATTGTAAAATGCATCATGTATTCTTTTCCCTGCTGGCGACTCATTTCTGGCCTTGGTATCTCCATCATGACTCACAACATCACAATAGAAATGAAAAACATTCCCCTACACTGCTGTCAGTGCTGGAACTCATTTCCTCTGTGCAGATTGCTGTGTATCTGAGGAAACAACACTAGGGTTGTGTGTTCCGTACATTGTGCACTACTTTTGAACACGACTCATAGGGCTTTGGACAAAAGTAGTGCACTATGTAGGGAATAGGGTGCCATTTGGGACACAGAAAATAGCTGTTAGCTGTTAGCTAGCTGTGATGATTCAGAGGGTCTGGTCCCTGTTTTTGCGCCCACCTCCTCACCCCTTGTTCACCCCTCCCTCAGACAAATAGTGTATATTTCTAAAGGAATTCCCTTGGTGTGGGAGTGGACCTTGTGCAGATGTTGGATGTTGGAATTCAGCCATTTTACTCTACAGAATATCCCCCTCTTATAATCTTTTCCCTCTTTCCCTTTCTTTTTCTATCCAACTCCTGCCTTCTGCACACAACGACACGCAGAAGCAAAATGCATATGGTGGAATGCAGCCCTTTCACTCAGCAGACACCCCTATCTTTTTATTTTTCTAACTCTGCCTTATTCTGCACTTAGACGCAACCTCTGTACTTGCTTGTTTATTCACTCACATAAACACACACAAGTTATGCGTCCAAACCGCTGGTCCCAGGTTTTTTCATGACCAGTCGTGGAAGCCAAAATGTCTGCTGTAAAAGTGGAGCACTAGGAGCAGTAGGAGAACTATGGGACTAACTACACACGCAACACAAAGAGATGGATTTTCCACATTGAATACTCTGATAGGAACACTGCACAACACAACAACACATTGAATTCAAGTCCATCCAAAAAGCAGGTCAAACATGAAAAAGGCAGAGAAATAGAAGAAGTCATTGATTGATGTTTTATGACATAACAGAGTTTGACATTTTGATAGCCTGGTTTTATTGCAACTTCTCCATAGCCATGTTTTATGGTGGTGGGTTGGAGGGAGGGAGGGAGGAGTGGTGGAGGGAGGGGAGGGAGGGAGGAGTGGAAGGAGGGAGTGGTGAAGGGAGGGAGGGAGGCAGGGGTCCAAGAGAAGACTGTCTGTTTCTCTAATCCTCTTTCTCTCTCGCTCAGCTGGTGGGGGCCTACTGGGGAGTCCTGCTTCACCATCTGTACCAGAAACACACACACAATAGTGGATGGGATCTGTCTGAATACTGCAACTCATTACTGTACCAAGTTCTCTCCAACACTGGTATAGAGACAGATATGAGATACATGTACTCAAAGAACCTTAACGCATTCATATGTATATTTGACATGATGCAGTTATGCTCTTACGCAAAATACTGCATTATCGCACACCTGTTGTATAATGTTGCATGTTCTTTTAAAGCAACAGGTGATAGTGTAACTTGAGAATTTTGACTGATTTCGACTATCTAGCAACAGCTATTTATTCTAAATTTGTGCATCATTCCATCACGTGTAAAGTCTATTTCCATGTGGTGGTTTCATGGCATCTACCTCTAGCATTCCAGACAGTGTGTATCCATGGTGATTCCATAAAATGCCCTAGGGTGTCACGTTCTGACCTTAGTTCCTTTGTTTTGTCTTTGTTTAAGTATGGTCAGGGTGTGAGTTGGGGTGGGCAGTCTATGTTTGTTTTTCTATGTTGGTTTTTGTGTTCAGCCTAGTATGGTTCTCAATCAGAGGCAGGTGTCGTTAGTTGTCTCTGACTGAGAATCATACTTAGGTAGTCTGGGTTTCACTTTTGGTTTGGAAGGTGTTTGTTTCCGTGTGAGTGTTTGGTCCACACGGTACTGTTTCAGTTTTCGTTTCGTTCACATCGTTTATCGTTTTGTATTTCAGTGTTCAGTTCATTTTGAATAAATCATCATGAACACTTACCACGCTGCGCTTTGGTCCGATGCTTCTTCCACCTCTGAATGCCGTTACATAGGGTGACAAATTACAATCAGGAGCTGGCATATTAGGATATATTTACAGTTCACACCCCTTGACTTTTTCCACATTTTGTTGTGTTACAAAGTCGTATTAAAAAGGATTTGTCATTTTTTTGTCAATGATCTACACAAAATACTCTGTAATGTCCACGTGGAAGAAGAATTCAATTATTCACATCATTTTCTTTACTTAATGGAAAATAAAACACTAATATATCTTCATTAGGTAAGTATTCAACCCCCTTAGTCGATACATGTTAGAATCCCCTTTGGCAGCGATTACAGCTCTGAGTCTTTTTAGGTAAGTCTCTAAGAGCTTTGCACACCTGGATTGTACAAGATTTGCTAATTATTCTTAAAAAACATCTTCAAGCTCTGTCAAGTTGGTTGTTGATCATTGCTAGACAGCCATTTTCAAGTCTTGCCATATATTTTCAAGACAACCTTTTAAGTAAAACATGTAACTAGGCCATCCAGGAACATTCAATGTTGTCTTGGTAAGTAACTTCAGTGTATATTTGGCCTTGTGTTTTAGGTTATTTTCCTGCTTAAAGTGAATTAGTCTCCCAGTATATGTTGGAAAGCAGACTGAAGCAAGTTTTCCTCTAGGATTTTGCAGTATTGTCACGACTTCTGCTGAAGTCGAAGCCTCTCCTTTTTCGGGCGGTGCTAGGCGGGCGACGTCACCGGTCTTCTAGCCATCATTGATCCATTTTCCATTGGTTTTGTCTTCCTACACACCTGGTTTCAATCCCATTAATTACCTGTTGTGTATTTAACCCTCTGTTTCCCCTCATGTCTTTGTCAGAGCTTGTTTGTTATTCAGTGTTGTGTTGTTTTTGTATTGGTGCGCGACGGGTCCTCGTACCCACTTTGTTTGTTACATTTAGTGTTTGGAGTATGTTTTGTTTATTGTATTAAATAACTCCATTGCATTGTTTGATTCTCCAGCGCCTGACTTCCCTGCCACCTATACACACAACTCTGACAAGTATTACTTTAGTGCCTTGTTGCAAGCAGGATGCATGTTTTGGAATATTTCTATTCTGTACCCTCTTCCTCTTCACTGTGGCAATTATAGTATCGTGGAGTAACTAATGTTGTTGATCCATCCTCAGTTCTCCTATCACAGCCATTAAACTCTAACTGTTTTAAATTCACCATTTGCTTCATGGTAAATTCCTTAAGTGGTTTCCTTCTTTGGCAACTGAGTTAGGAAGGGTACCAGTATCTTTTTTTTAGTGACTTGGTGTATTGATACACCATCCAAAGTGTAATTAATAACTGCACCATGCTCAAAGGGATATTCCAATGTCTGCTTATTTTTTTTATGTTTCTACCAATAGGTGCCTTCTTTACAAACCATTGGAAAATGTCCCTGGTCTTTGTGGTTGAATCTGTGTTTAAAATTCACTGCTCAACTGAGGGACCTTACAGATAGTTATTTGTATTCGGGGGTACAGAGATGAGGTAGTCAAAAAAAATCACAAACACTATTGCACACAGAGTGAGCCTATGCAACTTATGTGATTTGTTAAGCACATTTTTATTCCTGAACTTATTTAGGCTTGCCATAACAGAAGGGTTGAATACTTATTGACTCACGACATTTGAGCTTTTCATTTATAAACATTTCTAAAAACATAATTCCACTTTGACATTATGGGGTATTGTGTGTAGATTAGGGATTCAACAAAATGTGGAAAAGGTCAAGGGGTGTGAATACTTTCTGAATGCACTCTATAAACCAAGAGAGAGGCAGCTAGCCTAGCTAGTATACGTGCCAAATGGCACCCTATATAGTGCACTATTTTTCACCAGACTCCAATGGGCAGACTACACCACCTTGGCTGAAACCTAGCATAGCACTCCATTCCTCTGGCTAAAATGAATAGTGTGTGTGTGTGCATATGTGCATTACAGCAGAAGTTACAGGGACATCCAAACCACTGCATAATGAACACCAGATTGCTATAGCAACAAGGTCAATGCAATTACTAACTCATTGGACGAACAGCGGTAAGCCATGACTTTCAAAGGGATGGATCGACACACACATGAAAGAATATGTAATCCATCATAGAAGAAGCAGATTGATGCATCTAAATGGAAACCTCCTTTGCTATGATTGTGTTGAGTATGGTAGACTTCTATTAGCTTAGCTGACCCATGTGACTACACAGCGAGGAAGAGCTCTGACTCACTGTCAGGAGGACTTCGAGAGCTGGTGTTAGCCAGACTAGACTTCTTTAGCATACTTTTAACCAATCAAATTAGGTAACCAAGGAAGCAGACCAAAAAAAAAATTGTTGTCTCCGACCTCCCTTCATTTTGGAACTACATGATTATGGAAAAAAAGTTTTGAAGAGGAAATTGTGTGTTGTCCAGCCCCCCCCCCCAAAATCAGCTGGCTAATGAAATGCTAATGGCCCACCATGTCAGTAAAGTCACAGCATCCTGCAGAGTGTGTGTGTGCGTTTGTGCCACAGCATCTTGCAGACAGTGTGTGTGTGTGTGTCTGTGTGTGTGCCACAGCATCTTGCAGACAGGCGGGGAGCTCTGATCTAATTACCTTGTTTTCCTCTTCTGCCTTTGTCTGTCATCAAGGCAGCCTATAAACTATGACTGTGTGTTACCCTGATCTGTTTCACCTGTCTTTGTGCTTGTATCCACCCCCCTTCAGGTGTCGCCCATCTTTCCCATTATCCCCTGTGTATTTGTACCTGTGTTCTCTGTTGCCAGTTTGTCAAGCCTACCAGCGATTTTCCCCTTGCTCCTGTCAATTTTCTATGGTTCCTGTTTTCCCGGTTTTGACCATTCTGCTTGCCCTGACCCTGACTGTCGTTCTATACCTTGTCACATCACCCTGGATTATTAACCTCTGCCTGCCCTGAGACTGCCTGCCGTTCGGTACCTTTTGACTCTGATCTGGATTACTGACCTCTTCCTGCCCTTGACCTGTCATTTTGTCTGCCCCTGTTGTAGTAATAAACTTTTGTTAGTTTGATACTATCTGCATCTGGGTCTTCCCTAAAACGTGATAGAGTGGTCCTCTTAGGTCATTTAGCTTGATCACTCAGACTGCCTGGTTCGGTACAGCCTCATCTCAACTCAGAAAATTGGAAGAGATAAAGTAAAGCGGGATTATTAATCTTGATCAAACGCACTCTGCCTTCTATCACCATCTGACCACACAGTGAGGATTATGTTCTAGACGTACAGGACTGAGTACATGTACTGTAAGATGCAGAGGGTTCACTAAAGGGTTAGTATGTCATCGTGTAAAATACATGTTCCAGTTATTATTTTTTTTACAACTATTGAGTAGTATGTATGTTGAAACATTACTTATGTATATCACTGTAGTAAAAGGAATTTGACATGTGTCAGTGCCTGACCAAAACCACCTCACAATCACACTACTCTAAAGGGTACATACTGTAAGTATGACTCATTTATTACATTTCCATTAAGTAGTAAGGGACATAATTAATCTCCATGAAGACAAAGGAGTTGTTGAGTTTTTCCTTTGTAGCCTAAGTGGCAGTGCTGACCAAAACAGTCTTGCAATCACACTATTCTAAATGTACATTAGTATGACTCAGAGCGATAATAACCTTATAATTCTCCACTGTGCTTCATACACTGCCAATATACACATGGTCTGTGTCCCAAATGGCACCAGGGCCAGAAGTAGTGCACTATAAAGGAAATAGCATACCATTTGGGACATATCCTTATACTTTCACACACAACCCCTCCTATCAAGCCCAGTGTAGGGCAGGGACATTCCACACGGATTACCAGATGTTCTGAGTCATACAGTATCCCCCACAAGGGATTCCCATCCTGTTTTCTAGACTGTAGGCTAAATCAGAGGAGGGAATCATTGGTATCATGTTGGACATGGAAATGTTGCTATTATCTCCATTATCACGGCTAGTTGGACTTCAAGTTATAGTCCACATCCCAAATGGCAGCCTATTCCCTTTAACTTTTGACCAGAGCCCTATGGGCACTATGAAGGAAATAGGGTGCCATGTGGGACACAGAGTGACCTGGCTTTATTCTCTTGTCTATACTGTGGAAATATATTGATACGCTCTCTATTACGGCTTGTCAGCCCATCTTCCATCATGGATTACAGTCAATTAGAGTAGGATCAATGCAACTACATCAACAAAAAAATGTTTTTATATGGGCTGGCAAAGTGTTGAATTGATCCTTCAAGCTCCCATTCCCCGTCATAGGGCCTGAACATACAGTACAAAGTAATAAATGACCCAAAAAGCCTGTGATCCACTCAGCTTGACTTATTGTGGCAATACTTAATGGTAACATACACGCATGATAGAGCATGTAAGTTGCCTGGAGTCAATAAACGTGAGGAATGCCCATAGGAGCAGACTCCATTTACTGCGGTCTCTGGGATTGCCTGTATAGCCTCTAGAGAAATTCACTTAGATGTCTTTCCTATAGGCTAGCTATTACCTGGGGCAGTTTGTAAGTCATTCAATAAATAACTTCAATTTAAATGTTTTATTCCATGTTGGTTTAATTCAGATATCCTAGCCTGAAACCAACCCCATCATGTTTATGTTAGTTGGTAGGATGCAGCTGCTATTCAACATGTAACCTTTCTAATTTCAGGCCTATATAATTATCCATTGAACTCCACAATGGAACAGAGTACGTTACCTCTTTTCCTATTGTTTGAAAGATTACAGTGTGAGTGCAGTATGTAGGACAAACATTCTGATGGGGAACACTTTGTGCCTTTAGCATCTATAAGTATACGCCTCTGGATTTAATACCAAAAACAGTTGTTTATAATACGACCTTTAATCTCAGACAAACACATGAATGACATTACCCTGTAGGTGGTCACACTCCTAAGCAGCAGGTAACCAATCAGCATCATTGAAAGATTAGTGGAATCTCTGTGGGTAGCTGGACAGGTAGGATGACTAACAGTGAAGGTGAACAGGTGGTCACGTGTCAGGTGACAGAGGAATGGATGAGACTGAGGCAGGAATTCCTTTAACCATAAAGTGGTATATTTACTGAGTAGTCTGTGCTGCATAAAGGAAACAAAATAACCTGTATCGATCAAATTCATAATCACAAAGATCATATCATAACAATCATTCATGATTAACATAATTATGGAATTCAACAATCCAGTTCATTAAGAAGTCAATAGTAATCATCCGTGAGTCGTTTAGGCTCGTAACTATTTATCATAAATCATGAATAGAATACAAAGTGGTTATTGAATCCAAAATCCCCATTAGTTTGATATCAAAGTCGATCAGTTAGCAAACAATGACGTTTCTCACTTCACCCTTTCAATTGTCTTCATGTGTACATGTAATTCAATTCATTACACATGAATCATATCGATTGCATAATTGACCTATGAGGATCCGTAGGGCCGTGATCATTGACAATTCACATTACACAATATGTTTGAAGCGTGCGCTCCGCGGTAATAACTATAAACAATAACTGATGGCCCATCTCCCGATCACAACAGACAGTTCAGATGAAAGGTAACAGAATCGGTGGATTTACGTGGATTCATGGACGCACAGAACTTCTGGAATAGCCGGAGTTAAGGAAGAGAAAGCAGCGAGATCAGGCGATGGCGTTTTCCTCCTTTTATGGGGATGAGATCAGTCGGTCATTGCCACCTGACCTAATTAAAGCGCCCCTGGCCCAGCTGAGTAAGTGGCCATGAATTAGAGGATTATTCCACCAACTCCATGGGCCTTTTCTACAATCGTAGTGAGTTAAATGAGATGTAAATATAAACATCTGGCTGCAAGGTCGGGGAGGGTGACAGTGGTGTCATTACAAACACTGGAAATGTCAGACACACTTTTCAGACCCACTTCGATATACTTTGAACAGCATTTGCACATAAACTGTTTCTTTGAGACCCTTGTGTAATGTTCTTGTAGACAATGAACACATGGCAGTAACTAGCTATGTGTTTGTTTTCTAACCTGTCATGAGAGTGGGAAACCTAATGACTAACTCAATTACATGCACACAAACAATATTGAGGGGAAAGGAGGTTTAGTGTTTTTTTTTAAAAGCTGGCGGTTGTGTTGCTAACTTCCCCAACCAAACAAAACTTTTAAAGAAAAAGCATATGTTGAATGCAGGCTAACCAACCTGCAGGTTCAGAGGTGAAAATGACGGTGAACTACTCAATATCCCTCTCCTTGAGCATCACCACACCGAAGTGCTTACCTGTGTCTTCCTGTGTTGATTTTTCCACAGACTGTCATTTATTCAGGGAGTGATATAAATCAGAAGAATCAGGACAGGGCGGATGGATATATTACCTCATGCTACCTGACTATCTAAACACTATCCACAGACAGCTAAATATTATAGCAACTACACCATTTATCAGCTCCTGGACATTTATGTCAAATACAGAACACCTAAAGTAAACATATTACATCAAGAGAATGTCAAAGTAGAAATGTCATGTTATGTAAGACATTTTAAGGGTGGACACAGATCAAGGCTAGTCCTGGACTAAAAAAAAAACATTCTGGAAGAAGATTCTTCATTGAGTTTGCTTTTCAGTCTAGGACTAGGCTTAATCTGTGTCTGGAAAACTGTCCCTCAATGTTGTATTTGAAATAAATGAAGGAAGAAATGCTAGATGTCAAAACAGCTCTTAGAAATAGAAAGCTTCACATAATTGAAGCACCATCTATTACATCTGTATCGTCCTTGGCATCTGTGTAATAACTGCATTGCTCGTCACATCGAGTTTGAGTTTGAGTTTGAGTTCATTGATTCTTGCTCACAGATAAAACTAAAGAAATGTAGAACTGACATCAAGAGAAAAAAAACACTCACTTAAAATACATAATACATGACATGAATAGAATACAGAACACTTAAAACATATACAGGACAGTTCGTGGCTGATTCACAGTAGCCTGGTGGTGCATAAAGACAATATTGTGCATCTTGCCTTTGCTGAATTCCTATGATAAGTGTGTATTCTTGAGTAAACTGCTGTTGCTTTCCATTCATCTTATGTCATCTTTAATATGTGTCCGAAATTGTCCTTCCATCATTTTAAGGACATCTAGCCGCATATACAAGAAATTCAATATCCCACCACTCCATGTACTGTAATCACCGCAGATTCCATCCACGCTGCTGTGGATGCTACAGATTTATTATCTGCGGAAAAAAATGCATGGCCTTTGCAATCTTCACACAAAATGTATTGCTTATTACAAAATCCATGATGAAATGCGTTCTTCTCCCTTGCCCCTGAACCTCTATTGATTGAACAAGGGCAATTTGTTTTAAATGATTGAGGTGATTACATTGCACTGATCACACAACAATACTACCTACGGTGCTGTGATCTATTGGCAATACATCAGCCTGTATGTTTTTACAAGATTATATAGAATTTCTTAAGCTCTCATATTGACAAGAGGAGGAATGGATTACTTGAGAATTTATGAACGTTGTAATGATTCCCTTTTAAACACCAATTGAATCTGGTGTTGTGTATGGTGGTTTGATGTTGTCCACAACTCATCTGTGTTCCTTTTAACAACTGTGCTTTTTCATGACTTATGTTCATATAAGACAGCAATGATCTGAACAGGTTTGTTATTATATTGCCAGTTTCCCACCAAGCAATATAATCCATAGTAACATTACTACAGAGCAATTACTTTTTATTCAGTGTAGACTACCCTTGGTAGTAATAAGGATTTTATTATGTGAACAATAGTTCAACTGCATATTTCAAACCCTACAGTTGCAACACAGACTACATAACTTCACACTCACATCCAGAGCCCTGGTTTAGACTGCCATTACTGTAGTTCATTCTGGCCTTCCTCGCTCTTCACTCTAATGAATGCTGCTTCCGCCATTAATTCTCAATCAATAATGCAAAAAACCCAGCCTGAATGGAAATCCATCCTTCTCTCTCTCTCTCTCTCTCTCTCTCTCTCTCTCTCTCTCTCTCTCTCTCTCTCTCTCTCTCTCTCTCTCTCTCTCTCTCTCTCTCATAATGAGTCAGGTTAATTTTTCCTTTTGAGCTTTAACAACCTGTAACATGACAATTGGATTAGTCGGTTTTCATGAGGACTAGTGCAGTCATTAGCTCCCAGAGTCATATAGTTGTTTGTCAAAGCAACTGATACAAAGGGTTTGTTTTGAAGGTCCTTTGTGTCCATTTAGATTTAGAGATGCACTTAGCTAACCGATGGGCTCTTTGGAAATGCAACAAAAACTATAGTGATAACTTTCGAGGTCAATTGAGATGGGAAAATAGTCTGAAAGAAAATGATGAACCCATTAGCTCCAATATCTGCAACTTTGTTGAGTTTCCACCAGTATGTTATGTTAGCATGAGGGAAGTATAACCAGGGTTGGGGAGTAACTGTAATCCATTACGTTACCAGCAAAAATATTGTAATCAGATTACAGATACTTTTGAAAAACTAGATGATTACTTAGGGGATTACTTTTAAATTCAGAAACGAGGTTTGCGAGAAAAATTATCTTTGACACTGTTTTTTTTCTCAATGACATTCAAATCAGCAATGAAAAAAGGCGCAAGTTCAAGTTTGTTCCACCTGAGCGAGTCTGACCACAAATCAGAGACCACTATGATGACACACCATATGTGTTTGATGGATCATGGGAAAAGAGCAGGAACAGTCTTTTGTAGGCTACAGTCCATGCTATGTCTTCCAATGGAACGACTGCTGTTGGCATCCAAATATTGAATAAACGCTTGTAGGTAAGGATGACAGCAGTGGTGAAGTCTACGGCGATACAGATATCACTTATTATTGTTATCTACATATCGCATTGATGTGAATCACACTGTTGCTCTCATATTTAGCTATTTGCTCCTTACAAATTGTGGTTGTTGTGGATGGATGTTCACAATTTTAAATGTGTATTTGATTGAATTCAAGAAGTTTAAGCTGCCTATCAATCATTGTTTTTGAACCCAGTGGACAGCCAGTGAAAAATGCACTCTTGCAACAGCTGCACATTGCGGATCCTAGCCTATGGAATAAAAGTGGGGCTTTTCTTGCACAATCTAATTCATGCTGATAACAATTATTGATCAATAAGCCTTAAAGGACACATGTTCAAACTCACACACTTTTGATAGACTTAAAGGGGCAATCTGTAGTTGCTACATCCATTTTTGGACTTATAAATTATATATACAATTGAAGTCGGAAGTTTACATACACCTTAGCCAAATACATTTAAACTCAGTTTTTCACAATTCCTCACATTTAATCCTAGTAAAAATGTCCTGTCTTAGGTCAGTTAGGATCACCACTTTATTTTAAGAATGTGAAATGTCAGAATAATAGTAGAGAGAATGACTTATTTCAGCTTTTATTTCTTTCATCACATTCCCAGTGGTTCAGAATTTTACATACACTCAATTAGTATTTGGTAGCATTGCCATTAAATT
Organism: Oncorhynchus mykiss; assembly: GCF_013265735.2. NCBI lineage: Eukaryota > Metazoa > Chordata > Actinopteri > Salmoniformes > Salmonidae > Oncorhynchus > Oncorhynchus mykiss. Next base: position 24,403,863 of record NC_048592.1, read on the forward strand.
GTTTAACTTCGGTCAAATGTTTCGGGTAGCCTTCCACAAGCTTCCCACAATAAGTTGGGTGACTTTTGGCGCATACCTCCTGACAGCTGGTGGAACTGAGTCAGGTTTGTAGGCCTTCTTGCTCGCACACGCTTTTTCAGTTCTGCCCACACGTTTTTTCTAGGATTGAAGTCAGGGTTTTGTGATGGCAACTCCAATGCCTTGACTTTGTTGTCCTTAAGCCATTTTGCCACAAATTTGGAAGTATGCTTGGGGTCATTGTCCATCTAGAAGACCCATTTGCGACCAAGCTTTAACTTCCGGACTGATGTCTTGAGATGTTGCTTCAATATATCCACGTAAATTTCCTACCTCATGATGCCATCTATTTTGTGAAGTGCACCAGCCCCTCCTGCAGCAAAGCACCCTCATAACATGATGCTGCCACCTCCGTGCTTCATGGTTGGGATCGTGTTCTTCGGCTTGCAAGCCTCCCCTTTTTCCTCCAAACACAACAATGGTCATTATGGTAAAACTGTTATATTTTTGTTTCATCAGACCAGAGGACATTTCTCCAAAAAGTACGATATTTGTCCGCATGTGCAGTTGCAAACCGTAGTCTGGCTTTTTAACTACAGTTTTGGAGTAGTGGCTTCTTCCTTGCTGAGCAGCCTTTCAGGTTATATCGATATAGGACTTGCACAATCTAATTCTAACAATCTAATAGATACTTTTGTACCTGTTTCCTCCAGCATCTTCACAAGGTCATTTGCTGTTGTTCTGGGATTGATTTGCACTTTTCGCAGCAAAGTACGTTCATCTATAGGAGACAGAACGCGTCTCCTTCCTGAGCATTATGACGGCTGCGTGGTCCCATGGTGTTTATACCTGCGTACTATTATTTGTACAGATGAACGTGGTACCTTCAGGTGTTTGGAATTTGCTCCCAAGGATAATGCAGACTTGTGGAGGTCTACATTTTTTTTTTGTGGAGGTCTTGGCTGATTTCTTTGGATTTTCCCATGATGTCAAGCAAAGAGACACTGAGTTTGAAGGTAGGCCTTGAAATACATCCACAGGTACACCTCCAATTGACTCAAATTATGTCAATTAGTCTATCAGAAGCTTCTAAAGCCATGTGGATATGTTTGGAGCTGTTTAAAGGCACAGTCATCTTAGTGTAGGTAAACTTCTGACCCACTGAATTGTGATACAGTGCATTATAAGTGAAATAATGTCTGTAAACAACTGTTGGAAAAATTACTTGTGTCATGCACAAAGTAGATGTCCTAACCGATTTGCCAAAACTATAGTTTGTTAACAAGACATTTGTGGAGTGGTTGAAAAACAAGTTGTAATGACTCCAACCTAAGTGTAGGTAAACTTCCGACTTCAACTGTATATCCATTGATTCTTTTTCAGTCCTTGCATCCGTAGCTTTGCCTATTAATTTGAGGGTGGTTACATGCTTTTTACCAAAACAGAGGTGGGGCAAACATTTTGTTGTTTTTTCATCTGTGGATTATCAGGATATCAAAGTGTCACCAACAAAACGTTTAACAATAGGCCTGTAGCAAATGTAGCAAATGACAATCATTTTTCACATGTAAATATCACTTTTTAGTAGTGCTCAAAGCATGCCATTCTATGAGCGCAGCATTTATTGTTCAACTCAAATCAATGAGCCCAATCAGTCCTCCATGACAACAAAATCATAAACAACAGAGTAGGGCTGGGTAATAAGTCCTTAGTTTTGGGTTTATGCTCAGGTAAAACAATTTGGCTAATCTATACTTCATATTTCCAAGTCTTATTCTTGAAGATCAAGGGCTATAACATTTATTGGAATGATTGGAATTTTGATAGACTTTGGTTTTTAATGTAAATATATAATTGCATTGTGTTATTATATGTAGTAGAAAGCGATGGGTTAGAACAAGCCTACATAACCAACCCATAAAGTAAAATTGAACATCCATGTATGGCCAGCTATGTTAACTTTAACATTGATTTATCCTGCAATCCATGTGGTTCAATTGGTAACATTCATCTTTGTCTTCTTCTAATGCCTCTTAAGGGGAAAGTAATCTAAAAGTAACTGAATGTAATCAGATTACGTTACTGAGTTTGGGAAATCCAAAAGTAACAATACTGATTACAATTTTGGACAGGTAACTAGTACCTGTAATGGATTACATTTAGAAAGTAATCTACCCAACCTTGAGCATAACAAACATGTTCAGAGGATGTTCTGCTAATAGGATGCTAAGTGTTGTCTTAGAGTGGTTGGAATGGATACGGGATGACCTAGTCGACATATTCATTTTACTGTTTGTAATCATCTTGGAAATCTTATTATCAGTCCAACCAAGAACAGAGGGGACTAGGCATCAAGTAATTTGCCATGTGAATGTGCAGTCTTGTTGCAGTGCTGTGCATCCTGCAAATCACTGTAACTGGTAATTAAAACATTTTTTCTTGCCTCATCTGATTTTGGTAATAAACCTGCACAGCTATTCCATTTAAGTACACACTGCTCTTGCATCATGTTGTTGTAGCGTGAAGGTTGCATTGACTTAATACCATTGACTAACAGGAAAAGCATAACAAGCAGGTGCTTGCAGGAGAGGAGGTGTGTGGTGGGAGGGTTTGAAAGTACTAACTACACTGCATTTTAGACATTTTCACTCACTCACAGAAACTGACACACACAAGCACATACCAAGGCATGTGCACAGCAGAAGGATGGATGTTACAGGTATAGAATCTGAATTTGAGACAGTTTGCTACAGCAGGAAAATAATGTGAATTATTATGTGAATTATATTTAATAGACACTTCAGAAGTCTTTTAAAACCTCAAATACATGACAAGTGTTAAATGTACTGCATTGCAAGAAAGTTCTCCTGCAACAGGGTGATCAAATGAAGGTCCTACATCTGTAGGTATCCTGCAAGGGCCCATGGATATGTCGGTGTTAAGTACAGTGTCAGTACGGGCAATACTGTATCCATTCATATTATTCTAACTAGACTGTTAATCCATATATTCATCATTATGATTGCTTTATTTTATGCATTCCATGTTAAGATTCATTCACAGTAACTTGCAGTTTTGAGAATGTTAAAGCAGGTGTGTTAGTGGTGGGAAGGAACAAAAGCCCGCACACACTGTGAGTCGACCCTCCAGGCCCGGAGATGCTAATCCCTGGTCTTTATGGATCTTCCACCAGAACAAATGACTATCGTCTATACTTTCATGCCTTCAACATAAATTACTAATGTATAGTCCATACAAAGTGCATCTGAAATGGCAAATGGCAACCTATTCCCTATATAGTGCACTACTTTACTACTAAAAGTGGTGGACTATAGGGAATTGGGTACCATTTGAGATACAGCCCTAGTCACAATGCATAACTAATGAGCAGGCTATAAACACAGTGTTATGAATGAGTAATGTGCTCCATCCTTGTATGTGTGTGTCTGCGAACCAATTCAATGATATAATATGTTGTATTATAAACTGGGTGGTTCGAGCCCTTAATGTTGATTGTCTGACAGCCATGATATATCAGACCGTATACCATGGATATGACAAAACCTTTATTTTTACTGCTCTATAATTATGTTGGTAACCAGTTTATAATAGCAATAAGGCACCTCAGGGGTTTGTGATATATGGCCAATATACCACGGCTAAGGGCTGTGTCCAGGCACTCTGCGTTGCGTCGTGCATAAGAACTGCCCTTAGCCGTGGTATATTAGCCAGGCAGGAGGGGCGGCAGGTAGCATTGTGGTTAGAGTGTTAGAGCGTTGGACTTAGATCAAATCCCCGAACTGACAAGGTAAAAATCTGTTGTTCTGCCCCTGTAAAAGGCAGTTACCCCACTGTTCCTAGGCTGTCAATGAAAATAAGAATTTGTTCTTAACTGACTTGCCTAGTTTAAAAAAAATCTATATTTACCACATCTCCTCAGGCCGCTTAAATGACCACTGTACGCCGGGATGGCTGCAGGTCTGTGGGACTGTGTCCCGAATGGCTCCTTATGTAGTGCACTACTTTTGACCACTACATAGGGAAAATGGTACCATTTGGGATGTAGCCTGGGTCTCGGTTGCATTTCCTGGTTCTAAAGCCTTTTTACGGCCAATGAAATCCAATGTCTGACACGCCTCATCCCCCTGCCCAGGGGATAGATGAGGGAAACACACATTCATCCATCAGCATGCTTTCTATCTGCTCCCTGTCACATCCTAGGTTACGCCCCAAATGGTTCCCTCTTCCTTATATAGTGCACTACTTTTGACTCTGTTGACCCTGGTAAAAAGTAGTGCACTATATGGGGTATAGGGTGTCATTTGGGGCGCAGACCAACTATCCCCACAAGGCAGATCAGTGAGGATGAAAATCAGCATATGATGTGTAGAGGACTCAAGACTTTTGAAACTAGACATGAAACTTGAGACTTTATCCTGCATGTTTATCCAGCATTGACATAGCTTGGCAATATGATCAGAAATTAAGTCAATAAATCCTTATTTTCAGTAATGTAAAACAGGCTTTGTTGAAACTTGTGTAAAAAGAGTAAGAACGGAGTTCACTCCCAACATGTTTTTCTCAATGAGGTTATGGCTGCATACGAAATGGCACCCAATTCACTTTATAGTGCACTATGGAACCCTATGGGTTATTGTCAAAAGTAGTAGGGGATAGGGTGCCATGTGGTACACTATAGGGGATAGGGTGCCATTGGGTACCATTGGGTGCACTATAGGGGATAGGGTGCCATTGGGTGCACTATAGGGGATAGGGTGCCATTGGGTGCACTATAGGGGATAGGGTGCCATTGGGTGCACTATAGGGGTTAGGGTGCCATTGGGTACACTATAGGGGATAGGGTGCCATTGGGTGCCATTGGGTGCCATTGGGTGCACTATAGGGGATAGGGTGCCATTGGGTGCACTATAGGGGATAGGGTGCCATTGGGTGCCATTGGGTGACACATCAGGTGTCAGAGGTATTGAAAAGTATTATTTTCTAATGTGAGTTTTAATGCATACGTCATTTCTGTTTTGATTAATTTAATTTCCCCTAGAGCATCCAGGTTCAAATGTTGGCTGTCGAATTGTAAAGCAGGGTTGTGCTTCAGTTATTTTCCCATTAAAGAAAGACCTGTAATGGAGTCCTGTGTGTAGCTGGTGTAGAGAGTCAGGCGCAGGACACCAGAAATGAGTAATCAACGTACTTTACTCAAAATACAAAAATACAAGGCAAATATACGAGCCCACAATAACAGACCGATTTACAAAGAACAATCACTCACAAACAAACATGGGGAACAGAGGGTTAAATAATAAACAGGTGTGTCAGACTAAGACAAAACAAATAGAAAATGAAAAGTGGATCGGCGGTGGCTAGAAGGCCGGTGACGTCGACCGCCGAACGCCGACTGAACAAGACTATTAAATCTACATGCATGTTGTGCTTACCAAACTGAGCATGGAGAGCTTCAAACAAGGTGTGTAGCGAAATGAAAGGCTAGAATGAACCTGGCTAGAATATTACTGTGTAGCCTCTTATATCTGTCATACTTGGCTTAGTGGTACTTACGATTAAGACTCACGTTGACCAATGTTCAACTGAATGAAGATGCAAGTGCTTTATAGTTTTCTATACAACCACAACGTTAGTCATACCGCATCACTTTGCATACTGTATACTGTAGGTATGATGTAATCAACATTTCTTCCTCAAATCCCAGGTAGCACTACTCATAATTTTATATAGACAGACTGATTGTGATTGATGACTAAAAAGCAGAGGTTTTGACAGCCTATCAAAGGGAACCTTCATGTCCTCCAAACCACCCACTTTATTACCACCACACAAAAGCATCTGACCAGTTACTTTTATGGTGCATCTGCTACACTTCGTACCTCCTCTCCTCTGCTATGCCTCAGTATTGGCATTGTAAAAGACCATGTAATTGTCCTCTGTTGTACATCGGCTTGCCGCTACACAGCCACTGGATCTTTTCATTCAATCAGAGCGTAGCCTGCAGTCTTTATTATCAATATAAAGCCAAAGAAAATAGCTGAAAATGAAGAAATAAGTGAAATAGATGAGTTTAGTTTAAACCTTGAAACGTGGGTGTCACAGGTAGAGTCAGACTGCACATTGACTGACTGCACTGTGATCACTGCTGTGTGACTGACTCTTCTCCCATGCATCTTCTCTGTTTTCACACAGAGGAGAATAGAATACATCTCAATGCCTCCCAGTGAAAAAGATCCTCTGAGTGTGAAGGAGTCCATGGGCCCAAATTGAAAACTACAGTGTAGAGATAGACAGATTGATTATGGGGGTGTCCACTCCAGATAGGGCTTATGAGCACTTGGTTGTGACTCCCTGACTCCCTTACAATCACTCATACCCTTAACCCTCCTGTGAAGTCCAATTACCTGGGCATGTCCTGGGTGTCTGTAAGAGGAGAGGATGACCGGACCAGTTCGTCCAGGGTGTGTGATGGATCAAGCCCTGGGTAGAATGGCAGGATGACAGAGGTAAGGAAGCTGAAGATGATAGGAGAGAAAGGAGAATGGGCCGGCTGCTGTGGCCATGGTTCAGACGTGATTGTGTTCTTAAGAGCAAGGTTATCTCACTGGTTCTGCTGTCCGGTCATCATCTTCACTGACTCTTGCCAACAAGTTATGCAGTTTGGTTAATGTCTAACAACCTCCCAAAGGAAGAATGTTAAATGTTTCACTGAATTTATGTTCAAGCGAAGGAGGCGTATTGTATTGACTGATTGGCAAAAAACATACAATTAAACCATTACATAATAAGTAACGCTGAAAATACACTTATTTAATTTGTCTTGATCATTCTATTGTTGCTACCAGAAACTGCAAATATAAAAGAATGGAAGTAAAAAGGAGAAGAAAGAAAGTTTTTGTTTCCAGGATGAAATGGACCTCAAATAGTTAAACACTTTGTTTGTGGGCTATAAAATCCAATTAACCATTGGCTCTATGCCTGTGTTTTACATGTGGGGTTGTGCACGTTTAGCCTGCTATAATCCATGCCACATTCAAACAGTGGGAAATAATGCTTCATCCAAAACAGATTAACCTTTTAAGCAGAGAATATCAAATTACTATACCATGTACACAACGATCAAGGTCTGAGGTAAAATGTGATTTATGTTGAGTTTTACGTTGATGTACAGTATTTTTCATAAAATTATGCAAACTCATAAAATCACTCAAACCAGTAACTGAATTGTAGATAAGGTGAGTCAGTTCCCAGTTATTTTGTATGATCCATTTTAATACCAACCCATCTTCAATCCTGAGCCAGGACAATTTAAATACATCTCAGTGATGCATGTCTTTATAATTTCTGTAATATATTGTTCCATTTCCTTCACGGCAGAAACCAAGTTCCAAGCTAGTGGAATGTAATTTTTCTGTTGGGGATGTTTTGGCCTGAATGTTCCACTGCTTACGTGGAGAAGGGAGGGAACCCTGAAGGGGCATTGGTAAGTAGACAACTTCACTTCCTGTGTCCTAAATGGCACCCTATTCCATTTACAGTACGTAGAACTTTTTATTTTATTTTATTTTTTTACTCCCTAAATTCATCATATCCAATTGGTAGTTACAGTCTTGTCCCATCGCTGCAACTCCTGTACGGACTCGGAAGAAGCGAAGGTCGAGAGCAGTGCGTCCTCCAAAACACAACCCCGCCAAGCTTCTTGACACAATGCACACTTAACCCGGAAGCCAGCCAGACCAACGTGTCAGAGGAAACACTGTGTCTTAGTGCATGAGCCCAGCTCACCACAGGAGTTGCTAGAGCACAATGGGACAAGGACTTCTCGGCCCGCCAAACCCTCCCCTAACCCGGACGACGCTGGGCCAATTTGTGCATCGCCTCATGGGTCTCCTGGTCGCAGCCAGCTGTGACACAGTCCAGTATTGAACCAGGATCTGTAATAATGCAGCGAGCACTGAGATGTAGAGCCTTAGACCACTGCACCACTCGGGAGGCCCTAGTATGTACTACTTTTGACCAGGGCCCATAGGTCTCTGGTCAAAAGTAGTGCACTATGTAGGGAATAGAGTGCCATTTGGGAGCCAACTGGCATCTCTGTGCTCTGTTACTGGGTCTTATCAGTTTCCCATCCAATCCACATACTGTGTGAGGAATGAAGGAGTCATCATTTAAAAACAAAACACAGGTTTCGTCAATGCACTTCTCATGAGCCATATGTTGTTGCACAGAACATCTAGGGCTCCTAAATCAGAAACCTTTCACAAAATAAACTTCACATGAAAACATATTTCAACACATTTTGACTGAACAAATTGGACACGTCTTAAAGAAGATGATAATAAATAGTTTAGCTAAGAACTACGGTATATAAACTGGACACAGGATCACTAGTCCATATTTCTGTAAACAACATTGCTTCATACATAATCCAACATACAGGAATCACCAAGTGTGTCCAATCAGCTTGCATTGAGCTCCTCTGTGCCCTGCTGAGAAACCTCATTTGTGAAACAACAGCATCGGGTGACTGAGAAATTAGCGCTAGCTGCTGCCATTATCCAGTTTGTTCTCTGAGATCTGTCTTGACCGGGTGGATGCTGCAATCTCCTCCCAGCAGGCTGCTTCTCTGAGGCTACATCGCAAATGGCACCCAATTGCCGATATAGGAGCTCTGGTAAAAAGTAGTGCACAATATAGGGAATACGGTGCCATTTAGGGTGCAGCAATGTGGCTCCCTGGTGCTAAAGCAGGTGATGGAAGTGGAGAGTGGAGAGAAATGCCTGTGAGGTAGTAGACCAATCTGTGGAGGGATATCTCTAGGCCCATCACCACCCCACAGTGAGGGGCCACTTCCAACACACCACAGGAGGGTCTAAATGTGACCTGACAAAGATCTTCTCTTGGATCAAAATGTTGAAAGTTTGGACACACCTTCTCATTCAAGGGTTTTCCTCTATTTTTCCTTTTTTTCTAAATTGTAGAATAATAGTGAAGACATCAAACTATGAAATAACACATAAGGAATCATGAAGTAACCAAAAAAGTATTAAACAAATCAAAATATATTTTATATTTGAGATTCTTCAAACTAGCCACCATTTGCCTTGATGACAGCTTTGCACACTCTTGGCATTCTCTGAACCATCTTCATGAGGTAGTCACCTGGAATGCATTTCAATTAACAGGTGTGACTTGTTCAAAGTTCAATTGTGGAATTTCTTTCCTTCTTAATGCGTTTGAGCCAATCAGTTGTGTGGTGACAAGGTAGGGGTGGTAAACAGAAGATAGTCCTATTTGGTAAAAGACCAAGTCCATATTATAGCAAGAACAGCTCAAATAAGCAAAGAGAAATGACAGCCGATCATTACTTTAAGACATGAAGGTCAGTCAAGCCGGAACATTTCAAGAACTTTTGAAGTTTCTTCAAGTGCAGTCGCAAAAACCATCAAGCACTATGATGAAACTGCCTCTCATGAGGACCGTCACAGGAAAGGAAGACCAGAGTTACCTCTACTGCAGAGGATAAGTTCATTAGAGTTAAGTACATTTTTGGTTCCAACCGACATGTCTTTGTGAGATGCAGAGTAGATGAACGGATTATCTCCACGTGTGTGATTCTCACCGTGTAGCATGGAGGATGAAGTGTGATGGTGTGGGGGCTCTCATGAGGACCTTAACCAGCATGGCTATCACAGCATTCTGCAGCGATATGCCATCCCATCTGGTTTGCACTTAGTGGGACTATAGTTCGTTTTTCAACAGGACAATGGCCCAACAAACCTTGTCATTCTGAAACTTTGCACAAGTACTGTTGCCCTCTTATGTTTTTCACTGAAATTGTCCCCATTATCCTATCTGAATGTTTGTTTTGTCTTGTTCATTTTAAAGATGATGATACAACAATAAAAATGAAAAAAACTTATGGTTCTTTCATTGTATTATCTAAACCAGATCTATTGTGTTATATTCTCCTACATTCAATTCACATTTACACAAACTTCAGAGTGTTTTCTTTCAAATGAAACCAAGAATATGCATATCCTTGGTCCTTGGCCTGAGCTACAGGCAGTTAGATTTAGGTATGTCTTCAGGCGGAAATTGAAAAAAAGTAGGGGGGTAAGAGGTTATTAAGACCACCAAGAATCACTGTGTGACCCTGATTTAGCCCACCACAGTAAAAGGTTAAAGGGATACTTCAGGATTTTTGCAATGAGGCCCTTTATCTACTTCCCCAGAGTCAGATGAACTTGTGGATACCATTTTTCTGTCTCAGTGGTCTAGCCCTCCTAATGAGAGCATCTATAGAGCAGTGTGGGCCTAGATCTAATCCTAAAGGAAATGGGGCGTGTGAATTCCCTGTCATTTGGACCATTTACAAATCTTCCTTATGCTCTACTCAGTCTCAGATCGATTATCCCACTGAAGACCAGGGTTGCGTCCCTAATGGCACCCTGTTCCCTACAATATAGAGTATATACGCTCTCACACTACTACTCACTCCTGAAAGGTCTTGTCACAATCCGTATTCAACTTAATGTGTATGTGATGTGCATTCGAACCCACATTAACCTCAAATGATAAATTGTCTGTGCAAATATTACAGTGGAATGAAAAGGCTTATTATCTGTTCACTTGCATTCATGTAATCAACCTGGGCACAAATGGCCTTTTCATAGAGACCTTCAAGTTAATTTATGTGATTATTAAAACCTCACACTTCAAAGATGCATTTGAGCTGGTTGTTCATTGACTCACCACACTATTACTCAGAGCAACTAAGCCCATCTGTTATTATGGGATCCACTGAGTGAGAGTCCCACAGTCCTGAAACTATGGAGATAACTTGGGTAATGTTATCCTTCTTCACCCTTCCCTTTAAATATATACATTTTAAAAGACAGAGATACATTACATCTCATCACAAACCTTCAGGGACCTCTGATAGTGTAGGTTGCACTAGCCAGACATGTGGGACAGATATGGACGAGACAGGCAATGTCAACAACAGCCTAGTATGTAGAACAGATGTGGAGAGAGAGAGAGAGAGAGAGAGAGAGAGAGAGGGAGAGAGAGAGAGAGGGGGGGGGGGAGAGGGAGAGAGAGGGGGGGAGAGAGAGAGCGAGAGAGAGAGAGAGAGAGAGAGAGAGAGAGAGAGAGAGAGAGAGAGAGAAAGAGAGAGAGAGGGGGGAGCTGCTCTCAGGTAGTCAGTCATTCAAGGCTCTGAAGCAGAAACTAGAAGAGAGGAAAAACAAACATTCAGAACAGAGCAACTCCCTCGCAGGGTTGACAGGAGTGTTTGTGGTTCGCTTCATGATGATGAGAGGATGTGGGGAGAGGGAGCAGGAGGCTCAGTAGTCGTTTATGACGAAGTGCTCAGCATTCATCTGCTAAGACTGCAGCTAGCGATGGGAGCCCAACCTGCCTGGGTCAACAGAACAGCAAAGAAAGTAACCGGTAAGAAAGTAGTGTAGTGAAGTGAAATTAAGTGTAGTGTAGTGTACGTGCATAGCCCCACTGTTGAGATGGTTTACATCGTGGTACGTGTTGAGATGGTTTACATCGTGGTACGTATTGAGATGGTTTACATCGTGGTACGTGTTGAGATGGTTTACATCGTGGTACATGTTGAGATGGTTTACATCGTGGTACATGTTGAGATGGTTTACATCGTGGTACGTGTTGAGATGGTTTACATCGTGGTACATGTTGAGATGGTTTACATCGTGGTACGTGTTGAGATGGTTTACATCGTGGTACGTGGTGAGATGGTTTACATCGTGGTACATGTTGAGATGGTTTACATCGTGGTACATGTTGAGATGGTTTACATCGTGGTACGTGTTGAGATGGTTTACATCGTGGTACATGTTGAGATGGTTTACATCGTGGTACGTGTTGAGCTGGTTTACATCGTGGTACGTGTTGAGATGGTTTACATCGTGGTACGTGTTGAGATGGTTTACATCGTGGTATGTTTTGAGATGGTTTACATCGTGGTACGTGTAGAGATGGTTTACATCGTGGTACGTGTTGAGATGGTTTACATCGTGGTACGTGTTAAGATGGTTTACATCGTGGTACGTTTTGAGATGGTTTACATCGTGGTACGTGGGCCAGAGAGCGATCCTGACGCCAGAGCACAACACAAAACAGGTGTTCTCTCTCACAGCAGGCAGAAGCAGACTCCTTTCCTTGCTCCACACTCCTCTCCAAAATGACAGGCAACAGCTGCAGATTTTACAACTATTCAATGCTGACTGAGAGAGAGAGAAGGGGTGGGGGGAGTGCCCTGCATACACCATTTATTACATAACACAAAACAGTCCAAGGCGCTGTGATGTGGGGGCGGGGAGTATTTCCCACTATTTCCTGTTAGAGAAGGTTATGTTGTGCAACAGAAGCTTGGCACCCTGGACACAGCTGTGTTCTTATGGTTCAATCATGGCTTTTCACAGAGGTGGGACCAAGTCACGATTATTCGAGTCACAAGATAGTCTCAAGTAACAAGGTTCGAGCCTCAAGTCGAGTCCCAAGCAGAACGGGTCGAGTCTCGAGTCAAATCAAATCAAATCAAATTTATTTATATAGCCCTTCGTACATCAGCTGATATCTCAAAGTGCTGTACAGAAACCCAGCCTGAAACCCCAAACAGCAAGCAATGCAGGTGTAGAAGCACGGTGGCTAGGAAAAACTCCCTAGAAAGGCCAAAACCTAGGAAGAAACCTAGAGAGGAACCAGGCTATGTGGGGTGGCCAGTCCTCTTCTGGCTGTGCCCGGGTGGAGATTATAACAGAACATGGCCAAGATGTTCAAATGTTCATAAATGACCAGCATGGTCGAATAATAATAAGGCAGAACAGTTGAAACTGGAGCAGCAGCACGGCCAGGTGGACTGGGGACAGCAAGGAGTCATCATGTCAGGCAGTCCTGAGGCATGGTCCAAGGGCTCAGGTCCTCTGAGAGAGAGAAAGAGAGAATTAGAGAGAGCACACTTAAATTCACACAGGACACCGAATAGGACAGGAGAAGTACTCCAGATATAACAAACTGACCCTAGCCAAGCTGTACATTCTAAGAGCAAGCAGGATGGAGTCACATGTTTTTTCAAGTCAAGTCTCAAGTCAAGTAAAAAAAATCTATACATGCAATGACTTGTTCAACTACGAATCTTTGTCTATTTGAGTCTACCAGACAGCCCTTTTCATTATTTTATGAAATAGCCTCTTTGTCAGGCTTAACCTGTCCTATCTGAACGGACACAGGTAGAGGGCAAGACTGTAAAGCCTCCCCTTGAAAAACCAAATGGAATCTGTCTAACGGGAGCTCAACAGGTACATATAAGCACTTGGCACCCTCCCAGGACCATACAATGACCCAATTGGCAATTACAACCAATATGTTTCAAGTTTTAATGTTAATGTCACATACACAAGTATAGTGAAATGCCTTTCTTGCAAGCTCTAAACCCAACAATGCAATAATCAATAACAATGTAATACTAAAGATAACATAAGATAACATAAGGTAGAACAAAAACACATCAGAAAGTAACAAGAAAATGAGAAAGCAAATAAGCATACAATATAGTATATAGGGTCAGTCTGTTCCAATATCATATTTACAATGTGCAGGGATACTGGAGAGATAGAGGTAGATATGTATAGGGGTAATGTGACTAGGCATCAGGATATATGATAAACAGAGTAGCAGCAGCATATACAAATCAAATCAAATTTTATTTGTCATATGCGCCGAATACAACAGGTGTAGGTAGACCTTACCGTTAAATGCTTACTTACAAGCCCTTAATCAACAATGCAGTTCAGGAAATAGAGTTAATAAAATATTGACTAAAATAACAATAACGAGGCTATATATAGGGAGTACCAGTACCGAGTCAATGTTTTATTTCACCTTTATTTAACCAGGTAGGCAAGTTGAGAACAAGTTCTTACAATTGCGACCTGGCCAAGATAAAGCAGAGCAGTTCGACACATACAACAAACATACAGTTTGGAGTAAAACAAACATACAGTCAATAATACAGTAGAAAAATAAGTCATAACAATGTGAGCAAATGAGGTGAGATAAGGGAGGTAAAGGCAAAAAAAGGCCATGGTGGTGAGGTAAATACAATATAGCAAGTAAAACACTGGAATGGTAGATTTGCAGTGGAAGAATGTGCAAAGTAGAAATAATGGGGTGCAAAGGAGCTAAATAAATAAATAAATACAGGAGGGGAAGAGGTAGTTGTTTGGGCTAAATTATAGATGGGCTATGTACAGCTGCAGTAATCTGTGAGCTGCTTTGACAGCTGGTGCTTAAAGCTAGTGAGGGAGATAAGTGTTTCCAGTTTCAGAGATTTTTGTAGTTCGTTCCAGTCACTGGCAGCAGAGAACTGGAAGGAGAGGCGGCCAAAGTAGGAATTGGGTTTGGGGGTGACCAGAGAGATATACCTGCTGGAGCGCGTGCTACATGTGGGTGTTGCTATGGTGACCAGCGAGCTGAGATATGGGGGGACTTTACCTAGCAGGGTCTTGTAGATGACCTGGAGCCAGTGGGTTTGGCGACGAGTATGAAGTGATGGCCAGCCAACGAAAGCATACAGGTCGCAGTGGTGGGTAATATATGGGGCTTTGGTGACAAAACAGATGGCACTGTGATAGACTGCATGCAATTGATTGAGTAGGCTATTGGAGGCTATTTTGTAAATTACATCGCCGAAGTCGAGGATCGGTAGGATGGTCAGTTTTACGAGGGTATGTTTGGCAGCATGAGTGAAGGATGCTTTGTTGCAAAATAGGAAGCCAATTCTAGATTTAACTTTGGATTGGAGATGTTTGATGTGAGTCTGGAAGGAGAGCTTACAGTCCAACCAGACACCTAGGTATATGTAGATGTCCACATATTCTAAGTCAGAACCGTCCGAATAGTGATGCTGGACGGGCGGGCAGGTGCAGGCAGCGATCGGTTGAATGGCATGCATTTAGTTTTACTTGTATTTAAGAGCAGTTGGAGGCCACGGAAGGAGAGTTGTATGGCATCGAAGCTCGTCTGGAGGGTTGTTAACACAGTGTCCAAAGAAGGGCCAGAAGTATACAGAATGGTGTCGTCTGCGTAGAGTTGGATCAGAGACTCACCATCAGCAAGGTTTGTCGAGGTAATTTGTAAAGTGACTATGCATAGATAATAAACAGAGAGTAGCAGCAATGTAAAAACTGCTGTATGTCCTGGATGTCAGGAAGCTTGTCCTGGATGTCAGGAAGCTTGAACCCAGTGATGTACTGGGCCGTACGCATTACCCTTTGTAGTGCCTTACGGTCAGATGCCGAGCAGTTGCCATACCAGGCGGTGATGCAACTGGTCAGGGTGCTCTTGATGGTTCAGCTGTATAACCTTTTGAGGATCTGGGGAACCATGACAAATCTCCTCCTACATTCGGAAAGTGTTCAGACTCGAAATTGAGCTCAAGTGCATCCTTTTTCCATTTATCAACCTTGAGATGTTTCTACAACTTGATTGGAATCCACCTGTAGTAAATTCAATTTGGAAATAATTTGGAAAGGCACACACCTGCTTATAGAAGGTCCCACAGTTGACAGCGCATGTCAGAGCATAAACCAAGCCATGAGGTCGAAGGAATTGGTCGCAGAGCTCCAAGACAGGATTGTGTCAAGGCACAGATCTGGGGAAGGGTACAAAAACATTTCTGCAGCATTGAAGGTCCCCATCAGGGCCTACATCATTCTGAAATGGAAGAAGTTTTGAACCATCAAGACTTTTCCTAGAGCTGGCCGCCTGGCCAAACTGAGTTATCGGGGGAGAAGGGCCTAGGTCAGGGAGTTGACGCTTTTCAGTGGCAGGGACTCGGAAACTAGTCAGGATCGAGGGAAAGATGAACGGAGCAAAGTACAGAGAGATCCTTGATGAAAACCTGCTCTAGAGTGCTCAGGACCTCAGACTGGGGTGAAGGTTCAACTTCCAACAGGACAATGACCCTAAGCACACAGCCAAGACAACGCAGGAGTGGCTTCAGGACAAGTTTCTGAATGTCCTTGAGAGGCCCAGCCAGAGCCCAGACTTGTACCCGATCTAACATCTCTGGAGAGACCTGAAAATAGCTCTGTAGCGACGCTCCCCATCCAACCTGACAGTGTTTGAGACGATCTGCAGAGAAGACCCCCAAATACAGGTGTGCCATACTTGTAGTGTCATTACCCAAGAAGATTCAAGGCTGTAATCGCTGCCAATGGTGCTTCAACAAAGTACTGAATAAAGGGTCTGAATACTTATGTGAATGTTCATTTAATTTTTTTTTTTTTTTAAACATTTGCACAAATGTATAAACAGTTTTTGCTTGGGCATGATGGGGTATTGTGTGTAGTTTGATGAGAAATAAAAAAACAAACTATTTCATCCATTTTAGAACAAGACTGCAATGTTTTTAAAAAGTCAAGGGGTCTGAATACTTTACGAATGCACTGTATGTAAGTGGGGGTGCGTGTGGCACCTTAATTGGGGAGGACAGGCTCATTGTGATGAATGGAAGAGAATAAATGGAATGGTATCGATCAAATGGTTTCACCACCATTCCATTCACTCCATTATTATGAGCTGGTTCTCCCCTCAGCAGCCTGCTGTGGCGTGTGTGTACACTCAGGATTACATTTTTTACATGTTAGTCATTTAGCAGACACTTATCCAGAGCGACTTACATTCATTTTCCTACTGGTGCTATGCTCTGCCAACTGAGCCACACAAAGTGGTGTAGTGTAGAGTCCGTAATATGTATGTGCATATTATGTGTGTGTGAGCAGATTATGGAGTGAGGGTTTGTGTGTGTGTTGGAGTGTCTGTGTG
This sequence comes from Oncorhynchus mykiss, assembly GCF_013265735.2. Classification (NCBI taxonomy): domain Eukaryota; kingdom Metazoa; phylum Chordata; class Actinopteri; order Salmoniformes; family Salmonidae; genus Oncorhynchus; species Oncorhynchus mykiss. Next base: position 24,420,762 of record NC_048592.1, read on the forward strand.
TGTGAGTGTGTGGGGCCGTGTGTGTGTGCATAGAGTGTGCAAAAATAGGATCAATTTAGATTGTCCGTGTAGCCATTTTGTTAGCTATTTAGTTTGCAATTTAGAAGCTTTATGGCTTGGGGATAGAAGCTGTTCAGGAACATATTGGTGTCATGGTACCGCTTGCCGTGAGGAAGCAGAGAGAACTGTCTATGGCTTGGGTGGCTGGAGTCTTTAACGATTTTCCTGGCCTTCCTTTCACACCGCCTGATATAGAGGTCCTGGACGGCAGGGAGCTCGGCCCCATTGATGTACTGGGCTGTCCGTACCACCCTCTGTAGCACCATGCGATCGAGGGCGGTGCTATTGCCATACCAAGCAGTGATGCATCCAGTCAAGATGCTCTCAATGCCAAACCTTTTCAACATTTTGAGGGGAAAGAGGCATTGTCACGTCTTCTTCATGACTGTGCATATGTGTGTGGACCATTTTAAGGTCTTAGTGATTTGGACACTGAGGAAGTTGAAGCTCTCAACCTGCTCCACTGCAGCCCTGTCGATATTGGTGGGGGCAGTACTGGATGGCTGCTGTTTTGCAAGCTCTGACCCAACTGTGCTATTTTGTGATTCTTTTGTAGTTTATTTTTACTGTATTTTCACAAAATGTATCCGCTATCATTTGTTACAACCTACAATAACTTTTGAACATCAGATTGGCAGTTACTTACCTCAATTCCGGCTTCAACTTCGATTTATCTGCCCTTTCTATAATTCAGACCCAATTTTTCGGGCTACCCCAGAGGAAACGCAGGCGTTTCACATGCAAGAGGGGGGTGAAGGGGAAAACCGAACACCTCTTCCCTCCATTCTACTGGCCAATATACAGTCACTTGATAAAAATATGGATGACCTCTGATCACGAATTTCCTACCAACGGGACTCATGAAACTGCAATATTCTCTGCTTTTCTGAAGCATGGCTCTTGTACAAGATACCCCTATCCAACTTGATGGATTCTCCATTCACCAGATCCAATAGCTAGCTGTGCAGCAAATCAGAAATCTGTTCGCTAGCTCACCTGACTTGTGTTAATTGACAGTTTGCTGGTCCAATCAGAGGGCCGAATGCGCGTTTCATTAGCCAATCTGTTGAATGTTTTTTTTTGCAAGGTAGATGCTGTGGCTACTGTCTCTGGCTGTGTGGAAGGTAATCCACAGAGACTCTTTGCCACAAAATGAGTGACTTTCTATCATCTTTACAAAACCTGGCCAGATAAGTTCAAGTCATCAATCTCAAGTTATTTTATTTTCTATCATGTGGAGTCTCAAGTTATCAGATTTGTGACGCAAGTCATACCCGAGTCCAAGTCATGTGACTCAAGTTCACAACTCTGTCTCTTCATCAGATGGGCCAACTTCAGGACTACTTGTCAGACAACGTCAGATTTAAGAGGCACATTCAGCACCTCTGTGACTTTGTGACAAACCCTTCCCCCTGCCTCCCCCTCCCACCACCTCAACCCTTTCTCAGAGCATTGCGTATTATTATGTAAAGAAATCGGGGACACTCCAATTAGTATGATATGTTACGTTTCGTATAGTATGTATTCATTTGTGGATGTCCATCACCTATTTCGTATGATACCGTGCAACCTTGGCTAGCGCGCACTGCGCCCGGCCCGCCACAGGAGTCGCTGGTGCGCGATGAGACAAGGAGATCCCTACCAACCAATCCCTACCTAACCCGGACGACGCTAGGCCAATTGTGCGTCGCCCCACGGACCTCCCAGTCGCGGCCGGTTACGACAGAGCCTGGGCGCGAACCCAGGGACTCTGATGGCACAGCTGGCCCTTAACCACTGCGCCACCTGGGAGGCCCTACGTGGAAACAACGTTGATTCAACCAGTGTGTGCCCAGTGGGATGGGGTTTTGAAGTGAAAGATTGTGGAGACAAAATAACAATTCATGAAAAAGTAGCCAATCTTCAAGGCTTTACACTACTGGTCACTTTTACCTTATGCATACATGTTTTAAAAGATGCACTTCAGCTACCCCTCATCAAACATTTCCTTAAAGCAAATCTGTGTTGTTGTTACAGTGGTAGAATGTGACCCTAGAAGGATTCCTCCTCTCTGAGAGTGCCTGAGGCGGTTTGTGCATGCCTTTGGAATGCCAATAAAGCCAATTACCTCACAGATACAGTGCATTCAGAAAGTATTAAGACTCCTTGACTTTTTCCACATTTAGTTACGTTACAGCCTTATCCTAAAATTGATTAAATTGTTCCCCCCCCCCCCTCATCAATCTACTGTACACACAATACCCCATAATGACAAAGCAAAACATTTTTTTTTTTACATTTCTGCAAATGTATAAAAAATCAAATAATGAAATATCACATTTACATAAGTATGTAAGTAAAATAATTAGGCAAAAGGACAAGGAATTCACTAACTAACACAAGCACACAGTGCTTGTTTAAAAAGAGCCACACAGACAGTCATTACAGGCAATGGTAAAGACAAGCTTTGGGAAGGTCTTTGTTACTGCTACAGTGTTGCAACATACTGCTTGTGTCCCAAATGGCACCCTATTCCCTATATCAGGGGTACTCAACTCTTACCCTATGAGGTCCAGAGCCTGCTGGTTTTCTGTTCTACCTGATAATTAATTGCACACACCTGGTGTCCCAAGTCTAAATCAGTCCCTGATTAGAGGGGAACAATGAAGAAATGCAATGGAACTGGCTTCGAGATCTACAGTTGAGTTGGAGTGCCCTATATAGTGCAGGACTTTGACCAGGACTCTATATGAGTCATTCTACAGAAGTGTTGCAAATTGTGGGTTGGAAAAAAAATGTTTTTCTTTTTCTTTCTTCATCTGCCATTCTCTCTTGGGCTTTCAACCTCGATCACAATAGAAATGGCTTTGTATTTCATAGCAATTTGATAATAGGCCTTTAAAATAGTTCCATAGTCGCTGGTTTTAAGGAAAGCTATACAAACCACTCAAAACAAATCATCAACTTGATAACAATCGTACATGCAGAACTGCAGATATTGTCTGCCTTACTTTCAGGGATAACATAATGAAAACAGAAAGCAATGAATAATATTTACTAAATGCCAAATCTTGCATTGTCCTACCATTTATGCGGAAAGATGATGATTTGATTAGACATTGACAAAATATGTTTCAAATGGCCAAGATGCAGTAGACTAGAGCCTGTTTTGGGCAGTTCCTGGCAATCAAATTGAATGTAGCGTTTTATACGTCTCTTCCTGAATGTCATGGTAATGAGCAGGGACAAATGGTCTGATGGTCATAGAATAGGATTAAAGAGCACATATAATATATCCTGAAGATCAGGGGAAAAGACAACAGCTCTAAAGTACTTTGTGGTTGTTTTGTCTCCCCATATTATTGTTGAAGTATACATGTTGTTTGAAAGAAAAGGATGACAAAACAGCTACATCGTTGTATAGATAAGCGTACGAGACAGAGCTGAAAAACATCTACAAAATTACTTGAATTCAGAGATGTGTGCTGATTTTGTTTTGTTCTCGTCAGATTTCTCTCAAATGTTGTCACGTGATGTGCAAATAACATCATGATCAAAATAACAACAGCCATTTAGAGATTATCCAGAAACATTTTACATGTGGTGTGCTGTGGTGTTTTTTCCACACAGCCCCATCTGATTGCTTTACGATGTTAAAGCAAGTGCCATTTGATTTAATTCTCAAAAAAGTCAAATACACTACCCACCCAAGTATAATACACAGTGCCACAGGATTTAGCTTCCCGTAAAACCAAAATAAAATGGTGACAATTCTTCTACCCTGAAATTGTAGCCTACTAATGTCAAAACCGATTTAACTCAGACTGTCTAATTGTATTTTTTTGTTGTCCAATTGTCTCAAGATGGCTTGGAGAGGGGCTCTCTGAGAAATTGAAACAGTTCTTTCTAGATTATTTTGGGCCATTTTGCTTTACTGTTTTAATGAGAACATTTATTAGTAAACTGGAAGATTAGCCCATGATGTGCCTCTGGGCTAGAGAAGGAGTTGTTGTCCCACTGCGTGATCTGGCATTCATAGACAAAGCACAGCGACATCCATTCATACTTCTCTGTTTCGATCTGAAAAGATTCTTAGCTACATTTCAACTGCACGGAATACATCTCGTGTCAAAGCTACATGCATTAATAGCCTAATAATTTCAACGTGTGGGGGCTCAGATTTCTCTGCATCTCAACTTAAAATGGATTGGTTGAGACAGAGGACAGTGCTATAGAGGTAGATGGTGTTATAGGAAGATGCTTGCATCTCAAAGAGATAAATGAACTATTTTTGATTTCAAGGTAGTGAGATGAAGCACCTTACAGGCTGACATTGTTATTTCTATTAGTTCATGTCTCTTTAAGACCTGTCTGTCGGAAAGTCTCAACAAATCCGCTGTAATGTATAAAATCAGTATCACCATACCGATGCAACAGTGTTGCGTACAGTAACATTTGGCAAATTACACAATTCAACTGTTTACAAGCCTGATGAAGATCTTTAGGTCGCAGCGTTGCACAACAAACTGTGGGAGCATGAATCAGCATGCGGATATCAATCTTTATTTCATAACCTCTCTTTGTAATCACAGTTTTTCTAATACCTGCTCTGTTTCTCGGCCTGCACCACATCAGATGTACACTCAGTCAGTTCATGTTACAGTGAGTCTATATTTACCCCCCCATATCAGAGAATTAGCCATCTGATTCTTCGTATAGCTGTTCGTTTTCAGTTGCCTACCGACACAGTAGTTGTGAGGAGAAGATTGTTCCGATTTCATTGATTCAAACTATATTTAGACATTTAATACAGTTGAGCACATTTATCAGTGGCTATGTTCCAAATGGGAATAGGAGCTACAGGCTCTGGTCAAAAGTAGTGCACTATATAGGGAGTAGGGTGTCATTTGGGACGCGAACAGTATCTGGAGGCCACTTCCCTCTGGACATCTCTTCCTGGGTTTTTTCCACTTGAAATGCTTAAGAGTCGGTGCTGCTTGCACAGTTGCATTGCATGACTTTTAAATGCTCCCTATTTCTCGCAGGTTTTTAACACAATCGTGTGATTGTTTGGGAACATTCCAATAAATTACTTTTCCATACCCCAAGTAAGAAACATAGGGGGGCTATTTTCACACACCATCCTGGCAACATTTTACATTCCAAAAGATACACTACCATTCATTCTACACAGAGGATTAAATCATGTTCTCTTTAACCATGGATTGTTCGGTGTCACACTGAATAAACTAATTAAATATTTATGCATTTAATTCATTTCCATCCACTTCATCATACTCCATGCTGCTTCCTCCTTTCTTTAAATCATTCTCTAACATTTAACACATTGTAGGTGTCCACAGAATGGAATGAGATGCTTGTGTTCTTCGGAGTGCTCTGAATGACAGTGAGAAGTTCACTTCTGCTTTTCTGGCTTCTCAGAAACAGAATAGTTCAGAATTCAAATTAAACATGTGGAACTGAAAAAACTTTGGTTGACAAGAACGAAAATGTTACACGCACACACATAGGAACGCACACACAGGCATACACAGGCACACACAGGCACGCACACAGAAACAAACACACTTTTTACATTTTAAACTCTGAAATGTAAGCCATTAGCCAGCCTGTGGAGAAGACTACAGTTGTGTTTTCTTACATATAATCTCTGGACTGACTCTATGATACTGGTTCCTATGGGACATGAAGCCCCATACACTGATGTTGCACTTTTGATTATATTTTTCTGTGCACAGAACTGCTATATACAGAATCAGAGAAACAAAAGCAAGCATATGTGGTCTCATGGCCAAATTTCGTCTACTCCGAATATTAGCACCTTTTTCATCTTAGTTTTTGATATTCTCACTGTTCCGTAGATTCCTGAATCATTAAATATTGTAAAACATCCCCTGATGCCTTTCCCACTCTGTACAAAGACTGGTTTGAAATAACACTGGTGTCAGTTCCTGGGAGAGTTAGACAGATGCCATGCAGAAGAATACAATATATCTGTGGTGATAGCAAAGCCATCAAAGCCAGGGACAGACTCATGATGATCGAGTAGAGAAAATGAAGAGAAGACACAAATTCCACTGGCACTATAAGGCCCCCAAAAAATACCACAGAAACGGCCCCTAAACATAATAGGATGACAGAAATCCAAATCCCAATACCACTCCAAGGCCCCCAAAACATACCACAGAAACACAGAAATCCAATAATTGAGGGCTCATATTTCTCCAAAGAAAAACTGAATGTGCTTGTGGAAATTATGACAGACACAGACATACGGGCTCAGTGGGAACACAGTTGGTATTTAGGCCCATCTCCAGACCCTGAGGTGAATATAGTGATTTTCTCTTTGAAGCACCCGAGCACATACCTAGGGTACGTAGCTACCTGCTCTCTCTCTCTCTCTCTGGTCGGGCTGAGAACACAGGTGGCAGTCAGACATTTAGCTCCCAGCACATTTGGATCAGATTGATTCTCTTGCTTCAATTGGAACAATGATTTGCAGGTGTTGCTCTAAGCCGGTGGTTATGGGTATATCTTTTGTTCTTTAGCTTTTGCTCTCTCTCTGTCTCTCTCTCTCGCTCTCTCTCTCCCCTCTCTCGATCTCTCAATCACAACTGTTAAACGGTGCCCTCCAGTGTGTACAAAAACCACACCACCATGTTTCCAGATACAGTGCCTTCAGAAAGTATTCATACCACTTTACTTTTTCCACATCTTGTTGTTTTACTGCCTGAATTCAAAATTGTATAAATTGATTCTAACCCATCTACACACAATACCCCATAATAACAAAGTGAAACATTTTTTAAAATAAAATACAGAAATATCTCAGCCCTGAGTCAATACATTGTAGAAGCACCTTTGGTAGAGCTTTGACCACCTGGATTGTACAATATTTGCCCATTATTCTTTTTAAAATGATTACTGATTACTGATAGACAGCTAGACAGCCATTTTCAATTATTGCCGTACATTTCAAGCTGATTTAAGTCAAAGCTGTAACTAGGCCACTCAGAAACATTCAATGCCATTTTGGTAAGCAACTTCAGTGTATATTTAGCCTTGTGTTTTAGGTTATTGTCCTTCTGGAAGGTGAATTCATCTCCCAGTAGCTGTTGGAAAGCAGACTGAACCAGGTTTTCCTCTAGGATTTTGCCTGTGCTTATAGCTGTATTACAGTTATTTTTATCCTAAAAAAAAGCATTGCCTCTGACAGGCATACCCATAACATGATTCAGCCACCACCATGCTTGAAAATATGAAGAGTGGTACTCAGTGATGTGTTGTAGTGTTGTATTTGTATATTTTTCAGTATTACTTTAGTGCCTTGTTGCAAACAGGATGCATGTTTTGGAATAGTTGTATTCTGTACAGGTTTTCTTCTTGTCACTCAGTCGTTTAGGTTAGTATTGTGGAGTAACTACAATGTTTTCTCATACCACAACTATTAAACTCTGTAACTGTTTTAAAATCACCATTGGCCTCATGATGAAATCCCGGAGCAGTTTCCTTCCTCTCCGGCCACTGAGTTAGAAAGGATGCCTGTATCTTTGGGTGTAATGATACACCATCCAAAGCCTAATTATTAACTTCACCATGCTCAAAGGGATATTCAGCATTTTTTATTTTTACACATATACCAATCTGTGCCCTTCCTTGCAAAACCTCCCTGGTCTTAATCTGTACTTGAAATTCACTACTCGATAATTGTATGTGTGGGGTACAGAGATGGGGTAGTTATTCAAAAATCATGTTAGCCACTATTATTGAACACGGAATGAGTCCATGCAACTTATTATGTGATTTGGTAAGCACATATGTTCTGGTGAACTTTTTAAGCTTGCATTTATATATTTGTAATTTAGAGAAGCTCTTATCCAGAGCGACTTACAGTTAGTGCATTCCTCTTAAGATAGCTAGGTGGGACAGCCACATTTCACAGTAAGAACATTTTTCCTCAATAAAGTAGCTATCAGCAAAGGCAGAGCTAGTAAAAAAAAAAGTGCAAGTGGTAGTTCACAAAATGCATTTTGGGGGAGGTGGGGGTGGGAAGGGTTGAGCATCAGGCAGGCTGCAGAATTCTGGATAAGTTGCAAGGGTTTGATGGCACAAGCGGGGAGCCCAGTCAACAGCGAGTTGCAGTAGTCCAGACGGGAGATGACAAGTGCCTGGATTAGGACCTGAGCTGCTTCCTGTGTGAGGTAGGGTCGTATTCTATGGATGTTGCAGAGAAAGACAGGGTGTTGTACAGGGTCATGCCAAGGTTCTTTGCACTCTTGGAGGGGGACACTGTGGAGTTGTCAACTGTGATGGAGAGGTCTTTGAGCAGACAGGCCTTACCCGGGAGGAAGCGAAGCTCTGTCTTGTCGAGATTGAGCTTGAGGTGATGGGCTGACATCCAAGCTGAGATATCTGCCAGGCACGTAGAGATGTGTGTCACCATCTGGGTGTCAGAGGGGGGAGGAGAAAAGTTGTTGAGTGTTATCCGAATAGCAATGTTAGGAGAGTCCATGAGAGGATATGATGTAGGTGAGTGACTTGGTGTATAGAAAGAAGAGGAGAGGGCCAAGAACCAAGTCCTGGGGGACACCAGTCATGAGAGTACATGGTGCAGACACAGATCTGATGGTTTACATTGTCGAAGGCAGTGGATAGATCTAGGAGGATTTAAACAGAGGATATAGATTTAGTTTTGGCAGTGAGGAGAGCCTCCGTAACACAGAGAAGAGCAGTCTCGGTTGAGTGACCCGTCTTGAAGCCTGACTGATTAAGGGTAAAGAAGATCGTTCTGAGAGAGCTAGCGAGAGAGTTGATCAGAGACAGCATGCTCAAGTGTTTTATAAAGAATAGAAAGGGATACCAGTCTGTAATTTTGGACGTCAGCGGAGTCAAGTGTTGGTTTCTTGAGGTGGGGAGTAACTTGTTTTGAAGTCAAAGGGGACGCAGCCAGTTGTCAGGGAAGAGTTGATGAGGAAAGTGAAGTATAGGAGAGGTCTCTAGAGATGGTCTGGAGAAGGGAGGAGGGGATGGGGTCGACCAGGCAGGTTGTCAGGAGGCCTGACCTCACTAGCTGCAGGATTTCATCTGGAAAGAGAGGGGAGAAAGAGGTAGGGTAGTTCTGTGTGAGTGGGACTCAATAGGCTAAGTGGATGAGGAGCGGATGTTGTCAACCTTCTTTTAAATGTGGTTGACAAACTCATCCACAGAGATAGAGGAGGTGGAGGATTTAGGGGGAGGAGAAGGTGCGGAATAGTTTCCTAGCGTTAGAGACAGAAGCTTGAAATTTAGAGTGATAGAACGTGGCTTTAGCATCAGATACAGAGGAAGAGAAGGTAGAGAGGAGGAAGAGAAGGGATGATAGGTCCTCTGGAAGTTTAGTTTTCCTCAATTTTTGCTCAGCTGCCTGCAGCCCTGTTCCGTAAGCTCACAATGAGTCAGCCACGGAGCTGAAAGGGAGTGCTGATCTGGCCGAGAGGAAAGGCAACAGTGCAAGTCATAGGATGCGGAAAGGGAGGAGAGTAGGGTTGAAGAGGCAGAATCAGGAGACAGGAGGGAGAAGGATTTAGCAGAAGGGAGAGATGATAAGATAGAAGAGGAGAGAGTATTGGGAGAGAGAAAGAGCGAAGATTGCAATGGCTCAAGACCATCTGGGTTGGGGCTGAGTGGCTAAGGTTGGAGGAAAGGGAGTCAGAAAAGGAAACAAAGTAGTGATCAGAGGCCAGGAAGGGGATTGCAGTGAGATTAGTAGGCGAACAGCCTCTCGTAAAGATGAGGTCAAGCGTATTTCCTACTTATGAACGGGAGTATACTGGGAAAGGGTGAGATCAAACGAGTCAAGGAGGGGAAAGAGAGAGTTGGAAAGAAATTAATTGAAGGCAGACATTGGGAGGTTGAAAATGAAGAGCTGTGAGACATCAGGAAATTAGTTTATCAAGGTGTCAAGCTCAATGAGGAAATCTCTAAGGGCACCTGATGGGCGATAGATGACAATGTTAAGTGTGAGTGGACAAGTGACAGTGACAACATGGATTTCAAATGAGGAGATGGACAGTTGAGAGACGGAGAAAAGAGAAAATCTCCACTTAGGACAAATGAGTAGCCTTGTGTCACCACCACGATGACCAAATGCTCTTGGACTATGAGAGAAAACGTAGTCCGATGAAGAGAGAGCCGCTGGAGTGGCAATGTTTTCTGGGGTTCTCCATGTCTCCGTTAGGGCCAAAAAGTCAAGGGACTGAAGGGGAGAATAGGCTGAGATGAACTCGGCAGTTCCAAATGTTGCCAGACACCTGGAATTCCACATGGGTTGTGCACGCAGGGTATACTAAATTAGAAGGGGTGTGGACCGTCCGTAAAGCCTACAGGGATAGGAGCGAACTGGGATAGAAAACACACACATAGTTCCCAAAGCTACAAAAGAGCAAAATAAGATCATGTGAAAATAACTACAGTAGGTAAGACACTGAAGTGAGAGAGTGGTGTGGAGCCTTCCTCCTTTCCTTCCTCGAACAGGAAGAACTTCCACTTCCGCAGAACTGTCTTTGTTTTGCAACGTGACCGCCACTTACAGCTGCCGCTGAGAAAACAGGCTGAAATACTCATCCTAATTTCTAATTGACTTGCATAGGTGAAGAGCACACCTCCCGGTACTAATTGCTGGTCGCCTAGGAGAGGAGAAACCACTCCCCCTCCAATACAGCTACTGATTACCAAAACAATAACAGTCACAAATTGCCCTGTCCTTTAATCCTGGTTGATGTGTGAACAATCATCTGCAAATGAATAGCAGTCAGAAGTTCACACACCAAGTACTGGGAAGACAGGCAACACTTAAAGAAGATGGCTCTAGTTAGAAAAAATACAGTACTAGACAACAACCAATAAAGACAAAATATATATGCATCCACTCCTGGAGAGTGCTCTAGCTATAACAAAGGGGTTGAAGACTCATTGCCTCAAGACATTTCAGCTTTACATTTTTTATTCATTTTTAAAAAAAAATCCACTTTGACATTATGGGTATTGTGTGTATATCAGTGACACAAAATCTCAATTGAATCTATTTTAAATTCAGGCTGTAACACAAAATATGGAAGAAGTAAACAGGTGTGAATACTTTCTGAAGACACTGTAACATACAACACAGCAATGTGCTACTTTCACAGAATCACAGATGCCGAGGTATTTTTACCATTGAAAAAAACATATAGCAGTGAGCAGCTAGCTTCGAGTGCCCTACTCAGTCTGAACTGCCACGTGTCATTCCAAACATCTAAAGGGGCAACTTCTAATCTGATTTCGTCTCATAGAAAGGCATTATAACTAATCAGATTACATTACTCAGCAGCACTCTCCACTCCCATTTATGGGCGGTGATGGCCTGTCTGAAATTTAACCCACCACTTACTGTATAAAGAGATCAAATGAGAGATAGATAGAGAGACAGAGAGAGAGAATGAGAGACAGAGAGAGAGAGCAAGATAGAAGAATTGGGTTTGGGGGGGGGGGGGGCATTCACCTGCAATTTCAAGATACGTGTTTGCTGTTATACTTTTTCCTGTGCTGTACTCTTTATACTCTGTTTAAACCTCATCTCCTCACCTAAAGACAAGTGTGACATTCGAAGGGAAGCTTAGAGAAATAAAGCCAACGAGACTTCCCTTTGTCCCTACAGTAGGTCTTGTTTCCACTGTGTCCTGACCGGCCTCTGGTCCTCCCAGCTGTGTTGGGTCCCCGTCCCTCAGAGTCAGACAGCTGGCCCGGGGTGAGGTCACTGTGCTGGGGCCATGGGAACATGGATCCTCCCCTCTCTGTGACACCTGTCTGGAGGAGCTTCAGAGTGATGCACTCTGGGACCCTCGGTCCCAGCCAGCTTTGTGGCCCAGCAACCTGACATCCAGAGGTGTTGACTTAGGGTCCCAAATGGCACCCTATTCCTTAGAGCACTACTTTTGACCAGGGTCCAAAGGGCTCTGATCAAAAGCAGTGTACCATATTGGGAATATGGTGTCATTTGGGACTCAGGCCTTAATGTACCCATCCTTCACCCCTTCCTCCACAGAGGCTCCATCCTCCATCCTCCACATAGTCATTCCTTCACATTTCTGTTTCCGCATGATGACAACTCTACTTTCCTTCATCATGTAACCATAATTCACTTTCACACTATACATATTCATTAGCCCGTGCATGTTGTCATTTAATTCCAAATGACTTCAATTTAATTAGCATAATTAAACATTATCTATGATAATTCCCCAACCAAGTATCCCCCTGAGAATTTGCAGGCATGTTCTAATATATGTTTGTGTCTGGAAAAGCATGATTGATAATATAATTATGCTTGAGACAATCACAGTTGCACAGTATTAATAGGGGTTGTTAATGGCACCACCACACGTAAACGAGCCTGTCCACACAAAACAAATGTTGCCGTCATGGGAACTCATATCATGCATAGCGTAACCCATGATTAAGAGGACCAGGAGTTTTTAGTGAATGTTTGACCTGACCAGGAAAACATTCTCTATCCCTTTCTTCTCAAAACACGTCAGAAAAGAAGGTCTGAGGGACCTTCTTCTCCTCCAATATGGTTGAGAAAGATGCAAAGAGATAGGATGCGAGGAATCGAGGAAAGAAGAATTGAGAACACACTCTAAAGGCGGAGTAACCAGGGGAACCATAGAGGGAGGGAGCAGACACTGTGAGTCTTAAGGGTGTGTTTCCATGTCCACAATACACACCAGAAATAGAGGTCCAACAGACCAAATTAATTTCATGCCTCTGACAATATGTTTTCACAGAGTTGGATACTTTCGACAGGCATAAAGCGTTTTGCTGCATGTGATATACACTGTGTGTACAAAACATTAAGGACACCTGCTCTTTCCATGACATAGACTGACCAGGTGACTCCAGGTGAAAGCTATGATCCCTTATTGATGTCACTAGTTAAATCCAATTCAATCAGTGAAGATGAAGGGGAGGAGACAGGTTAAAGAAGGATTTTTAAGCCTTAAGACAATTGAGACATGACTTGTGTATGTGTGCCATTCACAACTGTGGAAAGCATTGGACTCAACATGGGCCAGGATCCCTGTGGATCACTTTCGACACCTTGTAGAGTCCATGCCCTGACGATTTGAGACTATATATACTGTATAATGTATATACTGTACATACTGTATTTTATACCATCTATTGTACCTTGCCTATGCCGCTCGGCCATCGTTCATCCATGTACATACATGTACATATTCTCATTCACCCCTTCAGATTTGTGTGTATTAGGTAGTTGTTGGGGAATTGATAGATTACTTGTTAGATATTGCTGCACTGTCGGAACTAGAAGCACAAGTATTTCACTACACTCGCATTAATATCTGCTAACCATGTGTATGTGACCAATACATTTCATATGGTTTGATTTTACTATTCTGAGGGCAAAAGGGGGGGTGCAACTCAATATTAGGAAGGTGTTATTATTATTTTGTACACTCAGTGTGTGTTTCATTCTTGTGACGTGTGTGGTGTGGAGTCTGGTGCAGAGAGCGGATGTGGAGATGCCCTGCACAGCTTCTGCCTGCATCCCAAATGGCACCCCTTTCCCCATGTTGTGTCCATAGGGCTCTGGTCAAAGGTAGTGCACTATATAGGGAATAGTGTGCCATTTGGCACATTGACTCTGTCTTCAGACAGGGAAGAATCAGAGAAATGACTCTAAAGACCGCCTGGATATACGCATGGATCCTTATGTAATTTCTCTCTGTGCGTCAATCAATGAAGTCTTCATCTGCGAACGGTGCCCAGTATTACATTTTTGAGTCAGTTCTTTGGCACCTGATGTGAATGTTGAATGTTGGAAAGAAAATCTCAGCACAATGAGAAGAGTCTTCACTGTAGGGCTGTAGGGCTATAGACCAATGCAGCAAAGCAGAGGTTGGGCCAAGCACACTTCTGGAAAATGTTCTTTAACATTCTTTGACTAGATGAGGGATGAAGAGATATTCAGCCATACTTGAACGACAATGGAGGCTGATTTAAGAAATGCTTTATTATTATTAAAACCAATGTGTTTCAGAGTGATGCCTTTATCAGGGATTTAGATAAGTGATGGACCTCCTCCTCTACTCAAACATGCTACGTCCTTCCTGCAATGTGTGTCTATTTGACCAACAGTGAAGTAGGCTGTAGGCTAACTGTCATAGTGGATGACTGATGTTACTGTTATACAATAGTTCAGCATAGAGGTTATGTGTCACAGGAGCTAGAAACAGCTTACAGGTGATGTGTAGAGAAACAGGTTGTTAAGGTTGGTGCCACCACAAGGCTCGCCATAATAACAGTCAGCATTTTGAAAGGACATCCCATCACTGTCATATTATTTGTCAAAAGAAAGGTCAAATGTACTGTACAGTGTCTGTCATTCTCCTACATGTCCTCCTCCATAGGTTTTCTTCACCGAGAATACATTTGTAGTCATTATGAAGTCAGCAAGCACCATCACATTTCCACTAAGTTTAACATCATTACACTCCTTGTTTGGAGAGTGTATGACCCTCTAATAACTACAGCTCACTTTTCAATTACTTGAGTCACAGGGTGGCCATAATATCATAATATCTTATTAATAATACTATAATGATTGACTATTTAATACGCATATACACGATGAGAAAGGGAATAACTTCTAAGTATTGTTTATGTTGTTAGAAACAGGTAAGATTAGAATCCCTGCACCATTTTATGTTTTTAATATAATTTGATCCCTGAGAAATTAAGCTAATAGATTACATCCAAGTTGGCCATTTTAATTTATAGGATTGATATGATATTCAAAACATGTAGTAATAGCAGGAACAGCACCATCTAGTGGCCAGAACCTGGTAATATCAGGATGAGGATGGGACATAAACAACTTCAATCACTCATTCCTCTGAACAGGAAGAAAAAAACATCACCAAATTCACTAAGACTGCACTGAAAATGCACTGAAACTCATTGTCAGAAAACAGTTTGTCCCAAATCAGATGTTAGCTACTATATTTATTGAATATTAAAATGGCCAATTTGGGTGCAATCAAATAGCTTAATTTATTAGAGATCAAATTATAGTTCAGCAAAATAATTGCAGGAATGCTCATCTTATCTGTTTCTAACTACATGGTGGGTGTAATGTTTTGCTGAAATGACATCGAACGACCCCAACGTAAGAGATGGAAACATGCTCATCTGTGAAACTAAGCATAGTTCGTTAGAAAAGCATTACATAAACATCTATTTGTTTTGCACGTTGAAAAGATCCCATAATATTAATCAAGCCCTCTCAAATTAAATCTTTATTTTAGAATTAATAACTAAATGTGTTATTTTAAAACACTTATTCCCAGTCATATAGGAAGCCAAAGAGTCAACACTGTATATTGCTGGTTCCCAAATGGCACCCTGTTCCTTATATGGTGCACTACAATTGATCAGTGCTGACCAGTGCTGATCAGTGCAGAGCCCTATGGGCACTGGTCAAAAGTAATGCACTTCATAGGGAATAGGGTACCATTTGAGACGTAGTCGATAATTAAGAGACATTAACAACTACCAGACTGCCTCAATTACTGTTAGTGCTGCTATTTAACTATATTAAATTATGGTGTTAGTTATGGAAAGTGCAATTCAAATATTACCATTTCATGAAGTTGTAAAACCCTTTTGAGTTTGGATGTGAGAGTTTCAGCAGGAGTGACTTGAGTGTTAAATTTAGTAATGCTATTCTGCCGTATCTTTCTATCCATCTCTCTCTTTTTCACTCCATATGTTGAAGTTTACATACACTTAGGTTGGAGTCAATAAAACTCGTTTTTCAACCACTCCACAAATTTCTTGTTAACAAACTACAGTTTTGGCAAGTCGGTTAGGACATCTACTTTGTGCATGACACAATACATTTTTCCAACAAACGCAGTGTTCATACAGCTCAGGAAGGAGACGCGTTCTGTCTCCTAGAGATTAACGCACTTTGGTGCGAAAAGTGCAAATCAATCCCACAACAACAGCAAAGGACCTTGTGAAGATGCTGGAGGAAACAGGTACAAAAGCATCTATAGCCACAGTAAAACGAGTCCTATATTGACATAACCTGAAAGGCCGCTCAGCAAGGAAGAAGCCACTGCTCCAAAACCGCCATAAAAAAGCCAGACTACGGTTTGCAACTGCACATGGGGACAAAGATCGTACTTTTTGGAGAAATGTCCTCTGGTCTGATGAAACAAAAATAGAACTGTTTGGCCATAATGACCAGCGTTATGTTTGGAGGAAAAAGGGGGAGGCTTGCAAGCCGAAGAACACCATCCCAGCCGTGAAGCACGGGGGTGGCAGCATCATGTTGTGGGGGTGCTTTGCGGCAGGAGGGACTGGTGCTGGTCAAAAGTAGCATTCTACTTAGGGTTCCATTTGGGATGCGACCAAGAATGAATGTTATTATGAGGGTTTAGAACATATTTTAAAGAAACATGGTTATGCCCAGGACAGAGTGGACAGAAATAAATGAGTGCTGCTGTGTTTTAGTCATTACCAGATGGAGAAACAAGAATTTCCCCATTTTAAACGTGACTCTCAGTGCTACCTGGCTTTTTTTAGTCAGTGAAAACCTGCTTGTATTGGAGTGCCCTCTGGTGGTTGATTATATACCCCTCATCTCTTGTGACATCACAGCCAGTCTGGCTGGAAATGACAGTAAAAATAAACAAATTATATTAAATTATATTAAATTAATATGACTGATTCATATCAAATATATGTAATATCACATATATGTCAATTTGGAAGACCAAATAAAGGCAAACAAATAAACAAATAACAAACAAATACATTCTTTCATCTGTTTATGTATGCAAATATTCCGACCTTGGACATACAAAAAAATGTATTCATATCAATCTTCATACAGTTAAAAAATGAATTTGAACAATTCAGTCACTTGGATGGAAATCTCTTATTATCTTTGACCTATATGTTGCTGTTTCAAAACAATGTTGCCTGCTACAATGACTTTTCAGGTTGTCCTAGCCTCTGGATGTAAAATAGAGGAGAAGGTCAAAGGCCTACATGGCAGACAAATGGTCAGACAAACAAAGGTGAACAACAAGAGATGATGTATTATTTGGTTTATTTGACCCACACACTCAGTCAGGTGGTTGAATAATAAGTATGGTTAACAACTCTTTAAACAACTCTTAGATTTACTATTCAAGTTTGTAGCTTTTGACAATGCATTAGACACCCCTGAACAACAGGTGGCGCCACCAAACCACAGCAGCCATAGGTCGATGGAGGAATTCACACAAAACTACAGTTCAACTCTTTCACATCTAAGACCAAACACCATCACTGGTGAACTTTTAAAAAGAACCAAAGTAATTTCCCTTAAAATGTTCTACTTTCTTCCCCCTGTCTTCCCCTAGATAACCGTCCCAGCAGTAACACTACTTAGGATACATCCCAAATGGCACACAATTCCATTTAGAGTGGTGGTTCTGTTAAAAAGTAGAACACTATATATAGGGATAGCGTGCAATTTGGAATATGACCTATCCCCGACAGTCTGACAGGCCGATCATCCAGGGCTCATTAGTCGGCCTCAGAGGTCCAGGGAGCTGCCTGGCAATGCCACAGCCTGTCTCCTTCCTTCTCCCTGTCAGCCAGGCCAGCTACATGTCAGCACTCAGACAGCCCTGAGACAGGGTTAGCGTCCCAAATAGAACCCTATTCCCTACATAGTGCACTACATTTGAACAGAGCCAATAGTGCACTATATAATGAATTAGTTGCCATTTGGGACACAGACACAGAGGCCTTGGATCCGAGTCCCAAAATGCACCCTATTCCGTACATAGTGCACTTCTTTTGATCGAGCCCATAGGAAATAAGGTGCCATTTGGGATGCAATCAGGTCCTGGGAGAGGAGAGTGCACTAAAGGGACACCATCTCCTCTACCTAATGAACTCCAGGCCAGCAGGTTTATGACGCATGGCAGGGAGGGAGGCCAGAGATGGGAAAACCAGTGTCGCCATCTCTGGAGTTCTGTTCCAAATGGCACCCTATTCCCTATAGAGTGCACTACTTTAAACCAGAGCTCAGTCCCTAGTCAAGTGCTCTATATAGGGAAAGGGGTTCCATTTGGGATAGATGTGCAGAGTTCATAATATTCTACAGCTATATCAACAATCTTGTTTAAAATCTTTGTCTCTATGGTGCTGGGTTATCGATTTATCTGGCAAAGTCACCAAGAACTGCTGAGAGATATTTAGTGATAATGAGATGCCATTGCAGTTGATTTCAGAGGATATGATTTGTGCTCTATTTTTTCAAGTGGTGATTCATTTCTGTCATCCAAGAGGCAGATAAATGCATGTAATCCCAAGAGAGCACTCGTAAAAAGAACACACTGTATGCAAGAGAAAATATAAAGACGAGTAATGATCTGTGATCTGGATGACTAAATACAAATAAGGTAAGAGTATGCCCTGTTGTTTTAAGATACATATTATCCGTCTGTTGAAAGCACACAAATGACTTTCCCTCGGTTATGGCTATGTCGGCAGATTCAAATCCAAATGAACACTGGCCCACCATCATTTGGAGACACAGAGATAGGTGGAGAGAGATAGGGAGAGAGAGAAAGAGAGTCAGAGAAAGAGACAGATAAAGAGAGAGAGAAAGAGAAGGAGAGAGAGGGGGAGAGGCAGAGAGAGTCAGAGATAGAGAGAGAGAGTGAAAGTGAGAGAAAAATAGGCAAAGAGGGATGAGAGAAAGAGACAGGGGGAGAGAGAGGAAGAGAGAGGGAGAGGGAGAGAGCAAGAGAAAGACAGAGGGGTAGAAAGAGGTAGTGAAAAGAAAGAGAGGTGGCTTCTGTTTGAAGCATGATAAATGGTCCTCGTAAATGTGTTTAATTTAAGAGCAGAGGTCTCAGGTGGGCTAGCTATATGTTAACAATTGTCTGGCAGAGTGAGCACTGTCTGAAAAGAATGTGCCTGTCTCCATGGGTGCCCGCCAAGCTCATTCATCAACAGTCTGGCTGGCCGTCCACCTCACCTCCCTTCCTCTCCACAGTAAATCCACCAGACGCTAGAGACATCCACCAAGACAAGCCTAAGGAGCAGTCACTGGCACCGCTCTGTCTCTGGCGTGTATGTCTGTGTGAGTGCATACATCATGTGTTGATGACGGTTCAGAAGACAAGAGGAGAGCTGTTGACATAACAGTGAGAGGTCAGTCTAGGTCTGGGATATGGATCATGAGGGACTCTCTCAGTCCCAGGCTAGGTTATCCCTCCCTGCTAGGGAACCCCGGTCGCATCCCAAATGGCACCCTATTCCCTTTATAGTACACTACATTTGACCTGAGCATTATGGGCATTGGTCAAAAGTAATGCACTATATAGGGAATTTGAGGTGCAGACCCTGTCTGCTCTGGCCAGAGCACAGCCACCATGGCTGATGAGCAAACGTAACAAGTGTTCTCAGGTTTCCAGCTGGGTTACCAGCAGCAGGGCATCCACAGACAGCAGCACAGTGGCATGACAGGCAGTCAGCAGGCATCTGTAGATCTGCAGGACTGTTATAGAAGGGTGCATGACAATGTTATGTGATTGTAAGTCTAAAATGCAATAAAATGATACAGGCATCTGTAGAATGTTATAATGTAGAACTGTTATAGATGTTATAGCACTTTGCAGTATTTCGTTTTTTTATGTATTATATCTTACATTGTTAGCCCAGAAAATATTTTGTGTTATTACATACAGCTGAGAAGAACTTTTGCATATCAGAGTGGAGGTAACTCACCAGCACTACCAGCATTTCGATCAGGAATTCGACTTTCTCGAAGCGGATCCTTTGTTCGCACCCCCCAGGGTGATTGAACAGATTCCAGAAGCCGACCCAAAGCAACACTGGCAAAGGAGAGGTACTCAGAGCGGTCTTCTAGTCCGACTTAGGAGGCGCGCACACCACCCACCGCTTCCGAGTATATTACTCACAAATGTTCAGTCTCTGGATAATATCGTTGATGAGCTCAGAGCGAGGACTTCTTTCCAGCGAAACATTCGGGATTGTAACATACCCTGTTTCACGGAAAACATGGCTCTCTCGGGATATACAGTCTGAGTCGGTCCACCCAATTTGGTTCTCAGTTCATCGCACAGACAGGAATAAATATCTCTCGGGGAAGAAGAAGGGCGGGGGTGTTTGTTTCATGATTAACAACTCATGGTGTAATAGTGATAATATACAGGAACTCAAGTCCTTTTGTTCACCTGACCTAGAATACCTCACAATCAAATGCCGACTGTATTATCTACAAAGATAATATTCTTTGGTTATAGTCACAGCCATGTATATCCCCCATCAAGCTGATACCACGACGGCCCTCAAAGAACTTCACTGGACTTTATGAAAACTTGTGCTGCTAAAACACTTGACCACAGTTACTCCAACTTCTGGGATGCATACTAGGCCCTCGCCCGACCTCAATTCGGCAAATCTGAACACGACTCCATTTTGCTCCTCCCTTCCTATAGGCAGAAACTCAAACAGGAAGTACCCGTGCTAAGGACTATCCAACGCTGGTCTGACCAATCGGAATCCACGCTTCAAGAATAGTTTTGATCACGCAGATTGAGATAGGTAGCTTCAGAGAATAACATTGACTTATATACTGACATGGTGACTGAGTTTATCAGGAAGTGCATAGGAGATGTTGTACCCACTGTGACTATTAAAACCTACCCTAATCATATACTGTAGATAGATGGCAGCAATCACGCATAACTGAAAGCATGAACCACTGCATTTAATCATGGCAAGGTGACTGGAAATATAAACAGTGTAGTTCTTCCCTCCGCAAGGCAATCAAACAGGCAAAACATCAGTATAGAGACAAAGTACAGTCGCAATTCAACGGCTCAGACACAAGACGTATGTGGCAGGGTCTACAAACAATCAAGGACGACAAAAGGGAAACCAGCCATGTCATGGACACCAAGTCTTGCTTCCGGATAAGCTAAACACCTTCTTCGCCAGCATTGATGATAACATAGTGCCACCGACGCGGCCCGCTACCAAGGACTGTCGGCTCTCCTTTTCCATGGCCGAAGTGAGTAAGACATTTAAGCGTGTTAACCCTTGCAAGGCTGCCGGCCCAGAAGGCATCACTAGCCGCGTCCTCTTTGCATGCGCAGACCAGCTTGCTGGTGTGTTTACGGACATATTCAATCTCTCCCTATCCCAGTCTGCTGTCCCCACATGCTTCAAGATGGCCACCATTGTTCCTGTACCCAAGAAAGCAAATGTAACGGAACTAAATTAACACCTGAACACCTCCACTTCACTGATCCTGAACACTAGGGCTCACAAGGGTGCGTGCTCTGCCCCTTCCTGCACTCCCTGTTCACCCATAACTGAATGGCCAAGCACGCCTCCAACTCAATCATCAAGTTTGCAGACGACACAACAGTAGTAGGCTTGATTACTAACAATCACAAGAAAACCTACAGGGAGGAGGTGAGGGCTCTGGGAGTGTGGTAATATAACCTCTCACTCAATGTCAAC
The DNA here is from genome assembly GCF_013265735.2 of Oncorhynchus mykiss. Taxonomy (NCBI): domain Eukaryota; kingdom Metazoa; phylum Chordata; class Actinopteri; order Salmoniformes; family Salmonidae; genus Oncorhynchus; species Oncorhynchus mykiss. The sequence goes on from NC_048592.1 coordinate 24,442,425, forward strand.
AAAACAAAGGAGATGATCACGGACTTCAGGAAACAGCAGAGGGAGCACCCCCCTATCCACATTGACGGGATTGCAGTGGAGAAGGTGGAAAGCTACCTGCCCTCCAGGACACCTATAGCCCCTGTCACATGTCACAGGAAGGCCAAAAAATCATCAAGGACAACAACCACCCAAGCCACTGCCTGTTCACCCCCGCTATCATTCAGACAGCGAGGTCAGTACAGGTGCATAAAAACTGTGAAAGAGAGACTGAAAAACAGCTTCTTTCTCAAGGCCATCCGACTGTTAAATAGCCATTACTAGCACAAAGAGGCTGCTGCCTTTATACGTAGACTTGAAATCACTGGCCACTTGAATAAACAGAACATTAGTCACTTTAATAATGTTTACATATTTTGCATTACTCATCTCATATTTTAGTTGAAGACGGTAGTTTACACACACCTTAGCCAAATACATTTAAATACAGTTTTTCACAATTCCTGACATGTAATCCCAGTAACAGTGTCTTAGGTCAGTTAGGTTCACCACTTTATTTTAAGAATGTGAAATGTCAGAATAATAGTAGAGAGAATGATTTATTTCAGCTTTTATTTCTTTCATCACATTCCCAGTGGGTCAAAAGTTTACATACACTCAATTAGTATTTGGTAGCATTGCCATTAAATTGTTTAACTTATGTCAAATGTTTCAGGTAGCCTTCCACAAGCTTCCCACAATAAGTTGGGTGTAACTGAGTCAGGTTTGTAGGCCTCCTTGCTTGCATACGCTTTTTCAGTTCTACCCACAAATGTTCTATAGGATTGAGGTCAGGACTTTGTGATGGCCACTCCAATACCTTGACTTTGTTATCCTTAAGCCATTTTGCCACAACTTTGGAAGTATGCTTGGGGTCATTGTCCATTTGGAAAACCCATTTGCGACCAAGCTTTAACTTCCTGACTGATGTCTTGAGATGTTGCTTCAATATATCCACATAATTTTCCTACCTCATAATGCCATCTATTTTGTAAAGTGCACTAGTCCTTCCTGCCGCAAAGCACCCCCACAACATGATGCTGCCACCCCCGTGCTTCACGGTTGGGATGGTGTTCTTCGGCTTGCAAGTCTCCCCCTTTTACTCCAAACATAAGGATGGTCATTAAGGCCAAACAGTTCTATTTTTGTTTCATCAGACCAGAGGACATTTCTCCAAAAAGTACAATCTTAGTCCCCATGTGCAGTTGCAAACCGTAGTCTGGCTTTTTTATGGCGGTTTTGGAGCACTGGCTTCTTCCTTGCTGAGCGGTCTTTCAGGTTATGTCAATATAGGACTCGTTTTACTGTGGCTATAGATACTTTTGTACCTGTTTCCTCTAGCATCTTCACAAGGTCCTTTGTTGTTGTTCTGGGATTGATTTGCACTTTTCGCACCAAAGTACGTTCATCTCTAGGAGACAGAACGCGTCTCCTTCCTGAGCGGCTGCGTGGTCCCATGGTGTTTATACTTGCATACTATTGTTTGTACAGATGAATGTGGTACCTTCAAGCATTTGGAATTTGCTCCAAGGATGATCCAGACTTGTGGAGGTCTACAATTATTTTTCTGAGGTCTTGGCTGATTTCTTTTGATTTTCCCATGATGTCAAGCAAAGAGGCACTGAGTTTGAAGGTAGGCCTTGAAATACATCCACAGGTACACCTCCAATTGACTCAAAATATGTAAATTATCCTATCAGAAGCTTCTAAAGCCATGATATCATTTTCTGGAATTTTCCAAGCTGTTTAAAGGCACTGTCAACTTAGTGTATGTAAACTTCTGACCCACTGGAATTGTGATACAGTGAATGATATGTGAAATAATCTGTCTGTAAACAATTGTTGGAAAAATGAATTGTGTCATGCACAAAGTAGATGTCCTAACCGACTTACCAAAACTATAGTTTGTTAACAAGAAATTTGTGGAGTGGTTGAAAATGTAGTTTTATTGACTCCAACCGAAGTGTATGTAAACTTCCAACTACAACTGTATATACTGTATTCTATACTATTCTACTGTATCTTAGTCTATGTTGCTGTGATATTGCTCTTCCATATATTTATATATTCTTAATTACATTCCTTTACTTAGATTTGTGTGTATTGGCTATATTTTTTGTAATTGTTAGATTTTACTTGTTAGATATTACTGCTCTGTCGGAGCTAGAAACACAAGCATTTCAGAACAATACGCAGCGTAGTTCGTGCTCAACATGTCTTAATTAAAGACGATAACGTGAACACTACACAAAATACAAAATAACAACCGAAACGTGGCAAAACCGAAACAGTCCTATCTGGTGCAGCGAACACAGAGACAGGAAACAATCACCCACAAAGTACCCACAGAATATGGCTGCTTAAATATGGTTCCCAATCAGAGACAACGATAGACAGTTGCCTCTAATTGAGAACCAATCTAGGCAACCATAGACATACAAAATACCTAGAAAGGAGACAGCCCCATAAACATACAAAAACCCCTAGACAAGGTTACCACATACATCACCCATGTCACACCCTGACCTAACCAAAATAACAAGGAAAACAAAGAATACTAAGGTCAGGGTGTGACAATTTCGCTACACCCGCAAGACCATCTGCTAAACACGTGTATGTGACCAATACAATTTGATTTGATTTGATTACAATAATTCTAAAATGAAATCAAACTATGCAAAACATTTGAAATAATTGCTTGTCTTAAAAAAATCCATACAGTTTTACTAGATGTTATGTAGTAAGGGGCTACCAGTAGGGGCGGCAGGTAGCCTAGTGGTTAGCGCGTTGGGCCAGTAACCGAAAGGTTGCTCGATCGAATCTCCGAGCCGATAAGGTAAAAATCTGTTGTTTTGTCCCTGAATAAGGCAGTTAACCCACTTTTCCTAGGCCGTCATTGACAATAAGAATTTGTTCTTAACTGACTTGCCAAGTTAAATAAAGGTACACACATTTATATCACGTTTCAGATAAGACCCAGATGCAGACAACAACGAAGTAACAACAATTTATTAATCGAACTGGCACAGGCAAAAAGCAGGTCAAGGGCAGGCATTGATCGGTAATCCAGATATCTGGGGCAAAGATACAGGACGGCTGGCAGGCTCAGGGTCAGGGCAGGCAAAGGTCAATAATCCAGAAAGTTGGGGCAAAGGTATAGGACGGCAGTCAGGCTCTGGGTCAGGGCAGGCAGAATGGGCAACACCGGGAAAACTAGGAAACAGGAACAATCGAGATAGAGGAGCAGATGGAAAAACGCTGGTAGGCTTGACAAAACAAAACGAACTGGCAACAGACAAACAGAGAACACAGGTATAAATACACAGGGGATAACGGGGAAGATCGGTGAAACCTGGAGGGGGGTGAAGACAATCACAAAGACAGGTGAAACAGATCAGGATGTGACACATATTGTGAAATGGTTTTTGAGAGCATGATTTTGTCTTTAAAAAAATCCATACAGTTTTACTACATAGTGCAGTATCTTTCCCATTTCAGATCAACAATAGGAGCCAGTGTAATACTGTACCTGAAACTAGCATATGATATGAAGATGACTGTGCAAGATTCAAATATAATTGAGCCATACTAGTCTACCGGAAAACTATAAAGTCTCAATTATGGTGAAAATATGGTCAAAGCCATAACATTGACGCAGGGTCAGATTCAAGGCAGAATTTATGATTTGCTTGATGTTGTTTAGACGTTAGTTAAGCATGTTGCCTTCTCCATTTCACAACATGTTTACTTTGCTGGCTAGCTGGTTTCGGAACAGACTAAAATCGTTTGTCTCTCGGCCAACCAAAGACAAACATCTTTACCCAGTCTGCAATCTCTGGTATCTGATGTGGTTTCTGGTCTAACTGGTGGCTCACCACCCGCATATGTAGCATGGCATACTATGGGTGCATCCCAAATAGCACCCTATTACCTATGTAGTGTATAATACGGACTTCATAGGGCTTTTGTCAAACGTAGTGCACTATATAATGAATAGGATGCCATTTGGGATGCATCCTATGGTGCCATTTGGGATGCATCCACCCCATGCACGCAATTACAAGGCCCTCCCTGGCCCTCCATAGTGCCTTATTAAAGGCTTCCTTTGTTTGGTTCTGGCCCACCTGGCAGCCATGTGGAGCTGTTAGCTTTCTCTGCTGCGTTGCATTGCTATTCCAATGATGTTATAAGGAGTGGACCAAGATGCAATGTGGTATGTTTCCATCCTCTTTATTAGGAAAGGAAACTCAAAGAAAAAACAAATAAAGCATTAAACAAAACGTGAAGCTCAATGAAGTGCTCACAGGCAACTATACCTAGACAAGATCCCACAAAGCACAAAGGGGAAATGGCTGCCTAAATATAATCCCCAATCAGAGACAACGACAAATAGCTGCCTCTGATTGGGAACCATACCTGCCCAACATAGAAACATAATCACCTAGATGACCCACCCTCGTCACACCCCGACCTAACCAACATAGAGAATAAAAAGCTCTCTATGGTCACGGCATGACAAATGAGAATTTGCTCTTAATTGACTTGCTTAGTTAAATAAAGGTTAAATAAATACAATATTGGTGTTCAAGGAGACGGGGCTCCCATCAAAACGTTAACCTGATAATTGACTGTTAGTGAGAGGATGGAAATGCCACAGGTACTAACACACACACACGGACGTAAACAAACACACACACACAAATTGCGATATCACTGTAAGGCAAAGCCTGGATGCAGCTACTGTATATTCTTACTTATTTGTGATATTCCCTAGATCCACTCCAATTTGCATACAGATCCACAGATGATGCAATCTCTATTGCACTCCACACTGCCCTTTCCCACCTGGACAAAAGGAACACCTATGTGAGAATGCTGCTCATTGACTATAGCTCAGTGTTCAACACCATAGTACCCTCAAAGCTCATCACTAAGCTAAGGAACCTGGGACTAAACACCTCCCTCTGCAACTGGATCTTGGACTTCCTGACAGGCCGCCCCCAGGTGGTGAGGGTAGGTAGCAACACATCTGCCAACCTGATCCTTAAACAATGGAGCTCCCCAGGGGTGCGTGCTCAATCCCCTCCTGTACTCCCTGTTCACCCACGACTGCATGGCCAGACACGACTCCAACACCATCATTAAGTTTGCTGACGATACAACAGTGGTAGGCCTGATCACCGACAACAACGAGACAGCCTATAGGGTGGAGGTCAGAGACCTGGCCTGGTGGTGCCAGAATAACAACCTATCCCTCAACATAACCAAGACTAAGGAGATGATTGTGGCCTACAGGAAAAAGATCACAGAGCACGTCCCCATTCTCATCGACGGGGTTGTAGTGGAGCAGGTTGAGAGCTTCAAATTCCTCGGTGTCCACATCAACAACAAACTAGATTGGTCCAAACACACCAAGACAGTCGTGAAGAGGGCACGACAAAGCCTATTCCCCTCAGGAAACTAAAAAGATTTGGCATGGGTCCTGAGATCCTCAAAAGGTTCTAGAGCTACAACATCGAGAGCATCCTGACAGGTTGATTTACTGCCTGGTACGGCAATTGCTCGGCCTCCGACCGCAAGGCACTTCAGAGGGTAGTGCGTACGGCCCAGTACATCACTGGGGCAAAGCTGCCTGCCATCCAGGACCTCTACACCAGGCTGTGTCAGAGGAAGGCCCTAAAATGTGTCAAAGACCCCAGCCACCCGAGTCATAGACTGTTCTCTCTATTACCGCCTGGCAAGCGGTACCGGAGTGCCAAGTCTAGGACAAAAAGGCTTCTCAACAGTTTTTACCCCCAAGCCATAAGACTCCTGAACAGGTAACCAAAAGGTTACCCAAACTATTTGCATTGTTTGCCCCCCAACCCCTCTTTTACGCTGCTCTCTGTTTATCATATATGCATAGTCACTTTAACTATACATTCATGTACATACTACCTAAATTGGCCCGACCAACCAGTATTCCCCCACATTGGCTAACTGGGCTATCTGCAATGTGTTCCACCACCCGCCAACCCACGCTTCTGCTACTCTCTGTTCATCATATATGCATAGTCACTTTAACGATAACTACATGTACAACCTCAATAAGCCTGACTAACAGTTGTCTGTATATAGCCTTGCCACTCTTTTTTCAAATGTCTTTTTACTGTTGTTTTATTTCTTTACTTACCTACACACACACACACACACACACATCTTTTATTTTCGCACCATTGGTTAGAGCCTGTAAGGAAGCATTTCACTGTAAGGTTGTATTAGGCGCACGTGACAAATAAACTTTGATTTGATTTGATATTCCCATTTAATCCATCCATTTAATATTGTACTTTTGGTAAGATTTTACTGTTGGTGTCCTTATGAATGCATTCATAGAGCCTTTATAAAGGCTACATAATGCGTTACAACATCAGCTATTGACAGTTATGAGCATTAACATACTTTTTCTTAATTAGCAGGAATCAGGAATGTTTAATCCAGAGGAGGAAAACCAACGGCTCCTGAATCAAATCGTCGGGAGACATGACACTTCCACTTGTTCAGTAGTTGAGTGCTCAGAATTTCCAGAATAGTTTTTTATACCTTCTTTACGTTTTTTTTTTTTTACCTCATGTCCATCAAAAATCACCATGTTATTATCTCAAAAATAATCCTAGCGGTTTGCATTGACCTTGTCCGGGAGAGTGGGACTTTCCATTTAGGAGGCCATGTGAGAAAGCTCAGGGTTCTACTAAGAGTTCTACCCAGCTGTGCCAGGCAAGGACAAGGACACAGTATCCAGAGGACAGAAACTCTCTCGAACGCTTTCCTTAATGGGCATTAGAATAAATATTTATACAATACCAGTAAAAAGTTGACACACCTACTCAGTCAATGGTTTTCTTTTAGTTGTACTATTTTCTACATTGTAGAATAATAGTGAAGACATCAAAACCATGAAATAACACATATGGAATAATGTAGTAACCAAAAAAGTGTTGAAAAGTGTTCAAAGTACCTACCCTTTGCCTTGATGACAGCTTTGCACTCTTGGCATTCTCTCAACGAGCCAGGTAGTCACCTGGAATGCATTTCAATTAACAGGTGTGCCCTGTTAAAAGTTAATTTGTGGAATTTCTTTCCTTCTTAATGCATCTGAGCCAATCAGTTGTGTTGTGACAAGATATGGTTGGTATACAGAAGATAGCTCTATTTAGTAAAAGATCAAGTCCATATTATGGAAAATACAGCTCAAATAAGCAAAGACAAATGACAGTCCATCATTACTTTAAGACATGAAGGTCAGTCAATCCGGAAAATTTCAAGGACGTTTCTTCAACTGCAGTCGCAAAATCCATCAAGCGCTATGATGAAACTGGCTCTCATGAGGACGGCCACAGGAAAGGAAGACCCGGAGTTACCTCTGCTGCAGAGGATAAGTTCATTAGAGTTTACAAGCCTCAGAAATTGCAACCCAATAAATGCTTCACAGAGTTAGAGTAACAGACACATCTCAACATCAACTGTTCAGAGACTGCGTGAATCAGGCCTTCATGGTCGAATTGCTGCAAAAAAAACAATAAGAAGAAGAGACTTGCTTGGGCCAAAAAACACCTTGACTGGTACTGTGTGCTTATGAGAGAATTGTAATTCAGCAACAAACTACAAAATATGCGGAAAATAAAATATTCCAAACACAGACAGTTAAAATCCTAAAAATCATATAGGAGTACAAGACCGTAAATAATGTCATTCAAGTTTGTCCCACATGATTGCAAAGATGGAACTTAATTTAGACACACTGTAGCACTTGGCTTGCAGGTCCAGTCCATTTTGTTTTACTTATGCGTCTGATGGTTTAATTCATACTCTAGTGTAGCACGTAGACTGACATTTACGTCCCCAGTGTGGCTGTCAACAGGCACGGCTACAGCAAAACCAAGGTGATACTGTAAAAAAATCAAGTCTGTGAAAGTAATCATCATAAAGAACTTTGGGCCGGACAGAGAGAGACATGAGGTATGGATCCCATCAGGATTTTCCTCTCCTCACAATCTTAATGTGTTAACCATCTTTCATTAACTCATACACACATGTTCATCATAAAATAACCATTACTCTGCAATATATGGATGAGCAACATGGAACATATATTTAATTGAAGGGTGAATATTTCATATTTCTTGTCCATTTGTTTTCTGCTACACAGAGAGGATGAAATGATTAAGATAATAATCTGGTAGGCTAATCCTAATCATGTTCCCTGTGACCAACTGCAGTTGTCTCTGTCAGATATCTATGATTGATGCCAGTTATCGGTATTTCACATCAAACAAATACTTTTCTGGACACTAGAGGGAGCTGTGAGACAGATCAATAACCACAGAATATTGTTGTCATCCATTCCCTAAAACCTCACATGGTCCCATATTCATAAAGTGTTGCATGGAAGAAGTGCTGATCTAGAATCAGGTCCTGCCTATCCATATAATAATAATTCATTATGATCTATAAGGAAAATCTGATCCTGCACTGATACTCAGATGCTTTATGAATATGGTCTAATAGAGATAATGTTGTTTTTCGATATTGAATAAACACAACTACTGAAATCTTGGCAGCAGCAAGCGCAGTCTGTCTCATTCTGTTGAGGATGTACAGTATACTGCATATTCCATTCTCTCACAGTATGTAACTGTTATGATGTGTTTTATGTTTCTAATGTTTTGCCTTTTAGTGTGAGGTCAATATAGTTTACCCAGTGGCTCTGGTCTTTCCCAGCTATCTCCTCTCTTGTAGGGACTGATTCAGGTTAAGGTTCATACTATACTGTTAGTGTACTCCTCCAGCAGGCTTAATACACAGCACTCACCAGGAGGTCTGAAGCAGTCCCGGGTTCAACTGCTATTTGGAGTCTCAGAGGGGTGGAGTTTGTAGTTTTATGAGTATTCTATTGGTTCCATTTTACAGTTCTATAAGTATTCTATTGGTTCCATTATACAGTTTTATAAGTATTCTATTGGTTCCATTATACAGTTTTATAAGTATTCTATTGGTTCCATTATACAGTTTTATAAGTATTATATTGGTTCTATTATACAGTTTTATAAGTATTCTATTGGTTCCATTATACAGTTTTATAAGTATTCTATTGGTTCCATTACACCAGACAAGCTCAATCTAGCCCAGCTAAAGTATTTCAATTAAATTTGAATAGCATTTGAACCCAGGTCTGGTCAGCGCACCTGCTCTCTCTATAAGGGACAGAGGTGGTTGTCAAGGGGACCAGGGTTCAGGCCCTCTACACACTGTCAGATTATTTTTCCTGACTGTGAACACCTATTCTCCTCCACTGACTCAGGCCCATTCTCTCCCAACCATCACAGTCTGAACTCATGTGGCCGTGAGTCTGACTCATTAGGATGTGAGGAAAGCAGGTTGGAGCTCCTCTGGTCGAATAGGAAAAAGTTGCTGGCTATGTGTTCATGTGTGACACAATATACTGTGTTACAATATCTTCAGTCTTTACCATTAAAAATCATGAATCAATATTTTCAATTGGACAAAACACTATTCGATCAATCAGTAATGTGGTATTCTTCTAAGGTACTGTGGGTGTATTGGGTTTGTAAGGGAAGGTAGGTTTGAAAATGTTTAATTTCCCCAATACTGGGTTCCTCCTAGGGTGCAGACAAAATCCTCATTGGTCCAATGATCAGAGAGATGAACGGATGGACGGACACTCCGAATGCCCTTCCCCCCCCACCTCATCCTCTCCTTTCCACCTCCATCCTCTCTCCTCCCCTCCTCCTCCCCACCGGCCTACCTGGGTCTTATTCTCATTACAGCTAACAGCCAGTGGGCCCTGTTTCCATTAACAGCTAACTGCTGTGAAAACATGGAGAGAGAGAGTGGTCTAACTACACTTGTCCTGCTTCAGCTTCAGCTCCAGCTTCACTCGGCCTGGGTCTGCCTGTGTGGGTCTACCTGGGTCAGCCAAGGTCTCCATCCACAGGAAAGGCTCAGCTGCACATGCCGCCTGGCCCGGCCAACACAAACATTTTGGTCTGCCATAAAACGAGTCTCGAGACAGGGAGACATGGGAGATCATAAAAAAAGTGAATTAGTTCATTGAAGCCCTAATGCACTGGAGAGATTTTTCTATTTGGCGTCCTGTGAGGAGCATGGAGACAGGGGATTCTCCACGGACGCGCGCCCCAAGAACCGCCCATGAGGGACAAAGCAATCAGCCAAAAGCCACAGGTAATTTCCTGTTGACTGGAAGCCGTGGAAGTAGAGATAGGCTGTATCCCAAATGGCACCCTTTTCCCTATTTAGTGAACTACTTTTGACGAGGGTACATATGGCCCTGGTCCAAAGTAGTGCACTATGTAGGGAATAGGGTGCCATTTGGGATGCAGTCCTGGATCTATAGGAGTCTTAAGGTCACACCTGCTGTATGGACGAGGACCTTTGTACAGGTTGAGATTGATCTGGGGACGTTTTTGTCATATCAAATCCATTTAAAAGTTGAATTTATGGTACAGTACTGTATATGCAAGAGCCTTTGGTTCCATGCTTTTTTATTGCACTGGGTGCTATACTGCAACCATTGTTATGATTTAACTACTGTATAATTCTGTCAGGTTGATGCCGTAATGCCTTTTACTGTGCTTTTGCCTACATAATTATATGTACTGTATCACATCTACTAATGAATCTTTCCTTCAACCAGTTTTTTTTCTCTTCAGGAGAAATTCAAAAATAACCTGTATATTATTTTCATTGGAAAACACCTGCAGTGCCTCCTGTAAAGGCAGCAGGTTCAATAAATCCAACAGGTGGGTGAAATCCATCCGTATTTGAAAGAACTTCAATTGTTGTTTAATGACTATGTTCTGTTGCATGTACTATACAATCAAGTATCCAGTTATTCCCACAGAGAGTCTGTGTCCCAAATGGAAACTTATTCCCTATATAGTGCACTACTTTTGACCAGAGCCCTAGCTCTGAGCCCTAGCTCTGGTCAAAAGTAGTACACTATATAGGGAATAAATTGCCATTCGGGATGCACACAGACTACATTTGGAGATTAAAATACCCAGCAATTACACCAGACTCACCTGTCCAGTTCTACAAAATATCTTTACAATGTATAGCCCTACTCACCACAATGAGCTAGGTACTCACAAACAAGAGAAAGTAATACGTCCAAAAATGACTTTTGATAAGGCCTATATTGAAATGTATTTATTTTCACTAATTTCTACAGTTATGTACAGTAGCAAACAGTTTCATTAATTCAGCCTGGGTCTAACCTCATGCCCTAATTTCATACCCACACATATTTACATTAGAACACATATTTAAAAGAACAATAAGAGTTGTCTGTCCTGTCTATCATCTGCTACTTGGCTCAGTCAGTCAGCTCTGTGTCCAGACCAGACCACAGCCAGTCAGTCAGCTCTGTGTCCAGACCAGATCACAGCCAGCCAGTCAGTCAGCTCTGTGTCCAGACCAGATCACAGTCAGCTCTGTGACCGGACCAAAGACCATAATTCCATCCTCCTGATTCCTGCTTACAAGCAAAAATTAAAGCAGGAAGCACCAGTGACAAGATCAATAAAAAAGTGGTCAGATGAAGCAGATGCTAAGCTACAGGACTGTTTTGCTAGCACAGACTGGAATATGTTCCAGAATTCCTCCAATGGCATTGAGGAATACACCACATCTGTCATTGGCTTCATCATCTGTCATTGGCTTCGTCCCCCCCACAGTGACCGTAGGTACATATCCCAACCAAAAACCATGGATTACAGGCAGAATCCGCACTGAGCTAAAGGCTAGAGCAGCCACATTCAAGGAGCGGGACTTAACCCGGAAGCTTATAAGAAATCCCGCTATTCCCCCCCGATGAACCATCAAACAGGCAAAGCTTCAATACAGGACTAAGATCGAGTCGTACTACACTGGCTCTGACACTCTCTGATGTGGCAGGGTTTGCAAACCATTACATACTACAAAGGGAAGCACAGCCAAGAGCTGCCCAGTGACACGAGCCTACCGGACGAGCTAAACTACTTCTATGCTCGTTTCGAGGCAAATAACACTGAAACATGCATGAGAGCACCAGCTGTACCGGAAGACTGTGTGATCACGCTCTCCGTAGTCAATGCGAGTAAGACCTTTAAACAGGTCAACATTCACAAGGCCGCAGGGCCAGAGGGATTACCAGGACGTGTACTCCGAGCATGCACTGACCAACTACCAAGTGTCTTCACTGACATGTTCAACCTCTCCCTGTCCCAGTCTGTAATACCAACATGTTTTAAGCAGACCCCCATAGTGCCTGTGCCCATGAACACTAAGGTAACCTGCCTAAATGACTACCAACCCGTAGCACTCACGTCTGTAGCCATGAAGTGCTATGAAATGCTGGTCATGGCTCACATCAACACCATCATCCCAGAAACCCTAGACCCACTCCAATTTGCATACCGCCCCAACAGATCCACAGATGATGCTGTCTCTATGCACTCCACACTGCCCTTTCCCACCTGGACAGACAGAAGGAACACCTATGTGAGAATGCTATTCATGGCCTCCCGGGTGGCGCAGTGGTCTATGGCACTGCAGTGCAGTGCTAGCTGTGCCACCAGAGACTCTTCGCGCCCAGGCTCTGTCGCAGCCGGCCGTGACCGGGAGGTCCGTGGGGCAACGCACAATTGGCCTAGCGTCGTCCGGGTTAGGGAGGGTTTGGCCGGTAGGGATATCCTTGTCTCATCGCGCACCAACGACGTCTGTGGCGGGCCGGGCGCAGTGCGCGCTAACCAGGTCGCCAGGTGCACGGTGTTTCCTCCGACACATTGGTGCGGCTGGCTTCCGGGTTGGATGCGCGCTGTGTTAAAGAAGCAGTGCGGCTTGGTTGGGTTGTTTTCGGCCTTCGTCTCTCCCGAGCCCGTACGGGAGTTGTAGCGATGAGACAAGATAGTAACTACTAACAATTGGATACCACGAAATTGGGGAGAAAAGGGGGTAAAATTCAAAATTAAAAAAAATGTAAAAAGAGATTGCTATTCATTGACTACAGCTCAGCATTCAACACCATAATACCCTCAAAGCTCATCACTAAGCTAAGGATCCTGGCACTAAACACCTCCCTCTGCAACTGGATCCCCCAGGTGGTGAGGTTAGGTAGCAACACATCTGCCACGCTGATCCTCAACACTGAAGCTTCCCAGGGTTGCGTGCTCAGTCCCCTCTTGTACTCCCTGTTCACCCACGACTGCATGGCCAGGCACGACTCCAACACCATCATTAAGTTTGCAGACGACACAACGATCACAGCCTGATCACCGACAACGACGAGACATCCTATAGGGAGGAGGTCAGAGACCTGGCCGTGTAGTGCCTGGACAACAACCTCTCCCTCAACGTGATCAAGAAAAAGGAGATGATAGTGGACTACAGGAAAAGTGGACCAAGCACGCCCCCATTCTCATTGACGGGGCTGCAACAAACTAACATGGTCCAAGCACACCATGACAGTCGTTAAGCGGGCACGACAAAACTTATTCCCCCTCAGTAGACTGAAAATATTTGCCATGGGTCCTCAGATCCTCAAAAGGTTCAACAGCTGTACCATCGAGAGCATCCTGACTGGTTGTATCACTGCCTGATATGGCAACTGCTCGGCCTCCGACCGAAAGGCTCTACAGAGGGCAGTGCGAACGGCCCCGGTAATCACTGGGGCCAAGCTTCCTGCAATCCAGGACCTCTATACCAGGTGGTGTCAGAGGAAGGCCCTGAAAATTGTAAAAGACTCCAGCCACCCTAGTCATAGACTGTTCTCTCTGCTACCACATGGCAAGCTGTACCAGAGCGCCAAGTCTAGGTCCAAGAGGCTTCTAAACAGCTTCTACCCCCAAGCCATGAGACTCCTGAACATCTAGTCAAATAGCTACCCAGACTATTCACATTGCCCCCCCCCCCCACCCCTCCACACAACTGACACTCTCTGTTGTCATCTATGCATAGTCACTTTAATTAACTCTACCTACATGTACGTACTACCTCAACTAACCGGTGCCTCCGCACATTGACTCTGTACCGGCATCCCCCTGTATATATTGTTATGTTTTACTGCTCCTCTTTAATTACTTGCTACTTTTATCTCTTATTCTTATCCAGATTAAGTAAGCATTTCACTGTAAGGTCTACTACACCTGCTGTGTTCAGAACATGTGACTAATAAAATTAGATTTTTATTTTATTTGAACAGGCAACAGGTCACACTGTACAGTACTTGGCAGATGTTATGATGGTATGCTACATACAGAATATTATGTAATATTATTATAACATGTTATATTCACATTACAGTCATTGGAATTCATGTACATTTTCAAAATAAGAAAGGGAAATGTGTAAACTTTCAACCGTTTTTTTCTATTAGGGTGTGGCCAGCACTTTTCTGAGAAGCTGACTCTTTAGCTGTAATGTTTGGGTGAGTTAACAAATGTGTGGGCAGGAGACAGTTGAGATAAACTGTGCCAGTAATTCCTCTGCCAGTGACTATGTATACAGGAAGTAGAATGGTTTACATCTTTCTAAATGAGGCCACATGGGTCGCGTCCCAAACGGCACCATATTCTCTATTTAGTGCACTGCTTTTGAGCAGAGGCCTACGGGCCCTAGAGAGTAGGGTGCCATTTGGGATGCACACCGAGTCTGGGGGTGGTAGACAGGCAGCACGGAACAAACCTGTTTGGATATTTACATACTGTTGTGACTAATTGCTTTGAAAACTTGTGGTCAAATTAGTTACACGGATGGGGTCTACTTCTAATCCCTTGAAATATATATATATATATTTTTTATCCAGAATTAGAATAATAATATTTACTGTAACTATACATAAACAACTATATATCAACAATGAAACATAAATTGTGGTCAAATTAGTTACATGGACTGGGTCCAATTACTTACAATGAAATAGCTTGAGCTCTTCCTTCTCAAATGTTATTTGTCACATGCGCCGAATGTAGACCTTACAGTGACAGGCTTACTTACAAGCCCTTAACCAACAATGCAGTTTTTAGAAAAATAAGTGATAAGAAAGTATTTATGAAAATAAATGTAAGTAAACAATACTTAATTAAAAAATGTAAAATTAAAGAGTAACAATAAAATAACAGTAACGAGGCAGCCGTGTTCCCCTGATGTAGGAAGGGGTTCAGGTAGTTTCAATACTACATGACAAATACTGTAGATATGGTACTATATTCATATGACCTGCTTTGTCATAGGGAGCTAAATAAGAGAAAAATCCTCCCAAAAGAGTGACCAAACAGTACAGTAGAAAAAATACTATTTAAACTATCTAATCCATAAATAGACATTTCCACAAATACTGTATCTACATTCCTTCTCTGGTAGTTAATATCTTGGCCATCAGACAAAGTGAGAGCAGCAGACATGAACGGTGTAACTCTGAGATGGAGACTAGAGTCAGTCATGACTTCCTGAAGACATTGAGTTAGAAGTATCCTCAGGGCATGAGACGAACTAGAGCCCAACAGACTAACTAGGAACTGTTTATTCTACTGATTCTGCTGATTGGTCTGAGACAGAAGAATTTTAAATAGCCTTCCTCCTGGCTTGTTTCATTCCTATTACCAAGACAGAGTCTGTGTCCCAAATGGCACCCTTTTCCATAGCGGCCCATAGGGGCTGGTCAAAAGTTGTGCACTATGTAGGGAATAGTGTGCCATTTGGGACGTAACACAACACAGGAAGGTGTGTACATTATAATTGTATAACAAAATAAATAGCACATGGTGAGCTTGATGATAGCTGAAAAGAGAAAAACATGTTTATACAAGGCAACAGTGGACATTTCGTCCGCCACAGATGATGCAGCGCCCCCCTTGGGCCAATTGAGATATTGCGTGACTAACACATTTCAGTTAATTGCTATAGTTTCTGCCTTGCGCCAATCAGTGTAATAACGTAAATGCAGGATATCTATGGCAAGACGCATCATTCACCAAAGTTTTGTGAAAATCGGCTCAGAGCTGTCTGAGATATCGCATGTGACTAATGTACGAACTAAAGGGTGGTGACAGATCCACAATCTCCTCCCCGATTTCATAATGGGGGACAAGAAGAGAAATGTGTGTGGATGAATACATGTGTGGACTGAGGACTATTTAGTGCATTAACAATTATCTAAGTGCCTAAGCAACACTTCATCAAGCCAAATGTGTGGATAGATTTTAGGTGTGTGAGTCGATTAAATGTATTCTAACAATACAGTAAATCTGGAATCAACAGCAAGGCTGCTCTTACTTAAATATCTGTTATTTCTGGTTTCAAAACACTCAACCCCAAGAAGCACAAACCAAAACACACCATGCAGTTTCTTACAGCAGATGTATGTGTGTGTGTTTGTGTGTACTCAATAGAAGGAATGCCATTAGAGGAAAGCTCTCTTAGGCTCCATAGCTCATCATAATATAGTATTAAAGCCATGATGCAATTAATTTAGTCTGTGATTAGTCTGTAGCACGATTGAAATTTAAAGGTAATTTCCAATTGAGCCGACATATGCAGTGTTTTCCGTGAATGCAGTCTCTGCGAATGCGGGAACATTCCCTTAAAAATGTATATCGCGCAGCTTTAGCGCTTCGGATTGAATTGAGCACTAAATCAATGTAGGAAATATATTTGTCCCAAATGGCACCCTATGCCCTTTATAGCACACTACTACAAGCTCTGGTCAAAAGTTGTGCATTATATAGGGAATAGGGTGTCATTTGGGACGCAGGTACAGTCTGTGAACCACCATGCTACAGGATTGTATATCAACTGAATATTTTCTACAGATGAAGACACAGCATAATAACACTGATTCAATATACCATACAGTACAGTGCATTTGTGCACACCGAGAATAATTAATGAATCAATTCATAATCCAATCACTCCACTAGGAAATTAAACAAATCGGGCCTAAGGTGGAAGTGGAAATCTTTAGTCAAACAGCCCCCTTAAAACACACACATACTGGGCAGCTGGGCCAAGTCACAGTGCCAGGGTTGAGCGCTCTTTGCATTTCTCCCATTTCCCAAACTCAGACCTGCATTAACACAACCAGGAAGTCCATCTGTTAATAATGCACTCACCAACCACTCGACATTCAATACGCAGGAAATGTGAACAGCTGCCATTTTTGGAGTCCCATCTCATGGAGTCCGCTTAGTCTCTGGCCTGTTGCCTTAGTATAGAGCCAGACACAGAGATATAGGAAAGGGGGGGAAAACACTGGCTATTTCTTGATTTCATGATATGATTGCCATGGCATTTGTTACTGTACTGCCATCTTGCAACAGTGAAATAGACATAGACAATAGAAATTGAACTATAGTAAACCTTCACAATAAGCCTGTAATTTCTGAAAACATTGAGTATCGTAAGTGCCTTGAAAATGATAGTGTATAAAATAAGTAAGCCTTGTCCGAGCCAGAATCTCCTGTTTCTGTAGTGTGAGGCAGCTTGTGTACAAGCACATCCCCTGGACAGAACGCTAGTCTGTCACAGGACCTAGTGTATAGTATACTCATGTAGAACCCCGAAAAGGAGTCAGCCACTCCTTATTTCCTAGCACTACAGAAAGACACTGATAGATGTTGGTTCTGTGGCAAGACATCAGCAGGCCCTGTCATCAGAGAGGATGATCAACTAATCTCTTCATCTCCCTCTGTGTTCTCTCTCTAGCCAGGCTGTCCGGGACTGGGAGAGGCATTGGATCTGGCCCAAATGGCACCCTATTCCCTATATAGTGCATTACTTTGAACAGACATCCAGCTAGCTCCAGGTATGTACCAGCAACACCACTGCAGTACTAGGGAGGGCTCGCTGGAAGGCCTGGGATTTTTGTGGTAAACCTCAGGAAGGAAACGTCCGGAGCTCAAGTTGTTGATAGAACACTTGTCTTAATCAGGTGTACTCTTCTGGAGAGCCTGTAGAGTCCTGTCATTCCCAATGCTGTTCCCACTGATCCCTGGGCTTCCGGAGAAAAACGCCCAGCGGATTCCGCAGAAATCAGGCGGAGATGTTTAAGTGAAGAATCTAAACAGGGGCATGGAGAACGGGATGCCGGAATCAAAATACCAACGGAAGGTCCACAGCCCTGTGGAGGAGCACACAGCCCTGTGGTGGAGCACACAGCCCCGTGGAGGAGCACACATCCCTGTGGAGGAGCACACACGAAGGAAGGGGAAAAACCCACTGAGCGAGAACCCAGAAAGACCGTCATTCATGACATGGGGCTCTCAATGGGTAGTGTCATGAGGAAAACAGACAGGGAATGGAGGAGTGGAAGTGGATGTACTCTGTTTATTACACATGAATACATTATTCACAATGATGTATGCTGTACATTGGCAATTTCCTTGTGTATTTAAATGGTCAAGATGCACATGTGAGGGTATGATTTAAGATGAATAATGTGACCCCATAGTTGTGTGGCTGTTAGGAATAGGTCATAGAAATGGTTAAAGTAGTCTAACGAATGTTTAATCATAGGCTGCGTTCACACAGGCAACCCAATTCTGATCTTTCTTCCAGTAATTGGTGTTTTGATCAATCACATCAGATATTTTCACATCAGATATTTTTTCAGAGCTGAGCTGATTGGTCAAAAGACCAATGAATAAAAAAATATCAGAATTGGCTGCCTGTCTAAACACAGCCAAATTGAGAAGCATGTTTCAAGAAGTCTGTCTTAGGATGATGGAGTCTCTTCTGGACTGTGACATACAGTGTCGAGGCAGACATTTGTGAGCTAATGGAGTACAGACAAAACATTTCCTACACTTGATGGCATTTGTTTGCATAACCTAGAGAGTTTAAGATTAGCGTTAAGAGCTGTTAGGGGAGCAGGACATTTTGTAAATGAATGAGAGTAGGTGCCTTAAAAGCCGCCTAAAAGCATCTAATGCAAACTATATGAAGAGTATGATTAAAGTGAAAACTGTTAACTTAACGTATACTTAAATTACATCAGATATGGCATGCCTGGCATGTATGAAAAACCAAACAGATTATTTGGGTTAACTTGGAACATTAGTGCAAGGCTAAAGAATAGAATTTCTGAAAGCGAGGCTCTACCCAGCTAGCAAATGTGGTTCCTTAGTTGTGGGGATGTACAGTATGTGTTTGGTTTCACACTGGCTTTGGGAACGAAGCCATACGTTTCCTGACTGGTAAAACTGAATGAGAAGAGAATAAAAAATGTAGCCTGTTCTGGAAACGTTTATTTTTAAGCTGCAGGAAGGTTCTGAGAATACTTTACTCTGGTTCCTTGAAAGGTTTCCTGGGACGTTTTGTTAACTCTCTGAAAACGGAAATAATATATTATTTTTAGTTTTTTTTAATAACTTTCTAAAACTTTCGCTGAATGTTTCAATAAGACTGCTAGCTTATTTGGGGTTAACTTTTTTGAACTCCAAGCACTGATATAAATTAATTTCCTTATGCATTAATCAAGCAAATACATTTTGACACAACATTTAGATTTGAACCAATAATCTTCTGTTTTTTATCCATGGAATTAGTCCACTGCACCATCAGTGCTGTTCATTTGAGTATGTTTAAACAGACCCCATTTCAAAGGAACCAAGCACACATTAAGATGAGGTACGGCAAATTAGTGGGCGCGGCCAACACACTTAACAAGATAGAGGATAGAGAGTTGTGTTGATGCTGAGAACAGAATGTGTCACGGTTGTCGTCTGGAGATAGAGAGGAGGACCAAGATGCGGCGTGGTAAGTGTTCGTCATTTTAATGGAAAAACTGAACACTACAAAACAACCGTGAAGCTAATGAACAATCGTGCTGACACAAACACTACACATAGACAATCACCCACAACGACAAAACAGGCTACCTAAATATGGTTCCCAATCAGAGACAACGACTAACACCTGCCTCTGATTGAGAACCATATCAGGCCAAACACAGAAACAGACAAACTAGACATCCAACATAGAATGCCCACTCAGATCACACCCTGACCAAACAAAACCTATAAACATACAAAGCAAACGATGGTCAGGGCGTGACAGAATGTATGTTTTTAAATTACATTCTTACAGTATTCTCTGAACATTACTAGAGTTTTCTTGTGGTTTTTATGAAAAGTTTTCTTAAGGTCCTCTGAACAATTTGAGAACATGACTTTAAATAGAACAATGAGGAAACCTGTATGAAACATTATGCTGAACTACTTACATTTACACAGAATACAATTTTTTCATAAAACATTCTCTGAACTATTTGAGAACATTCCTAATGTAACCATGTTTGAACTTTTAGAAAAAGTTCTGTTAAATAAATTACATTCGCAACAATGTTTTTTTTTTGTCAAGTTCCTTAAATGAGATGAGAATGTTCCAAAGCCAAGCAACTGTCCTGCACCATTCACACAAAGTTGTGGGAAGGTTGTATGCAAAATAACCATAGGACAACCACGCTCTCACCAACTTAGTTCTCAGAACATTATGTGCTAGCTGGGTAACAATCATTGAATCATACCTCATACCTCATGGGTCGGCAAATATCCTAGTGTTTAAGAGCGTTGGGCCAGTAACCTAAAGGCCGCTGGTTTGAATCCCTGACCTGACAAGGTGAAAAATCGGTTATTGTGCCCTTGAG
Organism: Oncorhynchus mykiss; assembly: GCF_013265735.2. Lineage (NCBI taxonomy): Eukaryota > Metazoa > Chordata > Actinopteri > Salmoniformes > Salmonidae > Oncorhynchus > Oncorhynchus mykiss. The sequence goes on from NC_048592.1 coordinate 24,463,144, forward strand.
CAAGGCACTTAACCCTAATTGCTTCTGTAGATCACTCTGGATAAGAGTGTCTGCTAAATGACTAAAATGTACATTTTGTTTTTAAAATTGTTAGTTGAGAAATTATCGCATTAAATATACAAAAAGTATAACTTGCTCAACTATACATTTACCCCTGCTGAATACTGGCTTGAGATAAAATAGATTTCTGCCTAAACTAAAACACTGGTCGCAATCCAATGCACGTCTTACACGCTGCTTGTAAATGTTCATTGTATCTCAAACATTTAACCATGCATTTATGTCACAGTAGCACCATCCTCTATCTAACCTACTCAGAGGACAACAATTGCTGCTCACCCCACACCATAACAGGCCAGTCTGAGAACCCGCCTCCTGACCCTTACTGACCCCTATTTGTCAGGTCACCAACCATCTGGATGTGAAGCAGTCACCGGACGGGGCGGCCTCTGCTCCATCCACTCCATCTCTGACAGCCAGCCTAGCTGCCCTCTGCTCTGCTCCTCTCTCCCCCCCATGGATGCAGCATGGCCCTGCCTGCCGCTCCTCTCCCAGCCTCTCTCCTTCCTGCTGGGGGTCAGCCTGCCCTGACCTGACCTGCATCGCTCCAGAGCTGAGTGAGCTGCAGCCGCTGACCACTGAACTGACCACTGACCATCACTAATCATCAAGTGGTTTAGCTCGGCCAGTGTGTCAAGCACGGCGTTCAAAGATCTAGGTCCCATTGAAGCCCTGTTTGATACAGTACAGTGTTAACACACAGCTAGTGTTACAGTATAGATGCTCGCTCCTCTCCAGGTCTCTCTCTATGCGACAGATGACTGGTGCCCTATAACGGGACCGGCGTTGTCAATGGTGACAGATAATTAGCTGTCTTTGTTCTGAGAGGAACCTGATGTGGTTTCTGATGGCCTGCGTCACTGTGGGAAGACTCAAGCCCCCAGCCTGGAACTGTGCTGCTGGAGACTGCATTGTCCCAGTACCACCCAGGGAGACAGGGATACAGAACCGTGGAAGCAGCCTGCCGAACGCTCCCCACACGCAGACAGGAAGAGTTCATCATAAATAAACAAAGTCTGGAATGATAAAAGATCCTTATCGATTTATGGCAGGACCATACACAAGGAAGAGACAAAAGCAAACAAAAAATGCCACACAGTTTAGAGAATGCAGACAGACAGCCGCATGTCATGACCTCACTCACTGGTACCCACAAAGGAAGGGAACAGAGAAAAGAATCAGCCATGGAATCTGCAGGACATATCTCTTCTGCTCTCTCTCTCTCTTTGCCTGCGGAGATCAGTCAGACCATTATTTTCAATCTCTTTCAATAATCACAACCAATAAGATGTAGACAACATAAACTGGACACGAACAGAAAACAAATCAAGATAGGGGAGGTCCACAAGATTTTAAAAAATAGTATTTGAAACTATTTATATTTGACATTAGCTTTTTTCATGGCGTTATTTTTGGTAGAAAGCAAACCGAGAAAAAGGCCAGGAAATTTTTTTTATTTCATGGTGTAACCGTGTCCTTTCACAGTGGATGAGATCATGAGTGGCCAGTCTGTCTTTATATAACTGTAATTTGTTGTCGTGGGCCTCTGGCTATGTTTAACACATAGTCTTTCAGGAGTTTAGTTTATTCCCTGAGGAAGGCTTTCCAGCAGCGGTTATACTACAGGCCAGCATACAGTACACCCTGATGAGGCAGATAAACTGACTGGGCTGACAGGAAAACATGAGAGGTAAACAACAGACACAAGTACACTACTGTTGGTGCTATTGTCTCTCACATCTATGTCTCATATCATGGGTTGCACATCTCCATTGAATCTTTATGAGATTACACGTTGAATTATTGGATGTTTGAATGACGTGATGCCATGTTGTCATTCTCCAGACCTCTGTGAAGGGAACTGTACTTGAGAGCTGTTCTTCTCTTGAAATGAAAGATGTATTTAATGTAAGAGGTTTGTTAGCAGCCTGTGGGCCCTGGTAGAAAATTGGTGCGCTATAAGTGAAGTAAAACCATATATTTGACTGAACATAGTGATTTTTTGATGATAGTAGTTGAAACAGGGGTTATAGCATGGGTTGTAGCCTGACAAAATACCCTATACTGTGGCCCTCCAGGATAAAGAGTGAAGAACACTGGTAATTTTAAGTGCTAGTAACTTTTTCTATCAATCCAGTGACACACTCCCAGAGCAATTCCTGGATAACATCATGATCTGATAACATGAAGGCTATACTGATATCAAGAACATGGATGTATGTAAAAAACTGTATGTTTTTTAAATTGAACCTTTATTTAACTAGGCAAGTCAGTTAAGAACAAATTCTTATTCACAATGACAGCCTACCCCGGGCCAATTGTGCGCCGCTATATGGAACTCCCAATCACGGCCAGATATGATGCAGCCTGGATATGAACCAGGGACTGCAGTGACACCTCTTGCTCTGAGAGGCAGTGCCTTAGACCGCTGCACCACTCAGGAATTCTGTAATCAGAGTATTCTAATGCTGGGCTGAGGTTACGTCCCAAATGGCATTATTTCCCCTATAAAGTGCACAACTTTTGACCAGGGCCCATAGGGCTCTGGCAAAAAGAAGTGCACAAAAAAAGGAATAGGATGGAATGGACCCTAACAAATGCTGCCTCCCACAAACTGCTTATTAAGTACAAGTACTAATAGTGAAACTAGACTTCCACCACTACAGTGTGTTTGGAGTGTGTTAGGATGTCATGGAAACATGTTGAAGAACTGTGCAACAGCAGTTTATTCTCAGTGCTCTAAGGAGGCCCTTGAAGTATACTGATATTCATTGAATTAGCGTTTTGAAGCATTAACTAACTGTCTGTATAGGTTGAGCCATGGATCACTTCCCCCCCAGCTGTTCTTTGGGGCTAATTTGTCCATTCAGCGAACATGGCCATGGAATAGATTTACACATTATACAATTGATTCTTCCTTCTTCCAAAAAGTTTACTACGGTACCACAAACATACATTACCTTCAGAAAGTATTCACACCACTTTACTTGTTCCACATTTTGTTGTGTTACAGCCAGCATTTTAAATTGATTAAGTTGAGATTTTGTTACACTGATCTACACACAATACCCCATAATGTCTAATTGGAATTATGTTTTTAGAAATGTTTATTAATTAATAACAAATTAAAAGCTGAAATGTCTTGAGTCAATAAGTATTCAACCCTTTAGTTATGGCAAGTCTAAATAAGTTCAGGAGTAAAAATGTGCTTAACAAGTCACATAAGTTGCATGGACTCAACTTGTCTGCAACAATAGTGTTCAACGTGATTTTTAAACGACTACCTCATCTCTGTATCCCACAAGTACAATTATCTGTAAGGTCCCTCAGTCGAGTAGTGAATTTCAAGCACAGATTCAAGTTTTCCTATGGTTCGCAAAGAAGAGCATCAATTGATATATGGGTACAAAAATAGTCTTGAATATCCCTTAGAGCATTGTGCAGTTATTAATTTTACAGCTTGGATAGTGTATCAATAGACCCAGTCACTACAAAGAAACAGGCGTCCTTCCTAAATCAATTGCCGGAGAGAAAGGAAACCGTTCAGGGAATCCACCATGGTGGTTTTAAAACAGTTGCAGAGTTTAATGGCTGTGATAGGAGATAACTGAGGATGGCTCAACAACATTGTAGTTACTCCACAATAAATGATAGATTAAAAAGAATGAACCCTGTACAGAAAAAAATATACAAATAAAAACATTTGTTTGCAATAATGCAATAAAGTAATACTACCAAAGAATTTGCTAAGAAATGAACTTTTTGTCCTGAAAGCGTTATGAATGCAAAACCCATCACTGAGTACCACCCTTCATATTTTCAAGAATGGTGGTGACTTCCTCATGCTATGGATATAATTGTCATCTGCAAGGACTAGGGGAAAGGACTAATGGAATAGAGATAAGCACACGCAAAATCCTAGAGGAAACTCTGGTTCAGTCTGATTTCCAACAGAGACTGGGGGACAAATTCACCTTTCAGCAGGACAATAACCTAAAACACAAGGCCAAATATACACTGGGTTGTCTTACCAAGATGAACATTGAATGTTCCTGAGAAGCTTGGTAACAATAATCTTAAAAATCTATGGCAAGACTTGAAAATGGCTGTCTAGCCATGATCATCAACCAACTTGACAGTGCTTGATACATTTTTTAAAGAATAAAGGGCAATATTGTACAATCCAGGTTTGCAAAGCTCTTAGAGACTTACCCAGAAAGACTGTCAGCTGTATTCGCTTCCAAAGGTGATTCCAACAATTTATTGACTCAGTGGGTTGAACAGTTATCTAATCAAGATATATATGTGTTTTATTTTCCATTAACAAAAAAATATAAACATGTTCTTCCACTTTGACATTGGAGTATTTTGTGTAGATCATTTACAAAAAAAAATCACAATTAAATGAAGAGTAAATTCACAAAATGAACATCCACTTAAATGGACAATAAAGTCATAGTATCCTATCGTATAACTCATTTTGAGCATGACTTACAGAAGATTTATTTCTCTAAAGTAACTCATCTGACCTCTGCATCAACTGTCTTGGAGAGCCTGCTGAAACTGTACCTGGTTCGCACATCTATTTAAACATTTTTGCTGAGGAGGTTGAAAGATGGTACTCTCCTAGGTTAGTGTGGACTCAGGCCAGACCAACCGGAGAAAACATAACACTGATTTACGTCTCTCCTTTGGCTGTAACTAGGATTTTTGTACAAAGTTAAAGCAATTAGGAATAACTTGTATTTATTTTTGCAACAACATTCCAGGTTGACAAGTGCTCCCTTGCTGAAAATGTGATCGCCATGTGTGTTTCTCAGGCTTCCTCTATTTTCACAGTCCCTTGTAACATTTGTATCTTTCTACAGACATTTTTCACACGTGTTTGATTTATTTTCTTCACTCAAACATATGGAATAAGGTGATACAGTTCACGGTTGTAACTCCCTGACCTGTAAACGGGTAAACTAGTGAGGTAACGATCTAATTCAGAATCTTCAACGTGCCCTAAAATGTAGCATTCTGTTAAGTCTGCATTAACAGGGCCATAACACATTGTTTGAGACACTTCCATCATAAGCGCATAAATACACACACACACACACACACACACACACACACACACACACACACACACACACACACACACACACACACACACACACACACACACACACACACACACACACGATTCCAGCCACAGTGTTACATTGTCACCCTTTCCCTTAGGAAGATCACTGCTGGTCTACCGTTCATCAATCAGCGATTCATCAACCTAACAGCTGATTCCAGTTAAGAAATTAAACTATACATCTTACAATGTCATTTTAGACAGTGCAAACAGCAGAGAAAAACTGAAGTAATAGTTTGTGTGGGCCAATTAGTAGAGTCATTTGGAATGAAATCAAAACCAAAAGAAAACCCAATCATTTGGATAACTGTGCTGGTTTCACCAATAAACCATTTCCACCCAAACTGAAACAAAAAATTCACATTTCAATGTAAATCTGTGGAGTTTCTCTTTTCAGTACGCCAATCAGTCTGTTTGACAGACAGCTCACTGGCTCTGAGCCTACCCACCCTCAAATATTTATCATACAAAAACCACCCGCACCCCACATCCCACCCCCTTAAACCAACACTTTCAATCCAACAATGATGTCCATTAGCGAAGCCTTCATCAGGAGCCCCAGAGGACCTGAGTATGTCTAGCCTAAGTCCCCCTCACAGTGAACCTCCATTTTCCTCCAAGCCCCAGGTACGCCAGAGCCACTTCACGTTGGATTGTTGAGGAGTTTAGAGAGGGGCTCGTAGAAGAGTTTAAGCTGCTGTCTCTCTCGTCCTGCTCTACTGATCCTTTGTGTGGAGTGCTGTTGGTGAGAGGCAGGGAGGGAGGGGCACCTCTCAGCCACTTCACCTCAGCAGAGTACATTCAACAAAAGGCTTTCACTACAGCTCTCAGGCTTCTTCAATTATTTAAAAAAATACTCAGAATAAACTAAAAATAAGATTTAAAATACAAATACTGTACTTAAATACGCATTTATTTGAAGCAAGATCTGACATCTATTGTTTATTATCAGAGAAAATGTTTTAACTTATAACTGTAACAGTATCATATCAAGGAGGATCATCACAAGGACAAAGAGCTAGACTACAGTATGAATAATAGTAACCATACATACCCACCGTATCTATTCTTATCCATACAGCTGAAACAAAGAGGTTCTTCAAACTGGAGTCCAATTTCCATCTGGAACAAGATTAAATGAGCAAAGCCAGGTCAGCATCCCAAATGGCACCCTATTTACTATATGGTGCACGACTTTTGACAAGAGCCCTATAGGCTAGAACACTAAATAGGGAATAAGGTTCCATTTGGTCCACTACCCAGACCTTTCTCCCAGTTCTCCCATTGTTGCTCTGTTCTTAGAAGCCCTACTACTCTGATTTCCTGAAAGGCGGAGAGAAAAGGTTTCAGTTTTCACTGGAGGCCCGGCCTGCCTGCCTGCCTGTGTGGTGCAGGTGTCCCTAAGATTCTGTTTCATCCTCTCTTTGCATACTCACCATCTGCTGAGAGACTTTTATGGAAGATCCGATGATTGGAAAGCAATCTTTCTTCCTCTCAACTATACATTTCAGACTCATGTTTCTGTTCTTTTCTTTGTTTTGTGCAGTAGGTCTACATGGGAGGAAAACAACCTTGAAAATGAACTGTCAAGTGACACAAAACGTACATTTATTTTAAGGTGGATTTATAAACGTATTGCAATATCCTAATGAGCAACCAAAATGTAGACAACAACCAAACTCTGACTTGGTTTGAGTCACGGGTCAAGATATCACTTGTAGCTATGAACACTGACATTCCTTTGGTGGTAGGAAGCCTAGTGGTTAGAGCGTTGGGCTAGTAACCGAAAGGTTGCAAGATCGAATCCCTGAGCTGACAAGGTAAAAATCTGTCGTTCTGCCACTGAACAAGGCAGTTAACCCACTGTTCCTAGGCCGTCATTGAAAATAAGAATTTGTTCTTAACTGACTTGCCTAGTTAAATGAAGGTATAAAAAAAAGCTGAACTCTTAAAACTGTTCTTATAGGTGAGGAATTCAATGTATCCAGTCAGATATCTGTTGAATGTCTAACAAAGAACCCCCAGAGGAGTAGCTTCCAAACAAACTTCTTCCATTGTGTAATGTTCTACATCCCAAATAGCACCCTATTTCATACATAGTGCACTACTTTTGACCAAAGCCCAATGGGCACTGCAGTGCACTATATAAGGAATACGGTGTCATTTAGGACAGAACCATGAATGTTTTGTTCCCTTCAGAATACAAAGCTGCCACAGATATCACATTAATGAACACTGACATTCCTCTGTCCAGTATTATTAAATAAACAGACTGCAAAGCAAAGTAATGCATACAAAGATACTTTACACACACAACACACACATGCGTATGCTCGCCTATATATTATGCACACACACACACACACACACACACACACACACACACACACACGCTGACTTGCACATGAGGTAGTGACTGCAGGTGTTGCCCTGATTTACTGAATTATAATGCATTCTGAAGGGCAGGCTGGTAACAAGGCCCCAGGAGTCAACTGGCTGCATGGATTACCTTCAGCAGCGAAAGAACCATTCAGTTCTGAGACATAACCTTGTGTGCATCCCAAATGGCACCCTATTCCAAATACTGTATAGTGCATCACTGCTAGAGAACGATGTGGAAACATATCAACAACATCACTGAAAAATATGCTTCGTGACATATTACTTGTAGTACTTATATAAACGTGTGTCTTTATAAGCGTTCACAAAAACATGGCAAACACGCTTCACTCTCAGGACAGTGATAATCATCAAACCCTGGTGGATCGTTTGGCTGTTGCACTTTTCCCTGTTTACTGCACTATAATGTTCACTAGCCATGAAGGTTTGCTCTCTCCTTCCTTCCCTCTCCGTTATACTTTAATGTAGTCTAGTATCGCATGCTCTTATATTCTCACACTGAGGCCATGTTCTCAATCTTGGTTTAGCACCAAGTGGCTCATCATTGGCTTGTCTAGGACCTTATGTGTTCAGTTAAATCTATGAAAGGCCTATTCATTCCAATAGGATAACCACAGTGCCAATTCATTTTTTTTGTTGCCAATAACAGGGAATTTTTTTTCTTTAGAGGAAAAGCCCTTTCCTTGCACCACACAGCCACACTCAAACAACCTCACTGTGCAAAAAAATGCAGGTAATGTGCTCATAAAATACCATAGGCTGTTTACATTGGATGTGCACAGGTATTGTGCGCTATAAATTAGCCAGGGCTGTTTTTAATTTAACAGGCTGCAACTGTTCTCGTCTGCAGTTCATTCCACGGGTCTAGTGTAGCATTGACATTTATTGGAGAGGAGGAAAAACACACATTGAGTTTTCTCCATACCCTTGAAACAACCTTGGACTGTCTGACTACAGTAGGTCCAGCTAATTACTGTTGCCATGTCTTAGGCTACAAACTGTCATTTGTATTGCTGACTGCGCCAACTGACAACATGCCTCCAGTGCAACGCTGTTTAGTAATGCCCTGACTTGCTTTATTTAGTAACATTACAGTTTGTTTTGGTGCAAGAGACAATGCTTCGCTTATTATACGTAGTGGCAGGCAATGTACCTTTGGTTTCCTGACCTTTTTCTTGACAATAGTAAGTGCTAGCTATAGGATCTATTGAGGATTTTCTCTCCAATTACCAGATATGAGCTTGATAACTGTTCAAGCTATCAACCCAACGCTCTGAGATTTTTTACCCCATGTTGTTTCCTCAAGTTGTGTAAGAAATATGGCTTTCCATTTCTCCTTGAGCCTGCGGGAAGGATAAGGACCGTTTTTATAGTGAGAGAGGTGAATAGGATACAGACTTGAGCCAGGCGGGTTCAAGAAGAAGGTGAAAAAAGCTCCACCATTTTGAATAAGTTATTCACACATGGGAACATCCCATCCTCTTCACTGAAGCATTGCATCAATGTATACTATTATGATATAGAGCAGACCTGTGAATTATCCTATACATTTCACCTCCCCTTTCCATTTGATTGAGATTGGTGCAAAGTTCAGCTATTCCCCTGTGCTCTGTGGTTGCCCTTGATAGAATGAATGAGTCCAGATGTAAATTCATGGAGACAGACAGGCCGATTCCCTGGAGACCAATAAACACTGAACCACGAGCACCATTGATCTGCAACATCAGACAGGATCTCCGAGCATGAGAACGTAGCTAGCTCGCTCAATCAATACCATCAACCAGCAAATAATGCTTTAAATGCTGTAATTGAATGCAGAAAAGTTTTAGAAGTTTCAAAAGTTTTAGAACACCTACTCCTTCAAGGGTTTTTCTTTATTTTAATATTTTCTACATTGTAGAATAGTAGTGAAGACATCAACACTATGAAATAACACACATGGAATCATGTAGTAACCAAAAAAGAGTTAAACAAATCAAAATATATTTTATATTCTCTCAGCCAGTTTCACCTGAAATGCTTTTCCAACCGTCTTGAAGGAGTTCCCACAAATGCTGAGCACTTGTTGGCTGCTTTTCCTTCACTCTGCGGTCCGACTCATCCCAAACAATCTTAATTTGGTTGAGGCCAGGTAATCTGATGCAGCACTCCATCACTCTCCTTCTTGGTAAAACAGCCCTTACACAGCCTGTCATTGTCCTGTTGAAAAACAAATGATAGTCTCATTAAGCCCAAACAAGATGGGAAGGCGTATTGCTGTAGAATGCTGTGGTAGCCATGCTGGTTAAGTGTGCCTTAAATCCTAAATAAATCACAGACAGATTCACCAGCAAAGCACCCCCACACCGTAACACCTCCTCTTCCATATTTTACGGTGGGGAAATCATCCGTTCACCTACACCGCACCTCACAAAAACATGGCGGTTGCAACCATAAATCTCCAATTTGGACTCCAAATTTCCACCGGTCTAATGGCCATTGCTTGTGTTTCTTGACCCAAGCAAGTCTCTTCTTCTTATTGGTGTCCTTTAGTAGTGGTTTCTTTGCAGCAATTCGATCATGAAGGCCTGATTCACAAGGTCTCCTCTGAACAGTTGATGTTGAGATGTATCTGTTACTTGAACTCTGTGAAGCTTATCCTATGCAGAAGAGGTAACTCTGGGTCTGGATTGACTGACCTTCATGTCTTAAAGTAAGACCCAGTAATTCTGGGTCTTCCATTCCTGTGGCGGTCCTCATGAGAGCCAGTTTCATTATAGAGCTGGAAGATTTTTGCGACTGCACTTGAAGAAACATTCAAAGTTCTTGAAATGTTCCGTATTGACTGACCTTCATGTCAGTAATGATGGACTGTCATTTCTCTCTGCTTATTTGAGCTGTTCTTGCCATAATATGAACTTGGTCTTTTACCAAATAGGGCTATCTTCTGTTTACCCCCCTACCTTGTCACAACACAACTGATTGGCTCAAGCGCATTAAGAAATAAATAAATTCCACAAATGAAGTTTTAAGAAGGCACACCTGTTAATTGAAATGCATTCCAGGTGACTGCCTCGTGAAGCTGGTTGAGAGAATGGCAAGAGTGTGCAAAGCTGTCATCAAGGCAAAGGGTGGCTATTTGAAGAATCTCAAATATAAAATGTTTGTAATTTATGTAATTTTTACCGCCTTTATATTCCCAATTTCGTGCTAACGATCTTGTCTCATCCCTGCAACTCCCCAACGGGCTCCGGACAGGCGAGGGTCGAGTCATGCGTCCTCCGAAACATGACCCGCCAAGCTGCGCTTCTTAACACCCGCTCGCTTAACCCGGAAACCAGCTGCACCAATGTGTCGGAGGTTCAACTGACCACAAAAGTCAGCCCAGCCCTCCACAAGGAGTCACTAGAGTGCGATGAGCCAAGTAATTTTTTCACTACTTTATATTATCGGTGTCCATTTATCAATACATTTAAAATGATTTGACAAAAATAAAAACAATTCAATGTAGGTGCATATGAGTGAATGCATGCATAAATCAATAGAGAATTGAATCAAGCATTTCATAATGAAAAAAATAATCATTTCATGAACAAAATGGATATTTACAGGTCCATGGTGTTTGCCTACTACACGTGTGCTGCTTTGTCTATCCATTCAAATGCTATATAGTGTTGGTGAGTATTGTTATCAGAGGTTGTTTTAATAACCCCCCAAAATATTGCTAGGAATGTCAGTCTTTAGGTCTGCTCTCTTCTTTTCAGTGTCGTGTGAATGTGGAAATGTAAGGGGTGTTCCGAATTGGTGTCAAGTAGGTCCTAACTTTTGCATCATTACAAGTTAAAGCACCCACATTATGGCCGTACTGTCCGTTACCCATGTACATACATTGACTATCCATGTGCATTTAGGACCTGGAATGCCTTAATTGTTCACCAAAGTAACACAACAGAGATTACTAAAAACCTGATTTAGAAATGTTCCTTCACTGTATGTGGAGGATGGAAAACCAGTTTGAAATAAAACTGGCAAACGCTCGCCTGAGAAGACTGGGATGTCCAGGGGTGACGATAAACTCAGAGAAACACAAACCTGCAGGGAAGTCAAGAGCAGCCTATGGTGTTAAAAAGCCAAAGAGAGCAGAAGTGAACTTTAACCCCACATATCCCGCAGGAGAAACAGAAGAGAGCCTCGAAGAAATGCGGAAAGCTCTACTGTACGATGTGAAGAAAAGGAACAACAGAGACACAGCGAAGTTCAAAATGAAGAAGACAGGACACATGAAATTGTCCATGACGCACCCATGGTAGAGGACTTCATGGCAAGATGGCCTGCGCTCTTTGAAGTCATTGAGATAAATTAGCCATGCTTGTCTTATTGCTGATGTATTGGGTATGTTATTTGGGATTTGTTGGTGAAGGTAGAAGATTGTTATCCCTCAGCTTGCCACATTAGTGAGCCTTATTCAGAGTTCTCACCATTTGTGCTGACTGCGTAGTTATTTCTCTCTATGGAGAACCCTCTAGATTGCTGCTTGTGTGATCATCTCCAGTCTATTTTCCTTTCTGCAGTTTTTAATATAATTTGTTGAAGTACTATTTTCAGATCAATGTTGCGTTTAAGCGAATCACCAAAACCCCACTCCAGTCCAAATGTCTTTCTCAACTTGATATACACTCAGATAACCTGCTGAAGTTGTTCTGAAGAAGAGGAAGACAGCTGGGCAGAAGACTCATATCAACCATGGCACCTATGGCTAATGTAAGAATTCCTTATGCTTCAAAGACACATTCACATGTGGGTTCTTCACCAAAAGTTGACTGGGCTTCAAAATAAGACATACATTTAAAAATCCTTCTCTTTTCTTAAAATAGCAACATAGATATCAGGTGAGAGTGCATCATAAATGGAGTGTCTTTGTATATGGGTGAAGACCCAGAAAACCTTGTTCAGGAATGTTAATAGATTGTTAATAGATTGAAGTGTTTCCATCTTCTGTCCTTTTATCTTTCTCTTCCTCTCCTTTTCCGTTCCACCATCATATTCTATCACTAGCTATTCTATTACTGTGTCATCTCCTCTGTCTTACGTCTTATTTCATTAGCGGTTAGATGCACTCTTTTTTCAAATTGGTTATGTCTCAAATGTAATCTGAATAGAATGGAAATCTTGGTTAGAACAAGATGTGAGCGTACTGGTAGCGAAGTCAGGTGCAGGAGAACAGAGATTTGTGAACAGGCGCACACTTTATTAGGCAAAAGTGCAAAATGCGCAAAACAGTCACAAGAATTATGTTTAACAATGAACATCTTCGTGAAAAATAACACGGAAAAAACAAGCCAGTCTGGCGCATCAACAATACACACGTAACACAAACAATCTTACACAAAGACATGATGGGGAATAGAGGAATAAATACATGTAGATTGATTGGGGAATGAAAACCAGGTGTGCAGGGAACAAGACAAAACAAATGGATACATGAAAAATGGAGCGGCGATGGCTAGAAAGCCGGTGACGTCGACCGCCGCCTGAACAAGGAGAGGAGCCGACTTCGGCGGAAGTTGTGACAGAACCACTTCATTTTAACCTTGTAATAGGCGGTGTTCAAATATTACCAGCAGTTCTTGATTTAGTTGACACTTAAAAGGACTTCAGTCTTGATTTATTTCTGTCTGTATCATGCTCTTATGATTCATGAGCTGTACTTTTTGCAATCTAGAGTTCCTAACTGTAAACACTTCATTGATGAATGATTCATTTCATTTGATTGACAAGTTTTGCCTTTGTGTCTTGTTCAGGGCATGGATGAAGAGTCCACCAAGGCAGTCATTGAGGACACTACTGTGGGGATCTACATTATCAAAGACCATGCCGCGAGTGAGGAACCAGAGGACACTGGGATTGTGCTTGAATGCATCAAGGTGCTGCAGGATCTGGGCAACGTAGCATTTGCTGTTGCAATGCTGTTTTGCCTCATGTACTGTATGTCATGAACCTCAGTTACCCTACTGAGCTCCGCTACACCTTAAGTCTTTCAGAAGGTTTTTATGGAACTGAATGGGGAAAACTTTTTAACACAGCTGTTACATTTAAAAACAGGCTGTTTCAGTGAGCTGTTTTGTGTGTTTCACACTGTATATTGAACTTGTTAGATTGTTCACAAAAACTCAAAACAGAATGTCCAAAGATGGAGCTCTCGTGATTTTGTTAGATATTTTTTACTATGTTTTTACAATGCATTTACTTCAACAAATTATATTTGCTTGACACAAAGAAAAATTGTGTTTATCTAACATGTTTCATTCACGTGGAACCGATGTACACATTTGAATTAAGTCAATTCAAAGCACCATTTTTTTCAGTGTGCTTTGGCTAGGGCCCCGGTTAATTATCTAGGTCTCTGATGAACATGCTCCTTCATTTTCCTGCCTGGATGTCCAAGGGGAGTTTTTTCTGTGTTGACATCATGATACACGCTGGAAACACATTAGCTCCCTCTGAAAACATTGAAAGCAGTACACCATCATGTCTTCTCCAGCGTTGTCCTCTAATGATTATGACAGAAACGTGTCCCCTTCAAAAAATATATCCATGTACGGCTTTGCCGATTTTTTTATGATAGTACTTTCTCATTTGAAAATAGCTTGCTTAAGAAATAAATGGTCTAGAAGCAGGCCCACACTTACCCATAATCCTCAATTTCATGTTGTGTGCCCAGTGGTGTAACGCATCATTTTTTTAGTTTAGATATTTTTTTTTGCAATGGGACAGAGAGAACAATGTTTCTGTTTTAGAGCTCAGGGATTCTTGAAAGATGGGACAATCTCAACTTTTTTCCCACAAATTGTCACATCTACTCCCCCTCTCTCCGGTGTTCGATGTCATCGGTTTACTAATCACTGACTTTGACAACCATCATTACGAATACCTGGCACCTGCGCCTCGTCATTAGACACACCTGGACTCCATCACTTCACTGGGTACGGCTATGGAAGAGGTTCTTCCCAGTCTTCAATGTCTCAAACATACCTGAGAGGCGTTGCCTTCAACTAGCGGAGGATACTCTGCCACCAGTTGACCCAGCGAGCTAGCACACCAGTCCATTCAGCAGTCTGCCCAGGTCAGCGATGCCCGTTTGTCACTCCTGGAAAAATATGATGGAACCACATCTAAATGCCGTGGCTTCCTACTCCAGTGCTCTTTCTATTTTGAGAATGAGAGGTCCAAGGTCGCCACAGTTATTTCTCTGCTGACTGGGCGGGCTTGGGGTGGGCTACGGCCGTCTGGTAGAGAAGATAGGAGGAGCTGGCTTCGCATGAGTGGTTCTTGGTTCTGTTCAGAGCTATCTTCGATAATCCACCGGAGGGCAGAGATGACCAGACCACTGCTAAGTATGTGCTCACCTTCCGGGCAGCAGCAGCAGCATCCAGCGGATGGAATGAGCCAGCGCTCCTTATGCTATTCAGAAGAGGTCTGCGCGAGGAGATCCAGACGGAACTGGCATGTCGAGATGACAATTGGACGCACTCATCGTGATGGCCATCTGTCTGGATAACCTACTTTGGAAGCGTCAGTACCCTCATCGCTTCTCTCCCTCCCTCAGTGAACACTCTGTATCAGAGCCTGAACCCACAGAGGTAGGTGTCACCTCCCTCCCTGCGGAGGCAGGTGACACCATCTCATGGTCGAGGATGAAAATCACGATCTAGGCAGCCGAATGCCAGAGGACCTGCTTTCCCGTCCCCTGTGATTCCATGTCGGTTGAGAGTCCTGTGGTTGCCCTTCAGCCCAACATCCCGGAGGTATAACAGGACCTGCTGGAGTTTTTTTCCAAAACCCGCACCACCTGTCTCCCTCCTCATTGCTCCTGGGACTATCCCATAGACCTGCTTGCAGGATCTGCGCCCCCGCGCAGGCGCATCTACCCTCTGTCGGTGGCTGAAACCCAGGCCATGGAGGAGTACATCCATGAGGCACTCCAACATGGTTTCATCCGCACGTCCACATCTCCTGCGTCTGCAGGCTTCTTCTTCGTGGCGAAGAAGGATGGAGGATTACACCCGTGTATTGATTTCCGAGGACTAAATGAGATCACCACCAAGTATTGTTGCCCTCTCCCGTTGGTGCCGGCAGCCATCGAACAGCTCTGCGGGGCCCGGAGGGGGATGAATGGAAGACAGCTTTCAGCATGATGTCTGGTCACTATGAGTACTTGGTGATTCATTTTGGGAGACCTGGCCAAGAAGGCAGAAACAATCAATACATTACATAATTAAAACATACAACAATACAACAGCATGATCCAACCTAAAAAAAAACATTTACACTCCTCTGTAACAGAGTCTCCCATCAATATTTTAAATTCCTTCAGTGGCACTAACATATCTAGATGAAGCATGGACTGTAGACTATTCCATGTGTCTGGTGCACAAGAAGAGAAGGCAGTCTTGCCTAATACTGTGAATGTCCTGGGGACTTTAAGTAGCAACCACCTAGCAGACCGGGTATGGTAACTGCTGGTGGTGAAGGAGACCAGACTACAGAGGTAAAGAGGGAGTTTACCCAAATGGGCTTAGTAAATGAACACATACAGATGTATCTTTCTGCGCATATAAAGTCAGGCCCAACCTACAATTTGGTACAATGTGGAATGGTGGGTGAGTGACTAGGTATTTGTAATAATGTGCAAGGATGCATAACAGTCCAGTCTCTGTAAAACAGAGGAGGTTGCATGCATATACAACAAGTCACAATAATCAATTACAGAGAGAAAAGTGATCTGAACAAGCTTCTTTCTAGCCATAAGCGGGGAGCAAGACTCATTACGAAAATAAAAACCCAATTTCAATGTAAGCTTTGTCACAAGATAAACCACATTAACTTTTTGTAGGATAACACTTTTTCAATAGATTAGCTACCAGATGTGACAATGCTAACGCTCTCTGGCAGAGTTCTAACTCTGGTAAAGATCATGAATTTAGTTTTTTTGTACATTCAAGACCAGTTTGAGACCATAAAGGAAGGCCTGCAGTGACTGGAAAGCAGTCTGGAGCTCTTCAACAGCCTGAACCAGAGAAGGAACACATGAATATATGACTGTATCATCTGGATATACAGTGCCTTGCGAAAGTATTCGGCCCCCTTGAACTTTGCGACCTTTTGCCACATTTCAGGCTTCAAACATAAAGATATAAAACTGTATTTTTTTGTGAAGAATCAACAACAAGTGGGACACAATCATGAAGTGGAACGACATTTATTGGATATTTCTAACTTTTTTAACAAATCAAAAACTGAAAAATTGAGCGTGCAAAATTATTCAGCCCCCTTAAGTTAATACTTTGTAGCGCCACCTTTTGCTGCGATTACAGCTGTAAGTCGCTTGGGGTATGTCTCTATCAGTTTTGCACATCGAGAGACTGACATTTTTTCCCATTCCTCCTTGCAAAACAGCTCGAGCTCAGTGAGGTTGGATGGAGAGCATTTGTGAACAGCAGTTTTCAGTTCTTTCCACAGATTCTCGATTGGATTCAGGTCTGGACTTTGACTTGGCCATTCTAACACCTGGATATGTTTATTTTTTAACCATTCCATTGTAGATTGTGCTTTATGTTTTGGATCATTGTCTTGTTGGAAGACAAATCTCCGTCCCAGTCTCAGGTCTTTTGCAGACTCCATCAGGTTTTCTTCCAGAATGGTCCTGTATTTGGCTCCATCCATCTTCCCATCAATTTTAACCATCTTCCCTGTCTCTGCTGAAGAAAAGCAGGCCCAAACCATGATGCTGCCACCACCATGTTTGACAGTGGGGATGGTGTGTTCAGCTGTGTTGATTTTACGCCAAACATAACGTTTTGCATTGTTGCCAATTTTGGTTTCATCTGACCAGAGCACCTTCTTCCACATGTTTGGTGTGTCTCCCAGGTGGCTTGTGTCAAACTTTAAACAACACTTTTTATGGATATCTTTAAGAAATGGCTTTCTTCTTGCCACTCTTCCATAAAGGCCAGATTTGTGCAATATACGACTGATTGTTGTCCTATGGACAGAGTCTCCCATCTCAGCTGTAGATCTCTGCAGTTCATCCAGAGTGATCATGGGCCTCTTGGCTGCATCTCTGATCAGTCTTCTCCTTGTATGAGCTGAAAGTTTAGAGGGACGGCCAGGTCTTGGTAGATTTTCAGTGGTCTGATACTCCTTCCATTTCAATATTATCGCTTGCACAGTGCTCCTTGGGATGTTTAAAGCTTGGGAAATCTTTTTGTATCCAAATCCGGCTTTAAACTTCTTCACAACAGTATCTCAGACCTGCCTAGTGTGTTCCTTGTTCTTCATGATGCTCTCTGCGCTTTTAACGGACCTCTGAGACTATCACAGTGCAGGTGCATTTATACGGAGACTTGATTACACACAGGTGGATTGTATTTATCATCATTAGTCATTTAGGTCAACATTGAATCATTCAGAGATCCTCACTGAACTTCTGGAGAGAGTTTGCTGCACTGAAAGTAAAGGGGCTGAATAATTTTGCACGCCCAATTTTTCAGTTTTTGATTTGTTAAAAAACTTTTAAATATCCAATAAATGTCGTTCCACTTCATGATTGTGTCCCACTTGTTGTTGATTCTTCACAAAAAAATACAGTTTTATATCTTTATGTTTGAAGCCTGAAATGTGCCAAAAGGTCGCAAAGTTCAAGGGGGCCGAATACTTTCGCAAGGCACTGTAGATGTAACTTTGCTGGTTGCATCCCATTTCCCAAATCATTAACAAAAATTGAGAACAACACAGGAGCTAAAATGGAACCCTGGGGCACACCTCTATTAATCTAAAGAAAGCTAGATTTGTGATTGTCAGTATATGCACATTGGGTTCTGTTTAACAACATACAACCTCAATTCATGGTCAACTGAATCAAAGGCCTTTGATAAATCCACAAACAGAGCAGCACAATGTTGCTTTTTATCAAGTGCATTGATGATGTCATTTACCACTAGCTGCAGTTCTGGTGCTGTGTCCTGATCTAAAGCCAGACTGAACCCCGCTCAACATGTTATTTTCAATTAAGACGTTTTTTAACTGAGTTCACTAGGGATTCATAGACTTTGCCCAGGATAGGGAGTTTAGAGATGGGGCAATAGTTATTAGCATCTGAGGGATCTCCACACTTTAGCAGCGGGAGGACATAAGCTTATTTCCAAATGCTGGGTATGGAATTGGTCAAGAGACTCAAGTTGAAAATGTGAGCCACAGGTTCAGAAATAATACCAACTGCTAGCTTTATGATGTACTGTAAGGGTCCAGGTTTTCTGGATTTGCAGTCTTTCTAGTGTCTATAGCCTTTAGTGGTTTATAGACCTTAGTATAAGAAACAGGCTCAAAGTTCAAATGGTTCACGAGGGCATATTTTATAGTCGACTGTAACAGAGTTTACATTAGAGGCCTGGGCCCCACCAACTGAACCAGCAGATATAAAGTGCTTGTTAAAAACCCCTACAATATCAGCTTTATCCTTCACTTCATTATAATCCATCATTAAATGGTCAGGAAGGCCAGAGGATACATTAGAACCTAACACTGATTTGATTAGCTTCCAAGCTTCCTACTTGGTAGGGTTGTTTAGGTTCTCTGTGACTGCATTTAGATAGTAATCTGATGTGGACTTCCCGATCAATCCTGTGCATCTGTTTCTTAGCGCTCTGATGGAGGCCCAGTCAACAGGAGCATTTGAATGTCTAGCTTGAGCCCAAGATATATTTCTCTTTCTAATTAATTCTGCCAAGTTATCTGAAAACCAGGGATTGTCCCTTCTACTGATTCTAAATTTCTTCACAGGGGCATGCTTATCACAAATCGAGACAAATTTCATATAAAAATAGTCCCAGGCAGTGTCAACATGGAGAATCAGACTTACTCTGTCAATATTAAGTACAGTTCATGTAAGAACGCTTGCTCATCAAACTGTCTAAAATGTATTTGGCTTTGGTATTTTTTGTATTTGTGTATTTATTTCTACTATTAGGGAGAGGGTCCTGTCCTGAATGCATCCATAATTCCTTCCTCTCGAGTCGTAGCCCCTGTGGTCAGGGACGTAGATGTGGACATTCTCCAGGCTCTGGAGAGGGAACCCGCACCCACTACTTGTCCTCCTGAGCGCATTTACGTTCCCACGGGCATAAGGGATCGGCTGCTGACCTGGGCGCACACAGCTGTCATCGCTGGACATCCAGGTATTACAAGTACTACTCAATCTATCTCAGAGAAGTATTGGTGGCCCACCTTGAGTTGCAAAGAAAAAGCCACATCTCAGACTGGCCAATAAAAAGAAAAGAAGGGCAAAAGAACAGACACTGGACAGAGGAACTCTGCCTAGAAGGCCAGCATCCCGGAGTTGCCTCTTCACAGTTGACATTGAGACTGGTGTTTTGAGGGTACTATTTAATGAAGCTGCCAGTTGAGGACTTGTGAGGCATCTGTTTCTCAAACTAGACACTCTAATGTACTTGTCCTCTTGCTCAGTTGTGCACCGGGGCCTCCCACTCCTCTTTCTATTCTGGTTAGAGCCCGTTTGTGCTGTTCTGTGAAGGGAGTAGTACCCAGGGTTGTACGAGATCTTCGGTTTATTGGCAATTTCGCACATGGAATAGCCTTCATTTCTCAAAACAATAATAGACTGACAAGTTTCAGAAGAAAGGTCTTTGTTTCTGGCCATTTTAAGCCTGTAATCGAATACACAAATGCTGATGCTCCAGATACTCAACTAGTCTAAAGAAGGCCAGTTTTATTGCTTCTTTAATTAGCACAACAGTTTTCAGCTGTGCTAACATAATTGCAAAAGGGTTTTCTAATGATCAATTAGCTTTTTAAAATTATAAACTTGGATTAGCTAACACAACGTGCCATTGGAACACAGGAGTGATGGTTGCTGGTAATGGGCCTCTGTACACCTATGTAGATATTCCACAAAAAAATCTGCCGTTTCCGACTACAATAGTCATTTACAACATTAACAATGTCTACACCGTTCTGATCAATTTTAAGTTATTTTAATGGACAAAAATTTTCCTTTTCTTTCAAAAACAAGGACATGTCTAAGTGACCCCAAACTTTTGAACGGTAGTGTATATCTTAAGGGGGTTAGTCATCAGTGACGGAGTTGACAAGTCATTGGCGGAGTTGACAACAGATAATCAAAACAGACATATTTTTACCTTTAAAAATACAAGTTTGATACAAACATATGTAAAATTCTTAATTTGGAAATCCCCAATAAAAACACTCTCAGATCTTTTAGCACTCCGAGTTTCACGTTAGACAAAAATGTCACGCCCTGACCTTAGAGAGCCGTTTTATTTCTCTATTTGGTTAAGTCCGGGTGTGATTTGGGGTGGGCATTCTATGTTGTATATTTCTTTGTATTGGCCGAGTATGGTTCCCAATCAGAGGCAGCTGTCTATCGTTGTCTCTGATTCGGAATCATACTTAGACAGCCTTTTTCCCACCTGTGTTTGTGGGTAGTTATTTTTTGTTTAGTCTCTGTTACCTGACAGAACTGTTCGCTTTCGTTTTGTTACTTTGTTCGAGTGTTTTTCGATAATAAAAAAATCATGAACACTTTTCACGCTGCGCTTTGGTCCACTCCTTCCGACGACAGGCATTACAAAAAAAGAGTTTGTGTTTTACGGAATTGACAAACATTTGGTATACATTCAAGTGGTATATGCAGTAGCAATTTTGTTTTTCCTCAGTTGCTTTATGACTATAAAACCAAATTAAGTGTAACATATTTGAACCAAATATTCTATCGTAATCTATCATGCAGATGGAGTTGACGGTTTATGGTTGTGACCATGGAGATTCTAATATTGTTTGTTTAAATCTATCAACATTTGAGAACTTTACAGACCATCGGTTGTCTTATGACACTACATGTAATGAGGACATAAATAAAGAGTCCTTAAGGTATAGCTGACCCTGCTCATTCCTCAACTGTTCTGCCTGCGGCTATGGAACTCTGACCTGTTCACCGGACGTGCTATCTTTTCCCGGACCTGCTGTTTTTTGACTCTCTCTCTACTGCACCTGCTGTCTCGACCTCTGAATGACCCTGCTGGTCATCTATGAATGTTTGAACATCTTGAAGAACAATCTTGCCTTAATAATGGTCATGTACTTTCTCCACCCGGAGGACTGGCCACCCCTCAAAGCCTGGTTTCTTCCTAGGTTCCTGCCTTTCTAGGGAGTTTTTCCTAACCATCGTACTTCTACATCAGCATTGCTTGCTGTTTGGGGTTTTAAGCTGGGTTTCTGCATAGCACATTGAGACATCTGCTAATGTGTTATTTTATAAATATATTTGATTGATTATTAATTTAGACAAACCTAATTGAGTTGACCAACTCTCTGGACACATCTTTTAGGAATAACGGGGGGGGGCTATGCCAGTGTTTGTGCCCTAAAACCATCTGAAGAAAATTCCAATAGAGATTTATCCATTGGCTTAACTTCTGTTCTTCTTATTTAGTTAACATAAACTGACCCATAACAGTTTGAGGTGACATTCTACAAGGACACAAATAAGTTAGTATAGCACACATTTCTCACCTCTGGTGAAATGCACATCACATTCAAATATCTTTATTTCACCCACACATCAATGGATGTCACCCAAACCTGATAGACATAGAAAGTACGGACATGAAACACTACAAACTCCCAACAAACTTACCCCCACTCTCTGTACACAAACACAGACATAGAACCCATAGAAGCTGGAATGTGTAACCTAGCCACACAGTTATTGAAGAGTGAGAGGCGAGTCATTCATTTTCATGGAGCTATTATTATTTTTACTGGGATATTTCCCCCTTTGTGTTCCAGGCTTCCAGTGAGCCTCTGTCCCAGTGCTATGGTGTCATGAATATCCAGCTGTCAACCGATTGTTATGTTAAATCCTGGGTTGGTCAGAATAGGCTGACAAGGCTGGGGTCCCAGACCACCTCAGCCTGATTCATGACAGGGGAGCGAGGCAGTGAGAGCAGAGCAGCCAATGAGACTTGGTTGGCTGGGGCTGGAGGAGAGAGACTGGGCTGAGGCTGGGGGAAGGTCTAAGGGCTGGCTGCTGCCTGCAATTCAAACACTGAGCAAATTGGGCTCCCGAGTGGCGCAGTGGTCTAAGACACTGCATCTCAGTGCAAGAGGCGTCACTGCAGTACTTCGAATCCAGGCTTAATCACATCTGGCCGTGATTGTGAGTCCCATATAGCGGTGCACAATTGGCCCGGGGTAGGCTGTCATTGTAAATAAGAATTTGTTCTTAACTGACTTGCCTAGGTTAAAGGTTAAAACAATTAAATGGAACAGAGGAATCCATGCAGAAACTCAGAGAGAGAAGCTTTGACTATGTAGAGACTCAGTGAGCATAGCCTTGCTATTAAGAAAGGCCGCCGTAGGCAGACCTGGCTCTCAAGAGAAGACTGCCCACAAAATGAGGTGGAAACTGAGCTGCACTTCCTAACCTCCTGCCAAATGTATGACCATATTAGAGAGACATATTTCCATCAGATTACACATATCCACAAAGAATTTGAAAACAAACCTGATTTTGATAAATTCCCATATCTACTGGGTGAAATACCAGTGTGCCATCACAGCAGCAATATTTGTGACCTGTTGCCACAAGAAAAGGGCAACCAGTGAAGAACAAACACCACTGTAAATACAACCCATATTTATGTTTATTTATTTTCCCTTTTGTACTTTAACCATTTGAACATCGTTACAACACTGTATATAGACATAATATGACATTTATGTCGTATTCGACAGTAATGTTTAATGTATATTTTTGTATTGTTTATTTCACTTTGTTTATTATATATTCCACTTGCTTTGGCAATGTAAACATGTTTCCCATGCCAATAAAGCCCTGAAATTGAAATTTAATTGAAAGAGAGAGTGTGTGAAGAAGAGAAAGATACAGCAGGAAGAGAACCCCCCCCCCCCCCCCCCCCCCCAGATCTTAAAACCTGAGTTACCTCTATTTTACCTCTACGATGATGTTGACTTCTTTATAGCAGGAATTACACACCAAAAATTGTCCCCAGCTGAAAACCTCCCCTCCCACGGCCACTCTCTGTGGACCCAAGTTTATACATCATATTTCTGCCCCAAAGTAACCCATAATGGAGCACTGTATTCTGGCTTCAATGTACCATTATCTTATTAATCTACAATTCCTCATTAAATATAGCCGGGATACAGAGTACTCCATGTTTCAGGCAGCAGAAACCTAGTTACCACATTTCCTCCATTGCCCAGCTGATGAAAAAGTGTAAGTGAAAAACGGAAAGTAATTGAATCTCTGTGCCCTTGTTAAAACTGCAGCTGTTGATGGCGAGGAAGTGTGTGAATTCTTGTGTCATGGTGCAAGCCTGTCACATATGCCAGCTATCAGCACTCTACTGTATGTGTGGTCTGAAATAGCACCCTATACCCCTATATAGTGGACTACTTTTGACCAGGGCCCTATGCACAAGCAGTGCACTATAAAGCAAATAGGGTGTCATTTGGGATGCAGCCTTGGCCTGTAGAGTATGGCTGTATGTATGTATGAACTAACAGCTCAGCAGCAAACCTGCCGGGCCAAAAGACAAACAGACAGACAGAGAGGGGTTTGTGCATTACATCACCATTTTATTAGGAACAGTCATAGGTCTCTGGTGACACCAACATGCAGCATTTGTTAAAGGGGCAATCTACATCCATAGACTATAACATAAATGCAGTCAGTCCTTGCATCCATAGCTCGGTCTATGAAATTGAGAATAGTTACATTTCTCCAGGCCCATCCCTCAGCTGTTTACTAAAACAGTGACTTTGTAGCTTTGTTGTTGTCTGAATCCCAGATTGCCTCTTAAATACTAAGTCTGAAAGAAGAGAAAAACTCATACCTGGGTCTTCGACTCCAGCAGGGTCTTGAACTTTTATATTCAGATTTTATATTTATTTAATGAAAGACAGAGCCAAATCCATTTGTCGTAAACACACAGGGGGAATAGAAACATTAAATGTTCACAGCTCTTGCCAAGACTAACGTCCTTGGCTCAATCATCGACAGTGCCAGTTGGTCTGTTCTGTGGTTAAACTACCCAGGAGCCTAATCGGGACTCTGTCTGCATCCAAAATGGCACCCTATTCCCTACATAGTGCACTATATAGTGAATAAGGTGCCATTTGAGATGCAATCTCTGATATCATTCAGTCAAAGTGTATAGAGCCGTCAAAGTCAGCCTCCTCACAGCAGACGGACTGCTCCCAGGAGGAGCACCAGCAGTGCAGCAGATAAATCACTCCCTCAGCATCTACAGTATCAACAGCTACTACAGAGCTTAGACGTTACAGGTTGCGTACACACACACACACACAGAACACACACACACTACAAAGCTTCTATGTTAAAGATCAGTGTCTCCAGGAGGAGCCAGGGGGCACAGTAAGTGCATAGACTTCATAATTGTTATCATTACTATAACTATGTATGACTGTTGTGCATCCCAAATGGCACCCTATTCCCTACCGTATGTAGTGCACTACTTGTGACCAGAGCCCATCAAAGGTAGTGCACTGTGTAGGGAATAGGGTGCCATTTGAGTTGCAAGGTTTGTCTGCATCTGGCAGACACCTTGGACAAGCATTTCAGTGAATGAAAAAGCCTAGCACAATGTAGAGAGAGAGAGGATAGGAATTGCTATGACTGCCAAGGGCCAAATGTCAGTGAATAAGCTGAACAGGAAATACTCAATACAGGAAACGTCATGTCCCTGTTGTAGCCAATCAGCAGAAGAGTTGATTATTAATCCTGGCATATACAAATAATTAATTGGGTTGATCAAATATAATTCAGTTATGTCTCTAGAGTCTCATGTTGAGTACATCTCATACCATGTCTCATACCATCATATGAATCATAGGGTGCCAAACAAAAAAAGCCCCCAAAACAAGTGCAGTGCAGTGTATGGTTAACACACATAGAAGCACACCAACACCTTTCATTGAATGATTTCCTTTTCATTCTCTACTTAAACTTTGTGGAATTAGCAGCAGCATCAAGCTAAGGATCACCATGACAACTCTCCCCCCAAAATAATGGCTTTAGCAAAGAGCAGCGGAGAAACCAAAACATCCCTCACATACCTGCAGTGCATATTACATACACAAACAACTGGAGCCAGGTTCACCGGGAGAGTTTACCCATTCAGTCAGTAGGGGATCTGAACAAGACAAGGATAGATAGCTCTCTTTTATAATCACTCTGTGTTTGTGATTTTACAAACATTCACTGCTATGTTGATGTTGGACTGGACCTGCTCACCGTGGAGATCTCAGAGTCAGCATGGAGTCAGCATGGTCTCCCAGTAGCTGGAGTTGTGGCTTCCTCTCACAATCTGCTGTGTTACAGAATGTAGACTTGATCCCAAGGAACTTCCTGACCTCATCCTCTCAACCATCATCCATCATGGTTATCTTATAATGCCTCCAGAACCATCATCCACTGCTACTTCTCAACCTGTGCATTTAAACTGTCACAGTGCTGGAAACTCTGTATTCTGCCTCGTGACACAGCACATCCTCCTCCCTAGGAAGACTCACAATGCTTTAAGTGAGATTTACAGTCGCTGTTCGATGACATCTTTATGCTGTGCAGAGACTCGACTGATAGCCACAGCCGTGTGTGTTTCTTACATGGAGGATGTCAGGGGAAACAAGCAAAGTGATCCAGGGACAGCTGTATCTGGGACAGCTGTATCTGTAAGTGTGTGCGCACAGTGCTTGCGTGTGTGTGTGTGTGTGTGTGCGTGCATGCATACGTGCGTGCGTCCGTGTGAGTATGCAGCCAGGGACCTCTTCATCGTGTGTATGTGTGGCTTGTAGGAGAGTGGCGTGACCTTTGTGCCCGCAGTTTGTGTTTTCAGGGGGAGGGAAGGCAGAGAAAGGGAGGGGGGATTCGACCCCGGGTGGAAGGCCAGGAAGTCAGGGAGGTCCACTTGGCCATGAAATTAAAAAGCAAATGGAATTGGATCCAAGGTAAATAAACCCAGAGAAATGCCTTGACTCCATATGAACGGACAGTCCTAGCTGGTGATTATTGAATTGTGTTGATTGTTTCCTGGCTCTCTGACTTCAGGCTGAGACGAGCCCCCGTCTAGTGTCCTAGAAAAGTGCATAGAATTAGAGCTTGCACAGGAGATGTTTTGTCTAAACCTACATTAAAACTCCATAATACACACACTTTGACAAACATAAAAAAAATGTATACCTCTTCTTACTTTTGTGTCCACCAATGAATGTCTATGGCAGATGAGTTGAGCAAAGTAGCACTCTATCAGACACATACAGTATGTGGTGCTTTTTTGGACTACAGTGAAACACCCAAACTCCTGATCCTTAAAGCCTCTCCACTTCCAGCCAACCATGGCAGTGCAATCGCTGTTGCATCCAACCCAATCCCTACATCCCTACACAAACACCAGGAAGTCCCGTGCTCTCAGGAGATATCCTCCACCCTTCAACACAAGGAAAGACAAACAGATACCCTATTTAGAGCACTACTTTTGATCAGGTACACATAGGGCTCTGGTCCAAAGTAGTGCACTATAGGGAATAGGGTGCAATTAGGGACTGACTGAGGTTTTGGGTTGTCTTTTTAGTCTAATCTGGCAGCCTAGGTTTAGCTAAATGTAAAACACTAATATCATGAGTTCATTGACATCAGTACTACAGCCTACAATTCTGCCATTTTATGTATACTATACTGACTTTTTTGTAGAATATATTATATAGGCAACAAATTAGTCTATTCCCCCTCTAGGTGCTATAGGTGTGTCAAAAACAGCAAATCTCACCAAGACCCTCACAGAAGGTCAAATAAAAGCTGTCATTCCCTACCGCTCACCAATCTCAGCTACTGGTTGGTTCATTTTGGTGAATCAATTCTCAATGGCTTTTATCCTTTAAAGGTTGTTGTCTGTTGACTAGGTATGTTGGGTATGTTGACTGGGTACCCGTCTGACAGACAAATAGACGTGCCATGGCTGGGAGAGGTCAATTGAACAACAGCAGACCAGAAGATTTAGACAAGGTGTGCGTAGTTTTACTAGTGCACTATATAGTGAATAGTGCCATTTGGGATGTAACCAAGAACTGCACAAATGTACCAGCCAGTATTTCACTCCTGCTCATCTCTGTTTCTGACTCCCTCAAACAGCCAGCCAGTATTTCACTCCTGCTCATCTCTGTTTCTGACTCCCTCAAACAGCCAGCCAGTATTTCACTCCTGCTCATCTCTGTTTCTGACTCCCTCAAACAGCCAGCCAGTATTTCACTCCTGCTCATCTCTGTTTCTCCATCTCTCCCTCCCTGGGTCTCCAGTGAGTCTGCGAGCCAACTGGTATGGAAAAGGTTACGTTTGCCTGCTGCAGCCTGGCCTTAAATGGTAAGCGGGGCCAATGTAAGCAACAGGCCTTTCCTCAGAGAGCCTCGGAGCAAATTTGGTCCTCAGGAGGAGGTGGTTGACTTTCTTTTTTGCTCTGAGACCACACTATCCCTCCCGCCTGCTCTGTGGCGGGTTTCCATACCAACAGAGGCCATGGCCAATCAGGTCTCTATAGCTACAAAATACTGTAGCTATAGCATAGTGAGTGTCTGTGGATTGGAATATAGACTTCATATGCCTCCAGCTGTGTTTGAGGTTACGATGCCACTCAAGCCTATCTGCTTTTATTAAAGCAGCCTAAGAATGAATGGTGACATTCAACCACTTCAGAACAGCTACCACATTCATTTTAATTAAAAGTGACAAACCAATTATCAAAATAGCGGTAAATCAACACAAAATGGATGAGCAGTGCACACAGTACACTTACATAGTCCTATTTGCACTGTAACTAACCTTAGATATAATATGAGGACATTGATGAGTAAATGTGTGAAAATGAGTGACCACTTAAGCCTGTAATCTATGCACAGAGGGATATGAGACCAGTGATCTAACAGGAAATGTCAACAATACTGCAAAAGGCTCTTTGCTGAACAAAGATGGCTGTCTTATCTCCTCTGTCAAAGCTACATGATCGTACCTCAAAGCTACTCAAGAGGATGACGCAGAGAAGTTAAAAATGTACATCAGAGCTGTATTAAACCATGTATGACCCTTCAAGGCAAGGCGTTGATGTTTTAAAAAGGCCTATACCATATGTTGTGATGAACTTGACTAGATGATTTTTCAACATAATTGTCAAAGCATTGTAAAACAGTCATGGAATACGACAGTAACAACTCAACTGAAAAGCAAATCAATGACAGCCAGAGTCAATGGAAATCAGCCTGAATCCTTCCAGTCCACATCTTTTGCTCATTACTGCAGCGATCTGATACTGCCATTTGCACTCCGCTCGGACGCAGCCTCGTTGCACATGCCACAGGAATATTTATTCACAAATTCCCACTCCAAACATAAGTAGTCAGAGAGCTGCCCCCCTCTCACTGGTTGGTCAGACTTCAGGTTGGTTTTCCCTGCAGTCCAACAGATAGCTTCAAAGAGCAGGGTCACATCCCGAATGGCACCATATCCCCTACAAAGTGCACTACTGTTTTACAAGAACCCTATGGGCTATAGCACTAACTAGGGAATAAGGTGACATTTGAGACATTGCTCTGTTCTTAGAAGTCCCGCAACTCTGATTTCCTGAACAGCGGAGAGCCCATAGGCCTCTGGTCAATAGTAGTGCACTTTGTAGGGAATAGGGTGCCATTTGGGACACACAACAGGTATCCCTGCAGGCCTCAGGGGGTCCATACTGAGAGGCTGTGAGGGACGGAAAGAATGTATCAGCAGATACATACATTACTCCGATTCCAGCTTAATGTGTAGAGTGGCTGTAGCTGCACTCCACTCCAACAAGATGGGAAAAATGAAAGAAGAGTAAAACGAGTCTTAGGATTTTCACAGATCTCATTGCTTTTGGAAGATATGCGAGAAATTACCAGCCAGCTTCACATGAAAGAAAATTGCATGGGAAACATATCACCGTTGTATGAAAGATGTGGATCAGGGGGAGCTTAAAGCAGCAATCAGCAGTTGAAACAATAACAAAGTGTACTCCCCGCCCCTGTTACATTAAAAAGCTGAGGTATAGGGCTGGAGAAATGTAACCACTCTCAAATTCATAGACAGAGCTATGGATGCAAGGACTGACCATCCATGATATACAACTTATAGTTTTAACCATGTTTAGAGACTATATCATGTTTGTTTACATTTACTTTGTTTTCAAACATTGGAGTAAAACAGGCGTATATTTTGGGTTCTGATGGGTTACGACAGTTGAACTAAGCTCATGAGGCATTTATAAGTTATATTCTTCAATGTGTACATATAAGTCCAAAAATGTATGTAGCAACTGCAGATTGCTCCTTTAAGAGGAGTGGAAGGCAGGCGAGGCTGTCGCCACAATGAGGAGAGGAGTGGAAGGCAGGCGAGGCTGTCGCCACAATGAGGAGAGGAGTGGAAGGCAGGCGAGGCTGTCGCCACAATGAGGAGAGGAGTGGAAGGCAGGCGAGGCTGTCGCCACAATGAGGAGAGGAGTGGAAGGCAGGCGAGGCTGTCGCCACAATGAGGAGAGGAGTGGAAGGCTGGCGAGGCTGTCGCCACAATGAGGAGAGGAGTGGAAGGCAGGCGAGGCTATCGCCACAATGAGGAGAGGAGTGGAAGGCAGGCGAGGCTGTCGCCACAATGAGGAGAGGAGTGGAAGGCAGGCGAGGCTGTCGCCACAATGAGGAGAGGAGTGGAAGGCAGGCGAGGCTATCGCCACAATGAGGAGAGGAGTGGAAGGCAGGCGAGGCTGTCGCCATAATGAGGAGAGGAGTGGAAGGCAGGCGAGGCTGTCGCCACAATGAGGAGAGGAGTGGAAGGCAGGCGAGGCTATCGCCACAATGAGGAGAGGAGTGGAAGGCAGGCGAGGCTGTCGCCACAATGAGGAGAGGAGGGGAAGGCAGGCGAGGCTATCGCCACAATGAGGAGAGGAGTGGAAGGCAGGCGAGGCTGTCGCCACAATGAGGAGAGGAGTGGAAGGCAGGCGAGGCTGTCGCCACAATGAGGAGAGGAGTGGAAGGCAGGCGAGGCTATCGCCACAATGAGGAGAGGAGTGGAAGGCAGGCGAGGCTGTCGCCATAATGAGGAGAGGAGTGGAAGGCAGGCGAGGCTGTCGCCACAATGAGGAGAGGAGTGGAAGGCAGGCGAGGCTATCGCCACAATGAGGAGAGGAGTGGAAGGCAGGCGAGGCTGTCGCCATAATGAGGAGAGGAGTGGAAGGCAGGCGAGGCTGTCGCCATAATGAGGAGAGGAGTGGAAGGCAGGCGAGGCTATCGCCACAATGAGGAGAGGAGTGGAAGGCAGGCGAGGCTGTCGCCATAATGAGGAGAGGAGTGGAAGGCAGGCGAGGCTGTCGCCACAATGAGGAGAGGAGTGGAAGGCAGGCGAGGCTGTCGCCACAATGAGGAGAGGAGTGGAAGGCAGGCGAGGCTGTCGCCACAATGAGGAGAGGAGTGGAAGGCAGGCGAGGCTGTCGCCACAATGAGGAGAGGAGTGGAAGGCAGGCGAGGCTGTCGCCACAATGAGGAGAGGAGTGGAAGGCAGGCGAGGCTATCGCCACAATGAGGAGAGGAGTGGAAGGCAGGCGAGGCTGTCGCCACAATGAGGAGAGGAGTGGAAGGCAGGCGAGGCTGTCGCCACAATGAGGAGAGGAGTTGAAGGCAGGCGAGGCTGTCGCCATAATGAGGAGAGGAGTGGAAGGCAGGCGAGGCTGTCGCCATAATGAGGAGAGGAGTGGAAGGCAGGCGAGGCTGTCGCCACAATGAGGAGAGGAGTGGAAGGCAGGCGAGGCTGTCGCCATAATGAGGAGAGGAGTGGAAGGCAGGCGAGGCTGTCGCCATAATGAGGAGAGGAGTGGAAGGCAGGCGAGGCTGTCGCCACAATGAGGAGAGGAGTGGAAGGCAGGCGAGGCTGTCGCCATAATGAGGAGAGGAGTGGAAGGCAGGCGAGGCTGTCGCCATAATGAGGAGAGGAGTGGAAGGCAGGCGAGGCTGTCGCCATAATGAGGAGAGGAGTGGAAGGCAGGCGAGGCTGTCGCCACAATGAGGAGAGGAGTGGAAGGCAGGCGAGGCTGTCGCCATAATGAGGAGAGGAGTGGAAGGCAGGCGAGGCTGTCGCCACAATGAGGAGAGGAGTGGAAGGCAGGCGAGGCTGTCGCCACAATGAGGAGAGGAGTGGAAGGCAGGCGAGGCTGTCGCCACAATGAGGAGAGGAGTGGAAGGCAGGCGAGGCTGTCGCCACAATGAGGAGAGGAGTGGAAGGCAGGCGAGGCTGTCGCCACAATGAGGAGAGGAGTGGAAGGCAGGCGAGGCTGTCGCCACAATGAGGAGAGGAGTGGAAGGCAGGCGAGGCTGTCGCCACAATGAGGAGAGGAGTGGAAGGCAGGCGAGGCTATCGCCACAATGAGGAGAGGAGTGGAAGGCAGGCGAGGCTGTCGCCACAATGAGGAGAGGAGTGGAAGGCAGGCGAGGCTGTCGCCACAATGAGGAGAGGAGTGGAAGGCAGGCGAGGCTATCGCCACAATGAGGAGAGGAGTGGAAGGCAGGCGAGGCTGTCGCCATAATGAGGAGAGGAGTGGAAGGCAGGCGAGGCTGTCGCCACAATGAGGAGAGGAGTGGAAGGCAGGCGAGGCTATCGCCACAATGAGGAGAGGAGTGGAAGGCAGGCGAGGCTGTCGCCACAATGAGGAGAGGAGTGGAAGGCAGGCGAGGCTATCGCCACAATGAGGAGAGGAGTGGAAGGCAGGCGAGGCTGTCGCCACAATGAGGAGAGGAGTGGAAGGCAGGCGAGGCTGTCGCCACAATGAGGAGAGGAGTGGAAGGCAGGCGAGGCTATCGCCACAATGAGGAGAGGAGTGGAAGGCAGGCGAGGCTGTCGCCATAATGAGGAGAGGAGTGGAAGGCAGGCGAGGCTGTCGCCACAATGAGGAGAGGAGTGGAAGGCAGGCGAGGCTATCGCCACAATGAGGAGAGGAGTGGAAGGCAGGCGAGGCTGTCGCCATAATGAGGAGAGGAGTGGAAGGCAGGCGAGGCTGTCGCCATAATGAGGAGAGGAGTGGAAGGCAGGCGAGGCTATCGCCACAATGAGGAGAGGAGTGGAAGGCAGGCGAGGCTGTCGCCATAATGAGGAGAGGAGTGGAAGGCAGGCGAGGCTGTCGCCACAATGAGGAGAGGAGTGGAAGGCAGGCGAGGCTGTCGCCACAATGAGGAGAGGAGTGGAAGGCAGGCGAGGCTGTCGCCACAATGAGGAGAGGAGTGGAAGGCAGGCGAGGCTGTCGCCACAATGAGGAGAGGAGTGGAAGGCAGGCGAGGCTGTCGCCACAATGAGGAGAGGAGTGGAAGGCAGGCGAGGCTATCGCCACAATGAGGAGAGGAGTGGAAGGCAGGCGAGGCTGTCGCCACAATGAGGAGAGGAGTGGAAGGCAGGCGAGGCTGTCGCCACAATGAGGAGAGGAGTGGAAGGCAGGCGAGGCTGTCGCCATAATGAGGAGAGGAGTGGAAGGCAGGCGAGGCTGTCGCCATAATGAGGAGAGGAGTGGAAGGCAGGCGAGGCTGTCGCCACAATGAGGAGAGGAGTGGAAGGCAGGCGAGGCTGTCGCCATAATGAGGAGAGGAGTGGAAGGCAGGCGAGGCTGTCGCCATAATGAGGAGAGGAGTGGAAGGCAGGCGAGGCTGTCGCCACAATGAGGAGAGGAGTGGAAGGCAGGCGAGGCTGTCGCCATAATGAGGAGAGGAGTGGAAGGCAGGCGAGGCTGTCGCCATAATGAGGAGAGGAGTGGAAGGCAGGCGAGGCTGTCGCCATAATGAGGAGAGGAGTGGAAGGCAGGCGAGGCTGTCGCCACAATGAGGAGAGGAGTGGAAGGCAGGCGAGGCTGTCGCCATAATGAGGAGAGGAGTGGAAGGCAGGCGAGG
Source organism: Oncorhynchus mykiss (assembly GCF_013265735.2). NCBI lineage: Eukaryota > Metazoa > Chordata > Actinopteri > Salmoniformes > Salmonidae > Oncorhynchus > Oncorhynchus mykiss. The sequence continues at coordinate 24,496,778 of NC_048592.1, forward strand.
CTGTCGCCACAATGAGGAGAGGAGTGGAAGGCAGGCGAGGCTGTCGCCACAATGAGGAGAGGAGTGGAAGGCAGGCGAGGCTGTCGCCACAATGAGGAGAGGAGTGGAAGGCAGGCGAGGCTGTCGCCATAATGAGGAGAGGAGTGGAAGGCAGGCGAGGCTGTCGCCACAATGAGGAGAGGAGTGGAAGGCAGGCGAGGCTGTCGCCATAATGAGGAGAGGAGTGGAAGGCAGGCGAGGCTGTCGCCACAATGAGGAGAGGAGTGGAAGGCAGGCGAGGCTGTCGCCACAATGAGGAGAGGAGTGGAAGGCAGGCGAGGCTGTCGCCATAATGAGGAGAGGAGTGGAAGGCAGGCGAGGCTGTCGCCACAATGAGGAGAGGAGTGCTCTTGATCTGTTCGTTGTGTAACCTACTTTTGGTATTTAACCTACTTTTGGTATTTACTTCCAGCATTAGTATCACCATTCCAGCTAGACAAACAGGCTGGTGTTTTCTTCGGCCTCTCTGGGTTTTAACAAATGGCCTCAATACAGACACAAAATTAAACAGACAACGTTATCACTAATAATGATGATAAAATGAGACACAATCAACAACCTTTGCAATTAGTTGCCATTGTTTTTTAAACTAAGATACAGAACAGAAACATCTACTCTTACTAGGCTGATTGAAAAACTGTTCAGGGTGAAATTGGCGCCTGCTCTATAGTTTAGTCAACCACAGCAACACTAATATATTTGTCTATGCAAGACGAGTTAACATGTTCATTTTCAATGCTTTCAGTGCTTATAAGGCTTTTCATTATAACACAGCTGCGCAGAATGAATTTACCATCAGGCTTAATGGTCGTGACAGGCCATCCTGCAGTCTGCCGGGGTCCTTGAAGTAGGAAAAGTCTTTCCTGCTGCTCTGCTCTGCTTTGCGCACGCACTCACACACACACACACGCACGCACACTCACACGCACGCACTCACTCACACACACACACGCACGCACGCACACACACATGCGCACGCACACACACACACACACAAACACGCACACACACAGCTATTAATGAGAGTAGATTTCACAGCCCCCTAGGTCCTAGCACAGCCAGTCCATACTTAAGTCTGAAGGTAAAAAAAGTCCCACACTACTCTTCCTTTGAGCGCTGACATAAGTTTTTGACAGTGGCAGTAAATTTTGTTCCCAGACGTGCTGGGATGCAGAGGAACAGAGAGGAGCAGTGTGTGTGTGCAAAGCAGAGCAGCAGAAAAGCCTTTCTCTGTGTGTGTGTGTGTGCGCGTGTGTGTGAAGCAGAGCAGCAGAAAAGCCTTTCTCTGTGTGTGTGCGTGCGTGCGTGTCTCTGTGTGTGTGTGTGTGTGTGTGTGTGTGTGTCATGGAGTAGATCTCAGCATGACCGTTCACCAAGCCCTGGTTCAGGCACAAAGACCCAATAGACACATTTCATCAACTATTCAAATTCAAATTTCCACTCACTTAGACCCAACTGCGAATGTTTTCCTCGTTTAGTGAAAGGCAAAGCAAAGACAGGTTAGTTATGAGATCATGGATGAGCTAATCTGTGTGTGCATACTCTCACGTCCTGCTCAGAGGCACCCAAACATAAAGGTGACAGGAGACAGAGCGACGACACTGGTTGCAGGCTCACAAAGGCCTGAACAGGCAGCCTCTATTCACATGGCTTTATTTAAAACCACCATGTGGTTTCCACTAGTGGCCCTGGCCTGAGTTGGAACATGACAAACCATTCACACGGGACAACGCTCAGAGAACGCCAACGCCACTCACAATGTCAAGGCATATAGGCAATAAAACGCTTAATATAAAAAGCCTTAACAAAAGGCTTTAAGGGTCTATAATTTATGGCCTGCTCAAAAGGCATCTCTCATGTATTGTTACTCACATAGGGCCGATGCTTTAATCCACAAGTCTTTAGAGAACTTGTAATCTGTTCACAGTTACACTTTGTGTTCTTTACAATGATAGATAAAGGCAAGCAAGCGTATAGTGATAAAGATAAGCAAGCGTCTTCTGCACATCTATCACTCCAGTGTTAATTGCTAAATTGTAATTATTTCGCCACTATGGCCTATTTATTGCCTTACCTCCCTAATCTTACTACATTTGCACACACTGTATATAGACTTTTCTACTGTGTTATTGACTGTACGTTTGTTTATTCCATGTGTAACTCTGTGTTGTTTGTGTCGCACTGCTTTGCTCTATCTTGGCCAGGTCGCAGTTGTAAATTAGAACTTGTTCTCAACTGACCTACCAGGTTAAATAAAGGTGAACTTTTTTTACCGTCCTGTAGGTTTTAACTCCAACCCTGTTCCTGGAGAGCTACCGTCCTGTAGGTTTTAACTCCAACCCTGTTCCTGGAGAGCTACCGTCCTGTAGGTTTTAACTCCAACCCTGTTCCTGGAGAGCTACCCTCCTGTAGGTTTTAACTCAATCCTGTTCCTGGAGAGATACCCTCCTGTAGGTTTTAACTCAATTCTGTTCCTGGAGAGATACCCTCCTGTAGGTTTTAACTCAATCCTGTTCCTGGAGAGATACCCTCCTGTAGGTTTTAACTCAATCCTGTTCCTGGAGAGATACCATCCTGTAGGTTTTAACTCAATCCTGTTCCTGGAGAGATACCCTCCTGTAGGTTTTTGCTACAACCACAGTTGCAATGTACCCGATTCAGCTTTTCAACCAGCTAATTATTAGAATTGAGTGTGCTAGATTAGGGTTGAAGCGAAAACCTACAGGACGGTATCTCTCCAGGAACAGGATTGAGTTAAAACCTACAGGACGGTATCTCTCCAGGAACAGGGTTGGAGTTAAAACCTACAGGATGGTAACTCTCCAGGAACAGGGTTGGAGAGCCCTGATCTATCTGAAGTGATGTTATTTCCAATGTTGTTTCTCAGTTTAGTTTAGACAGTGATTAAAGAGTTGGCCAGCCAGCGCAGAAACAGAATGGCACCTAGACTGGTTACACAAATGTTTGTCTGTGTCAAAAAGTTAAAGTGTGGCATCTGCTCTTGTCTGCCTGCCTTCTCCAAACATTTTTAACACAACATTTCTCCAGTGTCTACTAACTTGCTGTTTTTGGCTCAACCTCTCCTTCCTGCTCCGAGCACCTTCAGTTCAGTCCAACATCTGCTACTGGAATTAGAGAGAGAGAGAAATAAGTAATGTCATGGAACATTTATCTGTCATCCTAAACCTGCATCATGGCTGCTTCTGAAATGGCACCCTATTCCCTATGAAGTGCACTACTTTTGACCAGGGCCCATAGAGCTCTGGTCAAATGTAGTGCACTATGTATGGAATACGTTGCCATTTGGGACACAAGCCATGACCTTAGATATTTAAAATATGTATGGTTGTGTGGATGTTAATTGTCCAATGGGAAGCAATACAATCCCATCCAATGTATTCAAGTAAAAATAAATAAACATACAACAATAGCATAATTTATTTTTTTAAAGCTCATAAATGCACTCACTTTAAATGGCAACACTTATCTACACCGGGTTGTAGAAAGAAAAATAAAGAAATAAACATATAGCCAAGTGTCAGCTTGGGTCAGAACACACCTTTATTTAAACCCTGTCAACGCTGTCCCCTCCGGCCCTCCCTCTGACCCTAGCCCCTCCTCAGTGTGTAATGGAACAATGGCCCGCTGTGTGTCTCTGTTATGAGGAGCGAGCCTGGGAGAATGCTGCACAGCCTCCACCACCGCTGCTAGCATCCAGGCCATGGAGCGAGGGGGCGAAGGGTTCTGAGTCCCAAATCGCACCCTCTTTTGACCAGCCCTATAGGAGAGCCCTATGGGACCAGGTCAAAAAAAAGTGCACTATATAGGGAATAGGTTGCCATTTAGGACGGAACCGGGGTGTGTGGGAACGCAGCCTCAGCTCGCCTGTCGACTTGTGAAAGGCCACTGCTTTGCCCAATTTGCAATTCAGATTCCGTTTGGGCTTTGGGAGGGAATCAATGGCCGCGAATCAGGGCTGCTGATGGCAAATGTCATTCCCATTTTGATTCTTGACCCCCTTTTGAACTCTGCCGTCCCCCTGAAAACTCCCCTGCTATTGTCTACCAAGGCGCTACCGGCTTTCTGTTTCACTTCTTCTTTTGGCAAATGTCCCACATTAACAAAGAAAATATATAATGAATCTCAAATGGCACACTATTCCCTATATAGTGCACTCCTTTTGACCAGAGCACTATGGGGCAATGTAGGGAATAGGGTGCCATTTGGAACACATCCCAACAGTTCAGGGGCCTTTTCAGTTCAGGAGCAGTAATTGTCATTCACATTCAGCAGGTTGAAATATGTCACGATAAGAAAGAGAAAAAAGAACCATAGGAAATTCCCAACCTGTTAAGAAAAGTGGGCTATGTTAACTATCGCGGTCATTATCATTACCACTCTAATTTGTCAGTAAGCCATTTAGCGAGCCCTGCTAAATAAATAGATAGGTAACCAAGCAGGAGCAGGGCTGATTTGGCTGGTAGAGAAAGAATGGGCCTTTCACACAACATTTCTCCTGAAACGCAAATAAAAGGTCAAAATGGACAGGAGCTAAATCCCACTCTTCCTCCTCTACACTACACAAGCATTTTCTCTGTCTGAGACACACACACAAATAATTCAACCCAGCTTTTAGTAATATAAACATGTGTGATATACAGTAAGCTACTTCCCAACAAACATCAATGAAAAGCTAAAAACAATGAAACTAGCTAACATAGTGCTTTCTGAAAAAGGCGCTGTTTCTAAGACCTACAGCTTTCTCACAACGTGCCAGTTATATTCAGAAATGTACTGCAGTCTAGTTTGTGCATAAGAGAAAGTATCAGTTAGATGAACCAAGCACCTCACTACCTCTCTGGAGCTCCTACTGTAGGTCCATAGAGACACAAACCAGTAAGCTGGTATAAGAGTGTAGGCACCAAGCCCTGAAAAGTAACAGTATAGTGAGCTGGGAAAGGAGTGTGGGATAGAGAGGGGCTTCACAGAAAGCGGCAGACATGAGTCCAGGCCACCCATGAGAACATGGTGAACACTGGTTATCACATTATCCATTCCCTTTTTCAGAATGAAGCAAAGCAAGCCTCTGAAACTCTGGACATCCTCAACACCACTGGCTGTAGCAGGCCACTCCAGAGTCTAGGGGCGCATCCCAAATAGCATCCTATTCCCTTTAAAGTGCACTTCTTTTGACCAAGGCCCATAGGCCATTTGGGATACAACCTATAGGGTGGTTCGTTCGTGGCCTAATGACATGTCTGTAGACATTTAGAAGGCGACAAGTGTCGCTGGTCAAAACTACATTTAATTTATATACAGGTGGAAAGTCTGTAGACCGTATCTGCGACTGTCGGTTTCTTTGTTGTACAGACATGAAAAAGTGAATGTCTCTGCGACTGTCGCAATGTCCTTTGTCGTGGTTACTGGCCTGCTACAGCAACAAGACCAAATCTATCTGTGACAAGACTGTGCAGGAGTTCTAAAATTCTCAGATAAAATGACCTACTTTTATTTCATCACACTCACAACCTTAAGCTATTTTAAATAATGATGTGGTTGTGGTGGATTTATTTTCCAGTAATAATGAATACAAAGTATCTAAAGGTTAAGACATCAGCTATACTCTGGTCATTATTTGAGCTGACTAGCTAGCTAGCTAAGAAAATAGCAATGAACCAAAACATTGCTTAGAAAATTGCTTTTAGTTGCCTGGCTTGCTAGGTTGACATTTATTAAATTCATCTTTAAACTGATGGGTTTATTGGCGTTAAAATAAAGCAAGTATGTTATTTGTAGCACAGAGCTGCTGATGTGTTTATACTTTTTCGTGACAACAACGACAAGTTTGATGTCGGATGACAATAGAATGTTCATGATGTCACTGCGACAACTGTCTACAGACATGTCGACAGACCTACTGTAAACGGCAGGGTGGCCTAGTGGTTAGAGCGTTGGACTAGTAACCGAAAGGTTGCAAGTTCATAATCCCTGAGCTGACAAGGTACAAATCTGTCGTTCTGCCCCTGAACAGGCAGTTAACCCACTGTTCCTAGGCCTTCATTGAAAATAAGAATTTGTTCTTAACTGACTTGCCTAGTTAAATAAAGGATTAAAAAAATATATAATTAAACCAGCCTTAAGTCTTTCCCGAGTGCTGGGTGTCCAACAAGTTACACCATTGCAAGGTGGGTGTGTAAAAAAATGTGTAGATAAAGTTATATTGTACATGATTAGATAACATTACTTATTTTTTTCCTGAGTTTCTTTGAATTCTAAACACAAACAAGGTATATTTGATTTTTCAGTGGTATAAAACTACTGGGCTGTACAGACACTGGGGGAAGATTTATTTGCTTAGCTAGGAGTTTATATATATGAAAGGCTATATCAACAGGTTCTGTCATTGTTATTTCAGCACAGTTTAATTTGAATGTCCTTTCTCACCATGGAAACCAAGCTTTCCCAAGGATCCATTACAGTACATGGCCTAAGCTACTTTATTTTAATTTCAAACAGTTTAGATTCATTCCTTCTAAATCCCCAGAATTAGGTCTCTTGGACAGAATCTAATCAATAAAACCATGGTCTGGGACCTGGGCTTCTCAGTATATTAATATGTTATAATATTCAAATTAATGATTTTAATAGATGCCTGGCGAGGATCATCATTTAACTGTGCTGTGTTAAATCATTATAGAAAATATTATTAGTTTAAACTTTAAATTCCAACCTAGTAATCACAAGTAAATGTTCCCGTTTACTCAAAGAATAAAGCATATCTAAGCACTGTCGGGCCACAAAGTCCACATCTTAGATGTGCCATCTCATAGAGGGTGATGGTGGTACACATAAGCTGTGTCTCAAATGGCACAATATTCCCTATATAGTGCAATACTTTTGATCATGGCCCGTAGGCCACTAGAGTATATAGGGAATAAGGTGCCATTTTGGACACAACAAGCAACACCCTGGTGAGAGTTGTGCTGTGGCTTGAAAAGCTGTTACCACCAGGAAGGAACTTTCTTTGCATCATTCCACTGCTTCATTATCATATTATTTTCCGGTGTTGGAGTCATTTCATGTTTTCCTTTGTTTACTTAAGTTACTCTCAAAGCAGTGCCTATAAAGCAGCAGAGAATTGGTATGGTATTTTTAAATACCCTTTAGCATCTATAACAGCAGGTTAGATTGAATTATACTGAACAAAAATATAAAACGCAACATGCAACAATTTAAAGGTTTTTACTGAGTTACAGGTTCATATGAGGAAATAAGGAAATTGAAATATATTCATTAGGCCCTTATCTATGGATTTCACATGACTAGTCAGAGGTGCAGCCAAGGGTGGGCCTCAGAGGGCATAGGCCCACCCACTTGGCAGCCAGGCCCAGGCCCAGCCAATCAGAATTATTTTTTCCCACACAAAAGAGCTTTATTAGACAGAAATACTCCTCAGCACAAAACTCTACATTTTAAAGGGGGTTTTTATTGTCCACAGCACAAGGCACACCTGTGTAATGATCATGCTGTTTAATCTGCTTCTTAATATGCCAAACCTGTCAGTTGGATGAAATATCTTGGCAAAGGAGAAATGCTCACTAACAGAGATGTACTGTAAACAAATTTGTGCTCAACATTTTAGAGAAATAAGCTTGGAGTGTATGGAACATTTCTGAGATTTTTTATTTCAGCTCATGAGACATGGGACCAACACTTTGCATGTTGCGTTTATATTTTTGTTCAGTGTATATGTCTATATCAATCAGCAGACAGACCTGTAGCTGAGTCCAGGCTATCGTCGAAAATGTATAAATATGAAATAAAAATCATCCTTAAATCTATACTTACCTTGTCAGTTCTCCCTCTTTCTCCATCATGGTTACTGTTTCTGAGTGAGGTACAGTAACTCATTATACAGTCAGCTTGTCATACCCATAAAGTTTGAGTTAGCGTTAAGTGATAAGAGAGATTGGGACTTTACTGAGTAGCAGTGTCAAAATGCTTCTGCAGTAAATAGCTCACATACTTTCCTTGGCGAACTCTTAATGCTACTGTGCTGCTGGTGTAACTCAATTAAGACAACATCTTTCTCAAATTCTACGCTTCAAATTGAGCATTTCCCCAGATATTCCAGGAAGGGAGAATAGTATGGACTATTCAGTGACATCCATGTAATTTAGGCCTTGTGCATTGGGATCATGTGAGTGTTTGAATATGGGGTGGAACAAATCCAAATTGAAGCAAGGGGGGGGGGGTCATATCTCGGATGAGAGCACTAAAACCTGAAGCATTTGTCAAGCACACTGACATAATGGCCCTTTGTGACCTCTCTAACAGGCGAATCACACTGGAGCCAGCAAGACAGCAGTTAAAGCATCAGTCTAGTAGGACAGACAAGGATAAATCAAGAATAGCATTTGAGAACCCTGCTAGAGGACAGGACACAGTCTTCATCCCAAATGGCTCCCTATTCCCTATATAGTGTATTATTTATTTTTTTACCAGAACCCTAGTGGACAAAATAGGGAATAGGATGCCATTTGGGAAGCAACACTACTACCACAAAGAGAAAGCCACTGTCCTCATCCATGATGACCAATGCAACAAATTAGCAAATTCCATAAATTGTGTAGCAGCCAAAATATACTAGTATTGTTGTATCGCTATTCGTGCCATCAAATTAGAGTAAAATATTCACACATTTTCACTCCAGACACCAAAGTGTAAAATTTGTGTTTGTTTAAGGTTTTAAATGGTGCTTTGTGTTCGATGGTGCGGATAACAAAAATAGCCCTGTTGGTAAGTGACAGCGATTCGTGTGTGGCTCATTTCTATGGCACATAGTGACTATGTCTGCAAACCCATGTGGCACCCTATTGCCTAGATAGTGAATTACATTTGAACCAGGGCCCATAGGGCTCTGATCAAGTAGTGCACAATGTAGTGAATAGGGTGCAATTTGGGATGTAGCCTGAGGCTGGCTTGTTCACAGGAAACTGGTAGTTCTCCCGGGCTTTCTCTGGTCCAGAATGAGGGAATACTGCAAGTCTGGAAAAACAACCCCCTGAATTGATCCAAACAGCCAAAAATAATATGGTCACTGGGAACCTTGGCTGGCCTCCAATGCTAACAATTAAATGGAGCAATGTGTTAAAAAGCATACAGCAGGAGAGGTGGCCCATCAAAGGCCCATCGATTTACAGTGACGTGAGCTCAGTTTTAAGGGAATATAAATATAAATATATAGCACAGGAGGTTGGTGGCACCTTAATTGGGGAGGACAGGCTTGTGGCTGAAGGCTGGATTGGAATTAGTGGAATTCGCTCCGTTCCAGATGTTATTATGAGCCATCCTCCCCTCAGCAGCCTCCACTGATATATAGTCCCAGTCAATATTTTGGACACACCTACTCCTTCAAGGATTTTTCTTTATTTTTACTATTTTCTACATTGTAGAATAATAGCGAAGACATCAAAACTATGGAAGAACACATATGGAATCATGTAGTAACCCCAAAAAATGTTAAACAAATCAAAATATATTTTAGATTTTAGATTCTTCAAAGTAGTCACCCTTTACTTTGATTACAGCTTTGCACACTCTTGGCATTCTCTCAACCAGCATCACCTGGAATGCTTTTCCAACAGTCTTGAAGGAGTTTCCACATATGTTGAGCACCTGTTGGCTGCTTTTCCTTCACCCTGCGGTCCAACTCATCCCAAACCATCTCAATTGGGTTGAGGTCAGGTGATTGTGGAGGCCAAGTCATCTGATGCAGCACTCCATCACTCTCCTTCTTAATCAAATAGCCCTTACACAACCTGGAGGTGTGCTGGGTCATTGTCCTGGGTCATTGTCCTGTTGAAAAACAAATGATAGTCCCACTAAGCGCAAATCAGATGGGATGGATGGCGTATAGTTGCAGAATGCTGTAGTAGCCATGCTGGTTAAGTGTGCCTTGAATTCTAAATAAATCACAGACAGTGTCACCAGCAAAGGACTACCACACCATCACACCTCCTCCTCCATTCTTCACAGTGGGAACCACACATGAGGAGATCATCCGTTCACCTACTCTGCGGCTCACAAAAACACAGCGGTTGGAACCAAACATGTCAAATTTGGACTCATCAGACGAAAGGACAGACTTCCACCGGTCTAATGTCCACTGCTAATTTTCTTGGCCCAAGCAAGTCTCTTCTTCTTATTGGTGTCCTTTAGTAGTGGTTTCTTTGCAGCAATTCGATCATGAAGGCCTGATTCACAAGGTCTCCTCTGAACAGTTGATGTTGAGATGTGTCTGTTACTTGAACTCTGCAATTTCTGAGGCTGGTAACTCTAATGAACTTATCCTATGCAGCAGAGGAAACTCTGGGTCCGGATTGACTGACCTTCATGTCTTAAAGTAATGATGGACTGCCATTTCTCTTTGCTTACTTGAGCTGCCATAATATGGACTTGGTCTTTTACCAAATAGGGCTACCTTCTGTATACCACCCTACCTTGTCACAACACAACTGATTGGCTCAAACGCATTGAGAAGGAAAGAAATTCCACAAATTAACTTATAACAAGGCACACCTGTTAATTGAAATGCATTCCAGGTGACTACCTCATGAAGCTGGTTGAGAGAATGCCAAGAGTGTGCAAAGCTGTCATCAAGGCAAAGGGAGGCTATTTGAAGAAACTCAAATATAAAACATATTTGGATTTGTTTAAGACTTTTTTGGTTAACAAATTGATTCAAACTAAAAATGATGCATCATCAAGAGATAGCCATGCATGTTACATGAGAAGTAAGAGGATGCCTTGTTTCGAGGTCTTTTAAGTATGGGAAAATGTATGTAAAATAATACAATAATCTCTTCTCGGTTTAGTGAAGAACCTTCACATGTCTCAATGCTGCACGAAGAAAAATATTTTTTGTGTAGATCATTGACGATAAATGACGATTAAATCCATTTTAATCCCACTTTGTAACACAATACAATGTGAAGAAATCTAAGGGTGGTGAATACATTGAGTAGTGTCAATGTCAGAGGCTGTGCCAGTGCCAGATGGGTCTGTAGACTGGTGTTGGTGAGATACAGTATACAGGATCCTCTCTCCAGGTGTCTCTGTGTGTGTCTCAAAATGCACCCTATTCCCGATGTAATGCACTACTTTTGGCCATGACCCTGGTCAAAAGTAGGCCACTATATAGGGAATAGGGTGCCATTTAGGACTGACTGAGTACAGACATCTGTCTGGCTCCCAAGGCAACCAGCAGAACATGGAGACATGCCCAATGAAATATGCATGAAACACAAGCATGATACAGTGTCTTCGGAAAGTATTCAGACCCTTTGACTTTTTCTACCTTTTGTTACGTTACAGCCTTATTCTAAAATGGATTAAATTGTTTTTTTCCCCCCTTATCAATCTACACACAATACCCCAGGTTTAGAAATGTTTGCAAATTCAGACCCTTCACTCAGTACTTTGTTGAGCATTGCTTCACAGCTATTTTCAGGTCTACAGAGATTTTCGATCGGGTTCAAGTCCGGGATCTGGCTGGGCCACTCAAGGACATTTCGAGATTTGTCCAGAAGCCACTCCTGCGTTATCTTGGCTGTGTGCTTAGGGTCCTGCTGGAAGGTGAACCTTGGCCCCAGTCTGAGGTCCTGAGTGCTGTGGAGGTTGTTTTCATCAAGGATCTCTCTGTACTTTGCTCCGTTCATCTTTGCCTCGATCCTAACTAGTTTCCCAGTCCCTGCTGCTGAAAAACATCCCCACAGCATGATGCTGCCACCACCATGCTTCACCGTAGGGATGGTGCCAGGTTTCCTCCAAACGTGACGCTTGGCATTCAAGCCAAAGAGTTCAATATTGGTTTCATCAGACCAGAGACTATTGTCCAGAAAATCACATTGTAGGATTTGTAATGAATTTATTTGCAAATTATGGTGGTAAATAAGTATTTGGTCACCTACAAACAAGCATGATTTCTGGCTCTCACAGACCTGTAACTTCTTCTTTAAGAGGCTCCTCTGTCCTCCACTCGTTACCTGTATTAATGGCACCTGTTTGAACTTGTTATCAGTATAAAAGACACCTGTCCACAACCTCAAACAGTCACACTCCAAACTCCACTATGGCCAGGGCCCATTGTCTTACATCAGATGGCATCACTCCTATGCGACGCACGTCCCTCAACCGATCTGTCTAACCAAACGTGGAACTTATCTTTAAAAAATCTAGATTTTGCTCATCTGCCTTACACTAGTTCCTTATTCTGAAAATCACTCCGCTCTCCGTAGTTACGGTATGATGCACTGGCTAGTGGCTATTACTGTGAGCTTGTTTGAACTGCCATTATGGTAGCTAGTTTTCCAGCTTGTTGATTAAGTTGTACGTCAACAAAGTTATGGGACTGTTCTCAGAAATCAACATGCACATGACTGACAACTGCTACTATGCCTCACAAATTTTTAACATTTGGCTAAAGCGATAAGAGCAGATAGCTGTGTGATGCAGAACTCGGCACACTAATTACGACAGAACATTTTCATATTTTTTTTTTTTTTTAACCTTTATTTAACTAGGTACGCCAGTTAAGAACAAATTATTATTTACAATGATGGCCCACTCTGGCCAAACCCAGACACTGCCTTATCATGAAAAATAATTTGTGCTATTAGCTAGAATTTCACTCCACTAGCTAGCTAAAGGGAGTATTCAGCATTGAGTGTGGGAACTGGCATTTTTTAGCATCCCTTTCGTTTCATTATGGATTGATTTGAGACTGATTAAACCAGCAAGCCGACGCTAATATTAGTTCATTTTGGTGCACATTTAGAATTTCATAAATACTGATTATGCAAACAGAAAACACCTTAGCTAGATGTAGAATTCGGTAGTGAGACTTGCTACAGGTATTAGCTACAGGTTTATAGTTTTTTGGTAAGATTAACTTTTTTTGAGGATGAAAAGGATTTCAGAGGACGATGACGCCTTGGTAATATTTTCAAATGTTAGCACAACATATTGTAGCCAAACTTCTTTTTAGCTATCCCATGACTGTTTGTGAGTTATCAGATAGATCAAGGTTTTGTCAAGAAGGGATGCAGCTTTAATTGGCAGTTACTTTTCATAGTAAATTTAGGAGAACTTACACGGCATGTTAAGATAAATAAAGTAGCAGGTTAGGATAATTGGGATAGCATGCTAGTAGATACCCATAGACTTCCAGTCATTGCGCTAATGCTAGTTAGCATTGGCTCACAAAACTACCTTTAACTTCCTTCAGTGGACACAGTCACATAACAATGGTATCCACAAGTTAAACTGACTCTGGGGAAGTAGATAAAGGGCATCTTTACCAAAATCCTGAAATATCCCTTTAAAACTTCCTTTTACTTATGAAGTTTAAGAAGTCAATGGAAAAGTGTGTCTTCAGAATTAAGGCCAGCCCCTCCCCCATCTGTCATGTCATCATGTGTGATAGGGAATACGGAGCTTAAGCAAAGCTCTTCCTGTCATCGCTGTTGCCACGGTGAGATAACTGCCGCGTGGCCAGCTGTTGCCAGTACTCAGGGCCAGTACAATGGAGTCCTGTGTTGGTTGGTTGGAGAGCATGCGCACGCACGCACACACACACAGCTGTGCTGCACAGCAGAGCTAACACCATTTCATAACAAAAGGAGGGGATGTGGGGAGGCACTAAGGGGGGTCAGTTAGCTAGTAACAGAGATATAAAATGCTACATTAACAGATTTCTTCAATTGCAACGGCCAAAGCAAAGTGAGGGTTGTTATTGCATGTCTAGTTCACTTATGCATGCCCATTTTCTATTCTTAATCTAATGGCAATAACAGGAGAATGTTTTAGACCACAGCATTAAGATCGTATGGGCAGATAGTTATGAATGGATGACAAATCGCTGCCAATTCTGATCACACCTAGCAGAACATAAAAAGCGTGGACTGTAACATTTGAATGAAAGGTTAATTCGCTTTTAAAAGCACCACTTAAAACATGTGTTTCTGTTAGAGTACTGGACCTCATGTTCACATGCACACATTTGAAAGGGTTATGAGAGGCCATAGGATCCACTCTAAATGTAAATAAGTGGTGTTTTAAATGGTCATTTACCCATGGTTGGTAGAGAATGAGAGATACCCTGTTGGTAATGGGGTCAAGTCCTTCATTAACCCAACTGCTACAGTGATGACTGAATCTGTATCCCAAATGACACCCTATTCTATATATAGAGCACTACTTTTGACCAGGACCCATAGGGAATAGGGTTCCATTTGGGGTGCAGCCAGCCTCATCTCCTCACTCCATTATCTAGAGACAGACAAGTAGTTCTAATTCTGAATGACTTCTTAATAATTGTGAGTGACTACCAGAGTTGGGGTCAATTCCATTTGAATTCCAGTCAATTCAGGAAGTATACTGAAATTCCAATTCTCTCTCCAATGTTTTTCAATGAGGAAAATGTGGAATTTGGTTTACTTTCTGAATTGACTGGAATTAAAATGGCATTGACCCTAGCCCTGGTGACTACAAGAGACAACACTTTGCTTTATCTTTTATTCATTCCTCTTGTTTTTCTCTTAGCAAAGTACAAAATAAGGCGAATAACATTATTTGAATGGCCAAGGCTGCGGGTCTGTAGGTAACCGCCCTGTCCCTCCCCCATGGATCCCTTTTCCGAGAGCTGAAGTTTTCGAATCACGTTCTGTGTTTCACGTTCTGTGTTTCAATTCCCACTGTGAATTGTGAATTCTTCAAGTTTACCGGTGAAATGTCAACGTAGCATCTGCATACCAACCATTTGATCCCAATCATTTTCATGGGGATATGCATTAGATCTGGAGTTATACTGTAACGGAAACGCAGGGAGTCAGGAAGCAGGTGTGTTGAATAGGAACGAACATGGCATGAACACAAAACAGGAGTAGCGTCTAAACACGAAAACAGGAAACAATACCACCTAATGTGTGATACAACAGAGTGATAGATAAAAGCAGGGACGGACTTGGAGTAAAAAACGGCCCTAGACTTTGATCCAAACCGGCCCACCAGAACTGGCCCCCGTATACTCCACCACGGCCGCCCTGCTAATGCACGTACGTACACCCCCGACCAGCTCCTAATATAACCACCTAACTACATCATAACCATTGATCACTATTGCAGTACTACTTTAAAAAGGCTGCAGAACACACACACAAACGCTGCACATTGTTATAAAACTTCTACAGAACACACTGAATTTGTCATGATTGAACTACTTCACATCACATGAAGCCTTGAGTGAAAAAGAGATTCTAAAATTTCCACAATACTCACTTTGACATAGAACTGTCTAACTGCTGCTCAGGGTCAGCTGGCTGGCTTTAAGTCATGGGAGTACACCTTCTAAAAAACAATGGTTGAACACCTCTCCAAACATAGAACGTAACCTGTAAGAGAGCAGCACAAGCCATCATGAGTCATGATTCATCTACATCACCTGAAGCCTAGCGTAAAACAGAGATGCTATAATATCCTCAGTACTCACTGAAACATAGAACTGTCTAACTGCTGCTCAGGGCCAGCTGGCTGGCTCCACTCTGTCAAAGTACTGGACAGCAATATTACAGAGAGGAAAACGAGACATTAGGAATGTAGGAGTAAAATAATAAGTAAGCAAGTTATAGGAAATATGTCGCAACTACCTTATTGGAGGAGCAATTTTCTCAACACCTCGCTTTTCTCTGCAACTCTATAGATCAACATGTCAGTATCCAGGGCCATTGGGATGTCCTTCTCGGTGGCCATCAGCACGAAGGCCTCTAGGTGTTCTTGTGAGAGAGTGCTCCTGAGTCTGCTCTTGATATACTTTAAGGTAGAGAACTTCGCTCACAAGCTACCTGGGTAACTGAGAGGGTGAGTAGGAACATGTAGCCAAGGCCAAGGATAAGGCATCAGTCAGCAGGTTGTACCGTCTAAGCATCTGGCAACAACACAGTGGACATTCTTTGCAGGATGAGCAGCATTTATTCTTCATTTCCACCTTATCTTCATTTCCATCAGGGCCATCCTCCACTGTCCTGGTTATGTTCCTGAACTTTTCAGTCTTTTCTACTGTACAGCGAGGCTCCTCAGCTCACACTGCAAATTGTCAACAGTTGCTTGGCTATCAAATCGAAGCAAACATTTGCTGATCTCTTGAAGGGCTGTCTCTGGAAGACCATTGGATGTTATTTGTGAGAAGTTTCTAGGGCCCAGAAGGGCTAGGTCAGCATATAGAGTGCCATGAGACAGAAACCGCCTGTGGATACTATCTGTGACTGTAACCATAATTTGATTATGGACTTGAACTTTATATGCACTCTCTGCCTCAGTCAAAGCTTTATCTTGAGCCATCTCTTCAGACATGATTTTCTTCTTTCTTGCCCTTTTCTGTGGCATTGTGGCTTCCACCTCCTCCAGCTCTGTGTCCTCATCCTGTTCTTTGATCTTCTTATTTGCAAACTGAACAAATGTGTCTGTAGCTGCCATAATGGTGTCAAAGTCTCTTGACATGCCTTTCAGGGTTTCCTGTGTAGCCACAACCATTCGATGGGCAGACAGGATGTCCCTCCCACTTGTCTGCAGGTATTTGGACAGTGGTGACGTGTTCTCAAATATCAGAAGAAATATTTTAACTGTCAGTATCGTCTCATACCGGAGAAGAGCCTCAGTAAATCGTCTTGCCTTCACCCAAACAGTTTTCTTCATGTTGACCTGTCCTTGTGTGGCTGATAGTGTGAGGAGTACTTCAACATAGAGACCCTGGTCTGGTTTTCCAAAGGATCCAAAGACCTTCTTCAAAGCACTATCCTTAGCCCACCAGCGTGTTTCTCCGATTGGAGATAGGCGTCTGTGTTGTGTCATGCCTCTTCTTCTTCCACACATTCATCCATTGGTAGGATTCACGGAGTAATAACTCTGCAATGTTGTTAAGGAGAGCAAACAGTGACCCGTTTGTTAAGACAATTTCAGTTGTTCAGTTGTCAATTTCAGTTGACAAAACCAGATTAAGGACATGTGCATAGCACCATACATGCACTTGATTGGGGGACTTTGAGGATAACAGAGTAGAGAAGCTTTTAAATTTAACCTGCATATTGGATGCTCCATCCGTAGCATTGCCAATGCACTTGCTCATATCTAATTTGAGTTTATCCACGACATCTGTCAACAATTGGACAAAGTACAGTTCATTGGATGCGTCTCACTTCACAACAGCCACAAGCCTCTCTTGTACAACGTCTGCACATATCTCACAATGACAGAATACTGGTCTTGAGTTATGTCCTGAGTTGTGTCGACCTGGACAGAGAACATTCCAGCTTACTCAATTTCATTTGACATGGTCTCTTGGATAATGCTCTGAACTGTGTGAATGATGTTGTTGACAGTATTTTTTGAGAGAAGTGTGATTAGAGAACCTCTGCGTCTTGTCCCAGACTGATGTAGGTTCTTGCTTTTCTCAATGCATTCGGTGAGATGTTCTTTCAAGCAGACGTCATACTTTCCCAGCAGTATTATCATCACCAAGAAATTACCATGAACATATTTCCAATCCGTTATTCCACTCATAAAAATACTGCTGTCAATAGGCTTTGCAAATGCCATACAAATTGAAAAGTATAATGCAAGGCTTTCTTCATTGCATGACAGCCATTTCCGATTGGTGCCGCCTTTAAAACAGAAAACCCTCTGTACCACAGAGTTTTTGATTCCTGCATAGGGTGGAATCAAAAATATATTTTTAGGTCATCCGACTTGGTTCTCTTGAAATAATCAAAAGTTGGTCTGGCATCCTGGCCTTCCCTGACTCTCTCTTCCACTGAAACTGAACTGGACCTATCATCAACCTGGATATGAAAAAAATAATATAGAAATTAACTAAAAAAGGCCCAATTTTGAAAAACTACAAAAACACAGCTGCAGCCCCACTATTTCATATCAAGTGACAACACAACATGTTTTTTTTGTGTGGCTTTACTTGCGGTTCACACCGGACTGTTGGCATGATGATGAATTTCAATGCATTGTCTAGTAAGAGGCAAAGTGGTAGAAACCGTGGGGATGAGGATCATTGCTAGCAAATCACTGTAGCCATATTCTCCTGCACAAAATATGAATTTGAGAGGGAAAGGACTTGATTGGTTTTACAATATGTATACTATTTGCAACCACTGGCTGTATAGACATTAAATAAAATTAGCTAATTAACATTTGTATATGTCTAATGCAATTTAGCGTTTAGAACGCCAAGGCAAAAGCAATAAGAATCAAATGAAAATGCTTATTTTAGCTAAGTAAAATTATACGACAGTAAGTCACTGATACTCATGTGATTGCCATTTCCCACAAAATCCCCACAGGACGCTGAAATCTATGCTTTGCTGGGCGTCAAATTTGAGTTTTTCCGCTAGCCGGTTTGAATACCCAGTAACTGTACATCTTTACCTCAATTCTTTCTTTATGGTACATTTACACAGCAGTAGCTGACCAATACTATTTGCATTTCACTCATAAATTCTGATATAAAATGTTATATTTGTAACACATTTAGGCACATATCTACCACTTCGGCTGCACAATTTTTGGCTTCGCTGTCCTCTCCGTATACTCTTTTACTCTATGGGGGTGCCACAGGGTTCAATCTTCGGGCCGACTCTCTTCTCTTTGTACATCAATGATGTTGCTCTGGCTGCTGGTGATTCTCTGGTACACCTCTACGCAGACGATACTATTCTGTATACTTCTGGCCCTTTAGACACTGTTAACTAACCTCCAGACGAGCTTCAATGCCATACAACTCTCCTTCTGTGGCCTCCAACTGCTCTTAAATGCAAGTAAAACTAAATGCATGCTCTTCAACCGATCACTGCCCGCACCTGCTCGCCCGTCCAGCATCGCTATTCTGGACGGCTCTGACTTGGAATACGTGGACAACTACAAATACCTAGATGTCAGGTTAGACTGTAAACTCTCCTTCCAGACTCACATTAAGCATCTCCAATCCAAAATTAAATCTAGAATTGGCTTCCTATATCGCAACAAAGCATCCTTCACTCATGCTGCCAAACATACCCTCGTAAAACTGACCATCCTACCGATCCTCGACTTCGGTGATGTCATCTATAAAATAGCTTCCAACACTCTACTCAACAAACTGGATGCAGTCTATCACAGTGCCATCCGTTTTGTCACCAAAGCCCCATACACTACCCACTATTGCGACCTGTACGCTCTCGTTGGTTGGCCCTCGCTTCATACTCGTCGCCAAACCCAGCAGGTATATGGTCACCCCCAAAGCCAATTCTTCCTTTGGTCATCTTTCCTTCCAGTTCTCTGCTGCCAATGACTGGAACAAACTGCAAAAATCTCTGAAGCTGGAGACTCATATCTCCCTCACTAGCTTTAAGCACCAGCTGTCAGAGAAGCTCACAGATCACTGCACCTGTACATAGCCCATCTGTTAACAGCCCATCTATCTACCTACCTCATCCCCATACAGTATTTATTTATTTATCTTGCTCCTTTGCACCCCAGTATCTCTACTTGCACATTCATCTTCTGCACATCTACCATTCCAGTGTTTAATTACTATATTGTAATTACTTCACCATCATGGCCTATTTATTGCCTTAACTTTTTGGCGCACCCATCCATTTTGCAGAGCACCAAATTCAAATTAAATTACTAAAAATATTTAATTTTCATGAAATCACAAGTGCAATATAGCAAAACACAGCTTAGCTTTTTGTTAATCCACCTGGCATGTCAGATTTCAAAAAAGCTTTACAGCAAAAGCTATCCAAGCATTTATGTTAGGACATCTCTCTCAGCAGACAAAACATTACAAACAGCTAGCAGCAAAGTAGATTGTTCACGAAAAGCAATAAAATGAATCGCTTACCTTTGATGATCTTCGGATGTTTGCACTCACGAGACTCCCAGTTACACAATAAATGTTCCTTTTGTTCAATAAAGATAATTTTTATATCCAAAAACCTCCATTTGGTTGGCGCGTTTTGTTCAAAAATCCACAGGCTCGTGCAGGTCATGACGGGTAGCCGAAAATTCCAAATAGTATCCGTAAAGTTCGTAGAAACAAGTCAAACATTTTTTATAATCAATCCTCAGGTTGTTTTTACAATAAATAATAAATAATATTTTAACCGGACCGTAGCTTTTTCAATAGGCGAGAGAGAGAAAATGTCTGCTCCAAGCTGTTGTGCATGCAAAACTCTGCTGGCACCCAGCCATCCATTGACGCGAGGTGATCGTTCTAGCTCATTTTTTTTTAAATAAAAGCCTGAAACTATGTCTAAAGACTGTTCACACCATGTGGAAGCCATAGAGAAAGGAATCTGGTTGATATCCCTTTAAATGTAGGGAAGGCATGCAATGGAACAGAGAGGTTTCAGGAAAAACAGCACTTCCTGGTTGGATTTTCCTCAGGTTTTTGCCTGCAATATCAGTTCTGTTATACTTACAGACAATATTTTGACAGTTTTGGAAACTTTAGAGTGTTTTCTATCCTAATCTGACAATATATGCATATTCTAGATTCTGGGCCTGAGAAATAGGCAGTTTCATTTGGGTACATCTTTCATCCAAACATCAAAATACTGCCCCCTACACTCAAGAGGTTAACTCCCTTATCTTACCTCATTTGCACTCACTGTATATAGACTTTTTGTTTTCTTTTGTTCTACTGTATTATTTACTATGTTTTGTTCATTCCATGTGTAACTCTGTGTTGTTGTATGTGTCGAATTGCTATGCTTTGTCTTGGCCAGGTCGCAGTTGCAAATGAGAACTTGTTCTTAACTAGCCTACCTGGTTAAATAAAGGTTAAATATTTTACACGCTAACCGGGTTGTGGCATCTTCCTCTTGCCGGTCTAGCACTTTGATGTTAGCATCGGTGCCACTGGCACTAGTACTACTACTACCGAATAAGTCGGTTCGTTTTTTACATTTACTTGCATTTTAGTGAAGACTTTTTACTCTTTTGTCTCTTAACTTTTCAGCCCCACCCTTAGGTTTTTTACTCTGCTTTCCCATTTTCTATTGTAGCTAGTTTTCGAGCTGTCACTGTCAGTGTCAATGTGTATGTGAGCGAGACAAAGGGGGCGGGGCTAAGGGTTGCATAGACACTCGTTTGGAATAGACCAACAGGCCTGGGGGAAAGGGGGGGTAAAAAATGTATAAGGCAGGCAGCCCACCAGCCCAGAGGTTGACCAGCCCACCAGGAATGAATTCTTCCGATACCCCCCGTGGACAGTCCGCTACTGGATAAAGGGGAATTAATCAGGGAGTGATGAAGTCCAGGAGTGCCTCATGATGGGGAGCAGGTGTGCGTAATGATGGTTGCCAGGTGTGCGTAATGATGGGTAGCATTTGTCTCTCATGTGGCCAAATACTGTATGTGCTTTGATTGAAACTAAACAAAGGTAGGCTATGCTACATTTTGCTTACACCATCTGCTCTACAAATCGCTCAGTGTGCATAATTCAAAACAACATTGGATGGTTCGTAGACCGGCGAGGTTGAACGCCAGAGTGGGAGTAGACCTGACATTTACAGTGTTGTTTCAGAGAAGCATCCAATGTTGTTTTGAATTATGCACACTGAGCGATTTGTAGAGCAGATGGTGTAAGCAAAATGTAGCATAGCCTACCTTTGTTTAGTTTCAATCAAAGCACATACAGTATTTGGCCACATGAGAGACAAATGCGACCATTCGCACAATCATCTTAAAATCTCATAAAAAATTAGGTTGTATTTTTTGTCTTACAGTAATTTTATACTATGCTATTAAATTTGGTTCTGTTATGTAGAATACTATCATTATGTGATATTGTAGAGATTGATTCAACTAACTTTATGAATCGAGCACCATTTGCCAGAGTAGCCTGTTCGCTATGAGTAGAGCAGAGATGTAAAGTAGAGAATCCTGCACATGCTCAGAAGTTTTGGGACCTTTAGCTATTGGGAAGGGGGGTCCAGAAAGTCAGATCCGCAACCACTCGATGTTTTAATAAATGTAGCCTACTGTTCAACCTGAGTATAAAAAACAGAGAGAACTTGATTAAATCATTCTGACCTGGAACTTCACATTTCATTCTCGTCTAGGATGTGGACTAACAGCATCAGGCCTTCAAGATGGAAATTACGATTGCCATCCCTGATAAGGGCATCCTCTAGTCTACAGTAGATAAATAGTGCATAAAATAGTGATTTAATATAGTGCTCCTATTCTGAAAAACTATATAGGTTGTATAGGTTCAGCCTTCATCCACATTGGGTCACATGGCCCTCCCACAGTGGAAGTGTATCAGGGAGGTGAGAGGAAAAGCAAGGAGAGGAGAAGAGAAGTGAAAATAGGGGAGGGGAGAGGAGATGGGAAGTGAAAATAGGGGAGGGGAGAGGAGAAGAGAAGTGAAAATAGGGGAGGGGAGAGGAGATGGGAAGACAGAAAAAGAGGAGAAACGGGAGGACTCGGAGAGAGGTGAGGAGAGGAGAAGAGAGGTGAAAATAGGGGAGAGAGGAGATGGGAAGACAGAAAAAGAGGAGAAAAGGGAGGACTCGGAGAGAGGTGAGGAGAGGAGAAGAGAGGTGAAAATAGGGGAGGGAGAGGATATGGGAAGACAGAAAAAGAGGAGAAAAGGGAGGACTCGGAGAGAGGTGAGGAGAGGAGAAGAGGGAGAGGAAAGGAGAAGGAATGGTAGGCAGCAAGGAGGAGAGGAGATGGCCTGCTGTGTTCTGCTACCTTACTGCTCTCTGCTGTTCCTCTCCCCATCCCCATGTAGTGTTCATTCTGCAAGCGCAATCAGGGGGAGAGGAGCTGCTACGAGGCACAGTGGCCCCCAGTTGCAACGACAAGTTCTGTGGGCCTCCCTCTCAGTAGGGGTCTCTGCACCATGCGGCTCCCGACAGGCTCAGCATGGCCTGGAGCTAACACACACACACTACAGCGGCAGCCTGACAGGAACATGCTGATATCTGTGTCAAGGCCCTGTCTCCCTCTCTTCCTCCCCCTGCTCATCAGTATGACTAATGGAGTCCTTGCAGGAGAGAGAGAGAGAGCGATAGAGCGAGACAAAATACCACAGCGTGCAATCACAGCAGCAAGATGTGTGTTCTGTTGCCATGAGAAAAGGGCAACCAGTGGAGCACAAACAACGTTGTGTAAATAGCACCAATATTTATCTGTTTATTTATCTCCCCTACTATTCGTACTAAAACTATTTGCAATTTGCTTGAACACAGTACATACACTGAGTGCATAAAACATTAGGAACAGCTTCCTAATATTGAGTTGCACCCCCTTTTGCCCTCAGAACAGCCTCAATTTGTCGGTCATGGACTCCACAAGGTGCCAAAAGCGTTCCACAGGGATGCTGGCCGATGTTGACTCCAATGCTTCCCACAGTTGTGTCAAGTTGGCTCTATGTCCTTTGGGTGGTGGACATAAAATCCAGAGTTTTTGTTTATTTCAACAGGCCCCTCCGTCGCGACGTCCCCTGAATTCCCATCTGCTAGCTGCGGCCCGCTAGCTGTCTAGAGCATAATGGACTGTTAGCTGAAGAGATCCATCGGCCAATTTCTTGTGCCACTATACCTATTTTGCCAATTGGACTGGACCCCTTTACTACACGGACCCCTACTAATCCATCACGACTGGTCTGCCGACGTAAGCGCACGAGGAGGCTCCGCACGAGGAGGCTATAACACACTTCTTCTGTTGCGACGTCCCTCTAAGGCCCTTCTGCTAGCTTGCTAGCCCAGGCCCGCTAGCTGTCTGAATTGCCGTGTCTCTAGCCAGCCTAACTACTCACTTGACCCCTATGATCACTCGGCTACGCATGCCTCTACCTAATGTCAATATGCCTTGTCCATTGCTATTCTGGTTAGTAATTATAGTCTTATTTCACTGTAGAGCCTCTAGCCCTGCTCAATATGCCTTAGCTAACCCTTTAGTTCCACCTCCCAAACACGCAGTGACGTCACCTGGTCTAAATTATGTTTCTAGAGACAATACTTCTCTCATCATCACTCAATGCCTAGGTTTACCTCCACTGTATTCACATCCTACCCTATCCTTGTCTGTACATTATGCCTTGAATCTATTCTATCGTGCCCAGAAACCTGCTCCTTTAACTCTCTGTTGCGAAAGTACTAGATGACCAGTTCTTATAGCCTTTAGCCATACCCTTATCCTACTCCTCCTCTGTTCCCCTGGAGATGTAGAGGTTAATCCAGGCCCTACACTGCCTAGCTCCACTCCTATTCCCCAGGTGCTCTCATTTGTTGACTTCTGTAACTGTAAAAGCTTTGGTTTCATGCATGTTAACATCAGAAGTCTCCTCCCGAAGGTTGTTTTATTCACTGCTTTAGCACACTCTGCCAACCCAGATGTCCTAGCCGTGTCTGAATCCTTGTTTAGGAAGACCACCAAAAACCCTGAAATGTCCATCCCTAACTATAACATTTTCGGACAAGATAGAACTGCCAAAGGGGGCGGAGTTGCAATCTACTGCAGAGATAGCCTGCAGAGTTCTGTCTTACTATCCAGGTCTGTACCCAAACATTTTGAGCTTCTACTTTTAAAAATCCACCTTTCCAGAAACAAGTCCCTCACAGTTGCCGCTTGCTATAGACCACCCTCTCCCCCCAGCTGTGCCCTCGACACCATATGCGAATTGATTGCCCCCCATCTATCTTCAGAGATTGTGCTGCTAGGTGACCTAAACTAGAACATGCTTAACATCCAGGCCATCCTACAATCTAATCATTGATGCCCTCAATCTCACACAAATGATCAATGAACCTATCAGGTACAACCCCAAATCCGTAAACACGGGCACCCTCATAGATATCATCCTAACCAACTTGCCCTCCAAATACACCTCTGCTGTCTTCAACCAAGATCTCAGCGATCACTGCCTAATTGCCTGCATCTGTAATGGGTCTGCGGTCAAACGACCACCCCTCATCACTGTCAAAACGTTCCCTAAAACACTTCAGCAAGCAGGCCTTTCTAATCGACCTGGCCCGTCACTAGAGGATGCCTGTTTTTTCTTTAAAAGTGCCTTCCTCACCATCTTAAATGTGCATGCCCCATACATAAAATTTAGAACCAGGAACAGATATAACCCTTGGTTCACTCAGGACCTTACTGCCCTTGACTAGCACAAAAAAACATCCTGTGGTGTACTGCATTAGCATTGAATAGCCCCCGTGATATGCAACTTTTCATCGAAGTTAGGAACCAATATACACAGGCAGTTAGGAAAGCTAAGGCTAGCTTTTTCAAGCAGAAATGTGCATCCTGTAGCACAAACTCAAAAAAGTTCTGGGACACTGTAAAGTCCATGGAGAATAAGAGCACCTCCTCGCAGCTGCCCACTGAACTGAGGCTAGGAAACAATGTCACCACCGATAAATCCACTATAATTGAGAATTTCAATAAGCATTTTTCTACAGCAGGCCATGCTTTCCACCTGGCTAACCCACCCCCGGTCAACAGCCCTGCACCCCCCACAGCAACTCGTCCAAGCCTCCCCCATTTCTCCTTCACCCAAATCCAGATAGCTGATGTTCTGAAAGAGCTGCAAAATCTGGGCCCCCACAAATCAGCCGGGATAGACAATCTGGACCCTCTCTTTCTAAAATTATCTGCCGAAATTGTTGCAATCCCTATTACTAGCCTGTTCAACCTCTCTTTCATATCGTCTGAGATTCCCAAAGATTGGAAAGCTGCCGCGGTCACCCCCCTCTTCAAAGGGGGAGACACCTTAGACCCAAACTGCTACAGACCAATATCTATCCTACCCTGCCTTTCTAAGGTCTTTGAAAGCCAAGTTAAAAAACAGCTTACTGACCATTTAGAATCCCACCGTACCTTCTCCGCTATGCAATCTGGTTTCAGGTGCACCTCAGCCACGCTCAAGGTCCTAAACGATATCATAACTGCCATCGATAAGAGGCAATACCGTGCAGCCATATTTATCGACCTGGCCAAGGCTTTCGACTCTGTCAATCACCACATTCTTATTGGCAGATTCAACAGCCTTGGTTTCTCAAATGGGTGCCACAGGGTTCAATTCTCGGGGCCAAATCTCTTCTCTGTATACATCAATTATATCAATTATATCACTCTTGCTCTAAGCAGACAACACCATTCTGTATACCTCTGGAACTTCTTTGGACACTGTGTTAACTAACCTCCAGATGAGCTTCAATGCAGCAGGGTAGCCTAGTGGTTAGAGCGTTGGACTAGTAACCGGAAGGTTGCAAGTTCAAATCCCTGAGCTGACAAAGTACAAATCTGTCGTTCTGCCCCTGAATAAGCAGTTAACCCACTGTTCCTAGGCGGTCATTGAAAATAAGAATTTGTTCTTAATTGACTTGCCTAGTTAAATAAAGGTAAAAAAAAAATATCAAATGCCATACAACTCTCCTTCAGTGGCCTCCAACTGCTCTTAAATGCAAGTAAAACTAAATGCATGCTCTTCAACCAATCGCTGCCTGCACCTGCCCGCCCGTCCAGCATCACTACTCTGGTTCTGACTTATATGGACAACTACAAATACCTAGGTTAGATTGTAAACTCTCCTTCCAGACTCACATTAAACATTTCCAATCTAGAATCGGCTTCCTATTTCGCAACAAAGCATCCTTCACTCATGCTGTAAAACTGACCATCCTACCGATCCTCGATTTCGGCGATGTCATTTACAAAATAGCCTCCAACAAACTGGATGCAGTCTATCACATTGTCATCCGTTTTGTTACCGTAGCCCCATATACTACCCACCACTGCGACCTGTATGCTCTCGTTGGCTCGCTTCATACTCGTCGCCAAACCCACTGGCTCCAGGTAATCTACATATCTTTGCTAGGTAAAGCCCCTTATCTCAGCTCACTGGTCACCATAGCAGCACCCACCCCCAAAGCCAATTCCTTGTTTAGCCGCCTTTTCTTCCAGTTCTCTGCTGCCAATGACTGAAACGAACTGCAAAATCACTGAAGCTGGAGACTCACATCTCCCTCACTAGCTTTAAGCACCAGCTGTCAGAGCAGCTCACAGATCACTGCACCTGTACATAGCCCATCTGTAAATAGCCCGTCCAACTACCTCATCCCCATACTGTATTTATTTATTTATTTATCTTGCTCCTTTTGCACCCCAGTATCTCTACTTGCACATTCATCTTTTGCACATTTATCACTCCAGTGTTTAATCGCTATATTGTAATTACTTCGCCACCATGGCCTATTTATTGCCTACCTTATCTTACCTCATTTGCACACACTGTAAATATACTTTTTTCTACTGTATTATTGACTCTGTTTGTTTATACCATGTGTAACTCTGTGTTGTTGTATGTGTCGAACTGCTTTGCTTTTTCCTGGCCAGGTCGCAGTTGTAAATGAGAACTTGTTCTCAACTAGCCGACCTGGTTAAATAAAGGTGAAATAAAATACACAAAAATTAATTATTGATACACAGGGGAAACTGTTAAGCATAAAAAACAGCACCGTTGCAGTTCTTGTCACACTCAAACCAGTGCACCTGGCACCTACTACAATTCCCCATTCAAAGGCACTTACATCTTTTGTCTTGGCAATTTACACTCTGAATGGTACACATACACATATCTCAATTGT
The DNA here is from genome assembly GCF_013265735.2 of Oncorhynchus mykiss. Lineage (NCBI taxonomy): Eukaryota > Metazoa > Chordata > Actinopteri > Salmoniformes > Salmonidae > Oncorhynchus > Oncorhynchus mykiss. The sequence goes on from NC_048592.1 coordinate 24,524,530, forward strand.
CTCAAGGCTTAAAAATCATTTTTTAACCTGTCTCCTCCCCTTTATCTACACTGATTGAAGTGACATACATAAGGGATCACAGCTTTCCAAGAGTGTGCCAAGCTCAAGAAAAAAGGGTGGCTATTTGTAGAATATAAAATCTAAACTATATTTTTTGGACACTTTTTTGGTTACTACATGATTCAATTTTGACCGGTAGTGTGTGCGAATATATATATTTAGAGAGAGAGAGAGAGAGAGAGAGATGGAGAGAGAGATGGAGATAGGTGGGAGCAGAGAGAGGGAGAGACAGAGAACATGAGACCAACAGAAACAGAGGAAGGGGGGCAGAGAGAAAGATATAGAAAAGCCTCCCAGTCTTCCACAGTGGCAGAGAGAGAGGTAGGGTGATGAGGGGCAATAGTGAGGGGCCCATACAGGCTTGTGTACATAGAAGATGGGTGAGGCAAACACTGAGTAAACACCCCCTCCCCTCCCTTCACTTCCCTTCCCTTCCCCCCTGAAGAGGACAGGGCAGGACTGTTTACCATACAGATAAAGCTTGTGTGCGTGTGTGTGTGTGTATGTGTGTGTGTGTTTGGGACTGGGACAGGAAGGCTAAGCCACTGAGAGCGGAATGCCAATTAACATTGACTCGATGCTTTCACACAGACCTGCTTTGGGTTGTGTGGACTTGAACCTGAAGAGGTAAGCCAGAGCAATGTTTTTGCCACTATTTAAAGCATGCACAATTTGTGTCTAAATTGTCACAAGGCTTAAAAATGGTTCTTTAACCTGCGTCTCATAGGGCTCTAGTAGGGCTCTCATAGGGCTCTAGTAGTCAAAAGTAGCACCCTATATAGGGAAGAGGGTCCCATTTGAGATGCAACCATCATTTCCTATTAGTGCCCTTACAGACCATGTCTGATTCTCACTCAGCAGCTCTGTCAACCCAACTGCTCAGCTCCTATCTGTCTGTCTGCCTGTCTATTTGCCTTTAGACAATGTGTTGTTTAAACCCGGCTTCATCTGAATAGAATGGAGACCCTACCTCCGCTCCAGAGAGGGGACTGAGAAACTGAGATGGTCTGGATTAGTGCAGTGTGATGTATGCAGATTGTCTACGGTGGGGTCTGGCCCCCACTTGTAATCTCCCCTGTCTGACAGACAGCGTGAAACTGTACCTCAGCCCTCCATCCTTTTTAATCAGCAAATGGACAAATAATCCCCAATTTGCTTCTGCTCCTCCTGGACTAGGCTCCACCCTGAGCCATCTGGGCCTTTCAATGCAAATGGTGCCTAAACAGATGTGATTTGGCAAACAGAAAGAAGACCCATATGCGGCTGCGGTTAAGTTATTGCAAAGGTGCATAACACACACCACACACAACTCCTCAGATAATTGATTGGTTTACTCCAGACTTGTTTTAGGGGTGAAATAGACTATTATCTTGGCTAATGGAAAAGCTAGAGGATGGTCAGTGGTAAAGCTGTGGACCACAGGGTTTGAGATTTTTCGGTTTGAACATAAAATTAGCCATCAATTTCATAAAAACCTGTGCTTTCCACTAATACATCTCAACAACAGACTTCAGGAATCAGTATGCCTATTTCCTCTGAAACACATGTATTTTTGGCTGCAACTCAAAAACTCCTTCAAGCTCAAAGCAAATCTGAAAAAACGAGGTTGAATCACACATATACACTGTGTGCACAAAACATTAAGAACACTTGCTGTTTCCATGACATCGACTGACCAGGTGAATCCAGGTGAAAGCTGTGATCCCTTATTGATGTCACTTGTTCAATCCACTTCAATCAGTGTAGATGAAGGGGAGGAGACAGGTCAAAGAATGATTTTTAAGCCTTGAGACAAATGAGACATGAATTTTGTATGTGTGCCATTCGGTGAAATATTTAAGTGCCTTTGAACAGGATATGATGGTAGGTGCCAGGTGCAGCAGTTTGTGTAAAGAATGTATCAAGAATGGTTCACCACCCAAAGGACACCCAGCCAACTTCACACAACTGTGGGGAGCATTGGAGTCAACATGAGCCAGCATCCCTGTGGAACGTTTTTGTGGAACGCCCTTGTAGAGTCCATGCACTGACGAATTGAGGATGTTCTGAGGGCAAAAGGGGGTGTTCCTAATGTTTGGTATACTCAGTGTACAACAAGAAATAATAAGAGTGAGCTGCACTAATAATGTGTATTTTGCTGATGCATATTTCATACAGCAGCTAGTTTGTTTTGCAGGTGCACCTTTAGCCAAAATACATGCACCATGGGATGCACATGCTGAGCAGTATCAACAGTGGTTCGTGTAGAATGAATCCCCCAGAGTTTTATCTGTCTGTGTTTGTCTCAAATGGCACCCTATAGTGCACTACTTTTGACCAGAGCCTTATGGGTAGTGCACTGTAAAGGGAATAGAATGACATTTGAGATGCATGCTGTCTCTCACTGACTGCAGCGCCATCTCCCTAACACTGTTTCTCGGTCCCTGGACACCGAAGTACTGATGTACTTCACACAGGTAGGAGAGGAGGCCTGTTGCTGCTGGTCCTGATCTGCTTCATACAGATGGGATGGGGGATTGAATTATCATTTCAGTTTGGAGGGTTGGGGGATTCTTTCTCCTCTGCATTTCTCCTTGTACTGCCTCTTCCCCTCTCTCTTTCACTCCCTCTCTCCTTCCCTCATTCTTTTCTGCCCACTCTTTCTTTCTCCTTCCTCCACTCCCAATATCCTTCATCCCAGTCCCTCCTCCTCCCTCTCCTCTCTCTTTCCATACCCTATCTCCCCCCGTTTTTCTCTCTCCATTCCCACTCCCCTCCCCGCCTCTCGCCCTCCTCCCCCTTCTCCTCCCTCTGAGAGGCTGTGCCTCTGCTTTGTGCTGGTGTTCAGGGTCAGTGACATCACGGCAGGAGGCTTCAGTCTGAGAGTGTACCTGGCGGCTGGAGATGTTATTGGTTTCCCCTGACCTTTAAGACGTCCTGGCTACACTCCAAATGACAGCCTATTTCCTACATAGGGCACTACTTTTGACTAGGGCCCAAAAGTAGTGCACTGTGTACAGAATAGGGTGGCATTTGGGAAGGAAACGTTCTCTCAGCAGCCCACCTCAGCCTCGGCTAGGCAAATAAATAAATTAAATAATTAATGCATTTTAAAAACAATGCAGTAAGGTCTTCTAACATATGGCTGGCTGACTGGCTGCTGTTACAGCTGTCTTTCAAGAGGGCTGGCTTAGCCTACTACTCCAAATGTGCCAGAGCTCAGTTTTTATACAAAACAAGATACATTTGCCAGTGGGAATTATTCAAGCAATGTACAAGATTGTGGCTCACGGTCTCATGCTTTTTATTATTTTTTGTGTGTGTTTGATAACTCATGGAATCTTTTGCGAATATACTTTACATAAACAAACGTATGTGGACACCTGCTCGTCAAACATCTCATTCCAAAATCATGGGCATTAATATGGAGTTGGTCCGCCCTTTGCTGCTATAACAGCCTCCACTCTTCTGGGAAGGCTTTCCACTAGATTTTGGAACATTGCTGCGGGGACTTGCTTCCATTCAGCCACAATATTAGGCCTGGCTCACAGTCGGCGTCCAATACATCCCAAAGGTGTTCGATGAGGTTGAAATCAGGGCTCTGTGCAGGCCAGTGCAGTTCTTCCACACCGATGTCATGATATACTGTAGCGTTAATATTTCCCTTCATTGGAATTAAGGGGTCTAGCCCGAACCACGAAAAACAGCCCCAGAGCATTATTCCTCCTCCACCAAACTTTGGAGTTGGCACTATGCATTCGGGCAGGTAGCATTCTCCTGGAATCTGCCAAACCCAGATTTGTAAGTCAGTCGGCACTCTCGTTCTGTGAGCTTATGTGGCTTACTACTTCACGGTTGAGCCGTTGTTGCTCCTAGACGTTTCCACTTCACAATAACAGCACTTACACTTGACTGGTGCAGCTCTAGCAGGAAGAGCTGACAAACTCTTCAGTGAGGCCTTTCTACTGCCAATGTTTGTCTATGGAGATTGCATGGCTGTGTGCTCGATTTTATACACCTGTCAGCAACGGGTGTGGCTGAACTAGCCACATCCACTCATTTGAAGTGGTGTCCACATACTTTTGTATATATAGTGTATTTGGTTCATAGAGATAGACAGAGGTCTCATCTTTGTATCTGTGCCGTTATAGCATCTGTGACAGCATGGGCAATGCCATTGAGGCTATCTCTACTCGGAACATGACTCCAACAGGGTCACCAGGAGAGATCAGCCAATGAAGTTGGAGGTCCCACATAGTTGACTATATTAAAATGGTAGACACCCTCAATGGCGCTGCCCATGCTAATATAGCCTTTTGGTCACTAGAGCCTTTTATCATTCTCTATGATCTAGTTCCTTAACCAATGGAGTGGCAGAAATGCAGTAATAATTTAGTGACTAAAATATTAGTCAAACACCTATTTTTCAGTGGCAATTGAAACTGACAAAAAAACTATTACTAAATGAAAATGAGACAAGACTAAATTATCTCTGTGACTAAAATCTGACTAGTAAGGGGACTGGACAAGAGATTGAGACCTTTTCAGTGAATCACAATTAATATTAGCAGCACAGATGCGCAGCACAGTTCTGTTCAGCAGCAGCACACACAGCCTACAGCAGCTGGTGAGCTGGGGGAGCAAGTGTGAGTGGGCAGACAGGCTCTGCTCTGGCTCCGCCTCCGACTATACACATCGTGCAGGTTGACTCTCTTGCTTCTTTGAAGCTAACCAGTAACAATCAGCCTTTCAGTTAGCTACCTTTTGCCTGGTTAAGAAACACAAGCTGGTTTACAATAGCAACATTTTGTTTAATACTAAACCAACAGTCTAGCTATGTTTTTCTCTACCTTGAGGATAGAAAAGTAGGCTGTCTTTGAATTTGTCGTCTCACTCAACCCTTCCACTTTCCCCACTGCATTTAATAGCCAGGTTCTGTAGCCAACATAGCCAATTAAGTCTCCCTATTTTCCTCAGAAGAAAATGGATGTTTCTAGCTCCTTACATTGAAAAGATATGAGCCATAATACCTGCACTACGTTTTTTTTGTCAGGCTGCATTTTACATTAAAAAAACGGGGCTACTTGCAGACCGGATGGTTAACCATTTGTTTGGGCTACACCTTGTCAGTCATGTTACCTCATTAGCTTTCTATAGCTGACAACCTGGGGCGCATTCATTTTGCAACATACAGATAAAAATATGCTATGAAGAACAAACATGCCTCTCTGACATGTTGAATAAGGAATAATGTAGGCTCTTTTCATGGAATTTCTATCTGCAACGTTCGACAACGTTTTGCAACTGAACGTGGACCTGGTAACATTACCAGTAGCCTATATACAAACATTTGGTGGCACAGAAAGGAAGGGAAAGAGATAGCAAACAATTTATTGACTAAATTCCACTATATCTGACTGGGTAAATACAGTTGAAGTCGGAAGTTTACATACACTTTAGCCAAAAACATTTAAACTCAGTTTTTCACAATTCCTGACATTTAATCCTAGTAAAAATTCCCTGTTTTAGCTCAGTTAGGATCACCACTTTATTTTAAGAATGTGAAATGTCAGATTAATAGTAGAGAGAATTATTGATTTCAGCTTTTATTTCTTTCATCACATTCCCAGTGGGTCAGAAGTTTACATACACTCAACTCAATTAGTATTTGGTAGCATTGCCTTTAAATTGTTTAACTTGGGTCAAACATTTTGGGTAGCCTTCCACAAGCTTCCCACAATAAGTTGGGTGAATTTTGACCCATTCCTCCTGACAGAGCTGGTGTAACTGAGTCAGGTTTGTAGGCCTCCTTGCTCGCACACTCTTCTTCAGTTCTGCCCACAAATTCTCTATAGGATTGAGGTCAGGGCTTTGTGATGGCCACTCCAATACCTTGACGTTGTTGTCCTTAAGCCATTTTGCCACAACTTTGGAAGTATGCTTGGGGTCATTGTCCATTTGGAAGACCCATTTGCGACCAAGCTTTAACTTCCTGACTGATGTCTTGAGATGTTGCTTCAATATATCCACATAATTTTCCTTCCTCATTATGCCATCTATTTTGTAAAGTGCACCAGTCCCTACTGCAGCAAAGCACCACCACCACATGATGCTGCCACCCCCGTGTTTCATGTTTGGGATGGTGTTCTGCGGCTTTGAAGCATCCCCATTTTTCCTCCAAACATAACGATGGTCATTATGGCCAAACAGTTCTATTTTTGTTTCATCAGACCAGAGGACATTTCTCCAACAAGTACGATCTTCGTCCCCATGTGCAGTTGCAAACTGTTGTCTGTTTCTGTACTGGCGGTTTTGGAGCAGTGGCTTCTTCCTTGCTGAGCAGCCTTTCAGCTTAAGTCGATATAGGACTCGTTTTACTGTGGATATAGATACCTTTGTACCCGTTTCCTCCAGCATCTTCACAAGGTCCTTTGCTGTTGTTCTGGGATTGATTTGCACTTTTTGCACCAAAGTACGTTCATCTCTAGGAAACAGAACACGTCTCCTTCCTGAGCAGTATGACGGCTGCGTGGTCCCATGGTGTTTATACTTGCGTATTATTGTTTGTACAGATGAATGTGGTACCTTCAGGCGTTTGGAAATTGCTCCCAAGGATGAACCAGACTTGTGGAGGTCTACCATTTTTTCAGAGGTATTGGCTGATTTCTTTTGATTTTCCCATGATGTCAAGCAAAGAGGCACTGAATTTGAAGGTAGGCCTTGAAATACATCCACAGGTACAACTCCAATTGACTCAAATGATGTCAATTAGTCTATCAGAAGCTTATAAAGCCATGACATCATTTTCTGTCATTTTCCAAGCTGTTTAAAGGCACAGTCAACTTAGTGTATGTAAACTTCTGACCCACTGGAATTGTGATACAGTGTGAAATAATCTGTCTGTAAACAATTGTTGGAAAAATTACATGTGTCATACACAAAGTAGATGTCCTAACTGGCTTGCCAAAACTATAGTTTGTTAATAAGAAATTTGTGGAGTGGTTGAAAAATGAGTTTTAATGACTCCAACCTAAGTGTATGTAAACTTCTGACTTCAACTGTAGTTTATTTTGAGGTAATGTGGATCCAGTAACTCAGGTTGAGGAACCTGGACCAGGACTCGAGCACTGGGACTCGGACTTCAGCCGTAGGGACTCTTGACTCGACCATTGGTGACTCGGACTTGAGCACAGGGGACTTAGTGACTTGACTACATCACTGGGCGAAACAGTCATTAGCTCCTGTTCAAAGTCATTCGCCCCCGTTCTACTTCTGAACATCAATGTGGCTGCGGCGTCGGTGGAACATTGATAACAATGGCAATGAAGCTACCATACTTTGCGGCACTATCTGGTGATTGTTTCTCAATTTAATTCAGTTCAATTTGTCTCTCTCCCACTGTTTGTTTTTTATGTAATGTGCAATATCTATGCAGGCTGAAAAAAAATGTACATGGCCAGATAATGATTATATGTTTGTCATATTTCTGCTGTTAAGAAGAGAATAGAATGTTATGCTGAAAAATATGTTGGTAGGACTTTGCTATGTATGTTGGCTATGTATGTGCACATGGAAGTGGGAGATCGATTTGATTGGTTAGCAAAGCTAGCTAGCTATAGCTAAATGTCTAAGGTTAGCATTCAAAATATGAATTCAGCACCGGCTTCTAGTTTCACCCACCCAAAGCGAGAGGACTGCAGTGTGGAGATGACAGAGGGTTCCCTAGTAGTGAGGGTCACTTCATTTATACACTGAGCTTTTAGCGCCCTTATCAGCATCAGAAGAAGCATCACCATCAAATCTGCTCCTCCCTCGTACCATCCAACTCGGCTGCCAGTAGTATAGAGGCCTTCACCAAGAGCAGGCACCACCTGAAGCTGTATATCTCCCATTTATTAATGTGAAAGCCTGCTCCTCCCAGTCTGGGTTGGGATGAGATGGAGAGACAGCCTGTGGGTGAGTATTAGCAGTTATTTACTGAAAGCACAAATCTCCTGTCTGCTGGGTGGAAACTATGTTGGATCCTGCATCAGGTGCTTCCACAGAGACGCAACAACCCTGGTCACATAACTGTGTGGTCCTCCGCGGCTGGGGTTTTCTCCCTCTGTCTCAGGCAGCTGAACTACGTAACGGAAAGTTCTGGCAGCAACGCTCTCCTCTCTAAACACAAGAAGCACAACCTACGGTCCAAAGAAAACTGCCTCTGTGTAACTGAAACCATCGGTCACAATCCCCTGAAGAGCCAGAGAGCAAAGTTATACAGAAGTTCCCCACAGTGTGCATTTTACTACCCAATAGAAGAGCATATTTGGGTTTTTAAAAGTGATATATAAAGTTCAACCTACAGTTGAAGTCGGAAGTTTACACACACCGTAGCCAAATACATCTAAACTCAGTTTTTTCACAATTCCTGACATTTAATCCTAGTAATAATAAGGATCAGCACTTTATTTTAAGAATGTGAAATGTCAGAATAACAGTGGAGAGAATTATTGATTTCAGCTTTTATTTCTTTCATCACATTCCCAGTGGGTCAGAAGTTTACATACACTCAATTAGTATTTGGTAGCATTGCCTTTAAATTGTTTAACTTGGGTCAAACGTTTCAGGTAGCCTTCCACAAGCTTCCCACAATAAGTTGGGTGAATTTTGGCCCATTCCTCCTGACAGAGCTGGTGTAACTGAGTAAGGATTGTAGGCCTACTTGCTCCCACACACTTTTTCAGTTCTGCCCACAAATCTTCTATAGAATTAAGGTCAGGGCTTTGTGATGGCCACTCCAATATCTTGACGTTGTTGTCCTTAAGCCATTTTGCCACAACTTTGGAAGTATGTTTGGGGTCATTGTCCATTTGGAAGACCCATTTGCGACCAAGCTTTAACTTCCTGACTGATGTCTTGAGATGTTGCTTCAATATGTCCACATAATTTTCCTTCCTCATGATGCCATCTATTTTGTGAAGTGCACCAGTCCCTCCTGCAGCAAAGCACCCCCACAACATGATGCTGCCACCCCCGTGCTTCACGGTTGGGATGGTGTTCTTCAGCTTGCAAGTCTCCCCATTTTTTCTCCAAACATAATGATGGGCATCATGGACAAACAGTTGTATTTTTGTTTCATCAGACCAGAGGACATTTCTCCAAAAAGTATGATCTTTGTCCCCATGTGCAGTTGCAAACCGTAGTCTGGCTTTTTTAAGGTGGTTTTGGAGCAGTGGCTTCTTCCTTGCTGAGCAACCTCTCAGGTTATGTCGATATAGGACTCGTTTTACTGTGGATATAGATACTTTTGTACCTGTTTCCTCCAGCATCTTCACAAGGTCCTTTGCTGTTGTTCTGGGATTGATTTGCACTTTTTGCACCAAGTATGTTTATCTCTAGGAGACAGAATGCGTCTCCTTCCTGAGCGGTATGACAGCTGCGTGGTCCCATGTTGTTTATACTTGCGTACTATTGTTTGTACAGATGAACGTGGTACCTTCAGGCGTTTGGGAATTGCTCCCAAGGACGAACCAGACTTGTGGAGGTCTACAATTTTTTTTCTGTGGTCTTGGCTGATTTATTTTGTGTCAGGCAAAGAGGCACTGAGTTTGAAGGTAGGCCTTGAAATACATCCACAGGTACACCTCTAATTGACTCAAATTATGTCAATTAGCCTATCAGAAGCTTCTAAAGCCATGACATCATTTTATGGCATTTTCCAAGCTGTTTAAAGGCACAGTCAACTTAGTGTATGTAAACTTCTGACCCACTGGAATTGTGATACAGCGAGTTATAAGTGAAAAAAATCTGTCTGTAAACAATTGTTGGAAAAATTACTTGTCATGCACAAAGAAGATGTCCCAACCGACTTGCCAAAACTATAGTTTGTGGTTGAAAAACAAGTTTTAATGACTCCAACCTAAGTGTATGTAACCTTCCGACTTCAACTGCATATTTCATTTTTATTAATAACTGAAATTAGTTTCAATTCAGTTTCATTCAGCTGTTTTCTAGACAATGTACATTTATTCAATGTTGACAAAATAACGGAAGAGCACATGGACATCTACAGTACCTTCGGAATGTATTCAGACCCCTCAACTTTTTCCATATCTTCTTTTGTTACAGCCTTATTCTAAAATGGATGACATTTTTAAAAATCCTCTGAAATCTACACACAATACCCCATAATGACAAATCAAAAACAGATTTTTAGAAATGTTTGCAAATGTATATAAAACAAACAGAAATACCTTATTTACACACCTGTCTATATAAGGTCCCACAAAACCAAGCCATAAGGTCGAAGGAATTGTCCATAGTGCTCCGAGACAGGATTGTGTCGAGGCACAGATCCAGGGAAGGGTACCAAAAAATGTCTGCAGCATTGAAAGTCCCCAAGAAGAGAGTGGCCTCCATCATTCTTAAATGGAAGAAGTTTGGAACCACCAAGAGTCTTCTTAGAGTTGACCGCCCAGCCCAAACTGAGTAATCAGAGAAGGGCCTTGGTCAAGGAGGTGACCAAGAAACCAATGGTCATTCTGATAGAGCTCCAGAGTTCCTCTGTGGAGATGGGACAACCTTCCAGAAGGACAACCATCTCTGCAGCACTCCACCAATCAGGCCTTTATGGTAGAGTGGCCAGACGGAAGCCATTCCTCAGCCAAGCGTCACGTCTGGAGGAAACCTGGCACCATACCTACGGTGAAACATGATGGTGGCAGCGTCATGCTGCGGGAATGTTTTTCAGCGGCAGGGACTGGGAGACTAGTTGAATGGAGCAAAGTACAGAGAGATCCTTGATGAAAACCTGCTCCAGGGCGCTCAGGACCTCAGACTGGGGCAAAGGTTCACCTTCCAACAGGACAACGACCATAAGCACACAGCCAAGACAACTCAAGAGTGGCTTCGGAACAAGTCTCTGAATGTCCTTGAGTGGCCCAGCCACAGCCTGCACTTGAACCCTAACGAACATCTCTGGAGACCTGAAAATAGCTGTGCAGCGACGCTCGCCATCCAACCTGACAGAGCTTGAGTGGATCTGCAGAGAGGAATGGGAGAAACTCCCCAAATACAGGTGTGCCAAGCTTGTATCGTCACACCCAAGAAGATTCGAGGCTGTAATCGCTGCAAACGGCACTTTAACAAAGTACTATGTAAAGTGTCTGAATACTTATGTAAATGTTATTTCAGTTTGACATTTTTTATAAATTAGCAAACATTTCTAAAAAACACATTTTGCTTTGTCATTATGGGGTAATGTGTGTAGATTGATGAAACAAAATATATATTTTAGAATAAGGCTGTAACCTAACAAAACATGGAAAAAGTCAAGGGGTCTGAATACTTTCCGAAGGCTCTGTATTCAGCAGCTAGTTGTTAACATATTAGATAAGCTATGCGCCCCCTCAAAGGATAGTTAACCCAAATTACATATTGGTTGTCTTACCTTGTCAGCAGTCTAAGGACAAGGTATGAATCCATGCTTTGGTATTGTTTCCCTGGCCACTGTTTCAAATGCGTTTTAGCATATTTTCTCTTAAACACACAAGGACTCATTTGTTAGGGAGTGAAAGATGGATAGCGATACTATCTTCAGCACTAAGGTTATACAGGCCTCCAGGTAATACTGCTGTGACAGATTTATATACCACAGACCAGGGAAATGAAAGGAGCACAGCATGTGCTCTCCAACTAGCCCAGGACATCAAGTCGTTTGGAAGGAAACTCCCTCATACCATTAATATCGTTCTGTTTTCAAAGAACAGTCCCTTAAAGTTACAAAGGCACATTTTTCTTAACCATTCAAATGTAAGTGCTCTTTGTTGGGGAATATTGTGAATTTGGACTGGTATGTTACCAAGAGATAAATAGAGAAGTCAGTGCCCTCTTTATGACCACAGCATTGAACACTAACATGACATTTGTTACTGGAATACAAAAAATAACTAAAATCACTAACATTACTGTATTTCCCATTAGACTAAAGCCACACCCTAATGTGCTTGAGGGTAACAACAGATACTACTGAAGTGTGCTGTGTGTGTGTGTGTGGCATATTTGCACATGCACCTCTAGCTCCAAACAAGGATAATCAGAGGGACTTTTCATTATGAGAATATTCTCATCTGGAGCCCAGTAAAAACAGGTTATTAAAGGGAACTGCACCCGCTGATTTGTCCTCATTTTTTGGCTGGCGGCCATGACAGAAGCCAAACATGAGATGGCTTGGGGGTGGGGTTGGATGTGGGTGTTTCTTGGGTGTTTCATTGCCACAAACAAGACACACAAATCTGTCAGAACATTGCCCGCAGCTGTTTGAACCAGCTCAATCACAACAAACAAACCTCCTGCAGGTTGAGTTCAATAACTACAGGCAGATGGTGAGATGTATGGTGAGGTGCAAAAGGAAGCTTTGACTAGGTCAGTAGCCTACAGAGCAATATGAGAAGAATGCTATTGCTGAATTTCTGTAGATATTCTAAACTAAGAGTTTTGATAACTTTTAAATGTAGTAACAGGTCAATGTAGAATAAACAACCATTTACATAATACCATAGAAGCAGTGTTCTGCTAATATAACAACGTGCACCTTTCATCTTTCATTGTCATTCCCAGCCGATACAGATACTCTGCCTACGGCATTTTGTCTGGCGGTAATGGAGCTACCTTGGCAAACTTGTCAGAGTAGTCATACAGTGCATTCGGAAAGTATTCAGACCCTATGACTTTTTCGATATTTTGTTACATTACAGCGTCATTTTTTAAATTAAGTTACTTTTTCCCCTCATCAATCTACACACAGTATCCCATAATGACAAAGTGAAAACAGGTTTTTAGAACATTTTGCAAATGTATATACAGTTGAAGTGGGAAGTTTACATAAACTTAGATTGGCGTCATTAAAACTCGTTTTTCAACAGCTCCACAAAATTCTTGTTAAACTATAGTTTTGGCAAGTCGGTTAGGACATCTATTTTGTGCATGACACAAGTAATTTTTCCAACAATTGTTTATAGACAGATTATTTCACTTAGTGGGTCAGAAGTCTACATACACTAAGTTGACTGTGCATTTAAATAGCTTGGAAAATTTCTGAAAATGATATCATGGCTTTAGAAGCTTCTGATAGGCTAATTGACATCATTTGAGTCAATTGGAGGTGTACCTGTGGATGTATTTCAAGGCCTACCTTCAAATTCAGTGCCTCCTAGCTTGACATCATGGGAAAATCAAAAGAAATCAGCCAATACCACTGAAAAAAATGGTAGACCTCCACAAGTCTGGTTCATCCTTGGGAGCAATTTCCAAATGGCTGAAGGTACCACATTCACCTGTACAAACAATAGTACGCAAGTATAAACACCATGGGACCACGCAGCCGTCACACCGCTCAGGAAGGAGACTCGTTCTGTGTCCTAGAGATAAACATATTTTGGTGCGACACGTGCAAATCAATCCCAGAACAACAGCAAAGGACCTTGTGAAGACGCTGGAGGAAACGGGTAGAAAAGTATCTTTATCCACAGTCAAACGAGTCCTATATCGACATAACCTGATAGGCCGCTCAGCAAGGAAGAAGCCACTGCTCCAAAACCGCCATAAAAAACTACGGTTTGCAACTGCACATGGGGACAAAGATCGTACTTTTCGAGAAATGTCCTCTGGTCTGATAAAACAAAAACAGAACTGTTTGGCAATAATGAACATCGTTATGTTTGGAGAAAAAATGGGGAGACTTGCAAGCCAAAGAACACCATCCCAACAGTGAAGCACGGGGGTGGCAGCATCATGTTGTGGGGGTGCTTTGCTGCAGGAGGGACTGGTGCACTTCACAAAATAGATGGCATCATGAGGAGGAAAATTATGTGGACATATTGAAGCAACATCTCAAGACATCAGTCAGGAAGTTAAAGCTTGGTCGCAAATGGGTCTTCCAAATGGACAACGACCCCAAACATACTTCCAAAGTTGTGGCAAAATGGCTTAAGGACAACAAAATCAAGGTATTGGAGCAGTCATCACAAAGCCCTGACCTCAATCCTAAAGAAAATGTGTGGGCAGAACTGAAAAAGCATGTGCGAGCAAGGAGGCATACAAACCTGACTCAGTTACCCCAGCTCTGTATGGAGGAATGGGCAAAAATTCACCCAGCTTATTGTGGGAAGCTTGTGGAAGGCTACCCGAAACGTTTGACCCAAGTTAAACAATTTAAAGGCAATACTACCAAATACTAATTGAGTGTATGTAAACTTCTGTGATGAATGTGATGAAATTATTCTAAAATTATCTGCCGAAATTGTTGCAACCCATATTACTAGCCTGTTCAACCTCTCTTTCGTATTGTCTGAGATTCCCATAGATTGGAAAGCTGCTGCGATCATCCCCCTCTTCAAAGGGGGAGACACTCTAGACCCAAACTGCTACAGACCTATATCTATTCTACCCTGCCTTTCTAAGGTCTTCGAAAGCCAAGTTAACAAACAGATCACCGACCATTTCGAATCCCACCGTACCTTCTCCGCTATGCAATCTGGTTTCAGAGCTAGTCATGGGTGCATCTCAGCCACGTCCAAGGTCCTAAACAATATCATAACCGCCATCGATAAGAGACATTACTGTGCAGCCGTATTTATCGACCTGACTAAGGCTGTCGACTCTGTCAATAACAACATTCTTATTGGCAGACTCAACAGCCTTGATTTCTCAAATGATTGCCTCGCCTGGTTCACCAACTACTTCTCAGATAGAGTTCAGTGTGTCAAATCAGAGGGCCTGTTGTCCAGACCTCTGGCAGTCTCTATGGGGGTGCCACAGGGTTCAAATCTCAGGCCAACTCTCTTCCCTGTATACATCAATGATGTTGCTCTTGTTTCTGGTGATTCTCTGATCCACCTCTACTCAGACGACACCATTCTGTATACATCTGGCCCTTCTTTGGACACTGTGTTAACTAACCTCCAGACAAGCTTCAATGCCATACAACTCTCCTTCCGTGGCCTCCAACTGCTCTTAAATGCAAGTAAAACTGAATGCATGCTCTTCAACCGATCGCTTCCCGCACCTGCCCGCCGTCCAGCATCACTACTCTGGACGGTTCTGAGCTAAAATTAGACTGTAAATTCTCCTTCCAGACTCACATTAAACATCTACAATCCAAAATTAAATCTAGAATTGGCTACCTATTTCGCAACAAAGCTTTCTTCACTCATTCTGCCAAACATACCCTCGTAAAACTGACCATCCTACCAATCCTCGACTTTGACGATATAACTTAGACTGCATCCAATTTGTTGAGTAGAGTGTTGGAGGCTATTTTGGAGGCTATCACAGTGCCATCCGTTTTGTCACCAAAGCCCCATATACTACCCACCACTGCAACCTGTACGCTCTCGTTGGCTGGCCCTCGCTTCATAATCGTCGCCAAACCCACTGGCTCCAGGTCATCTACAAGTCTCTGCCAGGTAAAGCCCCGCCTTATCTCAGTTCACTTGCCACCATAGCAGCACCCAGCCGTACCACGCGCTCCAGCAGGTATATCTCACTGGTCACCCCCAAAGCCAATTCTTCCTTTGGCTGCCTCTCCTTCCAGTTCTCTGCTGCCAATGACTGGAACGAACTGCAAAAATCACGAAAGCTGGAATCTCTTACCTCCCTCACTAGCTTTAAGCACCAGCTGTCAGAGCAGCTCACAGATCACTGCACCTGTACATAGCTCATCTGTAAATAGCCCATCCAACTACCTCATCCCAATACTGTATTTATTTGTTTATCTTGCTCTTTTTCACCCCAGTATGTCGACTTGCACATTCATCTTCTGCTCATTCTACCATTCCAGTGTTTAACTGCTATATTGTAATTACTTCACCACCATGGCCTATTTATTGCCCTCCCGCTCTTATCCTACCTCATTTGCACATGCTGAAAATATATTTTTCTACTGTATTATTGATTGTATGTTTGTTTATTCCATGTGTAACTCTGTGTTGTTGTATGTGTCGAACTGCTTTGCTTTATCTTGGCCAGGTCGCAGTTGCAAATGAGAACTTGTTCTAAACTAGCCTACCTGGTTAAATAAAGGTGAAATAAATAAAAAATAAAATGAAATAAATAAAATATTAAATAAATCATTCTCTACTATTATTCTGACATTTCACGTTCATAAAATAAGTGGTGATCCTAACTGACCTAAGACAGGGAATATTTACTAGGATTTAAATATATTTGTGTAAGGTATATGTAAACTTCCGACTTCAACTGTATATATATAGATTTTAAAAATATGTTTTTTTACATAGAGTTGAAGAAGTCGGAAGTTTACATACACCTTAGCCAACTATATTTAAACTCAGTTTTTCACAATTCCTCACATTTAATCCTAGTAAAAATTCCCTGTCTTAGGTCAGTTAGGATATTTTATTTATTTTATCAAATTCCTAGTGAATCAGAAGTTGACATACACTCAATTAGTATTTGGTTGCATTGCCTTTAAATTGTTTAACTTGGGTAAAACGGTTCGGGTAGCCTTCCACAAGCTTCCCATAATAAGTTAGGTGAATTTTGGCCCATTCCTCCTGACAAGAGCTGGTGTAACTGAGTCAGGTTTGTATGCCTCCTTGCTTGCACACACTTTTTCAGTTCTGCCCACAAATTTATGGGATTGAGGTCAGGGCTTTTGTGATGGCCACTCCAATATCTTGACTCTGTTGTCCTTAAGCCATTTTGCCACAACATTGTCCATTTGGAAGAGCCATTTGCGACCAAGCTGACTGATGTCTTGAGATGTTGCTTCAAATATTCACATAATTTCCCTTCCTCGTGATGCCATCTATATTTGTGAAGTGCACATTTCTCCAAAAAGTATGATCTTTGTCCCCATGTGCAGTTGCAAACCGTAGTCTGGCTTTTTTATGGCGGTTTTGGAGCAGTGGCTTCTTCCTTGCTGAGCGGCCTTTCAGATTATGTTGATATAGGACTCGTTTTACTGTGGATATAGATACTTTTGTACCTGTTTCCTCCAGCATCTTCACAAGGTCCTTTGCTGTTGTTCTGAGATTGATTTGCACTTTTCACACCAAAGTACGTTCATCTCTAGGAGACAGAACGCATCTCCTTCCTGAGCGGTAGGACAGCTACGTGGTCCCATGGAGTTTATACTTGCATACTATTGTTTGTACAGATGAACGAGGTACATTCAGGCGTTTCGAAATTGCTCCCAAGGATGAACCAGACTTGTGGAGGTCTACCATTTTTTTCTCAGGTCTTGGCTGTTTTCTTTTGATTTTCACCTGATGTCATGCAAAGAGGCACTGAGTTTGAAGGTAGGCCTTGAAATACATCCACAGGTACACCTCCAATTCACTCAAATGATGTCAATTAGCCTATCAGAAGCTTCTAAAGCATGACATCATTTTCTGTCATTTTCCAAGCTGTTTAAAGGCACAGTCAACTTAGTGTATGTAAACTTCTGACCCACTGGAATTGTGATACAGTGAATTATAAGTGAAATAATCTGTCTGTAAACAATTGTTGGAATAATTACTTAATGTATCATGCACAAAATAGATGTCCTAACCAACTTGCCAAAACTATAGTTCGTTTACAAGAAATTTGTGGAGTGGATGAAAAACAAGTTTTAATGACTCCAACCTAAGTGTATGTAAACTTCCGTCTTCAACTCTTAAGTATTCAAACCCTTTACTATGAGACTCGAAGTTTCTACAACTTGATTGGTGTCCACCTGTGGTAAATTAAATTGATTGGACATGATTTGGAAAGGCACACTCCTCGCTATATAAGGTCCCACAGTTGACAGTGCATGTCAAAGGAAAAATCAAGCCATGAGGTCGAAGAAATTGTTCATAGTGCGCAGAGACAGGATTGTGTCAAGGCACAGATCTGAGGATGGGTACCAAAAAATGTCAGCAGCATTGATGGTCCCCAAAAAGAGTGGCCTCCGTCATTCTTAAATGGAAGAAGTGTGGAACCACCAAGACTTTTCCTAGAGCTGGCTGCCCGGCCAAACTAAGCAATCGGGGGAGAAGGGCCTTGGTCAAGGAGGTGGAGAAACTCTCCAAATACAGGTGTGCCAAGCTTGTAGCACCATACCCAAGGCTGTAATCGCTGTCAAAGGTGATTCAACAAAGTACTGAGTAAAGGGTAGGAATAGTTATGTAAATGTCATATTCCCATATTTTTCTAAAAACCTGTTTTTGCTTAGTCATTTTGGGGTATTGTGTGTAGATTGATGAGGGGAAAAAACTATTTGATCAATTTTAGAATAAGGCTGAAACGTAACAAAATGTGGGAAAAGTCAAGGGGTCTGAATACTTCCCAAATGCTCTGTACCTTCCTGTGTGGTGTCCCGTATACAACATGAGTTCCCTGATTCTGGTGCAGAATACACAGTGCTTCTCCCGACCCATATTGAGTGATACCATTCAATCAATTCAATAAAAAAATGACAACATAAGTCAAAGTTGTGTCTAGTAAACATTTTATGCAGAGGGCCCGGTTGTTTCTCTCCATTCAGAGACATCAGTACCAAGCCCGTGTGTCAGTCTGGACTTCATCACATCATCTTGCAAGTATTAATGTGCTGGCTCCATACATGTTTCTGTGAACACATACACACTAGGGTAGAATATTTTCCCGGTATGTTACAAATATTCCCGACCCGAGAATAAATCACTTTTCTCCTGGGTAACCCGGCATTTCCCACCAAAATCAGAAGTGTTATTCAAAAACATGATAAAGCATATACATAGACCGATGTCTAGATTAGATTAGAGCTTTGATTGAAGATTCAAGCCTGATGACATATATTCAGCACTACATTAAAGATATTTAATGAGCCCAAGACTCAAAAAGCCAAAAGAATTGTGGGCCGTTAACCAATACAAATATGACATATAGGTTACTGCACATTACGCATGACAGAAAAACATAACAACCCATATACTGTATGTAGCTAGCTTTATGATCCCTTGGGTAGATGCATGAAACAAGCTCCAGTAGGCTAATCTTTTTGAATGTGAACTGTATTACCGTACTCTATTGTATTATACTGTACTATATGGACTGGAATTACGCACCTCATTCAAACCATGATAAAGCAGGGAGAGAACATGCGATTCTGGGGCAGTGGCCTTCAAATTTACAAGTATAGGCTAGCGAATTTGATTTTAATATTGAAATATAATTGGACCTATTTGTCCAAGTAGTAAGTTAAGTTCCTCGGCGTACACATCACGGACAAACTGAATTGGTCCACCCACACAGACAGCATCGTGAAGAAGGCGCAGCAGCGCCTCTTCAACCTCAGGAGGCTAAAGAAATTTGGCTTGTCACCAAAAGCACTCACAAACTTCTACAGATGCACAATCGAGAGCATCCTGTCGGGCTGTATCACCGCCTGGTACGGCAACTGCTCCGCCCACAACCGTAAGGCTCTCCAGAGGGTAGTGAGGTCTGCACAACGCATCACCGGGGGCAAACTACCTGCCCTCCAGGACACCTACACCACCTGATGTCACAGGAAGGCCATAAAGATCATCAAGGACAACAACCACCCGAACCACTGCCTGTTCACCCCGCTATCATCCAGCAGGCGAGGTCAGTACAGGTGCATCAAAGCAGGGACCGAGAGACTGAAAAACAGCTTCTATCTCAAGGCCATCAGACTGTTAAACAGCCACCACTAACATTGAGTGGCTGCTGCCAACACACTGACTCAACTCCAGCCACTTTAATAATGGGAATTGATGGAAATTGATGTAAAATATATCACTAGCCACTTTAAACAATGCTACTTAATATAATGTTTACATACCCTACATTACTCATCTCATATGTATATAATGTACTCGATACCATCTACTGCATCTTGCCTATGCTGTTCTGTACCATCACTCATTCATATATCTTTATGTACATATTCTTTATCCCTTTACACTTGTGTGTATAAGGAATTGTTAGGTTAGATTACTCGTTGGTAATTACTGCATTGTCGGAACTAGAAGCACAAGCATTTCGCTACACTCGGATTAACATCTGCTAACCATGTGTATGTAACAAATACATTTGATTTGAATTAGTAGGCTGACGCATATATACCTTTCATAATATTTCCCCTAATGTTATTAGCCTACCTCCTCTTTCTCCCTCTGGTGTTTCTTCATTCCTTCCTCACTTCCAACAGTTAAATCTAACAAGTTTTGTTGTCCTTATCTTCATCATTCTAATGACATGCTTCAATAATATAGGACTTGAATTAGATGCAGAAGGCTTTCACTTCACTTCATAAAGATTTAATTGTTATGGGTCTGAATAAATAACTGCTTTAGCCTACCGCCATCGCACGTTCTCTCTTCTTTCAAACTACCTGTGAGTTCTATTAGCTTCTGTATATAACATTTAGCAAACAAGAGCTTGCATCCCTCTTCAAATAGTCTATTGGTATAAGAAATGCCCAAAAGATTATGTCCAGCAAGCTATTCTAGTCTAGCTTTTCCTGCATGGGACTCCAAGAGCTAAGTAGCGTTTTTTAAGGAGAGTGGCCTTCAGAGCACAGGTGCGTGCGTATTGCGCAAGAGACAGAGGCTGTAAGTTAGAAGCTTATTATGCATAACCTATCATTCATTAACTAAATATAAGGCTAAAACTGCATTGAATTTATTATCTGAAAGAGGTAGGCTAGGACATCTATATATAGCCCTATCAAAACAGTATTATCTATTTTGTATGCAATTTGAACAACATTAATGGAGAGAAACACTACGAGTGCTCATTTATGCACTGATTTAAAGCAATGATATTCTAGTGATAAGCTAAAACTGTGCAGCTGCAATAAAAAAATATATATATCTTTACAATTAAAAAATAAGGTGACCCCTGAAATCCAGATTTGTAAATTAGTCGTGCATTCAGTCTTTATATTAATGTAGCATAGGCTATGCTGCAGCAAATGTAGGCCCACTTGCCTGTCACAATAAAAAAATTAGATGAGATGATAGGTCTACATGTATTGTGAACTGTGCTCCATACTGATATGGGCTGTCTGTCACCACCCTGAGAGTTGGTGATTCATCATGCAGAGCAGAGAGAAGGCCGTAGAGAAGATAGATAGACATCACATATAATTTAAGTTCCATTCCATTTCACGTCATGCTTTTCATTTAAATAATTTATAATTACCAGTCTCCCTGAGTTATCTATAACGGGAAAAGGGAGTGGTTTTGGACGGTAAGTCTCGGTAACCGGGTTCCCCCCATTCAACCCTAATACACACATAGTCACTGTTCTATTACCAATGGCAGTTAGGATAGGAAATATATGACATACAAACAGGTACTATGTTGAAGTTTGAACAGGTCAGATAAACCTACCTAATTCTGTTCTCCCTATCAACGACTGTTGGAGTGCAGGCAAGAGGTGAGGCTGGAGGTGAGGTCTTTGCCATAAAATGTGAAGTCAAATAGAATGGGGAACACAGCGATCAGGCTGGTTCCACTAGACTAGGTTATGCCCTGGACATTATATGCCTCTTGAGAAGTAGAAAATAAGCAACAAATAATGTCAGTTTACATAAATAATGTTTCCCATTTGGATTATCAAAGTATTTAAGTGGGTTACCTTCTGTATTTGATGATTAGTCTGTGAAAGCTGTTGCTGGCCAGATACTTGCCAACATGTGGCTGACTGTTCCATTCATAGGAATGCTCACAGGGAGGGCCTGTCTGCATGATGCTGATGAGAGCTTACTTGCTGGTCTTCTCAACGCTGCATGTTCGGCTGCAACCTGGGCATCTCCTGAACACCTGCTGCAGGCAATCTTATGAGGTGGTCTTGACTGGGAGGGCCTGTGACAGCGTGAAAGATAGACAGCTGAGTGGTAAATTGCATTTTGTTTTAAAGAAATGACAGCTTTTTGATAATGCACTTCACAACCAAAATGACTATCTGCTTGGCTGGGGAATTAGTTTATCAAGCCGGGTATTATTGAATACAATTCTCACATAACACACATTACCTGTCGTTGATGATGAAGCTGTCTGTGTCCGTCCTCAGGGCAGTAACTTGGGTCACTATCAGAGGCATCATGATGGCGTGTCCTTTTCATAGGAGTCGAGGGAGACTCTGGCAACAACGGAGGTGGTGTCACAAGGGTACTTGTGTCGCATGACACACTTTTTTTGTAAGGTATTGCCTGACAAGCTGTGAAAACACCAAGTGAACAGTGAAATAAATTATGTAGGTCACAAAACCATTTCAATCACATTGCTGGACATGTTAAGATACCCACCTTTTTTCCTTCTGGTAGACCCTGGGTTGGGTTGAGTTTGTTGCTGCTAGTTAGTACTCTGTTGTAGAGATGAGTTAGCTAGTACACACCATAGCTGCACATTAATATTTATTTGTGCCCTAGACATGGGTTGCACCTCGGAGGCTAATGTGACTGTTTCATCTAAATTACATTAATTTAGAGAGGCCTGGAAATACGATGACTTTGCTAAAGTAGGTCGTTATTATTATGTCGTCAAATTTACTTTAGAGAGATGGCAATGTTGCCATTACAGTTACTAGCAAAGTTAGTCAAAAATAGCTAGCAATGTTAATGTTAACTAGATAAAATACAGCTATGCTAGCGATGATAGTGATAATAATTATAGAAATATACAATACCAGATACATAACCTGCAGTCTATTGTCTAGCTACCGGTAAACTCACCACCACTTGGGACCAACGAACTCCAAACACCTATTTTGCATGATAGGGTCCTTTGGCAGGGCATGCAAACCAGTTGGCTGTGCATCCTGCTTGAACCATGCATTGCATGGTTAATCCGTATAGGGCTTTTCAGTCTCAAACGTCCGTGATCCTTTGAGTGCGTTGGGGGCGATGAAACAATGAAAGAAAGCAAAGTGGGCAGAGGGGCAATTTGCACGTGGAGTTTGACAAAATGGGGCATGATTTCTTGACATAATTGTAATCCTAACCCAACCTTCATTTACTTGTTGTGATGCACTGAGGTTCCAAACTCCGTTTTAGACGAGACTGACCAAAATGATCCTATTTACACTTTGCAGTCAATTTCGACACCAGAATAAATGCTTCTGACTCGTATTTATTTGTTAACCTTTATTTAACCAGGTTGGCAAGTTGAGAACAACTTCTCATTTACAACTGCCACCTTGGCCAAGATAAAGCAAAGCAGTGCGACAAAAACTACAACAGAGTTGCACATGGGATAAACAAACGTACAGTCAATAACACAATAGAAAAATCTGTATAATTACAATTTAGCAATTAACACTGGAGTGATAGATGTGCAGATGAGGATGTGCAAGTAAAAATACTGGTGTGCAAAAGAGTAGAAAAACAAAAACAAATAAGGGATGAGGTAGGTAGTTGGTTGGATGGGGTATTTTCAGATGGGCTGTGTACAGCTTCAGCGATTGGTAAACTGCTCTGACAGCTGATGCTTAAAGTTAGTGAGGGAGATATTGATGCCACTTAGGCCGTTTTGAAAGGAATTTGTTGTTTTTTAGGGGCAGTCAATCTTTAAAAAGCATTCAGATTTAATTTGCAACATTTCATTTTACCTCCCAAAATGGCACTTACAGCTGAATAATAGTTATTCAGTGATTAATATAGTTTAAAACAAATACCATGATCTGCATCCCAAATGGCACCCTATTCCTTATATGGTGCACAACTTTTGACCAGGGCCTACGATGCACCCATAGGTGTAGGGAAAAGGGTGCCATTTGGGACGTAACCACCATGTTTTTGAGGAATTAAAAAGGGTATAATATACACCTGTGTTTAGTCAGGAATTCATCCGCTGGGTTGTTTTCCCGGCTCACGCTGGCATTTTAGTCACATTCTTGGCAGCAGTACCACAACAGACAGACAGCTGCCTAGCTAGCTAGAGCAGACTGTACACCAGGATGGACTGAAACCTGCCCAGACATCTATCTAGATTACGTCCCAAATGGCACCTTATTCCATATACAGTAGAGTGCACTACTTTTGACCATGGCCCAACTGGTACAATATATATATAGAGAGAATAGGGTGACATTAGTGCCCTTTATAGGGAATAGAGTGCCATTTGGGATGCAAACTATTACCTTCAACAGAGATTGAAGACCTGACTTCAACCCAGCAGAGGCAAAACTCTCTGTCTGTCTGTATACTTTGCAACATATCATTCCCATGACACCTGGCATGATAGGGAGGTTCATGCTTAATCTGCCTCCGCAGCCACTTCATCTAGCATCAGGATTCATTTCAATACAATGTGACTGACAGACAGAGGCGTGTGCTCAAACACGTACACACACACGTTGACAGACACACACACACACACACACACGTTGACAGACAGACACAGACAAAATCATAGATGAGAGCAGTAGACTTCTTTCTTTGCAAACCTTAGATGATAATGACCTCTTCTGACCACGATAGTACACCTACAATATTCAGTTGGACCTGGGAACATTTTCAGATATATTATTATGACACAATTTTAAGATTCCACATCTAACACTTTCCAACAGCTCAGGAAAGTTTAGTTAATTATATGTTGTTTTCCCTGAACTGGTTTCCACCCTGGGCAAATGTACAATGGCTGGGATCAGTAGCAGGACAGAACTCAGCCTCCAGCCCAGAGGGACCACATTACTTGGTGTTCTGGCTAGCATACAGTATAAGAAGATAAGTGTTAAATTGAAGCAACTTTTCTCTTAGAGATTTAACGACCCCTGGTTAAACTAAATAATCCAATGCTGATCTATCGGCTTGGGCCGATGCTGGTGGCGGTGCATTCAGAAGGTCTATGTGAATATGTCTCCTGCACAAGGCATTGTCTGCACCCTATTTCCTATGTAGTGCACAAAAGTAGTGCACTGTATAGGGAATAGGGATTCATTTGGGACTTGTGGAGCCCACTGTTAAAGACTGGATACAGATGGTGACATCATGCCCTGAGGTGAATTGGTTACACACACTTCACTCTCCACTGCCAACAATTAAGACCATGTGGCTTCTGTCGTCAGGTAACAGATGAATGGTTGTTCTAGTCGTGGCACGCTCCTGCCAACTCTGAGGGAGGACTATATTCAGTGTGCATGTGTGCGTGTGTGTCTGCGTCCATGTGTGTCTGCTTATGGTTGCATCCATGGTGAAGCTATGTGTTTTTGTTTCTATGTTTGCCACATAAAGACATAATCTACTGTCAATGTGCCATGGAACCATTGCCAAGGACAAGGGAAAGGAAACCCTAAACAGCAGTACTGTTAAGGCACATATGGTAATTCCGTATCAAATGCCTCTTTCTCTAAACAGTAGAGTGAGTTAGCCTATTATATGTGATGCTGACATGTCAAGGTAACTCTAAAAGTAATATACTTCCAGGGACTGTCCAGTCCAGGACTGCATGGGCTATTGGGTTACTCCTCGGCAGACTAACGTGCAATATCCTCTGAGTGTATTTAATTTCCATTTCCCATTTCACCAGCAGTGTGATTAGGGAGAGGGGGTGGGCATGTAGCCAAGGGTTACCAGTTTCACAGCAGACAGACAGAGGCTGGAATACAGCTGCTCTGCAATACGGTAGGTGAGAAAAGTGCCAAAGCAGTTTCACTGAGGAGCCGTCTCAAATGGCACCCTAATGCCTATGTATAGTGCACTACATTTGACGTTTCCACGTATTTATCCAGGGATTATTGGAGGCTGTTGAATTAAATTAATTCGGTATTCAATATTTTTTGCATGCAGGCAGGTGCTGTATGCACGTGGATTTTTCTTATGGCAGTGTGTTAGGGAAAGGGGGATACCTAGTCAGTTGTACAACTGAATTATTCAACTGAAATCTGTCTTCCGCATTTAACCCAACCCCTCTGCCTTAATCGACATACACGTCACGTGCCCGGGGAACAGTGGGTTAACTGCCTTGCTCAGGGGCAGAATGACAGATTTGTACCTTGTCAGCTCGGGGATTCGATCCAGCAACCTTTTGGTTACTAGCCCAACGCTCCTAACTGCCAGGCTACCTGCCGCCCCTGTTAGTAGTCTCACTGCTGTTTGGGTTTGTACATGCATTAAATACACATGAAATGATGTGAATATTATCTAGTTAGTGCTCATGTTGATGTTTGGGCTTTATCGTGGATACTCTCTCAACAATCATTAGGTCAGCGATGGACTGGGAATACAGATATGCATATGTTAGTCACAGACACCTTAAAAAAACAAGTAGGGGCATGGATCAGAAAACCAGTCAGTATATGGTGTGACAACCATTTGCCTCCTGCAGCGCGACACATCTCCTTCGCATAGAGTTGATCAGGCTCTTGATTGTGTCTTGTGGAATGGTGTCCCACTCCTCTTCAATGGATGTGTGAAGTTGCTAGATATTTGTGGGAACTGTCATACACTTTGATCCAGAGCATCCCAAACATGCTCAATGGGTGACATGTTTCGTGAGTATGCAGGCCATGGAAGAACTAGGACATTTTCAGCTTCCAGGAATTGCTACAGATCCTTGCGACATGGTGCTGTGCATTATCATGCTGAAACATGAGGTGATGGTGGAGAATGAATGGCACAACAATGGGCTTCAGGATCTCGTCACAGTATCTCTGTACATTCAAATTTCCATCGATAAAATGTAATTGTGTTCGTTGTTCATAGCTTATGCCCGCCCATACCATAACCCCACCGCGAGGCACTCCAATCACAACGTTGACATCAGCAAACCGCTCGACAACATGACTGCCATCTGTCCAGGTACAGTTGAAACCGGGATTCATCCGTGAAGAGCACACTACTCCAGTGTGCCAGTGGCCATCGAAGATGAGCATTTGCCCACTGAAGTCGGTTACGATGCCGAGGATGCAGGTGAGCTTCCCTGAGATGGTTTCCGACAGTTTGTGTAGAAATTATTTGCTTGTACAAACCCACAGTTTCATCAGATGTCTGGGTGGCTGGTCTCAGACGATCCCGCAGGTGAAGAAGCCGGATGTTGAGGTCCTTGGCTGTCGTGGTTACACCTGGTCTGCGGTTGTGAGGCCGGTTGGACATACTGCCAAGTTCTCTAAAACGATGTTGGCTGTGGCTTATGGTAGAGAAATTCTCTGGAAAAAGCTCTGTGGACATTCCTGTAGTTAGCATGCCAATTGCAACTCCCTCAAAACTTGAGACATCTGTGGAATTGTGTTGTGTGACAAAACTACACATTTTAGAGTGGACTGTTATTGTCCCCTACAATGTGTGTAATAATGATCATGCTGTTTAACCTCTACGGGATGGGTGTCCACCCCACGGGACTGTAGAGCGAATGTGCGCTAATGTGATTAGCATGAGGTTGTAAGTAACAAGAACATTTCCCAGGACATAGACATATCTGATATGGGCAAAAAGTTGAAATTCTTGTTAATCTAACTGCATTGTCCAATTTACAGTAGTTTTTACAGTGAAAGAATACCATGCTATTGTTTGAGGAGAGTGCACAGTTATGCACTTGAAAATGTATTAATAAACCAATTAGGCACTTTTGGGCAGACTTGATACATTTTGAACAGAAATACAATGGTTCATTGGATCAGTCTAAAACGTTGCACATACACTACTGCCATCTAGTGGCCAAAATCTAAATTGCGAGTAAACTGGAATAATACACTGCCGACTTTCTCCTGCATTTCAAAGATGATTAAAAATAATCTTTAAAAATTAATGTTTTATCTTTGTATTATCTTTTACCAGATCTAATGTGTTATATTCTCCTACATTAATTTCACATTTCCACAAACTTCAAAGTGTTTCCTTTCGAAATTGTATCAAGAATATGCATATCCTTGCTTCAGGTACTGAGCTACAGGCAGTTAGATTTGGATATGTCATTTTAGGACAACATTTTAAAAAAAGGGTCTGATCCTTAAAAGGTTTTAATAAGCTTCTTGATATG
Organism: Oncorhynchus mykiss; assembly: GCF_013265735.2. Lineage (NCBI taxonomy): Eukaryota > Metazoa > Chordata > Actinopteri > Salmoniformes > Salmonidae > Oncorhynchus > Oncorhynchus mykiss. Next base: position 24,552,525 of record NC_048592.1, read on the forward strand.
CCACACCTGTCAGGTGGATGGATTATCTTGCTAAATGAAAAAGTTCACTAACAGGGATGTAAATGCATTTGTGCATCAAATTTGAGAGCAATAATATATTTGTGAGTATTGGAAAATTTCTGGGATCTTTTATTTCAGAAACATGGGACCAACACTTTACATGTTGCGTTTATATTTTTGTTAAGTGTATTTTTGTGATTCACTCAAGTAGGACACACCAAACTCGATAGCATGGCAATGGCAACTGAAAAAGAAAGTCCCGAATATGGAAGGATGGAGGGTGAGATGGACTTGACGAACAGACTGGAGACTTCACATAAGCCTTTCCTCCAGCAGTTCTCAGTTAACTTTCATCCTTTCTTTCTTTTCAGATGCTTTTACAGTGACGCTGTGAAAGCAGTCTTTGTTGCCACGGTCTGCAGCATATGAAAGGAGCTCGAACAAAACCCCAAGTGTACTGAGCCCCCAAGACTGGACCTGAATTAAATTCTCTGCTCAGCCACACAATGAGAAAACACTCATTTTTTTGTCAGCTTGCACTAATGAATAAGACAATATTTTCCAGAAGGGTGGGGTGGGACATGGGCAGGAGTTCACACTCATTTGCATTTACGCAGTGTGAATCTATTTGTTTCCAAAAATACACAAAAATAAAAGAACGCTTCAGTTGCACCTCAAGTGTTGGCCTGTTTTATTTTCCATTCCATTCTAAATGTGTTATCTCTTCTCTATTCAATCAATTCTCAGATTACTTAAGCTCGGTCAGACTGAGAAAACTAGAGCTATTTGAAGATACATATCTCAATATCAGTGCCATGCAGGTGCACTCTTCAGATGGAAGACAAATTGTGTTTTATACAAGTGCACCAGGTGTTGTTTACTTCATGCAACATTTGTTTGATGGAATTGTTTATGTCTTGCAGCTACTGATAGTATACAACATGGCCTCCTGTGTGGCCTTATCCCATTTCACCATAAAAAAAAGTAAAACTAGTCTCTCAGGTAGGACCCTTCACAGCTGCCATGTCAAGACACATTTTTTTAATTTACCAAATTAATCTAAAACTTTTTCACTTTCAGGAAAAGCCTCAGGCTAAAATTCCTCTTGCTCATGAGTGAGATCAATGCTCAGCTGCTTTAATGGAAAGAGCTTTGACTGAAAAGGGATCTGATGGTGTTGGTGGAGGCCATCCCCATACAGAGTGATAAACATCAAATCTAGTATAGACATCTTTCCACAATATCATTTTCTTAAATTGGATGTTATAGGTTCCTAATAACACTCTGATAATTATCAGGGTGCTGCTTATAAATGTAGCCATGTGTATGGATCGTCACCATAGAAATCACTTCAAATGCAAATCTGTCATGACTGAACTGCAGACTTGTATGCCTAGTCAATGCATCAAATGAACTAAACATGAAAGCTGCAGATAACAGTATTAAAATGAATTGAAGCTGTTGCTAGTCAAAAGTGTATTCACCTTCTAATGCTAAAGAGTGACTGGAGCACAAGAAAAGTTTCAATTGCTACTTTTTGTCATTGTGTTTTAGATGATGATCGGGAAAATGCTTATTATTAGTAACACATTTTCCAAGGTGGTAGCTGCTGTTTTTGTCATTGATTAAAAAAATGTCTGATACTCAGTATGTGCCTGCTTTTAATGGAAGAGATGAAGCATGTTTCTTCTTGTGTGGATATGTATGATATAGACATTCTTCAAGAACCTGTGTGGTTGTATGTATGTATGTATGTATGTATGTATGTATGTATGTATGTATGTATGTATGTATGTATGTATGTATGTATGTATGTATGTATGTATGTATGTATGTATGTATGTGTGTGTGTGTGTGTGTGTGTGTGTGTGTGTGTGTGTGTGTGTGTGTGTGTGTGTGTGTGTGTGTGTGTGTGTGTGTGCAGTTGTTCATTACAGCAACTACATCTATCCCATCTGTATTCTATCTCCAATCGGTTGCTCAACCCCTCCCGTAATAGTTTATCACTGGAAAATTCATGAATAAATAATTTTGCAGCTTAGCTCAAGTTCCCATTTGAAAAGAGCAACCAGTCAGTCATATTTTCAAATAGATGTGTGTCAAACCTGAGCCTTGCAACCCTGGAAAACACATTCACCCACAGAGAAAAAAAGGTACTTTTAGTAGAAGTAGCTATGTACATCTCTGCTGCATATCCACTCCCCTGCCGTTTCACTGTAGCTTGCAGAATATAAACTTAACTGAATGGAATGTTCTGTCTGTTCTCTATGTTCAGAACCACGCTGATGTGTCTATATATTTCAATACTCTGTGTGTTGTTGTGTTGCCCTGTATGTTTTGCCTATAGATACTGGAAAGTGGGAAGTGAAATATCATTCTTATCTGACATTTTCACAGAACTCTATGTCACGAGTCCGACCGAGGGTGGCTTCCCTTCCCGGTCGGGTGGCGCTCGGCGGTCGTCGTCGCCGGCCTATTAGCTGCCACTGATTGTCTTTCCTCCCCCTCCTTGTATGTTTATTGTTAGCACCTGTTAGGGAATCATTAGTTGGGCTTTATTAGACAGCCGGCCCGCCTGTTCCTTTGTGAGGGATTAATTATTGTGACCTTCGGTTAGGTAGTAGAGGAACGTGTTTGTTCCTGGTCGTGTATTCTGCTATACTATTTTCATCCCCTGTGTTTGGGGCATTTTGGTTTTGAGCACCCAGTGTTGCGTTAGTGCATTAAAGAGCACAGTATTGCACTCTCTGTTTCCTGCGTCTGACTCCACACCCACGACACCCGGAGCGTTACACTCTAACTGTCCAGGATCTCTGGGGTCAAGACTCAAAAGCTTAGATAATCAGCAATGTAAAGACACTGTTCCCTAGAAAGGGGGGGAATCTAGAAATGACATGGTCTATGCATTTTCATCCTTATATACTGGAGCAGCAGGTTGCCTAGTAGTTAAGTATCGGGACAGTAACCGAAAGGTTGCTATATCGAATCCTCGAGCTGACAAGGTAAAAATCTGTCGTTCTGCCCCTGAACATGGCAGTTAACCCACTGTTCCCTGGTAGGCCGTCATTGTAAATAGAATTTGTTCTTAACTGACTTGCCTAGTTAAATAAATAAATAAACATACATGGTTTGAACCTGAGAGATTATGCCTACTGTGTTGGCTTTTCATTGTCTCTCAATGTATACCATGATAACTATCAATGTACAAAAATTAAGAGCTAAATTCTAGTCTCTGTGGTTGTCAATGACTAGAAGACGATGCCTTTAATTTTCTGATATAAAGTAATGGTACATGACATGTAACAAAAGATACAGACCTCAAAACACCAGTCATACACAGAGACAGACAGAAGCCTAGTCTGTGTAGTGTGTATTTGCTTTCAGAACAATACCACAGACACACAAACACACACACACACGCTTTACATGTCACTCCTTTAATTACGTAATGGTTTGTTTGACTCTGTAATTGAGGAGGACTTTGGGTGGTCTAGTCTGAGTGACTCTCTGCAGCATAATCATAGTCTGCTTCTCAAATTGCATCCAATTCCCTATATAGTGCACTTATTTTGACCCTGGGCCCTGGTCAAAAGTAGTGCACTACGTAGGGAATAGGGTGCCATTTGGGACACATACATAATCAACCAGAACAGAGACCTGGGACGTGAGTCACTCCAGTTAACATTCCAATCTAAAGAGCAAGTATCTGTTCTCTATACTGAAGAACAAACATGTCACCTGCAAAATCTCTCCTATGATCATTGACACATTAGACATAGTCAAATCTTTCAAATGAAATGTCTTTATATATAGTATATGATTGGAGACCTATGGGCATCTTTGTCCATTTCAGTGAGGTTACACATGTTACAATTAATAGTAATGGGCCATGTCCAAGTATATAGTTACCCCTTCAAATGAGTGGATTCGGCTATTCCACCCTCACCCTTTGCTGACAGGTGTATAAAATCGAGCACACTGCCATGCACTCTCCATAGACAAACATTGGCAGTAGAATGGCCTTACTGAAGAGCTCAGTGACTTTCAACGTGGCATCATCATAGGATGGCACTTTTCCAACAAGTCAGATCGTCAAATTTCTGCCCTGCTAGAGCTGCCCCGGTCACTTGTAAGTGCTGTTATTGTGAAGTGAAATGTCTAGGAGCAACAACGGCTCAGCCACAAAGTGGTAGGCCACACAAGCTCACAGAACGGTACCGCCGTCTGTCCTTGGTTGCAACACTCACTTCTGAGATCCAAACTACCTCTGGAAGCAACGTCAGCACAATAACTGTTTGTCGGGAACCTAATGAAATGGGTTTCCATGGCCGAGCAGCCGCACACAAGCCTAAGATAACCATGCACATTGCAAGCGTCGGCTGAAGTGGTGTAAAGCTCGCCAGCTTTGGACTCTGGAGCAGTGGAAACGCATTTTCTGGATTGATGAATCATACTTCACCCTCTTGCAGTCGGATGAACTAATCTAGGTTTGGCGGATGCCAGGAGAACACTTCCTGCCTGAATGCATAGTGCCAACTGTAAAGTTTGGTGGATGAGGAATAATGGTCTTGGGCAGTTTGGGCTAGGCCCCTTAGTTCCATACAGAAATGGTTTGTTGAGATCGGTGTGGAAGAACTTGATTGACTGAGCCCTGACCTCAAACCTATCGAACACCTTTGGGATGAATTGGAACGCCGACTGCGAGCCATGCCTAATTGCCAAACATCATTGACCGACCTCACTAATGCTCGTGGCTGAATGGAAGCAAATCCCTGCAGTAATGTTCCAACATCTAGAAGAAATCCTTCCCTGAAGAGTGGAGACTGTTATAGCAGGAATGTTATTGCCAATGATTTTGGAATGAGATGTTCAACGAGCAGGTGTCTTTTGGTCACCTAGTGTATGTAGTATGATCAGTTCATACACACCATGTCATTTTAGTAAGAAGTAGTCAAGACATATTTCAGACACAGCTATTTTGTTTAGGTTACAGGGAGAAAGAGCTAGTGAGTGGAGGTCACACAACTAGGTGGACAAAACCCTGGTGGACAGATAAACTTCATTACCTGCATTTTCCACTGATACCAAATATTTATTCAAAGTGATACGACATGATGTCAAAACGATTTCACCCCTGGTCTATCAGACAAGCATGCCAAATAACCAACCAGCACCTTTCCCATTGGCTCCAGATATCAGGCCACTGTCAAACCAGACATTCCCTTCCCTCTCTTCTTGTGTAGGAGATTGAGCCAGCAGAACCAGTCACAGTGAATGAATGTTAGCGTCACCACTACACTACGCAACCCTAGAGTCCTTCTCTGAGGGAGAGAGGCGGTTCTCTTCCCCTCACTCCTCTGGTGCTTTGACTCCTGCCTGACTCTAGGCTGGCTAGTGTGGTGCAACATTCCTGGGCCTGCCTGCATCAAGACAGGCAGACAGAAGTCTTCCTCTTCTACACACACACACACACACACACTCTCTCATGCATGCACGCACACACACACACACATGCGTAGACACAGATACCACACACACACACACACACAAACACACTCCTCTATACAGCCTCACATCTGATTGGTCTTGCACAGGCCAGATAGTCAGACTACATGCCCTGGAGGGAAGTGGCAGGCCATACCACTCACCACGCCTCACTGGCATTCTGCTCATGGACTGAATACTGATTTATATGTAACAGGGGTGATATTAGAAAGTATATATGTTCTATCTAACCAATGGCTTTCTGTAGGTCACCAAAATATAATGTGTCAACCATGACTTGGTTGGTTGGCCGGTAGTAGTTGTTGTTCATGTTGTTTGTCAGTAGGGGATGCTATACACTTCTTAACACAATATTCTTCAAAAGAACAGCACAATATCCTTCAAACGAACAGCACATATTTTGACATAACGTTGCATTTCAGCTATCCTTCCAGCTGTAGAAAGACGCATCACATTTACCAGGATTGTATTCATCAACAGTGGTGATTTTAGCATGTATCTCTTGGTGGTACAAAACAAATAATGTTAGATGCCAGTAAAGCCACTACACAACACTAAACAATACATTAATTGCACTATAATGGTGACAAACGGTGCCCACAAACTGTTAGGGCCCACATAAAGCTGTCCCAACAGCAGAGCTTTCTTTTCAGCACCACTGCTACACCTGGCTATAAGCAGAGCCTTATCTGGCAGCGAAACAGATTAAACAAATGTGTTTTTTACTGACAGTTGAGATGTACAAACTATGGCATAAGGGGATGACAAGCAGATAAGAGGCAATCCGTAATTTCGATAAAGACATTAATGAGCGAGCGAGGATGGACGTAGTCAATGTAACTATTTGTTCAGCACTTTTGAAATGTGCAGCGACAGAATTCAGAAAATGGACCGTTCTTACAGTATGCTCCCTGTACAAGTCAGAACCATAGGATAAATAAAGGGGGCATATAAGCAGACAATGAAAGCTCTTACAATATTTGATTATGACATTTCTCTAAAACATGCTATAGGCTACATTTGCACCACCAAGTCAAAACAGTAGGCTAAGTTATGAGATGGAAGGGGACCAAATTATTAGGGTGAGGCACATGGCCTACTAACAGATTACTACACAGCATACAGTTAGTATTACTTTCTTAGCTAGAGTATACATATCTCCATGGCATATTACATAATTTATGCAGCAGCATACAATATATTTTTGGACTCACCTTGTTGTGCTGTGCTCACTTGAACAGGAAGGTGGCGTGGCGTTCCTTCTTGTGGGTAAACTTTGTCATCAAAGTCTGGCATTCTCTGGATTTATTGTGCTTTCAAGACAACTGGGAACTCCGAAAAACACAAGATTGAATCATGATGTCAGTGATCTTCAAGTCGGAGCTCTAGAAAGAGGCCAGAGTTCCCAACTTGGAATTCCGAGTTGGATGACCGTTCAAAACATAATTTCCCAGTCGGAGCTCATTTTTTTTCGGGTTCCCAGTTGTATTGAACTCACTGAAGTCTGATATTTCCCAGTTCAGAGTTTCCAGTTGTTTTGAACTCAGCAGAAGTTATGCTGGATTGACAGCATGGCCAATGCATTCAATATTTTCTGGCCCATGGTGTTGCATGTGAATCTTTATCCTTTTAAGCTTGGAAAAGAGACCCCTAAACCCAGACTTGGACCACATACCCACCCCACTGAACAGCAGGCTAGTGATTGCTTTACAATGCTTGCAGTTAGCTACTGATTCCTTCAAAACCACTCATTGTTGAATTTGCGATTTCCAACTTGTTGTGTAATGTTTAGAATGAGCACTGATACATTCAATCTATATTTTCTATTCATATGACAAGGATTGAAAAGGATTTGCCAGTAGATTGTCGACTTGATTGATGATGATGAGTGCTTGTCTAGCTTGCTAGCTAAGATTTTGAAAGTATGATGTTGACATGATTAGCACATTCAAAGCTACGGTAGATATAACGTGATTTGGCGTCATTTTATCTGTTGCCAATGGCCTTGAGCCTTCATGGATGGGCATTTCTAATGTACAGTGCATTCGGAAAGTACTCAGACCCCTTGACTTTTTCCATATTTTGTTACGTTACAGCCTTGTTCTAAAATGTATTAAAAAATATATATTCTCATCAATCTACACACAATACCCCATAATGACAAAGTGAACACAGGTTTTTAGAAATGTTTTCAAATTTATTAAAAATAAAAAACAGAAATAACTTATTGACATAAGTATTCAGATAAAATAGCGCCAGAGAAGAACGCAAACGTTTTACATGCCCCCAACCGATTTTGTTTTTTTGTTTTTTTTATTTCCGTTGCTTGTAACTTATTTTGTACATAATGTTGCCGCTACCATCTCTTATGGCCGAAAATAACTTCTGGACATCGGGACTGTGTTTACTCACCACTGACTGGTAGAATCCTTCTTTTCCTTTAATGAGTCTGACTGTCATGTATTGTCATGTTGTGTCTTGTTTCTGTCCTTTCCCTTCACCCTGTCTCCCTCTGCTGGTCGTTATTAGGTTACCTTTTCTCCCCCTCTTTCCCCCAGCTGTTCCTTGTCTCCTCCTAACTACCTCGTCACCCCTTTTCCCACCTGTTCCCTTTTTCCCTCTGATTAGTCCTCTATATCTCTCTCTGTTTTTGTTCCTGTCTTTGTCGGATTCTTGTTTGTGTTTTTCATGCCTGAACCAGACTATCGTCATGTTTGCTGCAACCTTGTCCTGTCCTGTCGGAATCTGCCGGTCCATCTGAGCCTACCTATGTTTTGTTATTAAAGAAGTTCTGTTTACGTTAATTCGCTTTTGGGTCCTCATTCACGCACCGTAACAGAAGAATCCGACCAAGAATGGACCCAGCGACTTCGGATCCTCTCCACTCAGCCGTCGAGATCCAGGGAGCGATGCTAGGCAGACACGAGCAGGAATTGTCTGCTGCTCGACATGCCGTTGAGACCCTGGCCACCCAAGTCTCCAACCTCACAGAACAGGTTCACCATCTCCGCCTCGATCCACCGGCCACTTCCAGGGCTTTCGAATCTCCGGAGCCCAGAATCAATAACCCGCCGTGTTACTCTGGGGAGCCCACTGAATGCCGCTCGTTCCTCACCCAGTGTGATATTGTGTTTTCTCTCCAGCCCAACACTTACTCCAGGAGCACTGCTCGTGTCGCCTACGTCATATCTCTCCTTACTGGACGGGCTCGTGAGTGGGGCACGGCAATCTGGGAGGCAAGGGCTGAGTGTACTAACCAGTATCAGGACTTTAAGGAGGAGATGATACGGGTTTTTGATCGATCTGTTTTTGGGGAGGAGGCTTCCAGGGCCCTGTCTTCCCTATGTCAAGGTAATCGATCCACAACAGACTACTCTATTGAGTTTCGCACTCTTGCTGCCTCCAGTGGCTGGAACGAGCCGGCTTTGCTCGCTCGTTTTCTGGAGGGTCTCCGCGCAGAGGTAAAGGATGAGATTCTCTCCCGGGAGGTTCCTTCCAGCGTGGATTCCTTGATTGAACTCGCTATTCGCATTGAGCGACGGGTTGATCTTCGTCACCGAGCTCGTGGAAAGGAGCTCGCGTTCTCCGTTGCCCCCCTCTCCGCATCACTACCATCTTCCTCTGCCGGCTCGGGTGCTGAGCCTATGCAGCTGGGAGGTATCCGCATCTCGACTAAGGAGAGGGAACGGAGAATCACCAACCGCCTCTGTCTCTATTGCGGTTCTGCTGGTCATTTTGTCACTTCATGTCCAGTAAAAGCCAGAGCTCATCAGTAAGCGGAGGGCTACTGGTGAGCGCTACTACTCCTGTCTCTCCTTCAAGATCCTGCACTACCTTGTCGGTCCATCTACGCTGGACCGGTTCGTCAGCTTCCTGCAGTGCCTTAATAGACTCTGGGGCGGAGGGCTGTTTTATGGACGAGACCTGGGCTCGGGAACATGACATTCCTCTCAGACAGTTAAGGGAGTCCACGGCCTTGTTCGCCCTGGATGGTAGTCCTCTCCCCAGGATTCAGCGTGAGACGCTACCTTTAACCCTCACTGTTTCTGGTAATCATAGCGAAACCATTTCTTTTTTAATTTTTCGTTCACCTTTTACACCTGTTGTTTTGGGCCATCCCTGGCTAGTTTGTCATAATCCTTCCATTAATTGGTCTAGTAATTCTATCCTCTCCTGGAACGTCTCTTGTCATGTGAAATGTTTAATGTCTGCTATCCCTCCTGTTTCCTCTGTCTCTTCTTCACAGGAGGAGCCTGGTGATTTGACAGGGGTGCCGGAGGAATATCACGATCTGCGCACGGTGTTCAGTCGGTCCAGGGCCACCTCTCTTCCCCCACACCGGTCGTATGATTGTAGTATTGATCTCCTTCCGGGAACCACTCCCCCCCGGGGTAGACTATACTCTCTGTCGGCTCCCGAACGTAAGGCTCTCGAAGATTATTTGTCTGTAGCTCTTGCCGCCGGTACCATAGTCCCCTCCTCCTCTCCCGCCGGAGCGGGGTTTTTTTTTGTTAAGAAAAAGGACGGGTCCCTGCGCCCCTGCATAGATTATCGAGGGCTGAATGACATAACAGTGAAGAATCGTTATCCGCTTCCTCTTATGTCTTCAGCCTTCGAGATCCTGCAGGGAGCCAGGTTTTTCACTAAGTTGGACCTTCGTAACGCTTACCATCTCGTGCGCATCAGGGAGGGGGACGAGTGGAAGACGGCGTTTAACACTCCGTTAGGGCACTTTGAATACCGGGTTCTTCCTTTCGGCCTCGCTAACGCTCCAGCTGTCTTTCAGGCATTAGTCAATGATGTCCTGAGAGACATGCTGAACATCTTTGTTTTCGTTTACCTTGACGATATCCTGATTTTTTCACCGTCACTCCAGATTCATGTTCAGCACGTTCGACGTGTCCTCCAGCGCCTTTTAGAGAATTGTCTTTTTGTGAAGGCTGAGAAGTGCTCTTTTCATGCCTCCTCCGTCACATTTCTCGGTTCTGTTATTTCCGCTGAAGGCATTAAGATGGATCCCGCTAAGGTCCAAGCTGTCATTGATTGGCCCGTCCCTAAGTCACGCGTCGAGCTGCAGCGCTTTCTCGGCTTCGCGAACTTCTATCGTCGTTTCATCCGTAATTTCGGTCAGGTGGCAGCTCCTCTCACAGCCCTTACTTCTGTCAAGACGTGCTTTAAGTGGTCCGTTTCCGCCCAGGGAGCTTTTGATCTCCTCAAGAATCGTTTTACATCCGCACCTATCCTTGTTACACCTGACGTCACTAGACAGTTCGTTGTCGAGGTTGACGCGTCAGAGGTGGGCGTGGGAGCCATTCTTTCTCAGCGCTCCCTCTCTGACGACAAGGTCCACCCTTGCGCGTATTTTTCTCATCGCCTGTCGCCGTCGGAACGTAACTATGATGTGGGAAACCGCGAACTGCTCGCCATCCGCTTAGCCCTAGGCGAATGGCGACAGTGGTTGGAGGGGGCGACCGTTCCTTTTGTCGTTTGGACTGACCATAGGAACCTTGAGTACATCCGTTCTGCCAAACGACTTAATGCGCGTCAGGCGCGCTGGGCGCTGTTTTTCGCTCGTTTCGAGTTCGTGATTTCTTATCGTCCGGGCTCTAAGAACACCAAGCCTGATGCTTTATCTCGTCTCTTCAGTTCTTCAGTAGCCTCCACTGACCCCGAGGGGATTCTCCCTGAGGGGCGTGTTGTCGGATTGACTGTCTGGGGAATTGAGAGGCAGGTAAAGCAAGCACTCACTCAAACTCCGTCGCCGCGCGCTTGTCCTAGGAACCTTCTTTTCGTTCCCGTTCCTACTCGTCTGGCCGTTCTTCAGTGGGCTCACTCTGCCAAGTTAGCCGGCCATCCTGGCGTTCGGGGTACGCTTGCTTCCATTCGCCAGCGTTTTTGGTGGCCCACCCGGGAGCATGACACGCGTCGCTTCGTGGCTGCTTGTTCGGTCTGCGCGCAGACTAAGTCCGGTAACTCCCCTCCTGCCGGCCGTCTCAGGCCGCTTCCCATTCCCTCTCGACCGTGGTCTCACATCGCCTTAGATTTTGTCACCGGACTGCCTTCGTCAGCGGGGAAGACTGTTATTCTTACGGTTGTCGACAGGTTCTCTAAGGCGGCTCATTTTATTCCCCTTGCTAAGCTTCCTTCTGCTAAAGAGACGGCACAAATCATCATCGAGAATGTTTTCAGAATTCATGGCCTTCCGTCAGACGTCGTTTCGGACAGAGGTCCGCAATTCACGTCTCAATTTTGGAGGGAGTTTTGCCGTTTGATTGGGGCTTCCGTCAGTCTCTCTTCCGGCTTTCACCCCCAGTCTAACGGTCAAGCAGAACGGGCCAATCAGACTATTGGTCGCATCTTACGCAGTCTTTCTTTTCGCAACCCTGCGTCTTGGTCAGAACAGCTCCCCTGGGCAGAATACGCCCACAACTCGCTTCCTTCGTCTGCGACCGGGCTATCTCCTTTTCAGAGTAGCCTCGGGTACCAGCCTCCGCTGTTCTCATCTCAGTTCGCCGAGTCCAGCGTCCCCTCCGCTCAGGCTTTTGTCCAACGTTGCGAGCGCACCTGGAAGAGGGTCAGGTCTGCACTTTGCCGTTATAGGGCGCAGACTGTGAGAGCTGCTAATAAGCGTAGAACTAAGAGTCCTAGATATTGTCGCGGTCAGAGAGTTTGGCTCTCCACTCAGAACCTTCCCCTTAAGACCGCTTCTCGCAAGCTGACCCCGCGGTTCATTGGTCCGTTCCGTATTTCTCGGATCATTAATCCTGTCGCAGTGCGACTTCTTCTTCCGCGATATCTTCGTCGCGTCCACCCGGTCTTCCATGTCTCCTGTGTCAAGCCCGTTCTTCGCGCCCCCGCTCGTCTTCCCCCCCCCCCCCCCATCCTTGTCGAGGGCGCACCCATCTACAGGGTCCGTAGGATTTTGGACATGCGTCCTCGGGGCCGTGGTCATCAGTACCTAGTAGATTGGGAGGGGTACGGTCCTGAGGAGAGGAGTTGGGTTCCCTCTCGGGACGTGCTGGACCGTGCGCTGATCGATGATTTCCTCCGTTGCCGCCAGGTTTCCTCCTCGAGTGCGCCAGGAGGCGCTCGGTGAGTGGGGGGGTACTGTCATGTATTGTCATGTTGTGTCTTGTTTCTGTCCTTTCCCTTCACCCTGTCTCCCTCTGCTGGTCGTTATTAGGTTACCTTTTCTCCCCCTCTTTCCCCCAGCTGTTCCTTGTCTCCTCCTAACTACCTCGTCACCCCTTTTCCCACCTGTTCCCTTTTTCCCTCTGATTAGTCCTCTATATCTCTCTCTGTTTTTGTTCCTGTCTTTGTCGGATTCTTGTTTGTGTTTTTCATGCCTGAACCAGACTATCGTCATGTTTGCTGCAACCTTGTCCTGTCCTGTCGGAATCTGCCGGTCCATCTGAGCCTACCTATGTTTTGTTATTAAAGAAGTTCTGTTTACGTTAATTCACTTTTGGGTCCTCATTCACGCACCGTAACACTGACGAGCCCGACGCAAACGTAATACTGCTTTTTCGGGAACAGGCCCAGATCCCCGTGATTTGCGTGAAGAGGAGGTGGAGAAAAAGGGGCCGGAGGATGGGCTGCATTCTGAGAATTCGTAGGCGATCGAATAAACCCCCACTTAATTCCATTCTGCCAGCAAACGTGCAATCTTTAGATAATAAAATACATTACCAACGTGGAAGATTAAACTACCAACAGGACATTCAAAACTGTAATATCTTATGCTTCACGGAGTCGTGGCTGAATGACAACATTATCAACATACAGCTGTCTGGTTATACGCTGCACCGACAGGATAGAACAGCGGCGTCTGGGAAGACAAGGGGCAGCGGACTATGTATTTTTGTAAATAACAGCTGGTGCACGATATCAAAGAGATCTTCTGTTGAATCTGACAATTAATCTTAATGTTTGTACAGTCGTCTCAAATAAAACTGAAGGACCTCGGCGTTACTCTGGACCCTGATCTCTCTTTTGAAGAACATATCAAGACTGTTTCAAGGACAGCTTTTTTCCATCTACGTAACATTGCAAAAATCAGAAACTTTCTGTCCAAAAATGATGCAGAAAAATGAATCCATGCTTTTGTCACTTCTAGGTTAGACTACTGCAATGCTCTACTTTCCGGCTACCCAGATAAAGCACTAAATAAACTTCAGTTAGTGCTAAATACGGCTGCTAGAATCCTGACTAGAACCATAAAATTTGATCATATTACTCCAGTGCTAGCCTCCCTACACTGGCTTCCTGTCAAGGCAAGGGCTGATTTAAAGGTTTTACTGCTAACCTACAAAGCATTACATGGGCTTGCTCTTACCCATCTCTCTGATTTGGTCCTACCGTACATACCTACACGTACGCTACGGTCACAAGACGCAGGCCTCCTAATTGTCCCTAGAATTTCTAAGCAAACAGCTGGAGGCAGGGCTTTCTCCTATAGAGCTCCATTTTTATGGAATGGTCTACCTACCCATGTGAGAGACGCAAACTCGGTCTCAACCTTTAAGTCTTTACTGAAGACTCATCTATTCAGTGGGTCATATGATTGAGTGTAGTCTGGCCCAGGAGTGTGAAGGTGAACGGAAAGGCTCTGGCGCAATGAAACCCCTTGCTGTCTCTGCCTGGCCGGTTCCCCTCTTTCCACTGGGATTCTCTGCCTCTAACCCTATTACAGGGGCTGAGTCACTGGCTTACTAGGGCTCTTTCATACCGTCCCTAGGAGGGGTGCGTCACTTGAGTGGGTTGAGTCACTGATGTGATCTTCCTATCTGGGTTGGCGCCCCCCCCCCTTGGGTTGTGCCGTGGCGGAGATCTTTGTGGGCTATACTCGGCCTTGTCTCAGGATGGTAAGTTGCTGGTTGAAGATATCCCTCTAGTGGTGTGGGGGCTGTGCTTTGGCAAAGTGGGGGGGTTATATCCTTCCTGTTTGGCCCTGTCCGGGGGTGTCATCGGAGGGGGCCACAGTGTCACCTGACCCCTCCTGTCTCAGCCTCCAGTATTTATGCTGCAGTAGTTTATGTGTCGGGGGGCTAGGGTCAGTTTGTTATATCTGGAGTACTTCTCCTGTCCTATTCGGTGTCCTGTGTGAATTTAAGTATGCTCTCTCTAATTCTCTCTTTCTCTCTTTCTTTCTCTCTCTCAGAGGACCTGAGCCCTTGGACCATGCCTCAGGACTACCTGACATGATGACTCCTTGCTGTCCCCAGTCCCCCTGGCCGTGCTGCAGCTCCAGTTTCAACTGTTCTGCCTGTGATTATTATTATTTGACCATGCTGGTCATTTATGAACATTTGAACATCTTGGCCATGTTCTGTTATAATCTCCACCCGGCACAGCCAGAAGCGGACTGGCCACCCCACATAGCCTGGTTCCTCTATAGGTTTCTTCCTAGGTTTTGGCCTTTCTAGGGAGGTTTTCCTAGCCACCGTGCTTCTACACCTGCATTGCTTTCTGTTTGGGGTTTTAGGCTGGGTTTCTGTACAGCACTTTGAGATATCAGCTGATGTACGAAGGGCTATATAAAATATATTTGAATTTATCTAAGCAAGTCTCAAGCTATTGCTCGCCTGAGGTAGAGTATCTCATGATAAGCTGTAGACCACACTATCTACCTAGATAGTTTCCCTCTTTATACAGCATTAAATGAGCTGTATTCCGCCATAAGCAACCAAGAAAATACTCACCCAGAGGCGGCGCTCCTAGTAGCCAGGGACTTTAATGCAGGGAAACTTAAATCCATTTTACCAAATTTCTTTCAGCATGTTAAATGTTCAACCAGAGGAAAATAACTCTGGATAACCTTTACTCCACACACAGAGATGCATACAAAGCTCTCCCCTGCCCTCCATTTGGCAAATCTGACCATAATTCTATCCTCCTGATTCCTGCTTACAAGCAAAAATGAAAGCAGGAAGCACTAGTGAATATATCAATAAAAAAGTGGTCAGATGAAGCAGATGCTGTTTTGCTAGCACAGACTGGAATATATTCCGGGATTCCTCCAATGGCATTGAGGAGTAAACCACATCAGTCATTGGCTTCATCAATAAATGTATCGATGATGTCGACCCATAGCACTCACGTCTGTAGCTGGTTGGTTATGGCTCATTATTATCCCAGAAACCCTGGACCCACTCCAATTTGCATACCGCCCCAACAGATCCACAGATGACGCAATCTCTATTGCACACTGCCCTTTCCCATCTGGAAAAAAGGAACACCTATGTGAGAATGCTATTCATTGACTACAGCTCCGCGTTCAACACCATAGTGACCTCAAAGCTCATCAATAAACTAAGGACCCTGGGACTAAACACCTCCCTCTGCAACTGGATCCTGGACTTCCTGATGGGCTGCCCCCAGGTGGTAAGGGAAGGTTACAACACACCCGCCATGCTGATCCTCAACACAGGGGCCCCTCAGTCCCTTCCTGTACTCCCTGTTCACTCAGACTGCACGGCCAGCACGACTCCAACATCATAAAGTTTGTCGATGACACAACAATTGTAGGCCTGATCACCAACAGCGACGAGACAGCCTATAGGGAGGAGGTCAGAGACCTGGCTGTGTGGTGCCAGGACAACAACCTCTCTCTCAACGTGATCAAGACAAAGAAGATGATTGTGGACAACAGAAAAAAGAGGACCGAGCATGCCTCCATTCTCGTCGATGGGGCTGCAGTGGAGCAGGTTGAGAGCTTCAAATTCCTTTGAGTCCACATTACCAACAAACTAACATGGTCCAAGCACACCAAGACAGTCGTGAAGAGGGCACGACAAAACCTATTCCCCCTCAGGAGACTGAAAAGATTTGGCATGGGTCCTCAGATCCTCAAAAGGTTCTAAAGCTGTTGCAACACTGCCTGGTGTGGCAACTGCTCAGCCTCCGACCACAAGGCACTACAGAGGGTAGTGCAAACGGCCCAGTACATCACTGGAGCCAAGCTTCCTGCCATCCAGGACTTCTATACCAGCCGGTGTCAGAGGAAGACCCTAAAAATTGTCAACGACTCTAGCCACCCTAGTCATAGACTGTTCTCTCTGCACGGCAAGCGGTACCAGAGCGCCAAATCTAGGTTCAAGAAGCTTCTAAACAGCTTGTACCCACAAGCCATAAGACTCCTGAACACCTAATCTTATGGCTACCAGACTATTTGCATCCCCCCCCCCCTTTTTTACACCACTGCTACTCTCTGTTGTTATCATCTACGCATAGTCACTTTAATAACTCTGCCTTCATGTACATATTACCTCAACTAACCGGTGCCCCCGCACATTGACTCTGTACCAGTAGCTCCCTGTATATAGTCTCACTATTGTTATTTTACTGCTGCTCTGAATTTACTTGTTGCTTTTATTTCTTATTCTTATCCGTATTTTTAAATGCATTTTTAAATGCATGGTCGGTTAGGGGCTCGTAAGTAAGCATTTCACTGTAAGGTCTACAACTGTTGTAGTTGGCGCGTGTGACTAATAACATTTGATTTTATTTGACCCGTTGCTATGAGACTCGAAATTGAGATCAGGTGCATCCTGTTTCCATTGACCATCCATGAGATGTTTCTACAACTTGGAGTCCACCTGTGGTAAATTCAATTGATTGGACATGATTTGGAAATGCTCACCTGTCTATATAAGGTCCCACAGTTGACAGTGCATGTCAGAGCAAAAACCAAGTCGTGAGGTCGAAGGAATTGTCCATAGTGCTCCAAGACAGGATTGTGCTGGGGAAGGGTACCAAAAAATGTCTGCAGCATTGAAGGTCCCCAAGAAGAGAGTGGCCTCCATCATTCTTAAATGGAAGAAGTTTGGAACCACCAAGACTCTTCCTGGAGCTGGCTGCCCAGACAAACTGAGCAATCAGGGGAGAAGGGCATTGGTCAGGGAGATGACCAAGAACCCGATGGTCACTCTGACAGAGCTCCAGAGTTCCTCTGTGGAGATGGGAGAACCTTCCAGAAGGACAACCATCTCTGCAGCACTCCACCAATCAGGCCTTTACGGTAGAGAGGCCAGACGGAAGCCACTCCTCAGTAAAAGGCACATGACAGCCCGCTTGGTGTTTTCCAAAAGGCACCTAAAGACTCTCAGACAATGAGAAACAAGATTATCTTGTCTGATGAAACCAAGATCGAACTCCTTGGCCTGAATACCAATCGTCACAGCTGGAGGAAACCTGGCAACATTCCTATGGTGAAGCATTGTGATGGCAGTATCATGCTGTGGGGATGTTTTTCAGCGGCAGAGACTGGGAGACTAGTCAGGATCGAGGGAAAGATGAACAGAGCAAAGTATGGAGAGATCCTTGATGAAAACCTGCTCCAGAGTGCTCAAGACCTCAGACTGGGGTGAAAGCTCACCTTCCAACAGGACAACGACCCTAATCACACAGCCAAGATACGTCCCATCGTGCTCTAGCAACTCCTTTTGGCGGGCCGGGCACCTGCAAGCTGACCCTGGTCGCCAGCTGGACAGTCTTTCCTCAGACACATTGGTGCGGCTGGCTTCCGGGTTAAGCGAGCAGTGTGTCAAGAAGCAGTGCGGCTTGGCAGGGTCGTGTTTCAGAGGACGCATGGTTCTCGACCTTCACCTCTCTCGAGTCCATAGGGGAGTTGCAGCGATGGGACAAGATTGTAACAGCCAATTGGATTTAACAAAATTGGTGAGAAAAAGGCATTCCCAATAGATTTTGCAGTGACGTAGGTTCCCCATGAGTGACAGAACACTGAGCCAATCACGGCGCAAGTAAAGAACATTACCAACCGTATTTTCCGCTGGCAGCCCCACCACCTCAGAAAGCACTGAGCTAGGCTGAAACACCTGCATTTTGAAACAGCCTTACTAAAGAAAGCAAAAGAAGAGACCATGTTTGTCTGCATCTTTATCAACTCAATAATTATTATTTTTATATTGTTTGCAAACTGATATGTGACACATATTAATGCCAAAATAACATGCAAAACAGGCAACAACAAAAAAATAATATATATATATATATATACACACAGTGGGGAGAACAAGTATTTGATACACTGCCAATTAATGCAGGTTTTCCTACTTACAAAGCATGTAGGGGTCTGTAATTTGTATCATAGGTACACTTCAAATGTGAGAGATGGAATCTAAAACAAAAATCCAGAAAATCACATTGTATGATTTTTAAGTAATTAATTTGCATTTTATTGCATGACATAAGTATTTGATACATCAGAAAAGCAGAACTTAATATTTGGTACAGAAACCTTTGCTTGCAATTACAGAGATCATACGTTTCCTGTAGTTCTTGACCATGTTTGCCCACACTGCAGCAGGGATTTTGGCCCACAACTCCATACAGACCTTCTCCAGATCCTTCAGGTTTCGGGGCTGTCGCTGGACAATACGGACGTTCAGCTCCCTCCAAAGATTTTCTTTTGGGTTCAGGTCTGGAGACTGGCTAGGCTACTCCAGGACCTTGAGATGCTTCTTACGGAGCCACTCCTTAGTTGCCCTGGCTGTGTGTTTCGGGTCGTTGTCATGCTGGAAGACCCAGCCACGACCCATCTTCAATGCTCTTACTGATGGAAGGAGGTTGTTGGCCAAGATCTTGCGATACATGGCCCCATCCATCCTCCCCTCAATACGGTGCAGTCGTCCTGTCCCCTTTGCAGAAAAGCATCCCCAAAGAAGGATGTTTCCACCTGCATGCTTCTCGGTTGGGATGGTGTTCTTGGGGTTGTACTCATCCTTCTTCTTCCTCCAAACATGGCGAGTGGAGTTTAGACCAAAAATATATATTTTTGTCTCATCAGACCACATGACCTTCTCCCATTCCTCCTCTGGATTATCCAGATGGTCATTGGCAAACTTCAGACGGGCGCTGGCTTGAGCAGGGGGACCTTGAGTGCTCTGCAGGATTTTAATCCATGACGGCGTAGTGTGTTACTAATGGTTTTCTTTGAGACTGTGGTCCCAGCTATCTTCAGGTCATTGACCAGGTCCTGTCCTGTGTAGTTCTGGGCTGATCCCTCACCTTCCTCATGATCATTGATGCCCCACGAGGTGAAATCTTGCATGGAGCCCCAGACCGAGGGTGATTGACCGTCATCTTGAACTTCTTCCATGTTCTAATAATTGCGCCAACAGTTGTTGCCTTCTCACCAAGCTGCTTGCCTATTGTCCTGTAGCCCATCCCAGCCTTGTGCAGGTCTACAATTTTATCCCTGATGTCCTTACACAGCTCTCTGGTCTTGGCCATTGTGGAGAAGTTGGAGTCTGTTTGATTGAGTGTGTGGACTTGTGTCTTTTATACAGGTAACGAGTTCAAACAGGTGCAGTTAATACAGGTAATGAGTGGAGAACAGGAGGGCTTCTTAAAGAAAAACTAACAGGTCTGTGAGAGCCGGAATTCTTACTGGTTGGTAGGTGATCAAATACTTATGCCATGCAATAAAATGCAAATGATTTACTTAAAAATCATAGAATGTGATTTTCTGGATTTTTGTTTTAGATTCTGTTTCTCACAGTTGAAGTGTACCTATGATAAAAATTACAGACCTCTACATGCTTTGTAAGTAGGGAAACCTGCAAAATAGGCAGTGTATCAAATACTTGTTCTTCCCACTGATATATATATATATATATATACAGTTGAAGTCGGAAGATTACAAACACTTAGGCTGGAGTCATTAAAACTAGTTTTTCAACCACTCCACACATTTCTTGTTAACAAACTATAGTTTTGGCAAGTCGGTCAGCACATCTACTTTGTGCATGACGCAAGTAATTTTTCCAACAATTGCTTTTAGCCAGATTATTTCACTTATAATTCACTGTATCACAATTCCAGTGGGTCAGAAGTTTACATACACTATGTTGACTGTTCCTTTTAAACAGCTTGGAAAATTCCAGAAAATGATGTCATGGCTTTAGAAGCTTCTGATAGGCTAATTTACATCATTTGAGTCAATTGGAGGTGTACCTGTGGATGTATTTCAAGGCCTACCTTCAAACTCAGTGCCTCTTTGCTTGACATAATGGGAAAATCTAAATAAATCAGCCAAGAACTCAGAAAAAAAATTGTAGACCTGCACAAGTCTGGTTCATCATTGGGAGCATTTTCCAAACACCTGAAGGTACCACGTTCATCTGTACGTGAAATAATCTTTCTGTAAACAATTGTTGGAAAAATTACTTGTTTCATGCACAAAGTAGATGTCCTAACTGACTTGCCAAAGCTATTTGTTAACAAGAAATTTGTGGAGTGGTTGAAAAATGAGTTTTATTGACTCCAACCTAAGTGTATGTAAACTTCCGACTTCAGCTGTATATTATTACCCCACCTGCCCTGAATGACGGGTCGCCACTGTTCATTAGGCACCCAATGGAAGAAAACAGACTGAAACTGGGAGGGACTACCTGAGCTCCAATAAGAAACACTTGTTTTAATATTCCATTGCAAGACATATTGTTTACGGTTTGCAGATACTACATACAGTAACTAAGGCAATACATAAGGTGACGGCCTACAGGGAGGAGGTGAGGGCCCTCGGAGTGTGGTGTCAGGAAAATAACCTCACACTCAACATCAACAAAACTAAGGAGATGATTGTGGACTTCAGGAAACAGCAGAGGGAGCACCCCCCTATCCACATCGATGGGACAGTAGTGGAGAGGGTAGTAAGTTCCTCGGCGTACACATCACAGACAAACTGAATTGGTCCACCCACACAGACAGCATTGTGAAGAAGGTGCAGCAGCGCCTCTTCAACCTCAGGAAGCTGAAGAAATTTGGCTTGTCACCAAAAACACTCACAAACTTCTACAGATGCACAGTCGTGAGAATCCTGTCGGGCTGTATCACCGCCTGGTACGGCAACTGCTCCGCCCACAACCGTAAGGCTCTCCAGAGGGTAGTGAAGTCTGCACAACGCATCACCGGGGGCAAACTACCTGCCCTCCAGGACACCTACACCACCCGATGTCACAGGAAGGCCATAAAGATCATCAAGGACAACAACCACCTGAGCACTGCCTGTTCACCCCGCTATCATCCAGAAGGCGAGGTCAGTACAGGTGCATCAAAGCTGGGACAGAGAGACTGAAAAACAGCTTCTATCTCAAGGCCATCAGACTGTTAAACAGCCACCACTAACATTGAGTGGCTGCTGCCAACACACTGACTCAACTCCAGCCACTTTAATAATGGGAATTGATGGAAATTGATGTAAAATATATCCCTAGCCACTTTAAACAATGCTACTTAATATAATGTTTACATACCCTACATTATTCATCTCATATGTATATGTATATACTGTACTCTATCATCTACTGCATCTTTATGTAATACATGTATCACTAGCCACTTTAAACTATGCCACTTTGTTTACATACCCTACATTACTCATCTCATATGTATATACTGTACTCGATACCATCTACTGCATCTTGCCTATGCCGTTCTGTACCATCACTCATTCATATATCTTTATGTACATATTCTTTATCTCTTTACACTTGTGTGTATGAGTTAGTAGTTTTGGAATTGTTAGGTTAGATTACTCGTTGGTTATTACTGCATTGTCGGAACTAGAAGCACAAGCATTTCGCTACACTCGCATTAACATCTGCTAACCATGTGTATGTAACAAATAAATGTGATTTGATTTGACATAACACATTTAAAGAAATATGTTTGGCTCTGTTCCATCACATGTAATCACATTTTCAATAATATCACTAAGCAATATAATGGCAATATAACCAAACTGTTTGTTTCCTTTACAATCTCTATAATGTAATTGAATACAGCGGCTTTAAGCGGGGGGAGTTGGAGCTTCCTTAAGTTTGCCTATTTGTTCAGGGGCTTGGAGGAATAGTATTCAGTGTGAATGGGAAGTCAGAGAGAATCTGCTTACATTGGGGTCAATTAACAAGACAATGGGGAGGATTGTAAAGAATCAATGAGGCTATTTGTCAGCACACATCTGATTTGTGTAAATTAGCTCCCAAACTATAATTATCACCGACAATTAGTGGGAGGAAATGTATGTTTAGATTGTTGACAAAACCGATTAACTGGTGAATTCTCCTCCAGTGCCACCCAAAGACTAACCGCTCTGTCTCCTGCAGCAAAGACCTAGTCTGTGTTCACAATGGCACCCTATTCCCTATATCAGGGCTCTCTAGCCCTGTTCCTGTATGTTATCTAGCACACCTGATTCTGATAATTAGCTGGTTGATAAGCTGAATCAGGTTAGTTACAACTGGGGTTGGAGCGGAAACCTACAGGAAGGTAACATGGTTGGAGAGCCTTACCCTATAAAGTACACTACTTTTTCTCAAAAGAAGTATGAAGGGAATAGGATGCCATTTGGGACACAGAGCAAGAGTAGTCACTACTGCCCCTGCAATACACAGCCAGCCTTAAAGACTGCAGTAATACAGTGCCAACTCTTCGATTCAATTCAAAAACACATGAGGACGAAAGGAAAAGCTGTAATGTCATATCGAATAGGTTACAATACATCATGCAATTATGCTCTACAATAACATACAGTTGAAGTCGGAAGTTTACATTCACTTAGGTTGGAGTCATTAACTCGTTTTTCAA
This sequence comes from Oncorhynchus mykiss, assembly GCF_013265735.2. NCBI lineage: Eukaryota > Metazoa > Chordata > Actinopteri > Salmoniformes > Salmonidae > Oncorhynchus > Oncorhynchus mykiss. Next base: position 24,575,640 of record NC_048592.1, read on the forward strand.
CCACTCCACAAATTTCATGTTAACAAACTATAGTTTTGGCAAGTCATTTGGGACATCTACATTGTGCATGATGCAAGTTATTTTTTCCAACAATTGTTTACAGACAGATTAGTTCACTTATAATTCAATGTATCACAATTCCAGTGGGTCAGAAGTTTACATACACTAAGTTGACTGTGCCTTTAAACAGCTTGGAAAATGACAGAAAATGATGTCATGGCTTTAGAAGCTTCTGATAGGCTAATTGACATAATTTGAGTCAATTGGAGGTGTACCTGTGGATGTATTTCAAGGCCTACCTTCAAACTCAGTGCCTCTGCTTGACATCATGGGAAAATCAAAAGAAATCAGCCAAGACCTAAGAAAAAAAATGGTAGACCTCCACAAGTCTGGCTCATCCTTGAGAGCATTTTCCAAACGCCTGAAGGTACCACGTTCATCTGTACAAACAATGGGACGCAAGTATAAACAACATGGGACCACGCGGCTGTCATACCGCTCAAGAAGGAGACGCGTTCTGTCTCCTAGAGATGAACGTACTTTGGTGCGAAAAGTGGAAACCAATCCCAGAACAACAGCAAAGGACCTTGTGAAGATGCTGGAGGAAACAGGTACAAAAGTATCTATATCCACAGTAAAACAAGTCTTATATCAACATGAAAGGCCGCTCAGCAGGGAAGAAGCCACTGCTCCAAAACTGCAATAAAAATGCCAGACTACGGTTTGCAACTGCACATGGGGACAAAGATCGCACTTTTTGGAGAAATGTCCTCTGGTCTGATGAAACAAAAACATAACTGTTTGGTCATAATGACCATCGTTATGTTTGGAGGAAAAAGGGGAATGCTTGCAAGCCGAAGAACACCATCCCAACCGTGAAGCACGGAGGTGGCAGCATCATGTTGTGGGGGTGCTATGCTGCATATGAGGGACTGGTGCACTTCACAAAATAGATGGCATCATGAGGTAGGGAAATTATAGGGATATATTGAAGCAACATCTCAAGACATTAGTCAGGAAGATAAAGCTTGGTCGCAAATGGGTCTTCCAAATGGACAATGACCCCAAGCATACCTCCAAATTTGTGGCAAAATGGCTTAAGGACAACAAAGTCAAGTTATTGAAGTGACCATCACAAAGCCCTGACCTCAAACCTATTGAACATTTGTGGGCAGAACTGAAAAAGCGTGTGCGAGCAAGGAGGCATACAAACCTGACTCAGTTACACTAGCTCTGTCAGGAAGAATGGGCCAAAATTCGCATAACTTATTGTGGGAAGCTTGTGGAAGCCTACCCGAAACGTTTGACCCAAGTTAAACAATTTAAAGGCAATGCTACCAAATACTAATTGAGTGTATGTAAACTTCTGACCCACTGGGAATGTAATGAAATAAATAAAAGCTGAAATAAATCATTCCCTCTATTATTCTGACATTTCACATTCTTAAAATAAAGTGGTGATCCTAACTGACCTAACACAGGGAATTTTACTAGGATTAAATGTCAGGAATTGTGAAAAACTGAGTTTAAATTTATTTGGCTATGGTGTATGTAAACTTCCGACTTAAACTGTACATCGGTAGTTGGCTGACGACAAGAGAAATCAAGAGGAAAAACTAGAAAATTAGATACACTTTGCTGAAATCATCATAAGCTTCATGCACTTTTCATGCACAGAAACAAAGTCAATTCCAGTGGTTACCCAAACCTGGGAGTGGACTAAAGAAACCCCAGGGCTAGTCAATGGCTCACAGGCTGTGTACCAAATGGCACCCTATTCCCTATATAGTGCATTACTTTTGACCAGAGCCCTATGGGCCATATGGTCAAAAGTACTGCACTACATATGGAATAGGGTGCCATTTGAGATGGAAGCACAGGACTACCTCAAAGCCTCTGCTTTGCAAGTGGGTCTTGGCTCTACTCTCAATATAAACCACTGAGCTCAGCTGGGTAAAAACATGGCAATGAAATGAGAGAGTATGAATACACAACCTTTCCAAGCAGAAGATGCCGATCAAAATCTGCTCCTAAATGGCAATGTGGTAAACAGCATGGCAGAGTTGGATAGAGAGGGGAATAGAAAACTGATCTCATTTCACTTATCTTCCCTTTAGTTCCTCTGGTGTATCTTCGCAATATTTCTCAAATTCAGAAATGAAAAACCTTGAAATAAGAAAATATCAACCAAAACTGAATGTGAACCCTCCAACAAAGCCAGAATAAACAACTAGCTCTTTGAATGGAATAGTGGAGGGTAAAAGGCTAAATGAATTGGTATTATAAGACTGTAGATAGACATTTATAAATACTATGAAACCCAAATAGATGTCTCAATAGAGTAAATTAGATTTGAGTTATTTACAAATGTTGTTAATTTTATGGATTAACACGCTACTGTAAAACAAGCAGATAATGGGAATAATCTATATTTATTTAACACTAAGTTATCATATATTCATAATCATATTTTAGTTTTAATAAATTCCAGATACTAAACTAACCTAAACCTACTCATTCCAGGGTTTTTCTTTATTTTGACTGTTTTCTACATTGTACAATTATAGTGAAGACATCAAAACTATGAAATAACACATATGGAATCATGTAGTAACCAAACAAGTCAAACCAATCAAATAAATATTTAAGATTTTAGATTCTGCAATGTAGCCACCCTTGGCATTCTCTCAACCAGCTTCATGAGGTAGTCACCTGGAATGCATGTCAAATAACAGGTGTGGCCTTGTTAAAAGGTCATTTGTGGAATTTCTTTCCATCCTAACGCATTTGAGCCAATCAGTTGTGTTGTGACAATGTAGGGGTGGTATACAGAAGACAGCCCTATTTAGTAAAAGACCAAGTGCATATTATTGGCAAGAACATCTCAAATAAACAAAGAGAAACGACAGTCCATCATTACTTTAAAACATGAAGGTCAGTCAATGCGGAACAGTTCAAGAAAAGGAAGACCCAGAGTTACCTCTGCTGCAGAGGATAAGTTCATTAGAGTTAACTGCACCTCAAATTGCAGCCCAAATAAATGCTTCAACAGACACATCACAACATTAACTGTTCAGAGGAGACTGCGTGAGACTGCGTGGCTTTCATGGTCAAATTGCTACAAAGAAACCACTACTAAAGGACGCCAATAATAAGAAGAAACTTGCTTAGGCCAAGAAACACGAGTAATGGACATCAGATTTTTGGTTCCAACCGCCGTGTCTTTGTGAGACGCAGAGTAGGTGAACGGATGATTTCCGCATGTGTGGTTCCCACCGTGAAGCATGGAGGAGGAGGTGTGATGGTGTGGGGGGGCTTTTCTGGTGACACTGTCTATGATTTAATTAGAATTCAAGGCACGCGTAACCATCATGGCTACCAAAGCATTCTGCAACTACACGCCATCCCATCTGGTGTGGACTTAGTGGAAACATAATTTGTTTTTCAATAGGACAATGACCCAAAGCACACCTCCTCCAGGCTGTGTTAGGGCTATTTGACCAAGGAGAGTGATGGAGTGCTGCATCAGATAACCTGGCCTCCACAGTCACCAGACCTCAACCCAGTTGAGATGGTTTGGGATGAGTTGGACCACAGAGTGAAGGATAAGCAGCCAACAAGTGCTCAGCATATGTGGAAACTCCTTCAAGACTGTTGGAAAAGCATTCCTCGTGAAGCTGGTTGAGAGAATGCCAAGAGTGTGCAAAGCTGTCATCAAGCAAAGGGTGGCTACTTTAAGAATCTCAAATATAAAATATATTTTGATTTGTTTAACACTTTTTTGGTTACTACATGATTCAATATGTGTTATTTCATCGTTTTGATGTCTTCACTATTATTGTACAATGTATAAAATCGTTAAAAAAATAAGAAAAACCCTTGAATAAGTAGGTGTGTCCAAACTTTTGACTGGTATTATATCTATATGGGGTGTGAAGGCTGTGTGACTGCTACATCACTAGAAAGAGGGAAGGCATGGTTTTGTGGATAGGCATAATTTGATGGAACAGCTATGCTGATCAAAACAGTAATTTAGCCGGAGAGATAAAATAGACAGATGTTGCAATTAATGAACGTGCCAATATAACAACATATATTGAACAAGGTTAGAAGAGTACACCAAAGACAATCACCAAAATAATGACAAATGAACAAATAACCGATGCACTGAAAACAAATATAACGCATTTTATTTACCAGCTACTAATGAGGGGGTCTTTGTGAAGACACATTCAAAGATACACGTTGTTAAGACATGGTAGGAAGTTTGACTAAGGCTCTTTAAGTCCACATCTCTCCATCTAATGGCTCTTAAATGGAGGCACCCACCACCCAACACCCGTCCCCACCATGTCTCTATACACATTCCTTGTGTTTTCGACAATGGCAACACTTCCTTTTTGGCCTAATGGGCAGGGAGCCCCAGCCATTTTGGTCTGATTAAGCTGGCCCATTCCAGGCTCAGCCTCTCTAATTGCTGTGGCTTTGTGTGGCTCCGCTACTGTAAGAATGAATGAGACACAATTAATCACCCTACAAGTCCTGGGCCTCAGCAAATCCCTGAGTACCCCCATGAAGAGTGGAGAGTAGAGGGAGAGAAATGAGAGGAGGGGAGAGAGAGAGGAGAAAGAGGAGCGCAGACAGGAGAGAGGAGGGGAGTTGGGAGGAGAGAGAGGAGGGGAGAGGAGGGGAGAAAAGAGGGGACAGACGAGGGGAGAGTAGGAGGGGATATGAGGGGAGAGAAGAGAAGAGGATATGGGAGAGAGTAGGAGGGGAGAGGACGGGAGAGAGGGGAGAGGGGAGGGGGGGAAGGGAGAAGCTCAGACCTATTGTCCAAAAAAGGGCTGTGCTGTATTCTTTCTTAGTAATATAGGTGTTTTTACTCAAAGTCGCTCATAATTAGGCGCACGAGAGAGGAAGAGAAAAGGGGGTGAAAGGAGAAGAGGAGGGAGGGATAGGGGTGTTCAATAGGCAATTGCAAAAGGCCTGTAGGTACAAAGGCAAAAGAATGACATGTCAGATGACTGGAGGAGAGAAATGAAGAGAGAGAGTGGTGGAGGAATGAGAGGTAGAGAGGACAGGGAAGAAAGGGGACAAATAGATAGAGAGGTGAAAACACACAGCTAGCCAAAAGGAATAAAACCCTGACAGGACCTTTTCCTCTTTCTGAGCCCATTAGGATATGGGAATGCGCTGACATTGAGTGATGTGTATTCTGAGAGTGAAAGAAAGGCTGAAGTAGACAGCATGTTAAAGGGACCTTTGAGACCAGCCCATAGTCTGACTCAAGAGGGAAATGTTCCTGTGTTCTCCAGGCAGGAGCACGGTGTGGGAAGCAAGCTAGGCTGGTGCTGAGGAGGAGTTGGAGCATTGCTTCCAAATGGCACTCTATTCCCTATTTAGTGCACTACTTTTGACCAGGGCACATAGGGATCTGGTCAAAAGTAGTGTCCTAGGGAATAGAGTGCCATGTAGAACACACTCACATCTTTACAGAGGAGCTCTTGACTAGGACAACTCACAGCATTGTTCCCCTGGCTGAAGTTATAACGTTATTTTTCCGTGTCATTCAAGACTGGCGATTCTGAACAGTTATTGTGTGAAATATACATAGCCCTTCCACTGTCTGGTGGCAGACTGAGACTCCTGAGAATGACACCTGTCCTTGTTAGACTTTCTGTCTATCAAATGGTATGTAAAATGCCTCTCTGCTTGACACATATCCAGTGTCACATGCATTCTTAATCTACGTAAACAGCAAATCTAAATAATATATACAGTGGGTATCAGAAGTATTCACCCCTTGGATTTCTTCACATTTTATTGTGTTACAAAGTGGGATTAAAATTGATTTAATTGTCATTTTTTGTCAACGATCTACACAAAATAATCTAATGTCAAAGTAGAAGAAAAATCTAAATAAAACACCTAATCTAATACCTTGATTAGATAACTATTAGCCCCCCTGAGTCAATACATGTTAGGAACAGCTTTGGCAGCTATTATAGCTGTGAATCTTCTTGGGTAAGTCTCTAAGAGCTTTGCACATCTGGATTGTGAAATATTTTCCCATTATTCTTTTCAAAATTCTTCAAGCTCTGTCAAGATGTTGGGGGATCATGGCTGGACGGCACTTTTCAAGTCTTGCCATAGATTTTCAAACATATTTAAGTCAAAACTGTAATTCGGCACATCAGGAACATTCACGGTCTTCTTGGTAAGCAAGTCCAGTGTAGATTTGGCGTTGTGCTGTAGGTTATTGTCCTGCTGTCCTGTCTGGAACCAAAAGGACCCTGAACAGCTTCTAACCCCAAGCCATAAGACTGCTAAATAGTTAGTTAAACAGTTAACCAATAGCCATCCGGACTATCTGCATTGACCCTTTTTGCATTAACTCTTTTGACTCATCACATACGCTGCTGTTACTGATTATTGTCTATCCTGTTATCTAGCCACTTTATCTCTACCTATATGTACATATCAAACTCAATTACCTCGTAGCCTGCACATAAAGCAGTTTGAAGCAGGTTTTCCTCAAGGATTTTCCCTGTGCTTAGCTCCATCTCGTTTCTTTTTATCATGAAAAACTCCCAGGTCTTTGCCGATGTCAAGCATACCCATACCTTGATGCAGCCACCACCATGCTTGAAAATAGGAAGGCATTCACTCAGTGATGTTTTGTGTTGGATTTTCCCTAAACATAAGGCTTTGCATTTAAGACAAAAAAATGTATTCCTTTGCTGTGTTTTTTTGTAGTATTAAATCAAATCAAATATTTGTCACATACACATGGTTAGCAGATGTTAATGCGAGTGCAGCGAAATGCTTGTGCTTCTAGTTCCGACCATGCAGTAATATCTAACAAATAATCTTACCTAACAATTTCACAACAACTACCTAACAACACACAAGTGTAAAGGAATGAATAAGAATATGTACATAAAAACATATGGATGAGTGATGGCCGAACGGCATAGGCAAGATGCAGTAGATGGTATAGAGTACACTATATACATATGAGATGGGTAATGTAGGGTATGTAAACATTATATAAAGTGGCAGTGTTTAAAGTGGCTAGTGATACATTTATTACATACATTTTTCCATTATTAAAGTGGCTAGAGTCGAGTCAGTATGCTGGCAGCAGCCACTCAATGTTAGTGATGGCTGTTTAACAGTCTGATGGCCTTGAGATAGAAGCTGTTTTTCAGTCTCTAGGTCCCCGCTTTGATGCACCTGTACTGACCTTGCCTTCTGGATGATAGCGGGGTGAACAGGCAGTGGCTCGGGTGGTTGTTGTCCTTGATGATCTTTATGGCCTTCCTGTGACATCGGGTGGTGTAGGTGTCCTGGAGGGCAGGTAGTTTGCCCCCGGTGAGGCGTTGTGCAGACCTCACTACCCTCTGGAGAGCTTTACGGTTGTGGGAGGAGCAGTTGCCGTACTAGGCGGTAATACAACCCGACAGGATGCTCTCGACTGTGCATCTGTAAAAATGTGTGAGTGTTTTTGGTGACAAGCCAAATTTCTTCAGCCTCCTGAGGTTGAAGAGGCGCTACTGCGCTTTCTTCACCACGCTGTCTGTGTGACTGGACCATTACAGTTTGTCCGTGATGTGTATGCCGATGAACTTAAAACTTTCCACCCTCTCCACTACTGTCCCGTCGATGTGGATAGGGGGCTGTTCCCTCTGCTGTTTCCTGACGTTCACGATCATCTCCTTTGTTTTGTTTACATTGAGTGTGAGGTTATTTTCCTGACACCACACTCCGAGGGCCCTCACCTCTTCCCTGTAGGCCGTCTCGTTGTTGTTGGTAATCAAGCCAACCACTGTAGTGTCGTCTGCAAACTTGATTATTGAGTTGGAGGCGTGCATGACCATGTAGTCATGGGTGAAAAGGGAGTACAGGAGAGGGCTGAGAACGCACCCTTGTGGGGCCCCAGTGTTGAGGATAAGCGGGGTGGAGATGTTGTTACCTACCCTCACCACCTGGGGTCGGCCCGTCAGGAAGTCCAGGACCCAGTTGCACAGGGCGGGGTCGAGACCCAGGGTCTCGAGCTTGATGACGAGTTTGGAGGGTACTATGGTATTAAATGCTTAGCTGTAGTCGATGAACAGCATTCTTACATAGGTATTCCTCTTGTCCAGATGGGTTAGGGCAGTGTGCAGTGTGATTGCGTCGTCTGTGGACCTATTGGGGCGGGTAAGCAAATTGGAGTGGGTCTAGGGTGTCAGGTAGGATGGAGGTGATATGGTCCTTGACTAGTCTCTCAAAGCACTTCATGATGACGGAAGTGAGTGCTCCAGGGCGGTAGTCATTTAGCTCAGTTACCTTAGCTTTCTTGGGAACAGGAACAATGGTGGCCCTCTTGAAGCATGTGGGAACAGCAGACTGGAATAAGGATTGATTGAATATGTCCGTAAACACACCAGCCAGCTGGTCTGCGCATGCTCTGAGGACGCGGCTGGGGATGCCGTCTGGGCATGCAGCCTTGCGAGGGTTAACACGTTTAAATGTTTTACTCACTTGGCTGAGGTGAAGGAGAGCCCACAGGTTTTGATAGCGGGCTGTGTCAGTGGCACTGTATTGTCCTCAAAGTGAGCAAAGAAGTTGTTTAGTTTGTCTGGGAGCAAGACATTGTGGTCCGCGATGGGGCTGTTTTTTCTTTTGTTGTCGTGATTGACTGCAGACCCTGCCACATACCTCTCGTGTCTGAGCCGTTGAATTGCGAGTCTACTTTGTCTCTATACTGACGCTTAGCTTGTTTGATTGCCTTGCGGAGGGAATAGCTACACTGTTTGTATTCGGTCATGTTTCCGGTCACCTTGCCCTGATTAAAAGCAGTGGTTCGCGCTTTCAGTGTTGCGTGAATGCTACCATCAATCCACGGTTTCTGGTTGGGGAATGTTTTAAGAGACACTGTGGATACAACATCACCAATTCACTTGCTAATAAACTCGCTCACCGAATCAGCGTATTCATCAATGTTGTTGTTCGGTCCACCAGCCACTGTGGGATGTATACTGAACAAAAATATAAACGCAACATGCCACAATTTCAACAATTTTACTGAGTTACAGTTCTTATAAGGGAATAAGTCAATTGTACTGTTAAATTCTCTAAAATGACGTTGGAGGCAGCTTATGGTAGAAAAATTAACATTAAATTATCTGGCAACACCTCTGGTGGACATTCCTGAAGTTAGAATGCCAATTGCACGCTCCCTCAGAACTTGAGGCATCTGTGGCATTGTGTTGTGTGACAAAACTGCACATTTTAGAGTGGCCTTTAATTGTCCCCGGCACAAGGTGCACCTATGTAATGATCATGATGTTTAATCAGCTTTTTGATATGCCACACCTGTCAGGTGGATGGATTATCTTGTCAAAGGAGAAATGCTTACTAACAGGGATGTAAACAAATAACCTTTTTGTGTGTACGGAACATTTCAAGGATCTTTTATTTCAGCTCATGGGACCAACACTTTACATGTTGCATTTACATTTTTGTTCATTGTAGATTTTTTAAAAATCTACCAGCCAAAATCTCCCAGAATCTCAGTTAAAATATTACATAAAAAAAAACAGAAGACCACGCTTTGGAATGTTTCTAAAACAAGAAATGTATTTGTAAGAAGTAATGTGGTATATTTAAGCAATAAGGCCCGGGGGGGTGTCGTATATGGCGAATATACCACGGCTAAGGGCTGTTCTCATGCATGACGCAACGCCGAGTGCCTGGACACAGCCCTTAGCTATGGTATATTGGTCATATACCACAAACCCCCAAGGCTACCAACGTAATTAGAGCAGTAAAAATAAATGTTTTGTCATACCCGTGGTAAATGGTCTGATATACCACGGCTGTCAGCCGATCAGCATTCAGCATTTCCTTTAACCAAAATATCAGAGAGAAAATGTTCAGCTGCCCCTTTAAGAGTGGGAGGTTACCATGGTAACGGAGCCACTCGGGTCATGTCATGGTGTGTCTGTCTGTGTGAGATTTTGGATCTGACTAGTAGACAGTGTCTCTTCGCTATCAGTTGAAGAAGCAGCAGACTCAAACTAACATTGAAAAACAACAGAGCTGTGAACAAAACACGAAGACAAAGTCTTACTGTTGACTTTTGAGTAAATTAGGCCAAACTTTTAAGCCTGTGCGCAGCGCAGATTCCTTGTGATTATGTTCTTTGTTAAGCCAAATGTTACCTCTGAACTAATTTAAGCTTGCCTAAACAAAGGGAGTTAATACTTATGCAACAACTATATTTTAGTTAGGTGCCATTTAATTTGATTAATTTTATATATGAAAAAAATATTTTGACTTTGACATTATGAGTAGGCTATTTTGTGTAGATCAATGAAATCCAAGGGGTGTGAATACATATGATACCCACTGTGCCTATATGGGTAATGGGTAATGATGGGTAATGATGGCAAAATATACTTATGATAGGTATCAGTATGAAATCAATCCAGATTCTCCTCAATAAGCCTCTCCGTTCAACTACTGTCCTTTATTTAATCATGAATTACCACAGGATATATTAGATTAGAACTATTTTAGAATTACTAATGATAACTGAAGTGAGGAGCTGAAGGATTTCAGGGTGGTGTTTTTTTAATAGCTTGGCAATGCAGTAAAGTAGAGTCATTTATTATTTTGTGTGATAATCCCAAACCAAGCAGGAAAGTAATTTCAGTCTTCTGGCTGTTATTTTATCTCAAACCCTCTCAGTCACATCTCTTTCCTTTGGCTGATCGCAACAGCGAACAAGACAACGATCTCAGTGAAAGTTCAGTCTGTCTGCACACTGGTCCCTCACACACCTTTGTGTGCATCCCAAATGGCACCCTATTCCCTATATAGTGCATTACTTTTGACCAGAGCCTGGGGGGCCTTATGGAGCCTTGTCAAAAGTAATGCACTAAATAGGGAATACGGTGCCATTTGAGATGTACCTTAGTGCCTGGCCAAGTTCTTTTAGTGAGTGCTGCCTCTCAACTCCTGACTGAACCCCCTTTGTTTCTCCTGTGACCCTCTTTAGCACAGGTTGCAGCCTGCAGCAATTCCACTTTGGATTTGGACCCTATCATGTATCACATTGCTAAGTAGACCAGGCCTGGGCCTCACTCCATTCAGCCAGCCAGGATGGCCAGTCAGGGCTATTAGTCTGTCCTGTCCTCCCCATACCTGTCCAAACGGAAGGGAACACTACCACTACCTCGCTCTCCAGTCAAGGTGAATTAAATGAGGATAAAACTGTGAAGAGGAAATTCAGCAACTCTTGGAGGGCAGTGGAAGTGGATAAATGTGTATCTTTATTGTTAAATGTTTTAACAATAAAGAAGCTGTTTAATCCACTGCTCTGTCTCCCCTGTCTCCCCTGTCTGCCAGCCTGCCCTGTCTCCCCTGTCTCCCCTGTCTCCCCTGTCTGCCAGCCTGACCTGTCTCCCCTGTCTCCCCTGTCTGCCAGCCTGCCCTGTCTCCCCTGTCTCCCCTGTCTGCCAGCCTGCCCTGTCTCCCCTGTCTCCCCTGTCTGCCAGCCTGCCCTGTCTCCCCTGTCTCCCCAGTCTGCCAGCCTGACCTGTCCCCCCTGTCTGTCCTGTCTGCCCTGTCTTCCCTGTCTGCCCTGTCTGCCAGCCTGCCCTGTCTGCCCTGTCTGCCAGCCTGCCCTGTCTGCCCTGTCTGCCAGCCTGCCCTGTCTCCCCTGTCTTCCCTGTCTGCCCTGCCTCCCCTGCCTCCCCTGTCTGCCTTGTCTCCCCTGTCCCCCATGTCTGCCTGCCTGCTTGTCCTTACTCCCCTGTCTCCCCTGTCTGCCTGCCTGCTTGCCCTTACTCCCCTGTCTGCCCTGTCTCCCCTGTCTGCCAGCCTTCCCTGTCTCCCCTGTCTGTCCTGTCTCCCCTGTCTGCCTTGTCTGCCCTGTCTCCCCAGTCTGCCCTGTCTCGCCAGTCTGCCCTGTCTCGCCAGTCTGCCCTGTCTCGCCAGTCTGCCCTGTCTGCCCAGTCTGCCTGCCTGCTTGCCCTTACTCCCCTGTCTCCCCTGTCTTCCCTGTCTCCATTGTCTCCCCTATCTGCCTTGTCTCCCCTGTCCCCCATGTCTGCCTGCCTGCTTGTCCTTACTCCCCTGTCTCCCCTGTCTGCCTGCCTGCTTGCCCTTACTCCCCTGTCTGCCCTGTCTCCCCTGTCTGTCAGCCTGCCCTGTCTCTCCTGTCTGTCCTGTGTCCCCTGTCTTCCTTGTCTGCCTGCCTGTCCTGTCTCCCCTGTCTGCCAGCCTGCCCTGTCTCCCCTGTCTGCCCTGTCTCCCCTGTCTGCCAGCCTGCCCTGTCTCCCCTGTCTTCCTTGTCTGCCAGCCTGCCCTGTCTCCCCTGTCTTCCTTGTCTGCCAGCCTGCCCTGTCTCCCGTCTGCCAGTCTGCCCTGTCTTCTTTGTCTGCCCTGTCTCCCCTGTCTGCCGTCTGCCTGTCTGCCCTGTCTGCCAGGTCTGCCCTGTCTCCCCTGTCTCCCCTGTCTGCCCTGTCTCCCCTGTCTGCCCTGTCTGCCTTGTCTCCCCTGTCCCCCATGTCTGCCTGCCTGCTTGTCCTTACTCCCCTGTCTCCCCTGTCTGCCTGCCTGCTTGCCCTTACTCCCCTGTCTGCCCTGTCTCCCCTGTCTGCCAGCCTTCCCTGTCTCCCCTGTCTGTCCTGTCTCCCCTGTCTGCCTTGTCTGCCCTGTCTCCCCAGTCTGCCCTGTCTCGCCAGTCTGCCCTGTCTCGCCAGTCTGCCCTGTCTGCCCAGTCTGCTCAGTCTGCCTGCCTGCTTGCCCTTACTCCCCTGTCTCCCCTGTCTTCCTTGTCTGCCTGTCCTGTCTCCCGTCTTCCTGTCCTGTCTCCCCCGTCTTCTTTGTCTGCCTGCCTGTCATGACTACCCTGTCTGCCAGCCTGCCCTGTCTCCCCTGTCTGCCCTGTCTGCCAGCCTGCCCTGTCTCCCCTGTCTTCCTTGTCTGCCAGCCTGCCCTGTCTCCCCTGTCTTCCTTGTCTGCCAGTCTGCCCTGTCTCCCCTGTCTGCCAGTCTGCCCTGTCTTCTTTGTCTGCCCTGTCTCCCCTGTCTGCCAGCCTGCCCTGTCTGCCCTGTCTCCCCTGTCTGCCAGTCTGCCAGTCTGCCCTGTCTCCCCAGTCTGCCCAGTCTCCCCAGTCTGCCCTGTCTGCCCTGTCTGCCTGTCTCCCCAGTCTGCCAGTCTGCCAGTCTCCCCATTCTCCCCAGTCTGCCCTGGCTCCCCAGTCTGCCCTGTCTCCCCTGTCTGCCAGTCTGCCCTGTCTGCCCCGTCTCCCGTCTGCCCCGTCTCCCCTGTCTGCCCCGTCTCCCCTGTCTGCCAGCCTGTCCTGTCTGCCCTGTCTCCCCAGTCTCCCCAGTCTGTCCCGTCTGTCCCGTCTGTCCCGTCTGCCCCGTCTCCCCTGTCTGCCCCGTCTCTCCTGTCTGTCTGCCCCGTCTCTCCTGTCTGCCCCGTCTCCCCTGTCTGCCAGCCTGTCCTGTCTGCCAGCCTGCCCTGTCTCCCCTGTCTTCCTTGTCTGCCAGTCTGCCCTGTCTCCCCTGTCTGCCAGTCTGCCCTGTCTTCTTTGTCTGCCCTGTCTCCCCTGTCGTCCTTGTCTGCCAGTCTGCCCTGTCTTCCTTGTCTGCCAGTCTGCCCTGTCTCCCTTGTCTGCCCTGTCTCCCCTGTCTGCCAGTCTGCCCTGTCTCCCCTGTCTGCCCTGTCTTCCTTGTCTGCCAGTCTGCCCTGTTCCCCTGTCTGCCAGTCTGCCCTGTCTGCCAGTCTGCCCTGTCTCCCGTCTGCCCTGTCTCCCGTCTGCCCTGTCTCCCGTCTGCCCTGTCTGCCAGTCTGCCCTGTCTCCCCTGTCTGCCAATCTGCCTGCCTGTCCTGTCTGCAACACATGGCTCTCTGTGTCTCTCGGTGTCCTAGTGAAGGGCCATCAATTTCTCCTAGTTATAATGTTTGAATAGTACTATTGCTTTGCTACAGTTGTGTGTCTCTTTGCATTTATCCTAGTTATATTGTTTGGTTGATACCTATTGCTTTATAGTTGTGTCTTTTTGCATTTCTGCATGGAGGGCAAAGTGTTATTCGTCACATGGTCTCTCCTCTGTTATAGGCAACTATGATACAACAACAGTGTAGTAAATATGGCCATAAAACATCATGGCTTTTATACGTGTGAAATGATAAGCATGCCACGCTGCATAATGGTGTAACCATTAACTAAAATAACAATATACTCTGTTGTTCAAGTGCATGGATATGTCATCTGTCACTTTCCCTGGCTGACAATGATGTCACATTTAAAAAGGTGTTAACATTTACTGTTCTGTTGTTGCTTCCTACAAATCAGGACTGCATCCCAAATTGCACCGTATATAGTGCACTACTTTTGACCAGTGCCCTATGAGCTCTGGTGAAAAGTAGTGCACTAAAAAGGGAGCCATTTAGGACGCAAAGCCAGTTGGTGATAAAAATAGTAGATTTACATTATGACGCACATGCATCAGAATCCAGCCACTCTATTGGACATAGAGATTTATTGCAGTTTCTGGAATTTTTAATAAAGAATTTCTTCATGGTTTTATTAGCATGTATTTCATATCTTTATATCCTTTATGCAAAGTGTTGTAAAGTTTGAAGAGCTCAACGGGTCAATCTCTATAACAAAGTGTATTGTACAAAACCTCCCTCAAAATACCATGTGTTTTCACTGCATGGAAATATTTTTGCATGTGTCTGACTGCAGGAGATGCCCATCAAGTAAAACATGGACTCTCAACAGAAGCACGCGTGGACACTTAGCAAGGCAGCCACAGACGGTCATGTGCAGGACTTTTACAGGCGTACCTTCCAGACAGGCCCAGAGGGTCCTCTTTGTGGCTGAACAACATGGGCAATAAGAACGGAGTTTAGTTCTTACTACTGGCTCAAAGGTCCTTCTATAAATGCCATAAACCAAAATGACATCCACTTAATCACGGCGTGGTGTTGTTTACAATCCCTCAACTGTAAATCTATATTGAAATATATCACACCACATAAACCACATTTAGATGTTTTAAAGACATGCTGAAGTGTGACTGCTGAAATGGGAAATGCCTCATAATTGGGCGTTAAGTAAAAATCAGTGTGACACTAAAAATATCTATGACATCTCGCAGAGGACCACAGGGAGTAATTGCATAGTTAATGTATGTTTCAACCACAGGCAGTCCAAGTCAATAGGTGTTTCTATCAGATGCCAGAAAAGTTATTCCCTACAGGTTTTCCCTTTCTCTCTCCCTCCCCCTTCATATCTATTTAGTCCATTTTGAATTCAGCCTGTATCAACAAAATGTGGAATAAGTCGAGGTGTGTGAATACTTTCTGAATACTATGTGTTGATAGGTTCATGGACAGTGCATTATATTTAGCCTATGTGGGACCAGCAATAGTACGAACAACATATGACCGAATTGATTCTCTCCCATTCACAATGGGCAACGAGCCTCTGTCACTTTCAGAGTGAACGTCAAACATATGTATCTATTTCCTGGACAGTAAACACCACGTTACATCCTTATGTCAAGGATAAATATAGCACCTACTATAGAATAACAGAAACAATATCTCCATGGTAACGAAACACAGGATAGAAGCAATACAGGGCTTCTCTGATTAGTAGGTACAGGCAGTCTGGAATCAGACTGGACTGTGTAACTTTGCAATATAATAGTTGATGGTACAGTACCAGTCAAAAGTTTGGACACGCCTACTTAGTCCAATTTAAAAATATATATTTTCTACATTGTAGAATAATAGTGAAGACATCAAAACTATGAAATAACTAATAAGGAATCATCTAGTAACCAAAAATGTGTTTTATATTTGAGATTCTTCAAAGAAGCCACCCTTTTCCTTCAAGTGCAGTCGCAAGTACACACTTAAAAAGAATCTGTCGCAATACTCCTGACCTTTGACCTAGTCTTGGGAACACCCTCCTCATACCTTGTCTTAATGCCTGTATTGTAGGCCTACAGCCATCTCCTTCTCTCTTCGTTAGCCTATGACAACACTAATGTTATCTCACTAATGCAGGTTCTGGCATCAGAGGAAACTGCGCCCTTTATTGACACTTTAACACAGCGATAGTAAGGCCTATTCTGTGGTGAGATAGCTTTAACGACTGAGCTAATGAACGCTGGACGTGTACTTAGTCATTCATAGACTGACAGACACCTCTCTCTCACACACACTGCTCTGTGTTGGCTTTTCTAAAACACTAATTCTGTCACACTGGTTTTCATTTATCCCCTCTCCTCTGCTCCCTCTCTCTCTGCTTATGCTCCTGTTCCAGCCACTAGAGCCTCAGCCGTGCTGTCTCAGGCTGGTTAAGCAGGTATACAGAACTACAACTTTTTCCAGTTTATATTAACACTTTATGATAGGCTTTCCCTCTTTTTCTCTCTCCCCCAGTTCTCCCTCTCTCCCCCAGTCCTCCCTCTCTCCTCATGCTCGTCTGGGGAGGCTGGTTCTGGAGCTCTCGGTTCAATGTGAAGCTGCCAGTGTGTTAGTCCGTGGTTGTGTCCCAAATAACACCCCATTCCCTATATAGTGCACTAAATTTGGCAAATATAGTGCACTCTATAGGGAATAGGGTGCCATTTGGGACTCAACCAGTGTGTCAGGATTATTTCTCCCGTGGACCAAGGGGCTTGGCCCACAGCCGGGGCTGCCCGGTGCCGTCTGGCCTGGTCGGCTTGTCACGGCTGTGTGGAATGTGTCGAGTGGGTTCAACCCATAGGTCCCTGCACCGAGTACATGCTGAAGTAGGGCTGCTGTTAGGCTGCTGTTTGGACCCTGACATGGGCAAACATAGCAGGGCATCGCTGAAGGTTAAGCTGGTCGGTCAACACCCTGGACTGCACTACCGGGGTGGGGCGTTTGTGTGCGTGCGTGCGTGCGTGCGTTCGTGTATGCGCACGTTTGTGTCTAGGTCAGGTGTTTTCAACTCTTATCAGAGCCTGCTGGTTTTCTGTTCTACGTGATAATTAATTCTACACACCTGGTGTTCCAGGTATAAATTGTTCCCTGATTAGAGGGAAACAATGAAAAAATGCAGTGGAACTGGCTTCGAGGTCCAGAGTTGGGGTTGAGGGGTCTAGGTGTTCCAAGATAATGAGGAAACATGCCTATTTAAAAGTACAAGAAAATAACATGCTGAGCATTTTGGTTTGCAATCTTCTCTCATGTTGTTACATATGATCTGATAACCATCTTGAATGAGTTTTCCAGCCCTGCAGCATTGGAAACCAGGGCCTGCGTCCGTAATGGCACACTATTGCCTATTTAGTGCACTACATTTTACGTAGTGCACTAAATAGGGTATTGGGTTTCATTTAGGACTCAGCCCAGAGGTAAAGGGGGCAACAGGTTCACTAGTGGTAAAAACCCACAGTCTACACAGAGGGCATGATGCCAACTCCCCACTTGCCTGAGAGGATGAGGGCAAGGCTTTTTTAGTTCTAAAGTGATGGGATGCTACAAATCTCCTCTTTAACCATAAAACAAAATGGCTTCCGGAGTATAAAGAGTATAAGAGAGTATAAAGATTTTCCAATAGCAGTATTTACTAGTACTAACTCCATTTATCAGAAATATGCTGTAATACATCACATTGACTTTAGAGACTGAGGGGGCACATTATCCCAGAGGTCACTACTGTTAAATCAGGACAATATATACTGTAGCTTAGGATCCCATTATTACTGAGCTCCTAGTCTCTCATGGCCATCCTTCCAAGTCTTGCTTCATTGACTCGACAATTTTGAACAGAACGTGAGAAGCCAGGGATTTCCGAGGTAACTGAAATGTAACCCTGCATAGACATTGTGTGACACAACTGTATCATGTCCAGAAGATTTTAGTTCGATTCCAAGCTGGCTGAAATCTCTACCATGCTGGGAAAAGGGAAAAGTTATATTACAAAATGTCTTCCTTTTCCACAGTGGCTTTGTCTAATTACTCAGAGAAATTATCTCGGTGAGCAGTCGGACTGCCTCCAAAATGTGACCCTATTCGCTATATAGTGCACTACTTTTTACCAGAGCCCACCCTATTCGCTATATAGTGCACTACTTTTTACCAGAGCCCACCCTATTCACTATATAGTGCACTACTTTTTACCAGAGCCCACCCTATTCACTAGATAGTGCATTACTTTTTACCAGAGCCCACCCTATTCACTATATAGTGCACTACTTTTTACCAGAGCCCACCCTATTCACTATATAGTGCACTACTTTTTACCAGAGCCCACCCTATTCACTATATAGTACACTATTTTTTACCAGAGCCCACCCTATTCACTATATAGTGCACTACTTTTTACCAGAGCCCACCCTATTCACTATATAGTGCACTACTTTTTACCAGAGCCCACCCTATTCACTATATAGTGCACTACTTTTTACCAGAGCCCACCCTATTCGCTATATAGTGCACTACTTTTTACCAGAGCCCACCCTATTCACTATATAGTGCACTACTTTTTACCAGAGCCCACCCTATTCACTATATAGTGCACTACTTTTTACCAGAGCCCACCCTATTCGCTATATAGTGCACTACTTTTTACCAGAGCCCACCCTATTCACTATTTAGTGCACTACTTTTTACCAGAGCCCACCCTATTCACTATATAGTGCACTACTTTTTACCAGAGCCCAGCCTATTCACTATATAGTGCACTACATTTTACCAGAGCCCACCCTATTCACTAGATAGTGCATTACTTTTTACCAGAGCCCAGCCTATTCACTATATAGTGCACTACATTTTACCAGAGCCCAGCCTATTCACTCTATATCATCTACTGCATCTTTATGTAATACATGTATCACTAGCCACTTTAACTATGCCACTTTGTTTACATACTCATCTCATATGTATATACTGCACTCAATACCATCTACTGTATCTTGCCTATGCCGCTCTGTACCATCACTCATTCATACATCTTTATGTACATATTCTTTATCCCCTTACACTTGTGTCTATAAGGTAGTAGTTTTGGAATTGTTAGCTAGATTACTTGTTGGTTATTACTGCATTGTTGGAACTAGAAGCACAAGCATTTCGCTGCACTCGCATTAACATCTGCTAACCATGTGTATGTGACAAATACATTTCTTTTTTTTAAATTTGATATATAGTGCACTACTTTTTACCAGAGCCCACCCTATTCACTATATAGTGCACTACTTTTTACCAGAGCCCACCCTATTCACTATATAGTACACTACTTTTTACCAGAGCCCACCCTATTCACTATATAGTGCACTACTTTTTACCAGAGCCCACCCTATTCACTAGATAGTGCACTACTTTTTACCAGAGCCCACCCTATTCACTAGATAGTGCACTACTTTTTACCAGAGCCCACCCTATTCACTATATAGTGCACTACTTTTTACCAGAGCCCACCCTATTCACTATATAGTGCACTACTTTTTACCAGAGCCCACCCTATTCACTATATAGTGCACTACTTTTTACCAGAGCCCACCCTATTCACTAGATAGTGCATTACTTTTTACCAGAGCCCACCCTATTCACTATATAGTGCACTACTTTTTACCAGAGCCCACCCTATTCACTAGATAGTGCACTACTTTTTACCAGAGCCCACCCTATTCACTAGATAGTGCACTACTTTTTACCAGAGCCCACCCTATTCACTATATAGTGCACTACTTTTTACCAGAGCCCACCCTATTCACTATATAGTGCACTACTTTTTACCAGAGCCCACCCTATTCACTAGATAGTGCACTACTTTTTACCAGAGCCCACCCTATTCACTATATAGTGCACTACTTTTTACCAGAGCCCACCCTATTCACTATATAGTGCACTACTTTTTACCAGAGCCCACCCTATTCACTATATAGTGCACTACTTTTTACCAGAGCCCACCCTATTCACTAGATAGTGCATTACTTTTTACCAGAGCCCACCCTATTCACTATATAGTACATTACTTTTTACCAGAGCCCACCCTATTCACTATATAGTACACTATTTTTTACCAGAGCCCACCCTATTCACTATATAGTGCACTACTTTTTACCAGAGCCCACCCTATTCACTATATAGTACACTATTTTTTACCAGAGCCCACCCTATTCACTAGATAGTGCATTACTTTTTACCAGAGCCCACCCTATTCACTATATAGTACACTATTTTTTACCAGAGCCCACCCTATTCACTATATAGTGCACTACTTTTTACCAGAGCCCACCCTATTCACTATATAGTGCACTACTTTTTACCAGAGCCCACCCTATTCACTAGATAGTGCATTACTTTTTACCAGAGCCCACCCTATTCACTATATAGTGCACTACTTTTTACCAGAGCCCACCCTATTCACTATATAGTACACTACTTTTTACCAGAGCCCACCCTATTCACTATATAGTGCACTACTTTTTACCAGAGCCCACCCTATTCACTAGATAGTGCACTACTTTTTACCAGAGCCCACCCTATTCACTAGATAGTGCACTACTTTTTACCAGAGCCCACCCTATTCACTATATAGTGCACTACTTTTTACCAGAGCCCACCCTATTCACTATATAGTGCACTACTTTTTACCAGAGCCCACCCTATTCACTATATAGTACACTACTTTTTACCAGAGCCCACCCTATTCACTATATAGTGCACTACTTTTTACCAGAGCCCACCCTATTCACTAGATAGTGCACTACTTTTTACCAGAGCCCACCCTATTCACTAGATAGTGCACTACTTTTTACCAGAGCCCACCCTATTCACTATATAGTGCACTACTTTTTACCAGAGCCCACCCTATTCACTATATAGTGCACTACTTTTTACCAGAGCCCACCCTATTCACTATATAGTGCACTACTTTTTACCAGAGCCCACCCTATTCACTAGATAGTGCATTACTTTTTACCAGAGCCCACCCTATTCACTATATAGTGCACTACTTTTTACCAGAGCCCACCCTATTCACTAGATAGTGCACTACTTTTTACCAGAGCCCACCCTATTCACTAGATAGTGCACTACTTTTTACCAGAGCCCACCCTATTCACTATATAGTGCACTACTTTTTACCAGAGCCCACCCTATTCACTATATAGTGCACTACTTTTTACCAGAGCCCACCCTATTCACTAGATAGTGCACTACTTTTTACCAGAGCCCACCCTATTCACTATATAGTGCACTACTTTTTACCAGAGCCCACCCTATTCACTATATAGTGCACTACTTTTTACCAGAGCCCACCCTATTCACTATATAGTGCACTACGTTTTACCAGAGCCCACCCTATTCACTAGATAGTGCATTACTTTTTACCAGAGCCCACCCTATTCACTATATAGTACATTACTTTTTACCAGAGCCCACCCTATTCACTATATAGTACACTATTTTTTACCAGAGCCCACCCTATTCACTATATAGTGCACTACTTTTTACCAGAGCCCACCCTATTCACTATATAGTACACTATTTTTTACCAGAGCCCACCCTATTCACTAGATAGTGCATTACTTTTTACCAGAGCCCACCCTATTCACTATATAGTACACTATTTTTTACCAGAGCCCACCCTATTCACTATATAGTGCACTACTTTTTACCAGAGCCCACCCTATTCACTATATAGTGCACTACTTTTTACCAGAGCCCACCCTATTCACTAGATAGTGCATTACTTTTTACCAGAGCCCACCCTATTCACTATATAGTACACTATTTTTTACCAGAGCCCACCCTATTCACTATATAGTGCACTACTTTTTACCAGAGCCCACCCTATTCACTATATAGTACACTATTTTTTACCAGAGCCCACCCTATTCACTATATAGTGCACTACTTTTTACCAGAACCCACCCTATTCACTATATAGTGCACTACTTTTGACCAGGGCTCTGGTGAAAAGTAGTAGTGCACTATATAGTGAAATAGGGTGTGTTTTGGGACTGAGGGCCACTGAGTAGTCTAGCCCAGGCATTCCCTCAGATGAGAGGTTAGCAATAAACCATCATGAATAGCTCAAAGTGCACTAGCTAGTAGGATTCCAGCTTGTCGTCACAGTTCTGATGAATCCCTGGTTGTGTGAAGCCAGAACGGCCCTGTTTCCCTTACTGAGGACGTCATAGCAGCAGAAGAAAGAGTATAATTATAAACATGGCATAAATGTTTCCAGTTCTTCCCTTTAAAATAGCCCCATGCTTCAGGGTTTATTGACGTTTAGAGAAGTGTTCATTTAGAAGGGAACACATGGCACCCTAGGTGTGTTGGGCTCACACGTTACTAAATTAACTATGTAGACTAGGAACATGTTCTCTATTTTTTTCTCAGAGATCCATCATTCGCTTTCCAATGGATTTGTTTATTAGCTATTATTGATGTACCTGTTACAGTATGTTTTTCATTATCATGTTTACCAGCCAGGTACTTTCAGAGACTACATTCACAACAATCCCATCTTTGTAAAGGCAATGCATGCTGGCCAGCTCTCATACTATCCAACGATGTGAGTGAGCGCTAGGCCTAATCAGCAGATTACTGTGTTCACTGACCTGCTCTGCTCTGCTCCTCTCAGCAGCAGACTGATTGGAGGGGTGGGCCTTCTTTGTTAAGGTAACAAGCTGGAGGTATGCTCATTCAATAGATACAACCTTTGTCACCTCAGGGCTACTGGGGAGGGAAGTGTGTGTGTGTGTGTGCGTGTAGTTGGGGGCCCAGATACACCTAAAATAAAATACTATTTTATTTGTCACATGGACATGCACCAAACACAATACAGTGAAATGCTTTACTCACAGGCCTTTCCCCAACGAGGCAGAGTTAAAGAAGAAAAATAGAAAACACACGAGAAATCAAACTGATTAGCAGCAAATCTCTGGGTATACAAAACAGACAGGGGTCTGCTACAACTACAGGTTGGGGAGTGAATCAGCACTTGGAAAGTGTTGGTATTGGGGGTGTAGGGTGATGTTGACCTTAGACACTGATCTTGGGTCAGTATAGCATTTTCCCCACTAATGGTTAAGGTTTTGGGGGAGGGAAAGCTGATCCTAGATCTGTACCTAGGAAGAACTTCACCCTGAAGCGAGGTGGGCAGTACTGAGAGGCACAGCTCGGCTATGTTTGTAAATTGGTTATTCATTGGGTGCTAAGAACTCAGCAACAGTGTCACACCCTGACCATAGTTTGCTTTGTATGTTTCTATGTTTTGGTTGGTCAGGGTGTGAGCTGGGTGGGCATTCTATGTTACATGTCTAGTTTGTCTAGTTCTATGTTTGGCCTGACATGGTTCTCAATCAGAGGCAGGTGTTCGTCATTGTCTCTGATTGGGAACCATATTTAGGTAGCCTGTTTGGTGTTGGGTTTTGAGGGTGATTGTCCTTAGTGTCCTTTTTCTGTTGTGTGTATGTGCACCAGTATTTGGCTGTTTGGTGTTGGGTTTTGTGGGTGATTGTCCTTAGTGTCCTTATGTCCTTTCCCTGTCGTGTGTATGTGCACCAGTATTAGGCTGTTTGGTGTTGGGTTTTGTGGGTGATTGTCCTTAGTGTCCTTATGTCCTTTTTCTGTCGTGTGTATGTGCACCAGTATTTGGCTGTTTGGTGTTGGGTTTTGTGGGTGATTGTCCTTAGTGTCGTGATGTCCTTGTTCTGTGTGTATGTGCACCAGTATTAGGCTGTTTGGTGTTGGGTTTTGTGGGTCCTTAGTGTCCTTATGTCCTTTTCCTGTCGTGTGTATGTGCACTAGTATTAGGCTGTTTGGTGTTGGGTTTTGTGGGTGATTGTCCTTAGTGTCCTTATGTCCTTTCCCTGTCGTGTGTATGTGCACCAGTATTAGGCTGTTTGGTGTTGGGTTTTGTGGGTGATTGTCCTTAGTGTCCTTATGTCCTTTTTCTGTCGTGTGTATGTGCACCAGTATTAGGCTGTTTGGTGTTGGGTTTTGTGGGTGATTGTCCTTAGTGTCCTTATGTCCTTTTTCTGTCGTGTGTATGTGCACCAGTATTTGGCTGTTTGGTGTTGGGTTTTGTGGGTCCTTAGTGTCCTTATGTCCTTGTTCTGTGTGTATGTGCACCAGTATTAGGCTGTTTGGTGTTGGGTTTTGTGGGTCCTTAGTGTCCTTATGTCCTTTTCCTGTCGTGTGTATGTGCACCAGTATTTGGCTGTTGGGTTTTGTGGGTGATTGTCCTTAGTGTCGTGATGTCCTTGTTCTGTGTGTATGTGCACCAGTATTAGGCTGTTTGGTGTTGGGTTTTGTGGGTCCTTAGTGTCCTTATGTCCTTTTTCTGTCGTGTGTATGTGCACCAGTGTTTGGTGTTGGGTTTTGTGGGTGATTGTCCTTATGTCCTTTTTCTGTCGTGTGTATGTGCACCAGTATTTGGCTGTTTGGTGTTGGGTTTTGTGGGTGATTGTCCTTAGTGTCGTGATGTCCTTTTTCTGTCGTGTGTATGTGCACCAGTATTAGGCTGTTTGGTGTTGGGTTATGTGGGTCCTTAGTGTCGTGATGTCCTTGTTCTGTGTGTATGTGCACCAGTATTAGGCTGTTTGGTGTTGGGTTATGTGGGTCCTTAGTGTCGTGATGTCCTTGTTCTGTGTATATGTGCACCAGTATTAGGCTGTTTGGTGTTGGGTTATGTGGGTCCTTAGTGTCGTGATGTCCTTGTTCTGTGTGTATGTGCACCAGTATTAGGCTGTTTGGTGTTGGGTTATGTGGGTCCTTAGTGTCGTGATGTCCTTGTTCTGTGTATATGTGCACCAGTATTTGGCTGTTTGGTGTTGGGTTATGTGGGTCCTTAGTGTCGTGATGTCCTTGTTCTGTGTATATGTGCACCAGTATTTGGCTGTTTGGTGTTGGGTTATGTGGGTCCTTAGTGTCGTGATGTCCTTGTTCTGTGTGTATGTGCACTAGTATTAGGCTGTTTGGTGTTGGGTTATGTGGGTCCTTAGTGTCTTGATGTCCTTGTTCTGTGTGTATGTGCACCAGTATTAGGCTGTTTGGTGTTGGGTTATGTGGGTCCTTAGTGTCGTGATGTCCTTGTTCTGTGTGTATGTGCACCAGTATTAGGCTGTTTGGTGTTGGGTTATGTGGGTCCTTAGTGTCGTGATGTCCTTGGTCTGTGTGTATGTGCACTAGTATTTGGCTGTTTGGTGTTGGGTTATGTGGGTCCTTAGTGTCGTGATGTCCTTGGTCTGTGTATATGTGCACCAGTATTAGGCTGTTTGGTGTTGGGTTATGTGGGTCCTTAGTGTCTTGATGTCCTTGGTCTGTGTGTATGTGCACCAGTATTAGGCTGTTTGGTGTTGGGTTATGTGGGTCCTTAGTGTCTTGATGTCCTTGGTCTGTGTGTATGTGCACCAGTATTAGGCTGTTTGGTGTTGGGTTATGTGGGTCCTTAGTGTCTTGATGTCCTTGTTCTGTGTGTATGTGCACCAGTATTAGGCTGTTTGGTGTTGGGTTATGTGGGTCCTTAGTGTCGTGATGTCCTTGTTCTGTGTATATGTGCACCAGTATTTGGCTGTTTGGTGTTGGGTTATGTGGGTCCTTAGTGTCGTGATGTCCTTGTTCTGTGTGTATGTGCACCAGTATTAGGCTGTTTGGTGTTGGGTTATGTGGGTCCTTAGTGTCTTGATGTCCTTGTTCTGTGTGTATGTGCACCAGTATTAGGCTGTTTGGTGTTGGGTTATGTGGGTCCTTAGTGTCGTGATGTCCTTGTTCTGTGTGTATGTGCACCAGTATTAGGCTGTTTGGTGTTGGGTTATGTGGGTCCTTAGTGTCGTGATGTCCTTGTTCTGTGTGTATGTGCACCAGTATTAGGCTGTTTGGTGTTGGGTTATGTGGGTCCTTAGTGTCTTGATGTCCTTGTTCTGTGTGTATGTGCACCAGTATTAGGCTGTTTGGTGTTGGGTTTTGTGGGTCCTTAGTGTCGTGATGTCCTTGTTCTGTGTGTATGTGCACCAGTATTAGGCTGTTTGGTGTTGGGTTTTGTGGGTCCTTAGTGTCCTTATGTCCTTTTCCTGTCGTGTGTATGTGCACCAGTATTTGGCTGTTTGGTGTTGGGTTTTGTGGGTGATTGTCCTTAGTGTCCTTATGTCCTTTTTCTGTCGTGTGTATGTGCACCAGTATTTGGCTGTTTGGTGTTGGGTTTTGTGGGTGATTGTCCTTAGTGTCCTTATGTCCTTTTTCTGTCGTGTGTATGTGCACCAGTATTAGGCTGTTTGGTGTTGGGTTATGTGGGTCCTTAGTGTCGTGATGTCCTTGTTCTGTGTGTATGTGCACCAGTATTAGGCTGTTTGGTGTTGGGTTATGTGGGTCCTTAGTGTCGTGATGTCCTTGTTCTGTGTATATGTGCACCAGTATTAGGCTGTTTGGTGTTGGGTTATGTGGGTCCTTAGTGTCGTGATGTCCTTGTTCTGTGTGTATGTGCACCAGTATTAGGCTGTTTGGTGTTGGGTTATGTGGGTCCTTAGTGTCGTGATGTCCTTGTTCTGTGTATATGTGCACCAGTATTTGGCTGTTTGGTGTTGGGTTATGTGGGTCCTTAGTGTCGTGATGTCCTTGTTCTGTGTATATGTGCACCAGTATTTGGCTGTTTGGTGTTGGGTTATGTGGGTCCTTAGTGTCGTGATGTCCTTGTTCTGTGTGTATGTGCACTAGTATTAGGCTGTTTGGTGTTGGGTTATGTGGGTCCTTAGTGTCTTGATGTCCTTGTTCTGTGTGTATGTGCACCAGTATTAGGCTGTTTGGTGTTGGGTTATGTGGGTCCTTAGTGTCGTGATGTCCTTGTTCTGTGTGTATGTGCACCAGTATTAGGCTGTTTGGTGTTGGGTTATGTGGGTCCTTAGTGTCGTGATGTCCTTGGTCTGTGTGTATGTGCACTAGTATTTGGCTGTTTGGTGTTGGGTTATGTGGGTCCTTAGTGTCGTGATGTCCTTGGTCTGTGTATATGTGCACCAGTATTAGGCTGTTTGGTGTTGGGTTATGTGGGTCCTTAGTGTCTTGATGTCCTTGTTCTGTGTGTATGTGCACCAGTATTAGGCTGTTTGGTGTTGGGTTATGTGGGTCCTTAGTGTCGTGATGTCCTTGTTCTGTGTATATGTGCACCAGTATTTGGCTGTTTGGTGTTGGGTTATGTGGGTCCTTAGTGTCGTGATGTCCTTGTTCTGTGTGTATGTGCACCAGTATTAGGCTGTTTGGTGTTGGGTTATGTGGGTCCTTAGTGTCTTGATGTCCTTGTTCTGTGTGTATGTGCACCAGTATTAGGCTGTTTGGTGTTGGGTTATGTGGGTCCTTAGTGTCGTGATGTCCTTGTTCTGTGTGTATGTGCACCAGTATTAGGCTGTTTGGTGTTGGGTTATGTGGGTCCTTAGTGTCGTGATGTCCTTGTTCTGTGTGTATGTGCACCAGTATTAGGCTGTTTGGTGTTGGGTTATGTGGGTCCTTAGTGTCTTGATGTCCTTGTTCTGTGTGTATGTGCACCAGTATTAGGCTGTTTGGTGTTGGGTTTTGTGGGTCCTTAGTGTCGTGATGTCCTTGTTCTGTGTGTATGTGCACCAGTATTAGGCTGTTTGGTGTTGGGTTATGTGGGTCCTTAGTGTCGTGATGTCCTTGTTCTGTGTGTATGTGCACCAGTATTAGGCTGTTTGGTGTTGGGTTTTGTGGGTCCTTAGTGTCGTGATGTCCTTGTTCTGTGTGTATGTGCACCAGTATTAGGCTGTTTGGTGTTGGGTTATGTGGGTCCTTAGTATCGTGATGTCCTTGTTCTGTGTGTATGTGCACCAGTATTAGGCTGTTTGGTGTTGGGTTTTGTGGGTCCTTAGTGTCGTGATGTCCTTGTTCTGTGTGTATGTGCACCAGTATTAGGCTGTTTGGTGTTGGGTTTTGTGGGTCCTTAGTGTCGTGATGTCCTTGTTCTGTGTGTATGTGCACCAGTATTAGGCTGTTTGGTGTTGGGTTATGTGGGTCCTTAGTGTCGTGATGTCCTTGTTCTGTGTGTATGTGCACCAGTATTAGGCTGTTTGGTGTTGGGTTATGTGGGTCCTTGTTCTGTGTGTATGTGCACCAGTATTAGGCTGTTTGGTGTTGGGTTTTGTGGGTCCTTAGTGTCGTGATGTCCTTGTTCTGTGTGTATGTGCACCAGTATTAGGCTGTTTGGTGTTGGGTTATGTGGGTCCTTAGTGTCGTGATGTCCTTGTTCTGTGTGTATGTGCACCAGTATTAGGCTGTTTGGTGTTGGGTTATGTGGGTCCTTAGTGTCGTGATGTCCTTGTTCTGTGTATATGTGCACCAGTATTAGGCTGTTTGGTGTTGGGTTATGTGGGTCCTTAGTATCGTGATGTCCTTGTTCTGTGTGTATGTGCACCAGTATTAGGCTGTTTGGTGTTGGGTTATGTGGGTCCTTAGTGTCGTGATGTCCTTGTTCTGTGTGTATGTGCACCAGTATTAGGCTGTTTGGTGTTGGGTTATGTGGGTCCTTAGTGTCGTGATGTCCTTGTTCTGTGTATATGTGCACCAGTATTTGGCTGTTTGGGTTTTCCTTACGTTTTGTAGTTTTTGTATTGGATTCGTGTTGCTTCAGTTTCATTAAACATGGATCACAATAGCCACGCCGCATTTTGGTCTGACTCTCTTTCACGTACAGAAAACCGTGACAAACAGGGCAGTATCCCATCAGAGATGAAGGGTGGCATCCTAAAGACTGTGTTCAAACTAAAGTAAACATTGTTTTGAGAGAGAGGAGGCCCAATCTCTTTTCAGTCCTAAATGAGATCTAGTTACTGTCAGCCCACTTTCCTAATACACATATGATTCCGCTTTACCTTAGGACCAAAATTACATGTTTATTTACTTTTTCCAGACTTCAAAAGATATTCTGAAACCTGATTTAGTTAGCAAAATAGGCCAGGATGCTCAGTTGAAAAATCCAGAGGAAATGCTAGACTAAGTGCTACAGAAATCAATCGTAAATTGTGTATTTATAAATTATTTGTAACACAACAATCGCAAACAAGTATCATCCTTGTAAAATGGTCCAAATATCCAATATGTTACAAATAACTGAGTAGGTTTACATGCACAGTAATAATTCAATATAAAACGGATGATGGCCGTGGGCAGATTATGCAATAGTCATGTAAACACAATAGTAAGCATACACCATTAAAACACCTGGTTTCATGAGCAATCTTTACAATTATTAGGACATGTAAACACCTTAATCTGAGTTCCAGTTGTGTATTTGATATGCGCTGGTGATACCACTATCTGAGCGAGCCTCCCTCTTTAGCCCGACTTTGGAACAACTGACTGTATGTCTTAGAAGTGGTTTTCGCATAGAAACTTTATGTCTGAACTCAGAATCAAATACGCGTCCCAAAAAGAACATGGTCGCTGTGGTTCAACGTCTATGTGTCTCAAATTAGTCTTCCTCTCTCCCTCTTTCTCCTCTCTCTCCTCCACTTCTCTCTCGCTCTCTGTGTCTCTCCCTCTCCCCCCTCCTCTCTCTCTCCTCCACCCCGCTCTCTGTCTCTCCCTCACTACTCCACCCTTCTCTCTATCCCTCTCCCTCCACCCCCGTCTCTCTCTTTCCATGTGTGTCTCTCCCTCTCCCTCTACCCCCCCCCCCCCCCTCTCTCTCTCTCTCAAATCAAATCAATTTGCTTTATTGGCATGACGTAACAATGTACATATTGCCAAAGCTTATTTTGGAGATTTACAATATTAAAATAAGAATCAAAATTGTCAATGGGACAACAGTAACAAAAATAACCAAAGGTCTAAATAACCATACATTGAACAATAACAATAAGCATACAGTAGAGGACATGTGCAGGTTGATTGGTCTGTCAGACACTGTCCCTCATCTTATGGCAGGCAGCAATGTAGTGCGCTGCCAACCCACAGCTCTCTGCATCCTCCCTCAACAGGACGGGTAGCCTACTCTCATCAGAGAGATCTTTGAAATCTTTGAATAATGGCTTCAAATTTAGGGAAATGACACTAATTGTTTTAGATTTTTTTACATTTTGTCATGAAATGCAGCTCTGTCTCAGGTTCTGCTGTTGTGCAGTGGTTGCACAGCCTTTCCTCTACAGGGAGCCAGGTTTTCCTGTGTCTACCTTTCTCAATGGAAAGGCTGTGCTCACTGAGCCTGTACTTTGTCAAGGTTTTTCTAAGGTTTTGATCAATAACCATACTCAAATAGTTAGCCATGTTGTACTGTCGATTTAGGGCCAGATGCACTGCATTTAGCTTTGTGCTTGTTTTTCCCAATAAGTAATGTAGTTTTGTTTTGACTGTGTTGTAATTTGTTTTATTCTGATTGATTGGATGTTCTGGTCCTGAGGCTTCAGTGTGTTAGTAGAACAGGTTTGTGAACTCAGCCCCAGGACCAGCTGGATGGGGGGACTCTTTTCTTTGCCCTAATTCTGCCCTGCATGCATTGTTTGTAGTTTTCCTCTGGACGTTTAGGAGAATCTTACAGAACTCTGCATGCAGGGTTTCAATGGGGTGTATGTCCCATTTGGTGAAATCTTGTTTTGCAAATGGATCCCACACCTCGCTGGCATAAAGTGCAATTGGTTCAATAACATATTTAATGGAGAAGAATGCCCTGCGTGCTTTCTCTCTCAGTTCATTCACTACATCATTAAGGTGTCCAGTTGAGCTTATTTTTAAACCTAAGTATATGTAGTGTGTGCAGTACGCTATATATTTTGTACCAATTGAAAACGTTGGTCTAATTCCCTGAGATCTGGATCTTCTCTGGAAAAATATTATTTTTGCATTTTTGGGGTTTACTGCCAGGGCCCTCTTGCTCTCTCTCAACCCCCCCCCCCCCCTCTCTCTCTCTCTCTATGTGTCTCTCCCTCCACCTCTCTCTCCTTTTTTCTATGTCTCTCTGTCTCTGTCTCTCCCTCCATCTCTCTCTCTGTGTCTCTTTCTCTCACTATAATTTCTCTCTCTCTCTGTCTTCCACCTTTCTCTCTCTCTGTGTCTCTTCCTCTCTCTTTCTCCTCCACCTCTCTCTCTCTTTCTATGTGTCTCTCCCTCTCCCCCACCCCTCTCTCTTTCTATGTGTCTCTCCCTCTCCCCTCTCTCTTTCTGTGTCTCTCCCTCTCCCCTCTCTCTTTCTGTGTCTCTCCCTCTCCCCACTCTCTTTCTATGTGTCTCTCCCCTCTCTCTTTCTATGTGTCTCTCCCTCTCCCCCACCCCTCTCTATATGTGTCTCTCCCACTCTCCCCACCCCTCTCTCTCTCTCCTCCACCCCTCTCTCGCTCTCCCTTTCTCTAGTTCTTTCTCTCCTCTCTCTCTCTCCCTGGCATCATGAACTGTTAGAGCCCTGGGAGAACAGGCCAGAGAACAGAGTAGAAATTGAGTTTTAAACAGATGCAGTAATTCAATTTCCACCCTTTTAAATTTGGAATGCAGGGGGCCATATGTAACCCAACACTTGCTATCGCAGTTACAAACAGGGGCAGTGTTTCAACAGTTGGTGGCTGGACTGCACCTCTATCTGTCTTTTAATCAATACAGGGCCCTATGACTCTAATATACACAGGTTGCATCCCAAATAGCACCCTATTCCCTATTTAGTGCTCTACTTTTGGGTGCCATTTGGCATGCAAACACAATCAGGGTAACTGATGCTGATCCTCATCTGATAGTCTCCATTATGTTGGCCTTTGGTCCTGAGACTGGACACCTGTTATGTTCTGCAGCTTTCACCTCCAGTTCACAGCTTGTGTGCATCCTAAATCGCACCCTATTCCCCATATAGTGCACTACTTTTGACCAATGCCCATAGGGCTCTGGTTAAAAGTAGTGCACTATGTAGAGATTTGGGTGCCATTTGGGACACAAACCCTTGTAATGGGGGCAGGGAAGG
Source organism: Oncorhynchus mykiss (assembly GCF_013265735.2). Lineage (NCBI taxonomy): Eukaryota > Metazoa > Chordata > Actinopteri > Salmoniformes > Salmonidae > Oncorhynchus > Oncorhynchus mykiss. The sequence goes on from NC_048592.1 coordinate 24,607,591, forward strand.
AGGTGAAGCACTCAGAGAAATCTATGTCAATGCAGAGTAGCCAGTGGCAGGTGTTGGAAGCACGGCTCTGCCAGCTTTCCTTGAAACAAAATGCATGAAGACCACATAAGCACCATACCTCAATGTTTTAAATGATGTGCCTGTCCTCCTCCATTCTATGATGATCGTAGCCTATTGGAGAATGGTGGTGAAAGAGAGGAAATATGTAGATAAGACCAGGAGACTTGGGCAGTTGGTCACTGTAGTAAAATAACATTATGACTTTGCTTGAGATTACCCTAACCAATTAGTGCACCAACAGAATCACGTTAATGACAGCCGTCACATATATATCCAATCTATCAGCTTTGTTCATCTATTTCCCCATAATCCATCTACTTAGACTATTGACACATATCCTCAGGAAGTTTGTTGGGCGTTGACAGGCATTTCGGTAATCACCTCCTCAGCATGGGGCCTATACAAGCACTAAATTAAACATTGGCACCACAATTAAGACCTCTTTCTTTAGTTTTGGACAACGCCCTGGGGACTCCTAACTCTCCCACATTAACCCCCACTGTCTCCACACTGCCCCAAAGTGCGATGAAATGTGTTCCTTGGGTCTATACAGAGCACAGTGTTAAAGGTTTCCAGTTAATGTGTTACATTTAAAACCATGATATGCCCCACGTCATGAATATCTCTATATTTCTCAAATTGCATCCATGATTGACTGAAATGTAACTATCCTTTTGAATGTGTAAAGGCGTCAACATGCTCCAGTTGGGCTGGCGCCTAGCTGAACCCAGCTAGCAGAACCGAACAAGTGTGCTGGCATACTCTCTTAAAAGACATTTGCTAGTTTTTCAAGCGAATGTATTTTCAGGGAGTATGCGAGCACACTCGTTTGGTTGGGCTAGGCGCCAGCCCAACTGGAGCATGCTGACGCCTTTAGGTGTGCCTCGTGCAGTGTTTCCCTGATTTGAACATGGGGTTACAGAGAAACTCTGGGTTATGTCAGTAACATCCAGAGAGGTTTCTGATTTCTTCCTACAAATGTGGCTCTATCTTTTGAATGGTTTAAGCTACAAAATATTATGACCCCATCACTGACCCCATCACTGACCCCATCACTGAAAGATACGACTCTCAGGAACACGTATGTGTCTTTTGTTTTCTTCTACAATGCCCACATTAGAACAGAGTGGACAAGACCAGGCACTAAATGTGATGGGGGAAAATAACACCATCTCAATGATGTTCTTTTCTACACAGAAAATCATACAACATTATTGCCTGATGATCTTCTGAACTTCCCAATACCTTTCTGATGCATTTCAGTCACTTCAAACCATACTTCCTTCGGACAAATACTGTCAAAAGTACTGACAGAAGGATTTGCAATCATCATAGCCCCAATTAAAAAAGTACATTGACCATTGATTACATCACTTTTTTTACATGGTGGGTCGTGATTTTTTTATTTTATACATTTTGTCGCGGGTCAAAAGAGTTTCTGAACCCCTGGCCTAGTGCATGATTACACTGTGACCTAAAAAGGACCCTGTGAAATAGGCCTTCATTTACCTAACAATTATTGCAATGCAACAAATCAGTCAGCAAAAATGTTTCTATTTCGGAAGCTTAGGCCTGTGTTAATTTACCCATAACACAAGCTCATGTAAAGGTACAATTCAATTCACTGTATAACGAGAAGAATAAACAAAGACGAAGTCATTAAAAAAATATTATTCTATGGAGGGGAACATGTAAACAAACACCTTTGAGAAACACTTGATTGATTTACGCTGGTTCCCCGCCCCCGTCGCTCTGTGATTAGGCGCTCCAATAGAGGGAGTGACTTCGCCTCCCTCCATATATATCCCATTCAATGCATCCGCCAACAACAGAGCATGCAGAGCGATCAAAAACAATGGTGCCATTTACGAACACGGGGAGAAACCGAATGGTATCGGCGCGTAAATCATAGTCTGGCAGTCAATAGCAGACGGAGAAGAGTGGTCGATTTTTACAGAATAACGTCAAATCAATATATAATAAATCGGTGTGCTGTGTGGATTCCCTACCATTTTATCAGACAGACGAGACACCCACAGGCTACTCCCCAAGAACACTGTCTGCGCCAAGGATGAGTTTATCAGCCTCTCTTGATTAATCGGACTTCACAACCTACTTGCAAGCGCTAATTCGTTGGCACTTGGAAGCAGACGAATTCAACAGTGAGTGATGATGGAGTGTAACTTGCTGGGTTTGGGGTGGTGCATGTTTTTTGCACTCGTTCTACACAGGTCGAGCTGCGCCGCGGCGAAGGAGCTACAATGCCAGGAGATATCCGTGCCCTTATGCAAAGGAATCGGATACAACTACACCTACATGCCCAACCAGTTCAACCACGACACACAGGACGAGGCAGGGCTGGAGGTGCACCAGTTTTGGCCCCTGGTGGAAATCAAGTGTTCTCCGGACCTGAAGTTCTTTCTCTGTAGCATGTACACTCCTATTTGCCTGGAGGACTACAAGAAGCCCCTGCCGCCTTGTCGGAGTGTCTGTGAGAGAGCCAAGGCAGGCTGTGCGCCTCTGATGAGACAGTACGGGTTCCCGTGGCCAGACAGAATGAGATGCGATTTATTACCAGTGCAAGGTAACCAAGATACACTATGCATGGACTACAACAGAAGTACAACGACTGTTTCTCCAGTGGTTGCAAAGCCCACACATCGGCCTGTTAAACCAGTAAACCCACGAAAGAAAAATGGACAAGGCCGTTCTAACGACCCCAGTAAACACAAACCTCCGAGTTCTCCATGCGAACCCCAGTGTCACTGCCGCGCTCCCATGGTTCCAGTTAGCAACAGTAATCCTCTATATAACAGAGTTAAAACAGGACAGATACTCAACTGTGCCATGCCTTGCCACAACCCTTACTTCTCCCAAGACGAAAGGACATTTACTGCATTCTGGATAGGACTATGGTCCGTGTTATGTTTTATCTCTACTTTTGCAACAGTGGCAACTTTTTTAATCGACATGGATCGTTTCAAATACCCGGAGCGACCCATTATATTCCTCTCTGCTTGTTACATGTTTGTCTCGGTCGGCTACATTGTCAGACTAATTGCTGGACATGAACAAGTGGCTTGTAACATGGAGCATGATACCGAACACATCCACTACGAGACCACTGGGCCTGCGCTTTGTACCATTGTTTTTCTACTTATCTACTTTTTCGGCATGGCAAGTTCTATTTGGTGGGTCATTCTGTCTCTTACCTGGTTCCTGGCTGCGGGGATGAAGTGGGGGAATGAGGCCATAGCCAGTTACTCCCAGTATTTTCATTTAGCTGCCTGGCTGATACCCAGCATGAAATCAATAGCTGTGTTGGCGTTGAGTTCAGTGGATGGTGACCCTGTGGCAGGAATATGCTACGTTGGCAATCAGAATTTGGATAATCTCCGGGGCTTTGTTTTGGCGCCTTTGGTTATCTATCTTTTCATTGGAACTATGTTCCTCCTGGCTGGGTTTGTGTCACTGTTCCGGATCCGGAGTGTTATAAAGCAAGGAGGGACGAAAACCGACAAGTTGGAGAGACTGATGATCAGGATCGGTATTTTTACAGTGCTTTACACTGTCCCAGCCACGATTATAGTAGCATGTTACTTCTATGAGCAGCACAACAGACAGACTTGGGAAATAACCCACAACTGTTCATGCTTGTCGGAGCATGAAATGCAGAAGCCGGACTATGCTGTGTTCATGCTGAAATATTTAATGTGCCTTTTAGTTGGCATCACGTCCGGCGCGTGGGTCTGGTCGGGGAAAACTCTAGAATCCTGGAGGACTTTTTGTACCCGCTGCTGCTGGGGCAGCAAGGCCACGAGCGGGTCAATGTACAGTGACGTTAGCACGGGATTGACGTGGAGGTCCGGTACTGTGAGCTCTGTCTCTTGTCCCAAACAGATGCCATTGTCACGGGTTTGAAAAGGAAGAATGGACCACTAATTGCGTTGGGATTGACCATCAGCGTGTTCCAATTAGCACATTAACGAGCACCTAATGATTTTTCTTGCACAATGAGACCCGCATCCAGATTAGAACCATATAATCAGAAGAATTAGAGGCTTTGCCTAATTTTTACCTATAAAATGAACTTTTCACCTGCAAAATGAGCTTTTCAAAGATGATTTGAAGTAGGCTATGCCTTAATGTCATACGGGTTTCGTTGGTGCTTAATGTATTTATATAATTATTAATGTACAAACATTGTAAATTTGTATATACAATTTATACGAGATTGAATATATGTATAATTCACTTTGATAGAAGATCTTTATTTTGGTAATAAAAGTCATTTTATTACATTTTTACCTGTGCGTCTTGATAGTCATTCTGCGCCAAAGCTGCGCACCACTTCTATATTTTGCAAATGTAATTTTTGCTTTTCTGTCTTCATGCCGTGATACGATATTTTTGGATAAGTAGAACCCCCTATTCATATTTGTCAAATAGTGATCTAATTATTAATTCACATAAATGTAATAGGCCTACACAACAGTTGGTTGTTGGGTTCTTTTTGGGTAGCATTGTGGAAAAAATTACGCCACACACGAGCAGAGGTGGTTTGGCTGTTGCGTTCCTTTTTGTTATGGTGGGTATCACTGTTAGGTATTCTAGATGCAACCACAAGCAGTGGGGTACGAGGAGGATTCATAGAAACGTTGAAATGGCAGTGAAAGCCCTACATGTGGTCTGTTCAAGTAATCCTCTCTTTAGGGAACCCCTCTGTGCAACAATTATGTTACAACGCTGCGTAATCTGCCCCCAATTAATACTGATGACCCAGTGAAACATGTCACACACTGACCTGCATATGAATATGAAATCAAAGGGATTCTACTACTATTCCTATTAAGGTTTGTGTGGGGCAGAGTTCTGGATACTCACCATTCTTACTGTCAAGATGTCATAGGCCTTATAATTAAGATGTCAGACAGTGAGGGAGGGAAGACTGGTATGAATCCCAAATGACACCCTGTTCCCTATATAGTGCACTACTTTTGACCTGAGCCACATGGGCTCTGGTCAAAAGTAGTGCACTATATGGGGAATAGGGTGCCATTTGCGACTCAACCCACACTCAATAGGTGACCCTATGTTTTCCCAGTCTGGTCTCATAGATTATTCATAGTGCACGTAAATCCGGGACACTCAAAATAGTATGATTTGTTACATTTGGTATGGTTTTATTTAACAAGGCAAGTCAGTTAGGAACAAATTCTTATTTAGAATGACAGCCTACCCCAGCCAAACCCTCCCTGAACCCGGACGACGCTGGGCCAATTGTGCGCCGCTCTATGGGACTCCCAATCACGGCCGGTTGTGATACAGCCCGGGATTGAACCAAGCTCTATAGTGACGCCTCTAGCACTGTGATATAGCGCCTTAGACCCCTGTGCCACTTTTGAGTGATTATGGTTACATAAGACAGATGGTTACTTGTCCGGGTGGTTGGGTAGGTGTATAGCGCGAATGTCTAGTAACCCAAAGGTCGTGAGTTCAAATCTCATCACGGAAAACTTTAGTATTTTCGCTAAGTAAGAACTATTCAACTACTTTTTAGCCACTTTGCAACTACTTAGCATGTTAGCTAAACCTTCCCCCAACCATAACCTTAACCCTTTTAGCTAAACTTTACCCTAACCTTAAGTCTTTAACATAACTCTTAACCCTAATGTTTAGCCTAGCTAACTTTAGAATTCATAACATATTATACGTTTTTCAAATTTGTAAGATATTGTACATTTTGCTAGTATTTCTAATTGGTACAGAATAATGCAATGCTCTGGGACCAGGCTGCAGCTCATGGTTAAAAGGTCATTAAGACTCTGTGTGTGGTCGGTTTACTGTGTATCTGACCATAACAGCGCTTAAACAGCTGGATTATCTTCTTAACAAGCATAAAGAAACTATTACATTTGAAAACTGCAAATAGCACCACTGCCTGGTGCGAACACACTTGTGTTTTAGAGGCCCAAGCCTTCAAAATGAGGCCTCTGTTTACTTTATCAAAGTTAAACAGTGTGTTTACTGTTTAGCCAATACCCAGATATATAATAATATGAAATAAAAATGTATTTATAAATCAATTAAAATGTTCTTATCCATTTGGAGATTTAGAAGAGGTCATGTCCATCACAGATCGTTGGCTTACCTCTTAAAACTGTCCAACCAAACAGCATGATGTTGTTGGGAGCCAGTTGTAATTGCTCTCATCCTAGTTCATAAACTGCAATCCTGACTTAATTTGACATTTATTTAAAAGATAGACTGTATCAACTTGGCTACTGCAGTCAGTGATACCATACTGCCACCCTGTGGACAAAGAATATCCCCATGAGTTACAAGCTTTCAACAAACCTGTAACAAGCACTTAATGAACATTATTTCAAAATAATACAAATGTATTAAATATGCACAATATCACATCAATTGAATACATTTAATTATTTTGTTTTTTAAATACCTTTAAGTAATTGACGTTCCAATAAAATATAAAACAATTTGTAGGCCTATGCTATTTTAACAATATATAGGGAACAAACAGGTGGCTACAACTATGCTTCAGCTCAGAGACAAACTCATATGTTGCTTCCAAAATGGCACCATATTTCCTATATAGTGCACTACTTTTGACCAGCCCTAGTCATTTGGGACGTAGCCAGAGATTCTTCCAATCCAATGCAGAGAGGTCAGGGCATGCGCACGTGTGTGTGTGTGTGTGTGTGTGTGTGTGCAGGTCAGGCTGTGTACACTCTAGGCTAAAATCAACAGAGGAAATGAGATTATGGAGGTCACGCCAGATCCACCTCCTGCCAAGATAAACAGGAAGTTCACTAGTGGGTACAGGAAGGGACCATCACTTAGAGGCCATCCATAGCATGTGTCCCAAATGGCCCAGGTCAAAAGCAATGCACTTCATAGGGAATAGGGTGCCATTTATTAATAAGGGCACATTGAATGGTGTCTTTGTCTACTGACTGATTGAGAAACATCTGTTGAAATTGAATAAGATGGTGCCACAGTTAAAAAGGCCACATAACTGTGACAGAAAATCCAAACGTATACAGAATATTGTACATCAACGTATACAGTACATTGGCTAACATCGAGACAATTCCATAAGGATTCTGCAAGGAAAACATCAAAGCGAGTATTTTATTCAGTTTTAGATGAACTGACTACTGATTTCAGCCAGAGGGACTGCTGGCCACCCCTCGGGTTTTACTAGGATCTGTGTCCCAAATAAAATAAAATTATATTTGTCACATGTAAACAACAGGTGTAGACTAAGAGTGAAATGCTTACATATGGGCCCTTCCCAACAACGCAGAAAAAAATATATATAAGAAAAATGACAACAGAAGGAATAAATACACAATAAGTAACAATAACTTGGCTACAGACACGGGGTACCAGTACCGAGTCAAACCGCAGGGGTACGAGGTAGTATATGTACATATACAGTACAGAGTCAAACCGCAGGGGTACGAGGTAGTATATGTACATATACAGTACCGAGTCAAACCGCAGGGGTACGAGGTAATTGAGGTAGGCAGATATATGTACATATACAGTACCAGTCAAACCGCAGGGGTACGAGGTAATTTCGGTAGGCAGATATATGTACATATACAGTACCAGTCAAACCGCAGGGGTACGAGGTAATTTAGGTAGGCAGATATATGTACATATACAGTACCAGTCAAACCGCAGGGGTACGAGGTAATTGAGGTAGGCAGATATATGTACATATACAGTACCAGTCAAACCGCAGGGGTACGAGGTAATTGAGGTAGGCAGATATATGTACATATACAGTACCAGTCAAAAGTTTGGACACACCAACAGATTCAAGGGTTTTTCTTAATGTTTTACTATTTTCTAGCTTGTAGAATAATAGTGAAGACATCAAAACTATGAAATAGCACATATGGAATCATGTAGTAACCAAAAAAGTGTTAAACAAATCAAAACATTAAAAATGTTAGATTCTTCAAAGTAGCCCCCCTTGCCTTAATGATAGCTTTGCACACTCTTGGCTTTCTCTCAACCAGCTCCATGAGGAATGTTTTTCCAACAGTCTTGAAGGAATTCCCACATATGCTGTGCACTTGTTGGCTGCTTTTCCTTCACTCTGAAGTCCAACTCATCCCAAACCATCTCAATTGGATTGAGGTCAGGTGATTGTGGAGGCCAGGTCATCTGATGCAACACTCCATCACTCTCCTTCTTGGACAAATAGCCCTTACACAGCCTGGAGTTGTGTTGGGTCATTGTCCTAGTGTGGCAAATTATAGTCCAACTAAGTGCAAACCAGATGGGATGGTGTATTGCTGCAGAATGCTGTGGTAGCCATGCTGGTTAAGTGTGCCTTGAATTCTAAATAAATCACTGACAGTGTCACCAGAAAAGCCCCCCACACCATCACACCTCCTCCTCCATGCTTCACGGTGGGAACCACACATGCAGACATCATCCATTCACGAACTCTGCGTCTCACACGGTTGGACACACGGTTGGAACCAAAAATCTCAAATGTGGACAGACCAAATGACAGGTTTCCAATGGTCTAATTGCTTGTGTGTCTTGGCCCAAGCAAGTCTCTTCCTCTTATTGGTGTCCTTCAGTAGTTGTTTCTTTGCAGAAATTCAACCATGAAGGCCTGATTCACACAGTCTTCTCTGAACAGTTGATGTTGAGATGTGTCTGTTACTTGAACTCTGCAATTTCTGAGGCTGGTAACTCTAATGAACTTATCCTATGCAGCAGAGGTAACTCTGGGTCTGGATTGACTGACCTTCATGTCTTAAAGTAATGATGGACTGTCATTTCTCTTTGCTTATTTGAGCTGTTCTTGCCATAATATGGACTTGGTCTTTTACCAAATAGGGCTATATTCTGTATACCAACCTTACCTTGTCACAACACAACTGATTGGCTCAAACGCATTGAGAAGGAAAGAAATTCCACAAATGAACTCATAACAAGGCACACCTGTTAATTGAAATGCATTCCAACTTATCCTCTGCAGCAGAGGTAACTTGGGGTCTTCCTTTCCTGTGGCAGTCCTCATGAGAGACAGTTTCGTCGTTGCACTTGATGGTTTTTGCAACTGCACTTGATTCACTGAACCTCATCTCTTAAAGTAATGATGGACTGTCATGTCTTTGTTTATTTGAATGGTTTTTGCCATAATATGGACTTGGTCTTTTACCAAATAGGGCTACCTTCTGTTTACCACCCCTACCTTGTCACAACACAACTGATTTTCTCAAATGCATTAAGAAGGAAATAAATTCCACCAATGAACTTTTAACAAGGCACCCCTGTTAATTGAAATGCATTCCAGGTGACTACCTCATGAAGCTGGTTGAGAGAATGCCAAGCGTGTGCAAAGCTGTCATCAAGGCAAAGGGTGGCTACTTTGAAGCATCTAAAATATCAAATATGTTTTGATTTGTTTAACACCTTTTTGGTTACTACATGATTCCTTGTGTTATTTCATAGTTTTGATGTCTTAAACTATTATTCTACAATGTTGAAAATAGTAAAAAATAAACCTTGAATGAGTAAGTGTGTCCAAACTTTTGACTGGTACTGTGGGTAAGGATAAAGTGACTAGGAAACTGGATAGATTATAAACAGTAACAGCAGCGTATGTGATGAGTCAAAAGAGTTAGTGCAAAGCGGGTCAATGCAGATATTCCAGGTAGCTATTGCGGTGATGCAGCCAGTCAAGATGCTCTCAATGGTGCAGCTGTAGAACTTTGAGGATCTGAGGGCCCATGTCAAATCTTTTCAGCCTCCTGCGGGGGAAGAGGCATTGTCGTGCCCTCTTCACGACTGTGTTGGTGTGTGTGGACCATGATAATCTTAACACCGAGGATCTTGAAGCTCTCGATCTGCTCTACTACAGCCCCATTGATGTGGATCGGGGCGTGCTCGTCCCTCCGATTCCAGTCCTACCACCATCGTGTCGTCAGCAAACTTAACAATGGTGTTGGAGTTGTGCGCGGCCACGTAGTCGTGGGTGAACAGGGGTTACAGGAGGGGACTAAGCACGCACCCCCGTGTTGAGGGTCAGCGTGTCGAATGTGTCGTTGCCTATCCTCACCACCTGGGGGAGGGCAGTCAGTAAATCCATTGATTGTGGCCTGTGGAATATTGTCCCATTCCTCTTTACTGGCTGTGCGAAGTTGCTGGATATTGGCGGGAACTGGAACATGCTGTTGTACAAGTCGATCCAGAGCATCCCAAATATGTTCAATGGGTGTCTGGTGAGTATGCAGGTCATGGAAGAACTGGGACATTTTCAGCTTCCAGGAATTGTGTACAGATCCTTACGACATTGGGGCCGTGCATTTTGCTGAAACATGAGGTGATGGCGGCAGATGAATGGCACGACAATGGGCTTCAGGTATCCTTCACGGTATCCCTGTGCATTCAAATTGCCATTGATAAAATGCAATTGTGTTCATCGTCCGTAGCTTATGCCTGCCCATACCATAACCCCACCACCACCATGGGGCACTCTATTCTCGATGTGATGTTGACATCAGCAAACAGCTCGCCCACACAACGCCATACAGGCGTCTGACATCTGCATGGTACAGTTGAAATCGGGATTCATCCGTGAAGAGCACACTTCTCCAGCATGCCAGTGGCCATCGAAGATGAGCATTTGCCCATTTAAGTTGGTTACGAAACTGAACTATAGTCGGGTCAAGACCCTGGCGAGGACGGAGACGGTTTCTGACAGTTTGTGCAGAAATTCTTGGCGTGTGCAAACCTACAGTTTCATCAGCTATCCAGGTGGCTGGTCTAAGATGATCCCGAAGGTGCTGTACAAATCTTTTTGCCCATGCTGGCGCTTCAGACTGCTATATCAGTCTGCTAATACATGACTATTAAAGGCCCAGTGCACTATCTTTGTGAGAAATGTTTTTTCTATTAATATATATATATTTTCTTCTAATTTTCCAGGGGGTGCTGCAGAACCCTCTGCACCCATACTTCTCATGGCTATGGCCACACCTGTCAGGTGGATGGATTATGTTGGCAAAGGAGAAATTATCACCAACAAGGATGTAAACAATTTGTGCACAAAGTTTGAGAAAAATGTTTTTTGTGCGTATGGAACATTTCCGGGAACTTTTATTTCACATAATAAAACATGGGACCAAAACTTTACATGTTGTGTTTAAATGTTTGTTCAGTGTATGTTCAGTGTTTGTTCAGTGTATGTTCAGTGAAGCAGGCTCTCTAATTCCTTTACTACTATATCTTCAGACAGGGTTGTACATCGTTCATTAATCACTCAAAATTAGACTAGAGGTGAGGGTTGCAAAGGTCAACGGTTATGGCTATTTCCGTCAGTCCATGTTCGTGAAAGTGTGTATGTATGTGTTTGTGAGTAAGTCAATGTATGCATGACATTTCCATTTCCATATACAGGAAAAACAAAAATGTTGCATATCTATTCTATGTTGCCTCTAATTTTCTAATTCTTCAATACACAGAGAACACTAATAGCCTGTATACTGTCTCTCCACTTATTTACATTACACAACAGAGTCATATTCACTAGGCCCCAAACAAAGAAAACATACTAAAACAGCAAGGGACATCCTGACTTTGTCCTGTAAGAAATGCTCGTTTTCGTTTTCTGTTGCAAAACAGTTTTCTACGTTTTGATACGGTTCGCAATAATGAATGCAACCCTGTAGGCTTGCTGGGAATCGTCCATTGTATGTAGTGATTTCTACATTTACTCCGACATCAACATCCAAGGAGTGAGAATGGATTTTTCTGTCACCAAGGACAACAAACATATAATCCTACTGAATTCTCTTCGCAACATGCAATCTGGTCTCAGAGAAAGACTTATAATACTATACGTCCTCCAAGATGTATTATAAGTTACAACATCCAATTCGTATGCTATTTATTGTATGATCAGGTAAAACATACAGTGCCTTGCGAAAGTATTCGGCCCCCTTGAACTTTGCGACCTTTTGCCACATTTCAGGCTTCAAACATAAAGATATAAAACTGTATTTTTTTGTGAAGAATCAACAACAAGTGGGACACAATCATGAAGTGGAACGACATTTATTGGATATTTCAAACTTTTTTAACAAATCAAAAACTGAAAAATTGGGCGTGCAAAATTATTCAGCCCCTTTACTTTCAGTGCAGCAAACTCTCTCCAGAAGTTCAGTGAGGATCTCTGAATGATCCAATGTTGACCTAAATGACTAATGATGATAAATACAATCCACCTGTGTGTAATCAAGTCTCCGTATAAATGCACCTGCACTGTGATTGTCTCAGAGGTCCGTTAAAAGCGCAGAGAGCATCATGAAGAACAAGGAACACACCATGCAGGTCCGAGATACTGTTGTGAAGAAGTTTAAAGCCGGATTTGGATACAAAAAGATTTCCCAAGCTTTAAACATCCCAAGGAGCACTGTGCAAGCGATAATATTGAAATGGAAGGCGTATCAGACCACTGCAAATCTACAGAGACTGGCCGTCCCTCTAAACTTTCAGCTCATACAAGGAGAAGACTGATCAGAGATGCAGCCAAGAGGCCCATGATCACTCTGGATGAACTGCAGAGATCTACAGCTGAGGTGGGAGACTCTGTCCATAGGACAACAATCAGTCGTATATTGCACAAATCTGGCCTTTATGGAAGAGTGGCAAGAAGAAAGCCATTTCTTAAAGATATCCATAAAAAGTGTTGTTTAAAGTTTGCCACAAGCCATCTGGGAGACACACCAAACATGTGGAAGAAGGTGCTCTGGTCAGATGAAACCAAAATTGAACTTTTTGGCAACAATGCAAAACGTTATGTTTGGCGTAAAAGCAACACAGCTGAACACACCATCCCCACTGTCAAACATGGTGGTGGCAGCATCATGGTTTGGGCCTGCTTTTCTTCAGCAGGGACAGGGAAGATGGTTAAAATTGATGGGAAGATGGATGGAGCCAAATACAGGACCATTCTGGAAGAAAACCTGATGGAGTCTGTAAAAGACCTGAGACTGGGACGGAGATTTGTCTTCCAACAAGACAATGATCCAAAACATAAAGCAAAATCTACAATGGAATGGTTCAAAAATAAACATATCCAGGTGTTAGAATGGCCAAGTCAAAGTCCAGACCTGAATCCAATCGAGAATCTGTGGAAAGAACTGAAAACTGCTGTTCACAAATGCTCTCCATCCAACCTCACTGAGCTCGAGCTGTTTTGCAAGGAGGAATGGGAAAAAATGTCAGTCTCTCGATGTGCAAAACTGATAGAGACATACCCCAAGCGACTTACAGCTGTAATCGCACCAAAAGGTGGCGCTACAAAGTATTAACTTAAGGGGTCTGAATAATTTTGCACGCCCAATTTTTCAGTTTTTGATTTGTTAAAAAAGTTTGAAATATCCAATAAATGTCGTTCCACTTCATGATTGTGTCCCACTTGTTGTTGATACTTCACAAAAAAATACAGTTTTATATCTTTATGTTTGAAGCCTGAAATGTGGCAAAAGGTCGCAAAGTTCAAGGGGGCCGAATACTTTCGTAAGGCACTGTATACTCTACATCCTCTCATTCCTATGATATTGTACAACTGCTATTCCATTCATAATGTAACGTAATGTATCATACTAAATTAAGGAGAACGGAGTTTCTTACCAAATCTTACATGTTGATATTTTCTATATATTTTTGATGTTCTCTTATGCTCAATGCTGAATTCTCTGCCTAAATTAATCTATCACTAGTTCCTGTCAACCATGAGATCTGAGTACTGTACCAACAGCATATAGGACCAGTGAGGGTTGGATAATTTTCAGATGAACATGGCTCTGGTCAAAAGTAGTGCACTATTTAGGGATAGGGTGCCATTTGGGATGCATATGAACAGTGGATCAATAAGGTTGACTCACTGTTGTGGTTTTCCCATGTGAACACCAAACATCATGCTTGCAAAACAAATTCAGAAAATAAAAATGATTTCAAATATAAAAATAATTAAGTTACAATTTACAGTTAAGGAAAAATACCTACATACAGTATGTATAGGTATTTTAAAATGGATTAAGAATTTGGCAGTGGTTCTTTCTTGTATCTGCACTTTCATTTATCTACCAGTGGAGGGCAGTAAAGACAATGGCATACACTTATTCAGATGTTACGCCCCCCTGTTGTTTCATGGACTTTGAATTTTTATTTATTTAAATAGGCAAGTCAGAACAAATTCCTATTTACAATGACAGCCTACCCCGGCCAAACCCTACCCAAACGACGCTGGGCCAATTGTGTGCCGCCCTATGGGACTCCCAATCACAGCTGGTTGTGATACAGCCTGGAATTGAACCAGGGTCTGTAGTGACGCCTCTAGCACTGAGCTGCACCACTCGGGAGCCCTAAAACAAACAAGGTAATGATTATGGCAGCCCCATGTGTACATACATGTTTAATAGTCTGTACAATTACTTAAAAAACAAATTATATAAATGCAGAGAACTTGCCTACGAATTGAACAACGAAACAACATCTCTGTCCCAGACAACTATATCTGAATATAGGCATACATTTAAGATGCATATACCACAACCCCATTCCTTTAATTAACCTTTGACCTACCAGCATCATCACCCACTTACCCGGAGTAAGTTGTTCCAAGAGACCACTTTCTCTGGAAAAGATACACTACTAAAGTATGTGGACGTTCTTTACACCACTCCAGCCGACGCTTGGCATTGCCATGGTGATCTTAGGCTTGTGTGCAGCTTCTCGGCCATGGAAACCCATTTCATGAAGTTCTCGACAAACAGTTATTGTGCTGACGTTGCTTCCAGAGGCAGGTTGGAACTCAGTAATGAGTGTTGCAATGGAGGACAGATGATTTTTACCTGCTACGCTCTTCTGCATTCGGCGGTCCCATCCTGTGAGCTTACGTGGTCTACCACTTCGCGGCTGGGCCGTTTTTTGCCGTATTCACAATAACAGCACTTACTGGCGCAGCTCTAGCAGGGCAGAAATTTGACCAACTGACTTGTTGAAAAGATAGCATCCTTTGTAGCTTAGTTGGTAGAGCATGGTGATTTCAATATCAGGGTTATGGGTTTGATTCCCACGGGGGACCAGTATGAAAATGTCTGCACTCACTACTTACTGTAAGTTGCCCTGGATAAGAGCATCTGCTAAATTACTAAAATGTCAATCCTATGGCGGTGCCATGTTGAAAGTCACTGAGCACTTCAGCCAATCTACTGCCAATGTGTGTCTATAGAGATTGCATGACTGTGTGCTTGATTTTATACAGCAACGGTGTGGCTGAAATAGCCAAATCCACTCATTTGAAGGGGTCCACATACTTTTGTAAATATAGTGTATGTTTTCAAAACTGTTTTTTAAATTATTTACTGGGATGCACAACATACTGAAATATATGTAAATATCTTTGTTAGAAAGAAAAGTATATTTCCCTTGAAGGGGTGATGCTGAATGTAACAAATGGCTTTCCCCTACACTCAAAACCACACGAAGGCTTCGGCCAGGATTGAATCCAAGGCACGTTGTAGAGCAGCATATTGTGTTTGACTTTTAAATGTCATTTACACTTGAGCTGACATCCACAGCATTGTTGACAGTAGGTTGGCTTGCATCCACCACAACTTTTCCATCACTGGCCTCCTGTAAAGCCTCTCCTGACATTTACAATGTATTAATTTAGCAGACACTGTTATTCAGAGTGACATACAGGAGCAATTAGGGTTAAGTGCCTTGCTCAAGGGCACATCAACATATTCTTCACCTAGTCGGCTCAGGGATTCGACCTGACGGTTACTGGCCCAACGCTCTTAACCACTAGGCAACCTGCCACCCTGGTAGAGGAGTAATGTTCCTTTGTTTCCCTCAGTTCTCCAAGTGGTCTTAGCTTCTGATGAGTCAGGGCATGTCAGTCTTGTCTGACTGTTGTTTGGGAACCCAATGAAAGACCGTGTGAGCTGAACAACAGCGGAGTGCGGCCATCATTGCTCTTGAAGGTCAACTAACTGGCATTAATTGGATCACCCATTATAATTCTGTTAGCTAACACATACAGTGAACACATTCTGTTTGTAGAGCTGAAAGTGTGAAGTCACAACAACAAAATGCAATGTAGCCTATTATTACAATTTGGGGAAAAATGAATTTAAGTGTATGTAATGAGTAAATCATCAGAGTTGTTGAACTAAAAAACACAGCTCTCCCATTGTTGTGTTGCTGCCTTGCATAGAATTACATAGGTCTAAATAAAACAATCTACTTTACTGAGCATCTGATGAGGAAGAAGAATCACTGGAAGAGCTTGAGGAGCCCCTTACTTCCTGCAGGTTGACGTCGTCTAGGAGCCTATCACGGGATTCTGCACTATCATGATGCTGCTCCAGGAGTGTTGCGTCTACCATGGTGGACTGGCCATGCCTCCGACCACTGTACATTTGTGAGGGTGTAAATTGGCGTGACACTACTACTGGGTCTCTCTCTAACTGCTGGGAGAGAGGGACGGAAGATGAACGGGAGATGTGGTTGGGATGAACGAAGTGCCCGCTCCATGGAGCCCCCATAGGAATGGGGTGAAATGGCGGTTCAATCTTTGCATCCCTCCGCGGCAGCCTGCTCCCCTGCAGTGGTTGGGCAGCCACCCTAACGCGAGTCTCATCATTTATTCTGACTCTTCTGTGTGAAAGGTCACCGTTTGGGTTACAGTTAGAGGTTGGTTTGTCCATGTGACTTTGTCCTCTCTTGACAGTTTTGGGGGTCTTGTGGTTCTGGTTGTACAGGACTTCCATGTCCTCCCCAACCCCACCTTTCATCAACCGTCTGCCCTTTCTCCTGGTCCTCTGTGTCACCATCCATTGCACAGAGCACACAAGATCTGCCAAGTTCAATAGCAGAGACAGGGAGGCAGCCGCCAGCATGAAGTTGAGCATGATGGTCTTCTCTGTGGGGCTGGAAATGTAGCACTCCACCATGGACGTACAGGGAAATTCATAACACTGGAAGCTCCTGGGGACAGAGAAGCCATAGAGGTAGTACTGGCCGGCACTGAACGCTGCCTCCAGCAGAATCCGCAGTATCACATCCAGAAGATAGGCACTTACAAAGTTAGGTGTTCCTTTTGGTAGAGCGTGTAGAGGGGTGCACAGAGTGCCTGCTCCGGTCTGAATTCTGCTCCCAGAGAAATAGTTCCCTCTGATACGGAGAGTTGACAATACTTTGTGGATGATATAAGAGATGAACATCAGGTGAGGGAGACAGAGCATGATCAGTTGGAACAGCCAGAAGCGGAAGAGGGAGAGGGGAGCAAAACTGTCGAAGCAGACGTTGGTGCAGCCCGGCTGGATGGTGTTGCACACAAAGTGCTCCTGCTCGTCCCGGAAGAGGGGATAGCCAGAGAACAGGAGGATGAGTAACCTCAGGACCACCATCAAGATCAACCATGTCTTCCCTGCAGTAACAGCAAATCAATTAAATATTCACTCACACACATTTAAACATTTTGGTAATTTAGCAGATGCTCTTATCCAGAGCAGCTTCCAGTCAGTGCATTCAACTAAGGTAGGTAAGACAACCACATATCACAGTCATTGCAAGTACAACAAAGATTATTTTAGTGTTAGATACTCTTGAAAAAAATCTTCATGTCAGTAACATGAACTATCCCATACATACAGCATCTACAGGCTCATCTACATACAGTACAGTATGTCCACGTGGCGGAAAGGAAAACCTACCCAGAAAAGTGACGTTGTGATTGAAAGTAATGAAGAGTATTTCCATTAGGCCCGTCTTCTCCATGATAAAAACAACAAGCAGCTCACCCCATAGAGATCCTGTCTGTATACCTTGATCCAATCCAGATTACTCAGCAAGGGTCCATTTCAGTCCAATCAATCCAGTTCAGTTCAACTCAATCAATTCACTTCAATTCAAATCAGTCCAATTCAAATCCAAGTACCTCATTTGGTTGTAGAGAAGTGGCTCCAGAGTAAGTTGTCAGTTCCCCAGAGTGTATGTCTACTAGACTATAGATCTCTCTCAAGTGTTATAAACAGCTCAGTGGTGCCAGGCAGGGTCCTCTCTCTGCTATTATTATCACATCCAAATCATGTTACCATCAAAGCATTGCTAGGATATTTCAACAAAATACACTGATCTAAGACAACTGGACGGGTCTACATAAAAGAAGCATCGTGATTATAGAATGTTATTCGAATTGAGGTGACCAGGTTAAAGGTTATAGGACAATAATGAGAATTGTAGCTTTGTGCCCAAATGGTGGCGATCTTGGCCTCCTGTCCATTAACCTCAATACACAGGCTTCCTCACATTCGTTCGGAAATAGCAGTGATTAATGATACTTGGGTGTGCATCCCAAATGGCACGCTATTTCCTATATAGTGCACTGCTTTTTTACCCGAGCCGTATGGGCCCTAGTCAAAAGTAGTGGACTACATAGGGATTGGGTGCTATTAGGATGCATTTTTGGGGATATGGTAACGCGAGACTACATCTCCATGAAGACATTTTAATGGTCATGTCAAGACGACAGCTGCTACATGTTGGATATGTAACAGTATGGCTTCTGTCCCTCTTCTAACACACAGCCAACTAGCTCGCAATTCCACATTGGCTACAAATAGACTGCTAATAGGGGGATTTAATGATTAGCATACACACGTGATCTAACAAGTTCTCCACATATAAACATAAATGAATACAACAGTCAGACAAACGCTTTGGAAATAAGTGTATTTTACACTTTCATGTGTTGTCCTCTTGGATTTCTAAACTGTACAAATAGTTTTCACCCAAAAATAAATGAATCAAAATCAAAAGACATTTTCTTTTATTACAAACATGGATCAACGGCTTCATATAAATATTTCAAAATTAAGTTAATGATCGCATCATCACTTTAATACTTGATTATACACTGTACAGTTTATTTTCAAAATAATTCATACAATTGTAGTGCTTCAGTTGTCAGTAGGGTCTTCTTGACAAATGAAAAAACACAAATAAAAGTTGATCATGAATATAACAATATTAATATATTTATTAGACAAAATCAAACTGTATAACGTTTGGAGGAGCTATGTTATATAGAAGTTGGCTCAGTGTTCAGGTTTTTGTTCTTAAACAAATAAAGAAACATTGTAGGTTAAAACATCGAGTTCTAAAACAAAAAACACAAGTCATGCTTCACACGGTGTATCAAGTATGATAACCCATTTCTATCCTTTCATTGGTCACCTTCTTGTCAATATAACCTACTTTGAATCCTGTGGATGACACATTCACAGTAGCTAAATAGTCACATTTACACTACATGGCCAAAGGTATGTGGACACATATTAATCATGGGCATTAATGTTGGTCCCCGATTTGCTGCTATAACAGCCTCCACTCTTCTTGAATAGGCCTGGCTCTCAGTCGGCGTCCCAATTCATCCCAAAGGTGTTCGATGAGGTTGAGGTCAGGGCTCTGTGCAAGCCAGTCAAGTTCTTCCACACTGATCTCGACAAACCATTTCTGTATGGACCTCGCTTTGTACACGGGAGCATTGTTATTCTGAAACAGGAAAGGACCTTCTCCAAACTGTTGCCACAAAGTTAGAAGCACAGAATCGTCTAGAATGTCATTGTATGCTGTAGCGTTAAGATTTCCCTTCACTGGAACTAAGGGGCCTAGCCTAAACCATGAAAAACAGCCCAAGACCATTATTATTCCTCCTCCACCAAACTTAACAGTTGGCACTATGCATTCGGGCAGGTAGTGTTTTCCTGGCATTCGCCAAACCCAGATTCGTCCGTTGGACTGCCAGATGGTGAAATGTGATTAATTCCTCAGGAGAACACATTTCCACTGCTCCACTGAGTCCAATGGCGGTGAGCTTTACACCCCTGCAGCCGACGCTTGGCATTGCGCATGGTGAGGCTTGTTTGCGGATGCTCGGCCATGGAAACCCATTTCATGAAGCTCCCGACGAGTTCTTGTGCTGACGTTCTTCCAGAGGCAGTTTGGAAATCAGTAGTGAATGTTACAACCGAGGACAGACTATTTTTACGAGTTACGCGCTTCAGCGGTCCCTTTCTGTGAGGTTGTGTGGCCTACCACTTTGTGGATGAGCCATTGTTGCTCCTTGATGTTTCCACTTCACAATAACAGCACTTAAAGTTGCCCAAGGAAGCTCTAACAGGGCAGAAATTTGACGAACTGAATTGTTGGAAAGGTGGCTTCTTATGACGGTGCCACATTGAAAGTCACTGAGCTTTTCAGTAAGGCCATTCTACTGCCAATGTTTGTCTGTGTGCTCAATTCTATACACCTGTCATCAAGAGATGTGTCTGAAATAGCCGAATCCACGAATTTGAAGGGGTGTCCACATACATTTGGCCATGTAGTAAAGCATTGATGAATTTAGCTGCAGATCTGAATATAACATTCTGAGTATTGGGATGTACAGTAACTAGGGAGATATACTAGTGGAAAGGTACCCACTGGGCACAGACGTCAGTTCAACGTCTATTTCTTATTTACATAAAAAGTTTAGGTTAAAAGTTCAGTGAAAAAAATACTTTTTTCAAATCCAATCAGTTTTCCACATTGATTCAACGTCATCACATTGAATTGTTTCGTTGAAATGATGTGGAAACCATGTTGATTCAACGTCATCACATTGAATTGTTTCGTTGAAATGATGTGGAAACCATGTTGATTCAACGTCATCACATTGAATTGTTTAGTTGAAATGATGTGGAAACCATGTTGATTCAACGTCATCACATTGAATTGTTTCGTTGAAATGATGTGGAAACCATGTTGATTCAACGTCATCACATTGAATTGTTTCGTTGAAATGATGTGGAAACCATGTTGATTCAACGTCATCACATTGAATTGTTTCGTTGAAATGATGTGGAAACCATGTTGATTCAACGTCATCACATTGAATTGTTTCGTTGAAATGATGTGGAAACCATGTTGATTCAACGTCATCACATTGAATTGTTTCGTTGAAATGATGTGGAAACCATGTTGATTCAACGTCATCACATTGAATTGTTTCGTTGAAATGATGTGGAAACCATGTTGATTCAACGTCATCACATTGAATTGTTTCGTTGAAATGATGTGGAAACCATGTTGATTCAACGTCATCACATTGAATTGTTTCGTTGAAATGATGTGGAAACCATGTTGATTCAACGTCATCACATTGAATTGTTTTGTTGAAATGATGTGGAAACCATGTTAATTCAACGTCATCACATTGAATTGTTTCGTTGAAATGATGTGGAAACCATGTTGATTCAACCAGTTTTTGCCCAGTGGGTAGTAAAGTAATATGGTCAATTTGTTTGAACATGAACAAAATAATTGTGTTCATTAAGAACTAAATGTTTCTGGAATTTGAATGTAGATCCCCAGTAGAAACGCCTGCACAGCTAGAATGCTGTTTTCCCTGATCAAATGATGTCTGCAGGTACTTGGGTTTGGTCGGCTATAGCAGTAGGCAGTGAAAACAACCTTATGAACACAAAATGAATATAAACCCTTTCACCAAAAGTTACAGAACCATCTCCAAAGGCAACCAACTGTCCGTCGTGCCACGCCAGCTTGGACAGTCTAGGACCCACGATCCTATTCATTAGTGCACGCCATAGCAAAACCTTTTCAACGGAAACCGTTTCTTAATGGACAAGTTCAGTTCATCCAACCGTTTCAGTCCTTTTTCTTTCGTTTGGTACGACCCAGGAAAAGAGGTCAAATGACACTGAAATGTTGTTTTCTGACAACTTCTCTGTTGGTTTGCTGCTACAACGCATAAAGCTAATGTTTCCACAGTGATGGTTGGCTGGCTACTTCTGATGGTCTTGATGGTCACCTGGCTGCTTCTGTCCACAGAAAACTGTGATGTCATGAGATCTCTTAACAGTCATCTTTATGTTGTATCACAAAGAAGCTTTCATTTGTCTTACTCTTAACAGTCAGTGAACTACCAGTCCTATTGAGAACTCTTCCCTGTGTTACAGGAGCGGAGGCACTGTGAAGGCATCTATCTGTGACAAGGTCGGTCTGTCTATCCAGGTTCGGGTTGCAGAATTCGGGTAACTTTTCCAAAATTCCCCAGGAATCCAGATTGGATGATTCCCGGAAACAGCAGGAAATCGGGAATCCTCCAATCAGGTATTCTGGAAAACCTGGGAATTTTGGGAATTTTACCATGCTGGTCTCTATCCCAGCCTCAGGCCTAGTCTCAGGCCCAGTCTCAGGCCCAGTCTCAGGCCCAGTCTCAGGCCCAGTCTCAGGCCCAGTCTCAGGTGTGGTCTACGTTCCTGGTTGTTAGGAAAGGATGGCAGGGACCCATCGCACCCCGACCAGATTGTCCACGCTCGCTGAGCGCTTCTTGGCAGCTCTCCTGGCATCCTTGTACTTGTCGTCACATAACCTTGAGATCGCCTGCAGGAGCAACAAACATGATGAATCGATAAACAAACTCGCTTGAACAGAACTGTTACTGCCCTTCAGGCATAGACTAAAAGATGTAGTTAAAGTGTTAAACCAAGACTATTCAGAGGATCAGCTGCCATCAACACAAGCCATTTTCAGATCAGCCGTTGACACAAAGTGCTCTATAGTAACCCAGCCTACCCTCTACTGCATAGCCTCTGCTTCTCTTGAGGTCTTGGCCGGGCTACTGTAAAATCACCTTGTGACAGCTGCTAATGTAAAAAGGGCTTTCTAAATAAATCTAGTTATTGATAAACAGCTAAATTGAGCAGTGGCTCACCTCTAGTCTCTGGGCTTTGTCCCGGCTCAGGAGCTCCAGAGGGAAGCTCAGGTTGTTGGTCTCTGACAGTGAGCGCAGGTCAAAGTAATACTTGGCATAAACACTTGATGGAACGTTGATGTTGAACTGCAAAAGCTCCAGAAACTGACGCTCCAGCTCGTTCCTGTTGAGAAAAATTTTAGAATATATGTTTTTCACAACAAATGATGGCACTCAGCTCACTGTCCTAGAGATCGACACCAACATATTAGGGGCACATATCCAAAACATCAGTGTAAAAAACGAATTGCTGAATGTACAGTACATGGTTTTGATTTCACAATGTGGTCCAGTGTCAGACCTACAGTAAGTCAGTCAAGTCTGAGCTTTCCAGAAACACTTTGTACACACTAAATGTGAGCAGCAAAACAGGGCAGCTGAAATTAGCCAGCAGAAGTCCCTGATTTATTTTCTTCTTACATGTCCTCCACGGTGATGTCTTTGAGGATCTGGCAGTAGTCTACGTTCCAAACAGCCTGGTCATCCCAGACCTTAGAGGCCAGCAGAATGGCTCCCAGTACCATACGCTTCCAGTTCTCTGGGCCAATGTCTATCTCTGCATACGTCAGCAGCCTTTCAACGTACACCTGAAAAACACAGTGGGAAAATGAATACTAAAGTTATGAGGTAATTGAGGCAACTAACTTTGTGATATTGGCTGCTTCCCATATAACACCGTATTGCCTAAATAGTATGTTCATCTCCTGATAATGCGTGGCACACGCAGAGCCATATTACAAATCTGACCCGTATCTGAAGCTTGATTCATACAGTAACCTCCTGTGAAATCCCTCTTAACCCACCTCTTCTCACCCGAGGCACACCACCCCCCATCCCTCCTCCATCCCTCACCCCTACTCCCATACAGCCCCCTATCCCTCCCTCCCTCTCCTCACTCCCACATAGCCCCCCTCAGCTCCCCCCTATTCACACACAGCCCGCCCATCCCTCCTCCCTCCCCCTAATCACACACATCCCCCTGATCCCTCATCCATCCCACCTACTCCCACACAGCCCCCCTCAGTCCCCAGGGCCATCCTCCCTCCCTCCCCCTACTCCCCCTCAGCCCCCAGGGCCCTCTCAGGATGACCTCCTGAGAGAAGACAAGGATGTGTGTAAATTGAAGACAAGGCCACAACGTTGGTGCATCGAAATGTCACTTGGTGTGTGGAGAATGTGCTTCTGTGATGCTGACGTTAACTCTGCTCTGGCTGCAGACCATCTGTGTGTTCCTCTGGCAGTAGAGTAGTAGACCCAGGCCTTTTACTGTACATTTGTGCAGTAGAGGACAGAGTGGCTAACTGGCTTTGGCCCCTGGCGGTTGGCCTAATTTTCCTCCACTGCTGCTCATGTCAGTGAATATCACTGGCTCTGACACTGGCTGCCAGCCGCCCACAGACACAGGCTAGTTAGGAGGCTTCTTCTGACAGAATTGGCCTGCATCCCAATTCCCTATATAGGCCTTGGTCAAAAGAAGTGCACTAAATAGGGAAAAGGGTGACATTTGGGAAGCAACCACAGGCTAGTTAGCAGCCTCTGACAGACTGACTGACATGATGATCAGCCTGAGACAGGAACACTCCAAGCCCGAGTCTGACCAAGGATAGACATACAGGCAGTAACCAACAAGACACCAGTTGATCAAACATAAAATGCTGTAGCTAAAGGGGAGAGAATAACTTGGTGGAGAGTTCTGTCTGCCCTGTCTGAGAAGGTGTCAGACGAGTTGAGAATTAACTTTTCTAAAAATATATACAGTGCCTTGCGAAAGTATTCGGCCCCCTTGATTTTTGCGACCTTTTGCCACATTTCAGGCTTCAAACATAAAGATATAAAACTGTATTTTTTTTGTGAAGAATCAACAACAAGTGGGACACAATCATGAAGTGGAACAACATTTATTGGATATTTCAAACTTTTTTAACAAATCAAAAACTGAAAAATTGGGCGTGCAAAATTATTCAGCCCCTTTACTTTCAGTGCAGCAAACTCTCTCCAGAAGTTCAGTGAGGATCTCTGAATGATCCAATGTTGACCTAAATGACTAATGATGATAAATACAATCCACCTGTGTGTAATCAAGTCTCCGTATAAATGCACCTGCACTGTGATAGTCTCAGAGGTCCGTTAAAAGCGCAGAGAGCATCATGAAGAAGAAGGAACACAACAGGCAGGTCCGAGATACTGTTGTGAAGAAGTTTAAAGCCGGATTTGGATACAAAAAGATTTCCCAAGCTTTAAACATCCCAAGGAGCACTGTGCAAGCGATAATATTGAAATGGAAGGAGTATCAGACCACTGCAAATCTACCAAGACCTGGCCGTCCCTCTAAACTTTCAGCTCATACAAGGAGAAGACTGATCAGAGATGCAGCCAAGAGGCCCATGATCACTCTGGATGAACTGCAGAGATCTACAGCTGAGGTGGGAGACTCTGTCCATAGGACAACAATCAGTCGTATATTGCACAAGTCTGGCCTTTATGGAAGAGTGGCAAGAAGAAAGCCATTTCTTAAAGATATCCATAAAAAGTGTTGTTTAAAGTTTGCCAAAAGACACCTGGGAGACACACCAAACATGTGGAAGAAGGTGCTCTGGTCAGATGAAACCAAAATTGAACTTTTTGGCAACAATGCAAAAAGTTATGTTTGGCGTAAAAGCAACACAGCTGAACACACCATCCCCACTGTCAAACATGGTGGTGGCAGCATCATGGTTTGGGCCTGCTTTTCTTCAGCAGGGACAGGGAAGATGGTTAAAATTGATGGGAAGATGGATGGAGCCAAATACAGGACCATTCTGGAAGAAAACCTGATGGAGTCTGCAAAAGACCTGAGACTGGGACGGAGATTTGTCTTCCAACAAGACAATTATCCAAAACATAAAACAAAATCTACAATGGAATGATTAAAAAATAAACATATCCAGGTGTTAGATTGGCCAAGTCAAAGTCCAGACCTGAATCCAATCGAGAATCTGTGGAAAGAACTGAAAACTGCTGTTCACAAATGCTCTCCATCCAACCTCACTGAGCTCGAGCTGTTTTGCAAGGAGGAATGGGAAAAAATGTCAGTCTCTCGATGTGCAAAACTGATAGAGACATACCCCAAGCGACTTACAGCTGTAATCGCAGCAAAAGGTGGTGCTACAAAGTATTAACTTAAAGGGGCTGAATAATTTTGCACGCCCAATTTTTCAGTTTTTGATTTGTTAAAAAAGTTTGAAATATCCAATATATGTCGTTCCACTTCATGATTGTGTCCCACTTGTTGTTGATTCTTCACAAAAAAATACAGTTTTATATCTTTATGTTTGAAGCCTGAAATGTGGCAAAAGGTCGCAAAGTTCAAGGGGGCCGAATACTTTTGCAAGGCACTGTAGGTCTAATTTATGACACCTCTGATGAAACAAGTGTCCCATTGGTAAGCTACCTGGTCAAAAGTAGTGCACTATGTAGGGTATAGGGTCAGGTGCCATTTGGGACGCAAACAATGGAGTCAACCAGTCCCCCTCCTTTACCAGTGTAACAATGGCACATTCTGCAGTGAGCTGAGCAGCGCTGAACAGCGTCCGGACGAAGCGGTAGATCTGCTTCTGCTCGGGGTCGTGTTTGTCATAGTCAGACGGCACTTCAGATTTCTGAGAGAGTAGAAGAACATGAAGGCAATACGAACATGGTCACTGTATAAAACTAAATGTATAGATTCATACATAAAGGCACACACACACACACACACACACACACAGTGGGTCAATATGAATACAGGAACGGATTGCATTGGCTGTTACCGAGAGAGGGTGAAGCTTCTCGTCAAAAATGTCTTGCCGCATTCCTCCATCTGTGTCCCTGAAACAGGTCATTCAGGAACGCTCAAAGGTCAAATGTTTTACTGGACTGTTACACTAGCTAACCAAACTCTCCATTCAAGGCATTGCTTGCTCACAGTGATAGAGTATTCTTACCTATTCTTGATATGGTAATATATTGCAAGAGATACACTGTAAAGAAAGAAGGGTAGCTGTTAAAGCATTTGTCACAACCAGTACTTTCTGTCTGTCCCATAGGTCAACCCATGTAAACGGAACTGGGACATACACTCACCATTTAATGGTGAATTTAAGATTGGGCTGACTGACTGTGTTGTCATCCAGGAAGATGGTGGAACAGGAGCTGTGTTTTCTTCTAGTTGATCCATGCTATAAAAATGAAATAGAATTACAAATACACATCTCTACATTGCTGCAATTATAGAAGTTGACCATTAGTCGAGGGCATTTTGTTACTCTACTGAGGCTACCTCCTCAAATGTAGCATGCGATGGACATGCGTGGCAAATTAAGACATAATTGTGTATTCACTATTTAAAGATTGCTAATCATTGTCAATCATGCAGAGGGTCCTTCACCCCTAACATGTTACCATGAATGATGCAAGTCAGCCCTAACTATATGAATTTAACATGATGTCACATGAGTAGCAATGAAATGGATCCATGGAGGACACACATAAATAATGTTGTACCTTACCTTTGACTCGTCAATGTGTGTTAACTTGTAAAACAATATAAAGAATTACCATGGGCAATTCATACATTATTATGAGTCCGTTACAAAGACTAACTGTCCAATATAAGGAAATAATATATTAGCCTGAATCTATATTTAATACGTATTTAATACTCACATGATTGATGAAGAGGCTCTTTCTTTTTTCACGCACTAAACAGAGATAAGAAGAGAAAGATTGAGAAAGGCTCTTATCCTTTGTTATCAGCATTGTCCTAGAGCAGCGGTATTCAATGCCGGGGTCACGAACTGCAGTGGGGTCGCCAAAATGATGATATTTAGTTTTTACAAAACATGAAGAGTACAGGTTATTTTCTGGGACAATATACAAATGTTTTTGAGAAAGATACATTTTGAAAAATAAAATGTTATTGAGTAAATATATTTATTGGTTGATTAGAGATGAAAATGTAATGAGTTGAAGGTTATTTGTTGATGTAAAAATCTAAATGTACAGATTTTAAGGTTTTGTCATTAGATTTGGGATGGGGTGGGTTTGCGAGAAATTCGTGGCCAAAAAAATGTGGTTAGAAAAAAGCACAATGGCAGATGAGAGTTTCAGCATGTTCAGCAAGACATTCTGCACTGAAACAGCAACGCTTCTATGGACCCTACATGCGTTATTTGCAACATACTGTACAGCGAGAAGCGTAACCAAGTGTGCACAAAGAGGACAAAGTGGTTAATATCACACTATCAGAGATGATTCATTATGGTTAGGGCTGGTGACTGGTTATGAACAGAGAGTATTAGAGGCAGACATTACTCCACAGCTAGGGGGAAACAGAAGCACTCAGTATTACTGTACCTATACACTACTCACCACTTTTGCTGGACAACTCCACTGAAAAACAAACCAAAAGCCATCTACTTAATTTACCGGTTCAACTCAAACACACATCTATCCCTGGCTCTCACTTTAATACAATAGTATGTATCGAATGTAGCTTCTATCCTGGACAATTGTGTCACTTAACCTGCTATGCTAATACTGTCTTGTTACAGTATAACATAGCTAAGCATGACTCAAAGTTTCTAGAATCACTGTGTTGTTCTAAAATCCTCCTAGTAAAATGGAAAGATTTATCAGTGAAAAACAGTGTGATAGGATGAGAATCCCAGAGGCTGTAGATACTGTAGTACTTCTAGGGAAACACCCCAGGGCAAGGCATACATTACCACACAGAGCTGAGCTGGCTGTGTTCACTGGAAGCAGTCTTGTGATCTGGGAATATCCTACTTTATAACATATTACAGAGGTTATACTGTATTGACAGTATCCATGAGTTTTCCCTGATAAACCTGTGTGTTTTCTTGGTCAGGTCACATGGTTAGGAAGAAACCCTGATACGTCCCCAATGGCACCCTGTTCCCTATATAGAATAGAGTGCCATTTGGGACGCAATCCTGGTTTTAGCTAAAGTCCTGAACGTGGAGTACAGGGCCTACCAGTATGTCCAAGTTAAATGCACCCGTTGAGTGACGTCAAAGATTCATAATTTTTTATTGATTGACTGAGAGCCACTCACCATCCGTCTGAGATTTGCTGAGGAATATTGTGCTGGCCCGAGGATGGTCAGAGGGGTTGTACTCCATGTTCAGCTCTGAGAAAACAAAGACAATCACTCTGTCAGTTACTGAATATAACACCCTATTCCCTTCACTTTAGGGCCCCGGTACAGGGAATAGGGTGCTATTTGAGACACAACCTAAATATTAACCTGTCGGATCAGATGTGTGGAGTTCCTCAAGTTACAACACAAATGTTTTGCAAGAGACAGAAAAACACCCTCTTGTTGAATATGAAAACATTTCATTGTAGACAAACACATGCAACTTACAACTGACCGCCAAAATGTAGGGGTGAGATGACATCATTTCAAAGGTTACATTTATACCCAAAGTTTCTCTCTCATCCATGCATTGGCCTCGTTGTTAACTCATTCAGCCAGTATATGACATCAGACAGAACATAGCCACATGCCTATTTCACACAATAGGGCCAAACCGAGCCAAACCAAGCTGAGCTGTACTGGGCTGGCCTGATTACACATCACGATAGTTGCTGGAAGCGTACTGGAAAGGACAATGTGAAAAGAAAATATCCAAACCAGCACAGTACAGTTCAGATGGACTCCATAGACAGACAGGATATGTGTCATACATATAGAGCTGTTGTGAAGGAAGTTGTCAAGGAGATGAGCCTGTGTTTATCCAGGACCTCCTGCCCTCACCTACCATCAACCAATCATGTCAATGTGGAGCTATACGGAGCCCTCTGCATTGTTACACATTTTGAGAGACACACGGTAGTGCGGTATGAAGCTCAATTTGGCCTCTGCATGCCTCCGGAGGCTTCGCAATTGCGTCACACCATCAACACGGAGCCTCCGACCACATTATCGGATCAAGTAAATTGGCTCTTACCTGCCGACGGTCATAAATAATAATAATATAATTAAAATACTAATTAATAGCTTTTCTGAAAAACACAGGCTATAGGAAATGAAAGAGTGAGCTGCCTTAACAGTGAAGCGCCATAGGATGCGTCCCGAATGACAGCCTATTCCCTATTCCATAGTGCACTACTTTTGACCAGAGCCCTGTGTGTTGTTTGTGTTATCTGCTGTCCCCTCTAGTACTCATATATAAATTGTTGTTTGTTTCTCTTCACTCTCACAGAGACATTGAAGAATGATTCATGCTTTGCGATTCAGGGCATTATCTACATCACGGCCTGGGTACAGTGAGACAAAAAAGTATTTAGTCAGCCACCAATTGTGCAAATTCTCCCACTTAAAAAGATGAGAGAGGCCTGTAATTTTCATCATAGGTACACTTCAACTATGACAGACTAAATGAGAAAAAACAATCCAGAAAATCACATTGTAGGATTTTTAATGAATTTATTTGCAAATTATGGTGGAAAATAAGTATTTGGTCACCTACAAACAAGCAAGATTTCTGGCTCTCACAGACCTGTAACTTCTTCTTTAAGAGGCTCCTCTGTCCTCCACTCGTTACCTGTATTAATGTCACCTGTTTGAACTTGTTATCAGTATAAAAGACACCTGTCCACAACCTCAAACAGTCACACTCCAAACTCCACTATGGCCAAGACCAAAGAGCTGTCAAAGGACACCAGAAACAAAATTGTAGACCTGCACCAGGCTGGGAAGAATGAATCTGCAATAGGTAAGCAGCTTGGTTTGAAGAAATCAACTGTGGGAGCAATTATTAGGAAATGGAAGACATACAAGACCACTGATAATCTCCCTTGATCTGGGGCTCCACGCAAGATCTCACCCTGTGGGGTAAAAATGATCACAAGAACGGTGAGCAAAAATCCCAGAACCACATGCAGGGACCTAGTGAATGACCTGCAGAGAGCTGGGACCAAAGTAATAAAGCCTACCATCAGTAACACACTACGCCGCCAGGGACTCAAATCCTGCAGTGCCAGACGTGTCCCCCTGCTTAAGCCAGTACAAGTCCAGGCCCGTCTGAAGTTTGCTAGAGAGCATTTGGATGATCCAGAAGAAGATTGGGAGAATGTCATATGGTCAGATGAAACCAAAATAGAACTTTTTGGTAAAAACTCAACTCGTCGTGTTTGGAGGACAAAGAATGCTGAGTTGCATCCAAAGAACACCATACCTACTGTGAAGCATTGGGGTGGAAACATCATGCTTTGGGGCTGTTTTTCTGCAAAAGGACGAGGACGACTGATCCGTGTAAATGACAGAATGAATGGGGCCATGTATCGTGAGATTTTGAGTGAAAACCTCCTTCCATCAATCAGCAAGGGCATTGAAGATGAAACGTGGCTGTGTCTTTCAGCATGACAATGATCCCAAACACACCACCCGGGCAACGAAGGAGTGGCTTCGTAAGAAGCATTTCAAGGTCATGGAGTGGCCTAGCCAGTCTCCAGATCTCAACCCCATAGAAAATCTTTGGAGGGAGTTGAAAGTCTGTGGTGCCCAGCAACAGCCCCAAAACATCACTGCTCTAGAGGAGATATGCATGGAGGAATGGGCCAAAATACCAGCAACAGTGTGTGAAAACTTTGTGAAGACTTACAGAAAACATTTGACCTCTGTCATTGCCAACAAAGGGTATATAACAAAGTATTGAGTTAAACTTTTGTAATTGACCAAATACTTATTATCCACCATAATTTGCAAATAAATTCATTAAAAATCCTACAATGTGATTTTCTGGATTTTGTTTTCTCATTTTGTCTGTCATAGTTGAAGTGTACCTATGATGAAAATTACAGGCCTCTCTCATCTTTTTAAGTGTGAGAACTTGCACAATTGGTGGCTGACTAAATACTTTTTTGCCCCACTGTATATGAGCTACGGATGGGCGTTCATGTCTCACATCAAACAAATAGTTACACTCATATGCTATACATATGCTATAGTATGGTAAATTACCCTAATGGAGAAAAAGGTACTGAAGGATACTAATAAGCCACTATAGCTACCATTCATTTGGACTGTGTATAATGAAGTCTCCATGATAATGTCTGCAATGTGTCAAAATATACATTTGATACCATTGAACGCTACTCTAGCCCTCACAGAGTTACTTTTCCAGAGGCAACAGCACCTCAACAACACCAACACCTCAACAACACCACAACAACAACACCACAACAACAACACCTCAACAACACCTCAAAAACAACACCTCAACAACAGCTCAACAACAACAGCTCAATAACACCTCAACAACAACACCTCAACAACAGCTCAACAACAACAACACCTCAATAACAACACCTCAATAACAACACCTCAACAACAGCTCAACAACAACAGCTCAATAACACCTCAACAACAACACCTCAACAACAGCTCAACAACAACACCTCCACAACAACACCTCAACAACACCTCAACAACACCTCAACAACAACACTTCAACAACAGCTCAACAACAACAGCTCAATAACACCTCAACAGCACCACAACAACAACAACACCTCAACAGCACCAGGAAATGGGGGTTTCATGCTCAAACAACAGGACTATTGGTACTACCTTAAATAATTGAATAGAATAAACTCAAACCACAAAGCTAGGCCAACTTCATACTCAAGAGTGAGAAAAGTCCCTTGAAGATAGCCTTGTACTGAAATGAGTACCTTGAAGAGCCTTTTTTGTCAATTCTGAATAAAGAACTGCCAGGAATGCAGGGAGGTCCTCTAACTCCTACAGTGGCCCAAACAGCACCCTATATAGTGCACTATTGGGCCCTGGTTAAAAGTAGTGCACTTTAAAGGGAATAGGGTGCCATTTGGTATGCACACAGCTCTACTGTATCCCTTCCCCTGGCAGGCAGACCCAGCCAGTAGATTACAGAACAATATACCACAGAACTGAACAGTCAATGACAAGCTGCAAAGGAGTTGCTATGAGGGGTGTTAAAAGGAAAAATATGCTTTCTGCCTTGTGTCATTTATTCATTGTTTTTTCTTATCATCTTGTTTCAATACAACAAATGGCTACTGTGATGGGTGGAGAGACCTGGGGGTGCTGTTGCTGCTGATGAAGAGGTCTGAGGTGTTAGTCAGCAGCAGAGGGATATGACCTGGCGGCAACCCAGACAGAGAGCATGCTGGGCTGGCTGTAGGCCAACTGACCCGGAGGGGTGTGCCAGAGCTGAGAGAGGCCCTTTTGGTTATAATTTTCGTTAGCTCGCTGAGACGTGGGGCAACTCTAAATGGGCTGACAGTGTGGATTAGTCTTGCATAAAACACAGCCATTCCGTCAATTTAGCACACTTATGCAACAGAAACCCAGGTTGTGTCTGAAATGGAATCCTATTCACTGTATATTGGACTACTTTTGACCAGGGCTAACAGGGCTTAGGTCAAAAGTAGTGCACTAAATAGGGAATAGGGTCCCATTTCGGACACAGACCCATAGTATTACACTGAGAGACGTTTCAACACATTCAGAAATTAGAACCAGGAGGTATTCAGAGGCAGAGGTCACTTGAACACAATTAGCGAAAGGGGGTCAGGCAATCCTCTGACAGAAACAAAACCCTGCAGTTCTGCACCATGGACAAGGAGGCAGGGTAGCCTAGTGGTTAGAGTGTTGGACTAGTAACCTGAAGGTTGCAAGTTCAAATCTCTGAGCTGACAAGGTACAAATCTGTTGTTCTGCCCCTGAACAGGCAGTTAACCCACTAGGCCGTCATTGAAAATAAGAATTTGTTCTTAACTGAGACTTGCCTAGTTAAAGGTAAAATAAATAAAGGTACCAACATAAGTCTCTTTTCTGTAGAGCAAAACTGTTTTTAAATAGATTCAAGTACACAATACGGTAAATCCATTAACCTTAATGGAACCTCATTTTATATGCAATCAATCAACTTCATTTTCCCCTTTCACTTTGCAGTACACAGTGGGTTGCATCGCAAATCCCTAGTGCACTACTTTTGACCAGAGCCCTAGGTGCCATTTTGGACACATTCCAGTGTAGATGAATTGGCATCATCCCTGACAGCATGCAGACAGGAAGGATATGAGAGTTTAGCATTTTATTCCATGCCTGTTGATGCCCACTCACAGCACCACCACAGAGTATAGACCCGATCTGGGACTCGAGCGGGTCCGGATCCAGAATTCTAAATAATGTCACAGGTCTGATCTGATCGGATTGTCACGGGTCTCGGGTATGTGTAATTTTAACAGACTTGTCCGGAAGGGACCATACAGATCAGAACGAGACTGCTGCAGTGTGTAAAGAAAGAGATATTTGATCATTTATGCTGCTCCTCTTGCTTTTCACGAGAGTGGAGCGTGGCGCGTGTAGTTTGTTGATTGCCAATCATGAGTCATCAAAGAGGTAATAGGCTACGGTCATAGAGCCTCGCTCAGTGTGTGGCAAATATGAGGAGATATCTAATCAATGGAAGATGGTTAGTTAATGGAGGCTACAACTACCAGGAGCCAACAGGCAGCCTGCTACTTAATATTCTGAATGGAGTTGTTGTTATTTGTAACTGTAGGATGAGAAAGCACATGCACTGGAGACCTGATGCGTGGGACCGGTACAGGTGACACCAGGCTGATGACACGCACCTCAGCACGCCCGCTCTGCAGCGTTCTCAACGCCAGCACCTCTCTCCGGAATCTTGCATCGAGCTCCTCACTCGACTCCCTGACTGGCTCCATGTGCTCCCCTCAAAAAATTATTGGGGTTTCTGTGAGCTTCCACCCCGACGTTGTTGCTGTCCTCTCATGCTCCTAGGCGACTCCCGCCAAGGAAGGCAATCCTGTCCGCCAGGATTTCCTCCCAAGTCCAGGATCTCTTCCCATCCAGGATCTCTTCCCAAGTCCAGGATACTTCCTCCTCCTGGGCACACTGCTTGGTCCTTTGTTGGTGGGATCTTCTGTCACGTTTGTAGTAATGAGTAGACCAAGGCGCAGCGTGAGTAGAGTTCCACATATTTTAATAAACTGAAACTCACCCAAAAAACAAAACAATAAAGCACAAACGAAACATGAAGCTACTGGTGTGCACTCAAGCAACTAAATGTAGACAAGATCCCACTAATAACCATGGGGAAATGGCTACCTAAATATGATCCCCAATCATATTTAAACAGCTGCCTCTGATTGGGCACCATATCAGGCCACCATAGACATACAAATTCACCTAGATGACCCACCCAAGTCACAATCACGCCCCAACCAACACAGAGAATAAACAGCTTACTATGGTCAGGGTGTGACACCCACATTCTGGGTAGGCTGTTTTCCGGTGGATTTAGGACCGTACAGTCACCATAGAGCTTGCAGACAGGCTGTGTGAAGGCAAAGCTTCTGAAAGGCTGGCGTATAGGACCAGCTCGGGAGAGAGGAACAGAGGCAGCTGCTGTCTGTGTTGTGCTTTTTCTCTGAGTTGTAAAAGCCAGCCGAGCAGAAAATGGCCACTCTTTAGTTCACTAATCTAGCGGGCAAAGTAACTGCTGTTTGACAGAAGAAGAAAAAATATTCCTAGTTCTGAGCTAGTAAAGTAAACTCACATAACCTCGTACATCGCCTTGGTCCGTACAATTGCCTTTATTTTAGCGCACCAAAAACATAATACTTCCAGATCAACTGTAATGTCAATACCATTGCAAAGCACAATTTCTCCCCTTTCCAACATAATCAATTACATGACCTAAACACGGCCCGTTTCTGCATAATTCAAGCAGGCAATGAGCCCCGTCGGGTCTTTTTAAAAATGGCGGGTGGGGAAACGACCCCCCACCCCCGTCACTGTCCATTTCTTGTTTTTAAAGGATGAGCGAAGTGCTACCCCTGGTGGAGAGAGATTGTAAGACAGAAATAGATGCTTTATGCGTGCTGTACGTTACATCGTGGCGTGTCATATTGTAACGGAGGTTCCGTTTTTTCTACTTTTCTCCAATACTACAGAGCCATTACCATGTCGATCAACGCTTGAATAGAAACCTAGTTCACACCCCAGATTTTGAAGTCAACACAGTCGCTACAGTCCAATTAGTTTTCTTTGTAGCCTCGTTTGAATGTTGCGGTTGCGCACATTTGTACGGAATGGGGTTGGTCCGTACAATTTTGCATTATATTATAACAATCAGTGAATGGATACTAAGTTCCATCTTGAGTTGATGGGTAGACTACAGTCTGAGATCTGGGAATAATGGTCATTTCAATTGTTGAACCATTGATTCTATTCATGGATAATACAATGTATAAATGTACACCAATGTAATTATTTGTCATGCCTCATCTGAGCAGGATCAGATGGTGACAGGGGTCTCATCGGGGTCAGGCAGCCAGGGAAGACCAGTCTGAGTGAGATGGGGTGAATTTTTGCAGACACAACACTATTTTCTCTGTGCAGCAAACACTGGACAAGCAAAAAGATTGAAAATATTGTAAGACAGTCTGACAAACCTCTAAAGTTGAGGATGATAAAGGCTTTTCCCGATGACACAAAACATGTAAAACTAAAATGTGAGGAAGACCTGGGAGACGCTATGCTATATTCATGACGACGAATGAATGTTACGTTAGAATGCCCAGTCATGTTCATATAATCTCAGACATAAATTACTGCAGTTTAAGACCATCAATAGAGCAACTACAGTTGAAGTCGAAAGTTTACACTTAGGTTGGAGTCATTAAAACTAGTTTTTCAACCACTCCACAAATTTCTTGTTAACAAACTATAGTTTTGGCAAGTAGGTTAGGACATCTACTTTGTGCATGACACAAGTAATTCTTCCAACAATTGTTTGCGGACAGATTATTTCACTTAGAATTCACTATATAACAATTCCAGTGGGTCAGAAGTTTACATACACTAAGTTGACTGTGCCTTTAAACAGCTTGGAAAATTCCAGAAAATTATGTCATAGCTTTAGAAGCTTCTCATAGGCTAATTGACATAATTTGAGTCAATTGGAGGTGTACCTGTGGATGTATTTCAAGGCCTACCTTCCAACTCAGTGCCTCTTTGCTTGACATCAATGGAAAATCAAAAGAAATCAACCAAGACCGCAGAAAAAAACGTAGACCTCCACAAGTCTGGTTCATCCCTGGGAGCAATTTCCAAACATCTGAAGGTACCACGTTCATCTGTACAAACAATAGTATGCAATATAAACACCATGGGACCACGCAGCCGTCATACCGTTCAGGAAGGAGACGCGTTCTGTCTCCTAGAGATGAACGTATTCTGGTGTGAAAAGTGCACATCGATCCCAGAACAACAGCAATATACCTTGTGAAGATGCTGGAGGAAACAGGTACAAAAGTATCTATATCCACAGTAAAACAAGTCCTATATCAACATAACCTGAAAGGCCACTCGGCAAGGAAGAAGCCACTGCTCCAAAACCGTCATAAAAAAGACAGACTACGGTTTGCAACTGCACATGGGGACAAAGATTGTACTTTTTGGAGAAATGTCCTCTGGTCTGATGAAACAAAAATAGAACTGTTGGGCAGCATCATGTTGTGAAGGTGCTTTGCTGCAGGAGGGACTGGTGAAGTTCACAAAATAGATGGCAACACGAGGCAGGAAAATTTTCTCTCAGCATGTCTACAGATTTTTCCCAGTTTTTTTTGTTTATTGGAAATGTTGATACTGAGACTGTTAACAGAAGAAACAGTGTAACCTAGCATTTATAGGGGCTATAAAATGCATTGCAATTAATAGAAAGGTTGGCTCTCCTCCCACAATGGATGGTAGAAATGTCAAATGATGTATCACTAGATTATATTTATTACAAAGCCTTACAGTGCATTTGGAAAGTATTCAGACCCCTTGACCTTTTCCACATTTTGTTACTTTCCAGCCGTATTCTAAAATTGATTAAATTGTGTTTTCCCCTCATAAATCTACACACAATACTCCATAATGACAAAGCAAAACAGATTTGTAGAAATCTTTGCAAATGTATAAAATAAAATAAACTTAAATATCACATTTACATAAGTATTCAGACCCTTTACTCAGTAGTTTGTTGAAGCACCTTTAGCAGTGATTACAGCCTCAAGTCTTATTGGGTATGACGCTACAAGCTTGGCACAGCTGTATTTGGGGAGTAACTCATTCTTCCCTGCAGATCCTCTCAAGCGCTGTCAGGTTAGATGGGGAGCGTTGTTGCACAGATATTTTCAGGTCTCTCCAGAGATATTAAATCGGTTTCAAGTCCAGGCTCTGGCTGGGCCACTCAAGGACATTCAGAGACTTGTCCCAAAGCCACTCCCGTGTTGTCTTGGCTGTGTGCTTTGGGTAGTTGTCCTGTTGGAAGGAGAACTTTTGCCCCAGTCTGAGGTCCTAAGCGCTCTGGAGTAGGTTTTCATCAAGGTGCTCTCTGTACTTTGCACCGTTCATCCTTCCCTCGATCCTGACTAGTCTCCCAGTCCCTGCCACTGAAAAACATCCTCACAGCATAATGCTGCCATCACCATGCTTCACCGTAGGGATGGTGCCAGGTTTCCTCCAGATGTGAAGGTATTCAGGCCAAATCTTGGTTTCATCAGACCAGAGAATCTTGTTTCTCATGGTCTGAGAGTCCTTTAGGTGTCTTTTGGCAAACTCTGGCTGTCATGTGCCTTTTACTAAGGAGTGGCTTCTGTCTGGCCACTCTACCATAAAGGCCTGATCGGTGGAGTGCTGCAGATATGGTTATACTTCTGGAAGGTTGTCCGATCTCCACAGAGGAACTCTGGTGGTCTGTCAGAGTGACCATCGGGTTCTTGGTCACCTCCTTGACCAAGGCCCTTCTCCCCCGATTGCTCAGTTTGGCCGGGCGGCCAGCTCTAGGAAGAGTCTTGGTGGTTCAAACTTCTTCCATTTAAGAATGATGGGGGCCACTGTGTTCTTAGGGACCTTCAATGCTGCAGACATTTTTTGGTGCCCTTCCCTAGATCTGTGACTCGACACAATGCTGTTGTGTCGAGTCAGGGCTCTAGGGCTCTACGGACAATTCCTTCGACCTCATGGCTTGGTTTTTGCTCTGACGTGCACTGTCAACTGGGGGACCTTATATAGACAGGAGTGTGCCTTTCCAAATCATGTCCAGTCAATTGAATTTACCACAGGTGGACTCCAATAAAGTTGTAGAAACATCTCAATGATGATCAACCAAAATAGGATGCACCCGAGCTCAATTTTGAGTCTCATATCAAAGGGTCTGAACACTTATTTACATAAGGTGAGTGAGCACGCGTGTTCAATGTAAGGACTAGTTGTGAAGTATTTTTGGCAAAGACTGAGAGGTGCAATACAATTATTCATTACAGGGCGAACCACTGTAAAAGCTTCATTACATTTCTGGTTGTCTTTAATTGATTTATATGGTAAAATATAAATAGTAGGTCATTGAGGAAATGCATTTGACTGTGGAAGAGTAGTATGAATATCAGGAATGTAACGTTCATGGCCCAGGCATTAGTAGAGTATCTGAAAGTAGCTAAACTCCTGACAAAGATTAAGCCTAGTTCTGGACTAAGAAAAACTTTCAATGGAAAATGTATGTCTGGGAAATCAGCCCTGAGAGTGTTGACAATTAGTCCATGTTATTACTCAAAACAAGTATTATGACACAAAAAAAAATTGGTTGGCCTGAATAGTATGGTTCAACTGGTTTCAGTTATGTTCTCTTTATGAGATAGAGCGGTGTAAACCAAGGTGCTTTAAGCCAGTCAGTTACCCTGTGTTTTCTTTGACATTCCATTCATTCATAAAACACATGTACAGTGACCACAAGCTTACTGTACAGCTTAATGTAAACATGGTGTGTTTAGGTAAATTCATCACCTTGGTTAAAGGTGACACAGATACAGTATATTATAGAACATGTATGTATTTGGGACTTGTGGTGAACTGCAGCACACTTATCGGGAGTCAACTGTGGAACATTAATGGAATTCATAGACAGCACTGCTGGTAAACTTTAACAAAGATTTAGGGGCACCCTATTCCCTTTATAGTGCACTACTTTTGACTAGAGCCCTTATGACCAAGACCCATAGGGCTCTAGTCAAAAGTAGAGCATTATGCAGAGTTTCCCACCTGAGAATTACCCCAGTGTGACTTTTCTGTTTCTATCTCCACGGACCGGCACACACGGACCGGCACACATGTCGCACTGGGTCATGGCCTCGGTGGACCTGCACTGACTTGGGGGTCAAGCAACTGGACCTGGCAACTGGACCTGGCAACTGGTACTTTTCAGCTTTTATTTACATAACAATGGCTCACTGTGAACATGGGTTAACACCTTTCTAGAACTAAAACATCACAAAGCAACTATCTTGATGATGCAGGGGTTGTTTATTCTGCTCTTTGCAAATCGCCAGTAGTTTATTCTTCCCCAAGTCTTTAGTGTCCCACTCCTGATGGAAACAAAATAACACTAGAGCTAACATTAACATAAACACTGGTGACACACTGGTGCTGGGTAAATCTCAGGTGGAAAATCACCAAATATTATGTAGGGAATATGGTGCCATTTGGGATGCAGCCCGTGTAAGTGAAGGCTATCGCCTGTAGCGTAGGCCTGCTGTTCTCTGATAGGCTTTATGAATTAAGAATGGGACCGTTAAACAGTCCTGTGAACAGAGAGAGAGAGAGAGAGAGAGAGAGAGAGAGAGAGACAGAGAGCGAGAGAGAGAGGCAGAGAGAGAGAGAGAGACAGAGAGCGAGAGAGAGACAGAGAGAGAGAGAGAGACAGAGAGAGAGAGAGAGACAGACAGAGAGAGAGAGGCAGAGAGAGAGAGAGAGGCAGAGAGAGAGAGAGAGGCAGAGAGAGAGAGAGGCAGAGAGAGAGAGAGGCAGAGAGAGAGAGAGAGAGACAGAGAGAGAGGCAGAGAGCGAGGCATAAAGGAGGAAAGAACAGAGGCTGGGGCTACCACAACGCAGGCCACATATCACAGTCACATGTTTGTTTGGAAACATTGGATGCCTGCGGCTGACTAGTGACAGGTGACTGGGGCAGGCAGGAGGGAGGGGGCCATTTTTGTTGTTGTTTCTGTTAGACTTAACAACAGGGATTGAATAGATTTAAGGATTCAATACAGCAACAACACATTTAGATTTGGTCCAAAACAATAGAGTTTTCAGTTTGAGAATATCGGTATGAAGATAATGGGAGAATGATAGAGTAGTCAATTTAAAAAAATAAGCTGTAAAATACTTCCATATAATTTGCGAAAGGTCTTAAGTGTAAGGCAACCCTAGAAAATCCCTGAAGAAATAACAACACTTGTTTCCTCTGCTCTCTGTCTCTGTTGATACTTTACAAGAGGACT
This sequence comes from Oncorhynchus mykiss, assembly GCF_013265735.2. Classification (NCBI taxonomy): domain Eukaryota; kingdom Metazoa; phylum Chordata; class Actinopteri; order Salmoniformes; family Salmonidae; genus Oncorhynchus; species Oncorhynchus mykiss. The sequence continues at coordinate 24,648,920 of NC_048592.1, forward strand.
CCTCCTAAGGATCTAGTCCAGTAATGTCAACATGAGTATTTACAGTGTTGACCAGATGACTACTGGCTGCCATTCTTTTGTGTGGCTCTCACTACGCTAAAAGGATTCTCTTAATATTACTGACTGATAGTTGCTGCAAATACTTTGCACATAAATGCATCTTTGTGTCAACTGAACAGAATGACACTTCCTTTATAAACTCCTAACCCAAAGCAAAACATGCAAATGTCAGAAGGGATAGAATTAACAAAAACAGCTACTACTACCAAACGACTGTCTGTATCATCCATCCTGTCACTTAGCAAACACAGCCTGTGTCCAAAATAGCATCTTATCCCTTATATAGTGCACTACATTTGACCAGAGCCCTATGGGTGACAAAAGTAGCACTGACAGGGCCAGACTAAGGCCAGAGCACCATTAGTCTTGTCAATCATATATGTAACTAATTGCTTCAGTCTTCCCCTGAGAAGACTATTTCTCTGCAACTAAAGAATCCAAGAATCTTACTCAACACCAGACAACTCAGATTTGTATAATTGCATTATTTGCATAATGGCAAGTGAAAATCAGATTGGCAGTAAATGATTTCCTCTGAGCACGTTATTGAAGGCCAATGACACCAATGCTTCTAAATGGGTTATTCATGTGATGAGATGCTCACTGATGGGAATAAATGACTCTCCTTTTACTGGTCAATAAATCAACTAACCACCTCTCATACTCCTGCCAAGGCTTAATCTGCTAGAAATGATTAATTAGCAGTAAGCGGGAATTTAACTTCTCTCCTTCCTGCAAACTTTAGACATTTCTTTTTGGACAGACACATTCAATGGTTTAAGGCACACTAATTCCAGGTATAGAGATGATTGGTTTGTGATTACAGTCAAAAGGTTATGTAAAAATGCTTACCTTTTCCTCTCTTCAAAACCACCAGTTTTAACAGAATATTAAAAGTATTAAAAGGAAATAGGACAGCGTCTAAGCATCTCTACATTTGCATAATTTCAGATGAGGCCGGTGTCTACAGACAGAGAAGTAGGAAGGAGGAGACAGGAGGGGAGGAATAGGGAGCGAGTGATGAAGAGAAGAAGAAACAGAAATGGAGTTGAAAGTGGTGGAAAATGTATGAAAGAACAGTGAGATTGTCTGTCCCCCGTTTCTCCTACTGTGTCAAACTGTACCATAACAGCTAACTTGTACAGTTGAAGTCAAAAGTTTACATACACTTAGGTTGGAGTCATTAAAACACGTTTTTCAACCACTCCACAAATGTCTTGTTAACAAACTATAGTTTTGGCAAGTCGGTCTACTTTGTGCATGACACAAGTCATTTTTCCAACAATTGTTTACAGACAGATTATTTCATTTATAATCACTACTTATAATTCACTGTATCACAATTCCAGGGGGTCAGAGGTTTACATACACTAAGTTGACTGTGCCTTCAAACAGCTAGAAAAATTCCAGAAAATGATGGCATGGCTTTAGAAGCTTCTGATAGGCTAATTGACATAATTTGAGTCTATAGGAGGTGTACCTGTGGATGAATTTCAAGTCCTACCTTCAAACTCAGTGCCTCTTTGCTTGACATCATGGGAAAATCAAAAGAAATCAGCCAAGACCTCCGAAAAAGAATTGTAGACCTCCACAAGTCTGGTTTATCCTTGGGAGCAATTTACAAATACCTGAAGGTACCACGTCCATCTGTACAAACAATAGTACGCAAGTATAAACACCATGGGACCACGCATCCGTCATAATGCTCAGGAAGGAGACGCATTCTGTCTCCTAGAGATGAACGTACTTTGGTGCGAAAAGTGCAAATCAATTCCAGAACAACAGCAAAGGACCTTGTGAAGATGCTGGAGGAAACAGGTACAAAAGTATCTATATCCACAGTAAAACAAGTCCTATATCGACATTACCTGAAAGGCCACTCAGCAAGGAAGAAGCCACTGCTCCAAAACTGCCATAAAAAAGCCAGACTACGGTTTGCAACTGCACATGGGGACAAAGATTGTACTTTTTGGAGAAATGTCCTCTGGTCTGATGAAACAAAAATAGAACTGTTTGGCCATTATGACCATTGTTATGTTTGGAGGAAAAAGGGGGAGGCTTGCAAGAAGAACACCATCCCAACTGTGAAGCACGGGGGTGGCAGCATAATGTTGTGGGGGTGCTTTGCTGCAGGAGGGACTGGTGCACTTTACAAAATATATGGCATCATGAGGGAGGAAAATTATGTGGATATATTGAAGCAACATCTCAAGACATCAGTCAGGAAGTTAAAGCTTGGTCTCAAATGGGTCTTCCAAATGGACAATGACCCCAAGCGTACTTCCAAAGTTGTGGTCAAATGGCTTAAGGACAACAAAGTCAAGGTATCGGAGTGGCCATCACCTCAATCCTATAGAAAATGTGTGAGCACAACTGAAAAAGCATGTGCGAGCAAGGAGGCCTACAAACCTGACTCAGTTACACCAGCTCTGTCAGGAGGAATGGGCAAAAATTCACCCATCTTTTTGTGGGAAGCTTGTGGAAGGCTACCCAAAACGTTTGACCCAAGTTAAACAATTTAAAGGCAATGCTACCAAATTCTAATTGAGAGTATGTAAACTTCTGACCCACTAGGAATGTGATGAAAGAAATAAAAGCTGAAATAAATAATTATCTCTACCATTATTCTGACATTTAAAATGAAATGTGAAAGAAAGTGGTGATCCTAACTGACCTAAAACAGGAAATTATTACTAGGATTAAATGTCAGGAATTGTGAAAAACCTGAGTTTAAATGTATTTGGCTAAGGTGTATGTAAACTCCCGACTTCAACTGTATATCTCAACAGGCCTGAAGCACACAGAGCTTGTGATACATTACAAGACGTTTTCTTCAAGGCATGAGCAGTGAGCACCATCTTATATCTGATAATAAACCAGTCTATTTGACATATATAGGCAGTGATAAATGTAAGAGAGAATAAAGACAGTTGAGGAAAGGGTTTCTAGTTTTAAAAATGCTGCATCTCACTTCCTGTTGACTACTCCACGTACAATGCACACGCTAGTCACATGGGGGGAGAGAATAACATGGCAAGGGACTCATGCAGAGTCATAATAATATATAGACCGTTTCTGACCATATAATCAATAAAGGATGTTCCTTCTGCACCAAATAATTAGTGCAATGAATGGAATCTAGCCACTACATTGATAAATACAAAGGAGAGGGCATGTTTAGAACACCTCCAGAAGGCTACAGGAGTTCTTCCCCATTACATTCAAGATGATAGAAACCCTTTCCTCACCCTTTCATCATCAATTACTTCCAAGTAATGAGCTATAAGTCGACTTCAAAGCACCCAGCATGTTAGGTCAGTGCGTCCCAAATGGCACCCTATTCCCTATATATTGTGCTACATTTGACCAGAGCCCTATGGGGAATAGGGTTCCATTTGGGACGCAAGCCGTGTCTTAGCTCACCCAACCCTGAGAGCCCATTATGGACTTAATAACAAGATACCATTACACAAACCCCACAGAGAGAAGAGAGGAGAGACTCCCTGCATCTATAAACTTAAATAGGAGCGTCAGCTGATGCCTGCCTGGCGCCCTGGTCTGCAGAATGAGCAATCATCTTAAGGCAGGATTCAGGAACACAGTAAGCTTTGTGTGACAGAGAGAACATAAGACTGCGTTGTCCCCCCCCCACCCCCCCTCTGAGAGTGTCTATTTCTTTGTGACCATCTCTCTCTCTCCCTACCTCTTTCTCTCTCTCTTTCTCTACAAAATAAGTTTTCGCTCAAAGATATTATTCAAATTTTAACTAGAGAGAAATTATATTTATTCTAGGATATTTCCTGAATATAGGACACAGGATCGTTGGTATTGAACATGTTGTCTTCTATACTCAGGTAATGAGAAAAAATGGCCTTGCCAGTCGGCACCATTCTCAACAGAATAATTGTGTCCCAAATGGCATCCTATTCTCTATACATTGAACTACTTTTGACCAGAGCCCAGACACTTGTGAAAGGTAGTGCACTGTAAGGGGTGCGTACTGGTGGCAGAGAAGTCAGGCGCAGGAGAGCAAAAACTGTTACAACGGTGCAGTATAAAAATCACCGTAAACAGAACAATCAATACAATAAGTACAAAACCCGTCGCACACCAGAATAACGCGCACAAACACTTACAATAAACAATTCCGGACAAGGACATGGGGGGAACAGAGGGTTAAATACACAACATGTAATGATGGTATTGAAACCAGGTGTGTGGGAAGACAAGACAAATGGAAAATGAAAAGTGGATCGATGATGGCTAGAAGACCGGCGACGCCGACCGCCAAATGCCGCCCGAACAAGGAGAGGAACCAACTTCGGCGGAAGTCTTGACAGCACTATAAAGGGAATGGGGTACCATTTGTCATGTGCATATGTGAGGCAGATCCACCCAGGAGTCATCTCTGGACAAAGTAAGACATGCTCTGAATTTCTTCAAAAGCAGCCTGCCTGCCTGGCCCGTCAGTCTGAAATCTAATCTTAGTATCAGCCAAGAGATCAGTTCATACAGGGCAAGCATGGGGTTTGAAATAGTGTCGTGATGACCCCTGCTTAAAAACACAGGATGGAGAGAGTCACTTTAGGACAGGGCCACAAAGCCATAAATGGGATGTGACATAACCCAGGCTGCCTGGGTCAGACATAACATAACCCAGACTGCCCGAGACTGCCAGTGTCTGTGATATTATAAGTAAATATGTGCAGCACCAATATTAAATAAAACAATGATGTTATACTAAATTAAGTTGACTAATTATACCACATGGAAATTCAATGAATCAATTGATTTAAATCAAATTAATTTTGTCTTCTTTTTTTTTTACACACTTAACGCCAACATTTCTTCAAGTTGTTACCATCATTGCAAAACCCTAGTTATGTTATTGCTTTGACAGTCATTTCTGAAGATAATTATTTATTTAATATTATTAGTGAATAATTTACATCTGTCCCTCATTTTAAGGTCAACCCTGTTATGTGAACAGAACTCTCGTTTTATTATGGTGAAACTATTCCATTTTAAATGATTTTTTGAAATAATTTTTTAAATAATAATAATGTAGAAGCTGGTTCTACTACTTTGAGCCATTTTCTGGTGTTTGAGCTGAGCGAGTCGAGCATAACACATCAACCCTGTTACCCATAGTTAGGCTAGAAATATTTTAACAATGTCATTTTTGGGGTGAAGCTTACATTCAATTGCTACTCCCGGTTGCCACAACAAGCATCCATCTCCCCCGTCACAAGGAGATTTATGGCTGATTATGATGAAAACCTCAACCCTGTTACCATCAACCCTGTTAAGTTCAAACCTGTTACGTTCAACCCTGTTAAGTTCAAACCTGTTACGTTCAACCCTGTTACGGTCAACCCTGTTACGGTCAACCCTGTTACTTTATTGGCACTTACTATTGTCACTTTTTTTTATTCAACCCCCGGAGATGGGAAAACATGTTTTTTATGAAGTTGAACATGTGCTCATTACATCAGAATGTCATGTTTTTTTACCAAGTTACACAACACAAAATGTACTCTATTCGTGGAACGACCCTGTAGGTCTTTTAAAAGAGGGACCCAGAACTATTTTGACAAGAGTATTCTAATAACAAATACTGAGATTTAGTCCATGAGAGTCTTGGGGTTAACAGTCCATCCTTTCAGAAGTGAATAACCCTCTTTATAGTGTCTCATAAGACTCCCCATCTCTAAATGAAGGCATTAGTTTGTCTCTCTCAGTAGTGATTTGTCCCGCTGGGCATGTAATTTGCATCTACAGGCTTCAGCTGCTGCTGTGGTAAGACAGCTACAGATAACACACACACAACTGCTGTGGTAGGACAGCGACAGACAGCCCCCTGATCAGTCTGCTGTTCAGAAGCACATCGCCATCCTGTCTGTGACCTCACTCGCAGACCTCGTCCCAAATAGCACCCTATTCCCTATATATAGTACACTACTTTTGACCAGGGCTCTGGATGCTGTCTGACAGACACCCAACATTGTATAAGCCGCCTTAATTTAGCTGGACCCCAGGAAGAAGAGCTGCTGCTTTGGCAGCAGCTAATGGGGATCCATAATAAATACAAACACATTCACCAATATGCTCCTTTCAAATCACGAAATGAGCAGTCCCCAGTATCTCTCTCTCTGTCAGTCTCTCTTTAATCTCCCTCCCTCTATTTTTTTCCTCACCATCCATATGTGTAGTAGAGGGATACTCTGTGTCACATTGCTCTCGTCTTCAAGCTAAATCTCAAAAGCAGAGGTGTTATTGGTGGTGTTTCTAGGGACTCGCAAGGCTGCTCCAGAATAACATCCTGGGTGCATTAAACCCACACCACCAGATTATGGGTTTGCTGTTCTGTCCATTCCAGCTCTCAGAAGTAAGAGCCAAGGCAGAGTGAGACAGCCTATAATTAAAACTGTACAGACAGTCACAGCTTCTATCCACCACTGTAGGTTCACTGTGGCTTGGACATACCCCGTGTTTGAATTGGACCGGTACACACCGGTACCACCACCTCAAAATATTCTACTGCTTGAGTAACAGAATATCTTATAGAATATTGGATCAAATATTGTGGAGTACTGTCACCTAAATATATACAATACTGGGCTGGACACAAAGTGAGTACCGGCCTATATTTAAATCCACTTTAAGCACTGGACATAAGAATTACTGATGAATCTTCAGTGGCCTGATGTCGTGACAGGGAATGGAGGAAACCCCAATAGCAGTTGATGTCAAATGTGCAGACTTTGCAGTTCATGGATTTTCAGACATGCGTGTTGCAGAGCAGACCTTACAATATTTAACTTCAGAGAATGTAATCTCTACATGAGTCGGTCCAGCTTGAGTAGGTTATACCCATTTACACTTTGAGAGTAAATGTATACATTTTTAATATATGTTTCTATAAAGAGTGCTATACCATGCCACCGTTGGTGTGTCTTTCATGCTCCAAGTGAAAACAAAGAGAAGCATTTATGAACAGGATGTTGTCTGCTCTGGTGCACCAAGGCTGTCCCCCAAATGGCACACTATTCCCTATAGTGCACCACTTTTGACCAGGACCTATAAAGGCTCAGTCTACGGTCAAAAGTAGTGCTCTTTAATGGGAATAGGGTGCTATTTGGGACAACCCATATTTCAACATGTCACATGGGACTGAGAGGCAGTCTGGATGCCCATGCTGCCTGCCCCCATGTATAGAAATACCTATGTAATAATATATGTAACAACATACATTCAGATAATCTGGCTGGCCTAATATATACATTAAGTCAATCACATAGATCCATTGCCAGGGGGAGGAGAAATCCTTGCTGATAGGACTATGCATATATTATACATTACCAATAAAGGTCCCACACTAGTAAATGTTGCCGACATGCAGCCTGGTCTCATACACTAGATGTAACATAGTAAATATAAATCCTGGATACTAAAATTAGTATGGTATGTTACATGTGGTATGGTTATATAAGACAGCTGGTTATTTAAGGCAAAAAAAATAAATAGGGTGGTTGATCAGGCATATAACACTAACGTCTAGCAACCCAAAGGTTGCGAGTTCAAATCTCATCAGTCAACTTTAGCATTTTTGCTAATTATCCAACCTTTCAACTACATACTACTTTTTAGCTACTTTGCAACTACTTACTGTGTTAGCTAACCCTTCCCCTAACATGAACCCTTTTAACTAACCCCTCAAATAACCCTAATCTTAACCCTTTAGCTAAACCTTCTCCTAACCTAGCTAACGTTAGCCACCTAGCCAGAATTCCTAACATATCATACGAAATGGGTGATGGACATCTACAAATTAATGCATACCTTATGAAACTTAAAATACATTAAATGGAGTGTCTTGGTTTCCGTACAGAATAATACTGTAATGAAACAAGCAGGGAGCAAGTCTCGAACCCTCGACCTTCGAGCCCGAGGTCCGGCGCGCGATCGACTGTGCCGCGAGGCAGAGTCCATTTCCCCGCTTATAAACCCAGTGTATTATAAACCCAGGGTCGTTACAATACGAAATACTCTGAGACCAGGTTGCAGAGACATGTTATATTTATAGCCTATTTGGCAAGCCAAACCAATAAAACATTCAGTGTGAACTTCAAAATGTTGAGTCGTGTTTCAAAACACTCACCACCATCACACGAGAACATTAAACATTAATAGGTCTACATTAGGCAATTATTTTATACTTTACCGTCGACATTCTCTCGGTCGCTGATGTGCTGCAGGTTGCAGCCCGTATCCTCCCTACTCAACTCCGGCTCGGTGTTGTACGACTCCAGCCTCGAATGAGCATTTCTTCGGAGCTTCGGACTTGAAGACACACAGCAAGAGGTCGTGCTCCCCATCTTTCCAATGCGTTACAATGTTGCAATTACCTATTGGAAGAATGACACCGGTAGTTCAAATCGCTACTGAAGCGGGGAGGAGGATCAAAGCAACGAGGGTGAAACCACCGCCGCGACCAGCACATGAATACACTGTCAATGATAAATCCTCCAACAACATCTGCAACTAAGCAGATAAATGATTCGCATTTTACACTGTAAACTGTTTTTAGCCAGCCTACCTTCTTCTAAGTAAATCAATTAAGCTTCCACAGTCGGCCAAGACCACGCATTAAGCACGCTTTTGAACATGACTAACGTTCATTTTTAAATCATCCATGCTTGATGAGGAGGAGACATCGTCGTTTTTATCAGTTGTGTAAAGGGAATGTAAATGAAGCTCTGCGATACACATGATCGTGAAGGCAACACAGTTGTAGCTTGAAAAGGTTCCGGTTCAAGTGGGTGGTTACAATTTAGCTCAGAACCTCCTGTCGGGATCACATCAGAGACACATATTCCCAGATCGCACAGACCCACAAAGAATTCTATAAACTCCCATATCTTTTAGGCGAAATACAGCCATGTGTAATCACAGCAGCAACATTTGTGGCACGTTGCCATGAGAAAAGGGCAACCAATGGAGCACAAACAACATCGTAAATACCACCAATATCTTTCTGTTAATTTAATTCAATTCAAAAGGCTTTATTGGCATGGGAAACGTGTTTACATTGCAAAAGCAAGTGAAATAGATCATAAACCAAAGTGAAACAAATAATATAAAAATGAATAGTAAATATACTCAAAAGTTCCAAAGGAATAGACATTTCAAATGTCATATTATATTATACTGTGTTGTAACGATGTGCAATTAGTTAAAGTACAAAAGGCAAAATAAATAAACATAAACATTATTTATCTTTCCCCACTATTCTTACTACAATTATTTACACATTGCTAAAACACTGCACATAGCTAATATTATAAACTGTGTGGTTCAAGCCCTGAATGCTGATTTGCTGACAGCTGTGGTATATCAGACCTTATACCAGGGGAATGGCAAAACATGTAATTTTACTGCTCTAATTATGTTGGTAACCAGTTTATAATAGCAATAAGGCACCCCGGGGGTCTGTGGTGTATGGACAATATACCATGGCTAAGGGTTGACTCCTTGCTGTCCCCAGCCCACCTGGCCGTGCTGCTGCTCCAGTTTCAACTGTTCTGCCTGTGATTATTATTATTTGACCATGCTGGTCATTTATGAACATTTGAACATCTTGGCCATGTTCTGTTATAATCTCCACCCGGCACAGCCAGAAGAGGACTGGCCACCCCACATAGCCTGGTTCCTCTCTAGGTTTCTTCCTAGGTTTTGGCCTTTCTTGTCACGTTCTGACCTTAGTTCCTTTGTTTTGTCTTTTGTTTTAGTATGGTCAGGGCGTGAGTTGGGTGGGTTGTCTCTGTTAGTTTTTCTATGATTTTCTATTTCTGTGTTTGGCCTGATTGAGAACCATATTTAGGTAGCCTGTTTTCAATTGTGTTTTGTGGGTGGTTATTTTCAGTCTTTGTGTGTCTGCACCGGACAGAACTATTTCAGTTGTTTCTTTGTTGTTTTTGTTATTCAGTGTTCAGTTTTGATTTATTAAATAAGATGAACACTAACCACGCTGCGTTTTGGTCCTCTCCTTCTTCCACCCAAGACAGCCGTTACATTTCTAGGGAGTTTTTCCGAGCCACCGTGCTTCTACACCTGCATTGCTTGCTGTTTGGGGTTTTAGGCTGGGTTTCTGTACAGCACTTTGAGATATCAGCTGATGTACGAAGGGCTATATAAATACATTGGATTTGATTTGATTGCTTAAATATAACACTTGAAATGTCTGTTTTTATGGAATGGATAGATGAGGTGAGCATTGGCTCCACAGAAATCTGTCTTGTAAATCATGAACTCACTGCCATGAAGCTCGGGAACTTAAAAATATACCCATGCACAGATAAGGATTAGACAAAAGGAACCTTATACATTTGAAGTCGGAAGTTTACATACACTTAGGTTGGAGTCATTAAAACTTTTTTTTTAACCACTCCACACTTTTCTTGTTAACAAACTATAGTTTTGGCAAGTCGGGTAAGACATCTACTTTGTGCATGACACAAGTAATTTTTCCAACAATTGTTTAGACAATTGGGAAAATCAAAAGAAATCAGCCAAGACCTCAGAAAAAAAGTGTAGACCTCCACAAGTCTGGTTCATCCTTGAAGGTGAAGGTACCACGTTCATCTGTACAAACAACAGTACGCAAGTATAAACACCATGGGACCACGCAGTCGTCATACCGCTCAGTAAGGAGATGCATTCTGTCTCCTAGAGATGAACGTACTTTGGTGCGAAAAGTGCAAATCAATCCCAGAACAACAGCAAACGACCTTGTGAAGATGCTAGAAGAAACAGGTACAAAAGTATCTATAGCCACAGTAAAACGAGTCCTATATCGACACAACCTGAAAGGCCGCTCAGAAAGGAATCAATCAAATGTATTTATAAAGCCCTTCTTACATCAACTGATGTCACAAAGTGCTGGACAGAAACCCAGCCTAAAACCCAAAACAGCAAGCAATGGAGGTGTAGAAGCACGGTGGCTAGGAAAAACTCCCTAGAAAGAAACCTAGAGAGGAGCCAGGCTATGAGGGGTGGCCAGTCCTCTTCTGGCTGTGCCGGGTGGAGATTAAAACAGAACATGGCCAAGATGTTCAAATGTTCATAGATGACCAGCAGGGTCCAAAAATAATAATCAGAGTGGTTGTCAAGGGTGAAACAGGTCAGCACCTCACGAGTAAATGTCAGTTGGCTTTTCATAGCCGATCATTCAGAGTATCTCTACCGCTCCTGCTTTCTCTAGAGAGTTGAAAACAGCAGGTCTGGGACAGGTAGCACGTCCGGTGAACAGTTCAGGGTTTCATAGCCGCAGGCAGATAAGTTGAAACTGGAGCAGCAGCACGGCCAGGGGAACTGGGGACAGCAAGGAGTCATCAGGCCACGTAGTCCTGAGGCATAGTCCTAGGGCTCAGGTCCTCCGAGAGAGAGAAAGAAAGAAAGAGAGAAAGAAAGAAAGAAAGAAAGAAAGAAAGAAAGAGAAAGAATTAGAGAGAGCATACTTAAATTCACACGGGACACCGGACAAGACAAGAGAAATGCTCCAGATATAACAGACTGACCCTAGCCCCCCAACACATAAACTACTGCAGCAAAAATACTGGAGGCTGAGACAGCAAAGCACCCCCACAACATGATGCCTCCACCTCCGTGCTTCACGGTTGGGATGGTTGGGAAGGAAGAAACCACTGCTCCAAAACCACCATTAAAAAGCCAGACTACGGTTAGCAACTGCAAATGGGGACAAAGATCGTACTTTTTGAAGAAATGTCCTCTGGTCTGATGAAACAAAAATAGAACTGTTTGGCCATCATGACCATCGTTATGTTTGGAGGAAAAATGGGTAAGCTTGTAAGCTGACGAACACCATCCCAACCATGAAGCACGGAGGTGGCAGCATCATGTTGTGGGGGTGCTTTGCTGCAAGAGGGACTGGTGCACTTCACAAAATAGACGGCATCATGAGGTAGGAAAATTATGTGGGTATATTGAAGCAACATCTCAAGACATCAGTCAGGAAGTTAAAGCTTGTTCGCAAATGGGTCTTCCAAATGGACAATGACCCCAAGCGTACTTCCAAAGTTGTGGTCAAATGGCTTAAGGACAACAAAGTCAAGGTATTGGAGTGGCCATCACAAAGCCCTGACCTCAATTCTATAGAAAATGTGTGGGGAGAACTGAAAAAGCATGTGCGAGCAAGGATGCCTACAAACCTGACTTAGTTACACCAACTCTGTGAGGAGGAATGGGCCAAAATTCGCCCAACTTATTGTGGGAAGCTTGTGGAAGGCTACCCGAAATGTTTGACCCAAGTTTAACAATTTAAAAGCAATGCTACCAAATACTAATTGAGTGTATGTAAACTTCTAACCCACTAGGAATGTGATGAAAGAAATAAAAGCTGAAATAAATAATTCTCTCTACTATTATTCTGACATTTCACATTCTTAAAATAACGTGGTGATCCTAACTGACCTAAGACAGGGAATTTCTACTAGGATTAAATGTCAGGAATTGTGAAAAACTGAGTTTAAATGTATTTGACTAAGGTGTATGTAAACTTCCGACTTCAATGTACGTTTCCATACGAAAGTATGAACGTGATAGAGAAGTGCAGGTGTTCCCTCATTTACAGACAGAATGTCATTCGATGCAATCAAATATAGATACAATATCTGTTTTAAGTTGTGACATATCTCAACCAGAGATGTTTTATTGTCATGTATGTTACAGCCCTTGTAAGTAGTTTTGGCTCAACTACATTTAAGTTATTTAAGATCTTTGATGTAATAATACCCTCTGTCCACAAGAGGCCAGTGTGGATCAACTATCAGTGAAGGTAGTGGCTTCAGGATTGACCACTGGAGAGCGCAATTTCCTGTAGTGGAAATTTCCACTTCAACCAGACAGTATGAACTTCAGTAAGATGTTGCAATGCTGCTAATAAAATATTAAACATACACCCACCTCAAGTTGTTCAACTTCTCAGTTTTGATAGGTCCTATCTGACGGGTGCAATCCTCATATAGTAAGCATTGTAGGCAAGCTGCTAAATATACAGTACCGGTAGTTGATTTTCCGTATGACAATGAAACCCTCATCTACGCTCGTTCATTCACTCTTCAAATGGGCACTTTCTGTGTAAGTGAGAATTGGACATAAATTCTGAAAGAATCTATTCACATATAATCCTCTTTAAAATAACCGACCTCTTTAAAGTGAACTCTTTGGTAAAAATATAAATGTGAGAACTCAGTTCTCTTTGTATTCACACTGCCCTTGGCTTTGAATGAGGACTCAACTCTTATGCAGGTTCACTTCACCTATTTTGTGGTCGGAGTTCTCTTTGCGTTCACATTGCTATGTTCAGAAAGGAACCAAGATTTTTTTCCAGTAGAATACCTCGTACTGAAGAGCTCAGTGACTTTCAACGTGGCGCTGTCATTGGATGCCACCTCTCCGACAAGTCAGTTTGTCAAATTTCTACCCTGTTAGAGCTTCCCCGGTCAACTGTAAGTGCTGTTATTGTGAAGTGGAATGGGACCGCCGAGTGCTGAAGCCATAAAAATAGTCTGTCCTCAGTTGCAACACTCACTACTGAGTTCCAAACTGCCTCTGGAAGCAACATCAGCACAATAATTGTTCGTCGGGAGCTTCATGAAATGGGTTTCCATGGCCGAATAGCTGCACACAAGCCTAAGATCACCATGCACAATGCCAAGCGTCGGCTGGAGTGGTGTAAAGCTCACTGCCATTGGGGCAATGGAAATACGTTCTCTGGAGTGATGAATCACGCTTCACCATCTGGCTGTCTGGACAAATCTCTGTTTGGTGGATTCCAGGAGAACGCTACCCGCCCCAATGCATAGGACTGTTTTTCATGGTTCGGGCTAGGGCCCTCAGTTCCAGTGAGGATAAATCTTAACGCTACAGCATACAATGACAGTCTAGACAATTCTGTGCTTCCAAGTTTGTGGCAACAGTTTCCTGTTTCAGCATGACAATGCCCCATGCACAAAGCGAGGTCCATACAAAAATGGTTTGTCGAGATTGGTGTGGAAGAACTTGACTGGCCTGTACAGAGCCCTGACCTTAACCCCATCGAACACCTTTGTGGTGAATTGGAACACCGACTGAGAGCCAGGCCTAATCGTCCAACATCCGTGCCCAACCTCACTAATGCTCTTGTGGCTGAATGGAAGCAAGTCCCCGCAGCAAATGTTCCAACATCTAGTGGAACGACTTCCCAGAAGTGTGGAGGCTATTATAGCATCAAAAGGGGGGGGGGGGGGGGGGGGGGGGGAACCAACTCCATATTAATGCCCATGATTTTTGGAATGAGATTTTTGACGTGCAGGTATCCACATACTTTTGGTCATGTATGTTGTCATTCTCACACTATTCAAACCCCACAATCATTAAACAGCTTATGAAGCTCTCTTAGCCTATAGATCTGTGCATCCTTGACAATCGCTAATCAATATCCAAAAACAGCACACATTTTTTTCAGCGAACCTACACATGTTCATCTTCTCGTGGCACCAATGTGAGGGGTTATGTCAGGGGAAACGCTGTTGCAGTAGTCTAGTGTGTGGTGCGGAAATAATGACAAGCAAACCTGGGGAGCTTTGTGTTCACATTGCCTTAGAAAAGGGAACCGAACCAAGGATTTCAAGTGAACTGAACTCAGACCACCTCTCGATTTGGTCAGTTCGGTTCACTTCAGAGGCTCTTTTGAGGGGTCTAAGTTCCTTTGGAGTGTTCACACTGGACAGAAAAACACACGGAGTTCACAAACATTTGCTGAAAGGGACCAAGTGTGAAAACACCTTAGCACATTGTACTAGATAGACACTTGTATATTGTGTTGACATCACAGAATATAGTGGAGGGTCACAGATTGGCTTTACAACAACAGAACAGTGAGGAAAAACAGAAGTTGTTTTAAGGTTTCATTCCAACGCCCCTGTTCACAGGTCCAGCCCATCCACTCTGCAGTGTCCACAGACCTGAACAGGAGAGAATATTGTACTACACCTTCACACTAATACTTCCAGAGATGAGAAATTCAAGGCTTAAAAATAACAAGAACCTTGAGGGCAGTTAGTAGAGCAGAAACAAGGTATAAAACAGTATTGTTTCCTAGCTACACTATAAAGCAATACACTGTTCTTGTACTTGAGATAGTCTGTATCAAGGCACAAGGCGAGACCCAGATGCAGATGGTTGGAGTCTTACTCTGTTTAATAATCCAAAGGTGTAGGCAAGAGAATGGTCGTGGACAGGCAAAAGTTCAAAACCAGATCAGAGTCCAGGAGGTACAGAGTGGCAGACAAGCTCATGGTCAAGGCAGGCAGAATGGTCAAGCAGGCGGGTAGAGTCCAGAAACAGGCAAGGGTCAAAACCGGGAAGACTAGAAAAAACAGCAAAAAAGAATACAGGAAAAAACCGCTGGTTGACTTAAATACACTGGGGAAAATAAGCCACACCTGGAGGGGGTGGAGACAATCATAGAAACAGGTGAAACAGATCAGGGTGTGACAGTATGTGTGATATAATGGTATAACGATGATATTCCTTCGGGACTCTAGGGGAGAAAATCTATTTCTTATATGCATTTCTGATGCCTGGAGTATCATAATGAATTATGTTAGAGCATCATGAAGATGTAAATTGTCTGGTGTAACACTTCTGTTGTGAAATGTTGTGATGTCAGAGTTAAAGGTATCTGAGGTGAAGAGAAATTATGTTGGTTAGTATTTGTTCATCCTTGTGCTTGTTATTTCAGAGGTGAGCCCAAAGGCATTGTGTGGTACAGACTTCAGTCCATACAGTGTGTAGTTTACTGAATGAGGATTAATCTAACACATCATTTCAGTGTAATTCATACTGTGGTATGGACATTTTATTAGAAATAGTATATTTTGACAATATTCAAACATAAGAGGGATCAATACACATGAGGTGAACATCTGGTTTTAAGAGCTAACCTGTTTGACATACTTTTCAATTCTATCCAAAACATTTACTGAGATCAAATTTATTTTACATCTCACCTGAATTGTATAACTACTGGCCTGACAACAAACATACAAAGGACATATACATGTAAACAGAAAGGTTATCAGGAAATTCAAAGCAAGCGGGAGGCTGCAAAATCACTGCAAGCAGAACTGGTATGAGGAAAGAATAACAAAGCTACATCATTATCATCATCATCTTCATAGTCAGGTCTGTGCTCTCATGGACATACCTTTCAAACAGAGCAGTCATGAACTCTATTTTTACATGCCAACTGGCACACTATTACCTATTTAGTGCACTAATTTTGACCTGGGCCCATAGAACTCAGGTCAAAAGTAGTGCACTATAAAGAAAATAGTGGGCCATTTGGGCCATATCTTATATGTTATGATCAACTAATTCACATAAAACGCTTATAATGAGTATCAAAATACCCAAACGTCAGCTTATCAGCACTTTCAGTGCTTCTTTTGTACAGTACACTGGCACAGCACAGTACTGTTCCGAGACAGACAGACAAAGGGGACAATGACTGGTGAGAGATTCAGTGAACATCAAATGTAGCAATTTTGTGTGGTAAAGCAGTAGTCATTTCAAGATGGTCTTGGTGAGATAAGATTCCTCCAATGGCTAGAAATATATAATTATTTTAGATACACTAATCCGAGGGCCACGCCATGTTAATTTGACATTTTAAATTGAACTGTGTTGTTTGAAGAGACCAAGTGAAAGGCGTATACTCACATCCTCGACACTGGGTTTTACACATTGATTCAGGTAACACGTGAAGTCATTAGACAACCCCGATTGACAGTCAAAAGGACAAATATAGAATTTCAAAACTAAAATAATTTCGGAAAGTGTATTTACTCATCACACTGTCCTGAAAGAAGAGGTCCACCTGATTTAACAAAGGTATGTTGACAACAGCCAAGGTGAGCAGAGAAGTACAGTAATATAAGGAGAACAACTGTAGCTAGCAGTGACAAGTAAAGATATATAGGTTTAGCCTGGTCCCAGATCTGGTTGTACTCTTGCCAACTCAAATGCTTTCATTGTCAAGCCAAATGTGATAAAAAAGTAACAAGGAGTTGGCATGACAGCACAAACAGTCCGGCTGTGGTAGGTTGACTTGCTGGTGAGTCTGCGTGCACTTAATGTGAACTTGCTGGCTGATAGTGAGGCTCTTTCGCAGCTTCTGCTTTTCAAATGCGGTGAGCCAGTGGTGGTGAGCGGTGTGCCTTCAGGAAGCATATCTACTTCCTCTTCCTCTGCAGGCTAGCATCTCATTGGCTACCTCCCTGCAAACAGCAGAAGCAAACGCGGCTGGGCGTCACTTGTGTATTCACATACAAGCGCAAGGACAGACAGGGGTCCTGTCCGGAGCAGGACTTGACTTCAGCCCGGAGAGCACAAGCCTACGGCCACCTAACAACCTCCGGTGCAGCATCAAATTGACTGGGCCCAAACAAGCGGAGTAAACGAGAAACAAAGACAGTGAAAGTAGTTTTCGTCCCAGAGTCTTTTTTTTACAGCAGTCAATCTGTAAACTCCACTCTGTGCATTCTCAGTAGGATCTCTCTCTCTCTCCTGGCACAAGGCTGAGAGCAGCTACTCAGCTACTCATTCTTGTGGCAGTAAATATCCTTTAGCGCTTTGAGTTCCTCAATGAGGGTCTTGTTTTGGTTTTCCAGCACGGCCACACGGTTCTCCAGACACTTGACATACTCTTTCTTTTTCTTGCGGCACTCCCTTGCAGCCTCCCTAGAGAAGACAGAGTAAAAGAGACAGCGGGAGAAATCCCAGCTCTAAGCACCAATCAAAAACACTTTAGAGACTTCCCATAACATCCAGTCAACCTTTATAGATAATCAATTATCAAAGGGGTGCTTTAAAATCTACAGGAAACTGAGAATGAGGACCATGAATGATTTAGAAATCTGTTCCCCTTTTGCAGTTGTTGACCAAATTCAGAGCAACAGAGTAAAACTAGTATGTGTCCCAAAAGGCACCCTATATAGTTCACTACTTTTGATCAGGGCTTCTGGGAAAAAGTAGTGCACCATAAAGGGAAGAGGATGCCAATTTGGGACGCAACCTGTGTCTGTCTCACCTGTTCTTCATGAGGCGGACCTCCCTTTTGCGTGTTACCTCCTCAGTGTGCACCGGGGGATTGTGCATGGACAGGGAGCCTGGGGACGCAGCCATCACCAGACCCTGGGGCAGGCCCGACGAGGTGGGCGAACGGAGCTGGTATGCCGGCATATCTCCAGTGGCAGCTAGGGGACACAGACAGAACACCAGGGTTCATTTTAATAGTACTTCTTTTAACCAAGTTTATCACTTGCACAGACAGACAGGACATCAGAATTGGAAGTGATTACGTCATTTATTCAAGCAAGGTGGTCACTGGAGAACAAATTCTCGCTTGCATTGACCACTTACCTATATTTAGCTCACTGGGGCAAAAACTAAGTGCTGTATTTTTTTACTCCAGTCCTTCAATCACACAGATTTCTCATCTTCTATCTCCTTAGAGGATAAGCGACCATAAATTAGACATAAACGCTGAACACAAATCATGTAGATGGGTCCATTTCACAACAACTAACAACAACTGACCACTTGTTTAATGTTTTTTCAGTTAAAACAACCAGACAAGACCAGATTCCAACAGACATTTAAATGTTATTTTTCTACAGACAGATTTAAGATCACAGCACAGGTGCCAAATTAGGGAGAGTAGGCCTAAGCACAGATCTAGCTTTGTGTGGTTTGAGTACCCACATGAACAAATACTACAGTTTACTATAGAATACTACAGTACTTACTAATGAATTCTGTAGTATACTGTAGAATGCTATACTACACACTAAACTATCCCTTGATCATGTGTAGTACTTTCTATAGAATGTTGTGGTATACTGTCCGGGGTGGGGTGTTACTACAACTACCTCCTTGACATGTCTTTGTCAGACTATGTTAAGACAATCGTCTTTCTGGTAGCTGGGTGGATAACTGCCATCCAAGTGAAAGAGAAAAGACAGTAGCACTGGCTGTAGCCTATGTTTCAGCCTACAATATTTGGTGATGATTCACTACTGATTCATTCATTTTGGGGTCAAACAAATGTTGTACTGTAAAATTGAGTAGTGTACAAAGTAGTCCAAAGCAGCGATGTGATCCTCCATTCCCCCACTCACTTTCCGTACTGTACCCCTCTTATCCATCTCCCAATCTACATTTCTGACTACTATCGGTCAATAAAAAAACTAGAAGAACACAATAGATGTATAAAAAACCCAGAAGAGAACACATGAAAGTATTTCCAATGTGCTCCTTGGTGTAGGAATGTGGTTCTGATCTGACCACTAGTATGTTGATAAATGTCTCTCTGACATTTCCTGATACTCGAGAAAACTATCATCCTTATATGGCAAAAATAAACACTTATTCAAAACAACTATATTTTCACAACAAAACATTTGACAATTTTTTCCATTTATGAATTTATAATAGCCCAAATGCCACCACTGCCCCCGTGTTTTAACGCAAGAGTGAGCAAGTAACAGCTTGCAGATCTAAAGGGATAAACAAGGCTGAATTCTTCTCTCTCCTGTCGTTATCGAAGTGGATGACTAAGCTGGTAGCGCTGAAGCTGTGATCACTGCTCTTTCACTGCTCCCACAGAGGGCTCTGTTCTGTCTGGAATCACAGTATGACTCCCAGCTGACGTCAATGTGAGTCTCACTCGACAGTTAGCATTCTCATTTCCCTGGCCCCATCTGGTTCCAGGAAACCGGAGTGACGTCAACGCCACCCCTCCCCCCTCCCTGGCTGCTCCAGAGAAGCGTTCTGTTTGAGTGTTTTAGGGGGCATTCAGACAGACAGGAACTGGGTTGAGCAAGCTAACTAAACACTTACTACCATGTTCGGTCAACATAATGTCTAGCTTTTCACTATGGGAATGTTGAATGGTAATTATACAGTACTCTTGTAATGTTTTCAAGTCTCAGAGAGAGAACTGTGGGCAGGATGCCTCTGTAGTAGATCTCTATTAACCTGAATTAGTTAGTCAGTGCACATCAGTTTGCTAATACTCTGAAACACAGTTGAGGCTTCCAACTGAGCCAACTGCTATGACTTAATAACTATGGTAGACTACACACACACTTTTGAATACATTTTAAAAGTTATGTAAAGACACTTAACAATCCAAACTTTAAAGTAATTACTCACAAAAAAAAACATGTATTTAGTCCTCTAAATACAGAAACAATGCAAGTAAATCTCTGAATTGAACAACAATGCAGGTATACATTGTTTATCACTGCCAGCATGATACATTTAACTTGCTATAAAAATTAAACTGAGAAATACTGAGAAAGGAAAACAGACAAAGATAGTTACATACCTGATTCAGTCTCATCTCCAGTAACAGCCATATCTTCTACTCTCTAACAATCTGGGATCCACAGTATTACACACTTTCTCTCTTTTTATCTAGCTGACTGTGTGTCTTTCTCTCTCCCTGCCTGCCTGCTCTCTACATGGAGTGGACACCCATCAACTTTGCACAAAATTAAAATTAAGGACACTGACATCACAATGACATCATTGGACCTGCTGAAGTCAATAAGACACTCTGCCTCTAGGCCCCTCCCCTGCTCTGCTCCTGGATCAAATGCTAAAGTGGAGCAACACAATGCAGCAAGATAGGGGAGGGAGGGTTAGCTGGTTATTTTTAGACCCTATGACGCAACTAGGCGATGTAGAACAAACATTAGAATATTGTGCCCAAGTGACAGCAGCCGTACTAATGTGAGCACCCTGATTGAAGCACTCCCAGGCGATTCACTTTTAATACTTGTTATTAATATATGATTATTAAGCTTTTCATTCATTTCTCTGAAAAACAAGGTAAATAAGTTCAGCCTAATAAAGAAGTAGCCTAACAGAAAGGTTTTAAAATAATAAAAAGTGGGAAATGTTCCAGTTGTTGGATTGATAAAAATACTGACGTTTTACTGAAACCCCTCAGGGGGAAAAAGCGTACATTACTCTGGTGGACATTACTTCAACTAACATCATTTGAATCTATTCTACTGTTAAATCATAACACTGGTTCCATAGTAACATTACGGGGTCAACCAGCCAAACTTTACACTTTTTAGAGACAAACTAGTCAAGCTCCAGCCATTTCAAGAGCTTCCTTTTGTTCATTTACCAAATTAATGCAAATCTATAAGTTGATGAATCACACTTTTCCCTACATAGTGCACTACTTTTGAGTTCATTTAGGTATAGGTGTTCCTACCTTGTATCACCACCTGGCCACCTTGTACAGAGAAGAACTGCTGTCCTGAGTCCCCTGCCTGGGTTGCATACTGCAGGATCTGGGGTGTACCAGAGTTGGACATGGCCAGAGTCTGTACGCCCTGCAGACCCTCACTGCCTGGGCTGGTTATCTGGATGGCTCCCCCCTGGGTGATGGCAACTGAGGAGGGACACACATTTTTAGAAGTGATGGGTTACTCAGAGGTATATTGTGAATGTTTGTGTGAATCTTATTAAAACTTATCTGACCAAAATATAGATAGTAAATGTGCAGAGCTAAAATGGAGTGTGCATTTCTGACCACTGCTACAAATAGCTGATTATCAGCTGCTTCTAAGCAAGATGTTTTGGTCCATTAGATTAGATGTTTTGGTCCATTAGATTAGATGTTTTGGTCCATTAGATTAGATGTTTTGGTCCATTAGATTAGATGTTTTGGTCCATTAGATTAGATGTTTTGGTCCATTAGATTAGATGTTTTCCTTGAAATAAAGGAAAGTACTGTACGTTATGGAAGGTCACTGGCTTATTGATGCACAACTGTAACCTGGAGAATTTGGCCTCCACAATGAATCTTCCGTTTAAGATCTCTTACACAATAACACAAACTGGATATAGAAATGAATGTCAGGGTTCTCCCCAGGATAATTTCAGAAGGTGGTGCTGTGGAGTACGGCACGGGGGAGGCCCTGAAAAGGGCCAGTGTCCCGTTTTGGACTCAAATGTATGTGGACATCCCTTCAAATTAGTGGATTTGGCTATTTCAGCCACACCTGTTTCTCTAAGAACGGGATCGGCTAGTGCTGAAAAATCGTCTGTTCTCGGTTGCAACACTCCGAGTTCCAAAATCAGCACAAGAACTGCTCGTTGGGAGCTTCATGAAATGTGTTTTCATGGCCGAGCAGCCGCACACAAGCCTAAGATCACTATGCGCAATGCCAAGCATCGGCTGGAGTGGTGTAAAGCTCGCCACTGGACTCTGGAGCAGTGGAAACGCATTCTCTGGAGTGATGAATCACGCTTCACCAACTGGCAGTCCGACAGACAAATCTGAGTTTGGCAGATGCCAGGAGAACACTACCTGCCTGAATGCATAGTGACAACTGTGAAGTTTGGTGGAGGAAGAATAATGGTCTGGGGCTGTTTATGGTTTGGGCTATGCCACTTAGTTCCAGTGAAGGGAAATATTAATGCTACAGCATACAATGACATTCTAGACAATTTTGTGCTTCCAACTTTGTGGCAACAGTTTGGGGAAAGCCCCTTCCTGTTTCAGCATGACAATGCCCTCGTGCACAAAGTGAAGTCCATAGAGAAATGGTTTGTCGAGATCGGTGTGGAACAACATGACTGGCCTGCACAGAGCCCTGACCTCAACATCTTTGGGATGAATTGGAATGCCGACAGCGAGCCAGGCATAATCGTCCATCATCAGTGCCCGACCTCACTAATGTTCTTGTGGCTGAATGGAAGCAAGGCCCCGCAGCAATGTTCCAACATGTAGTGGAAAGCCTTCCCAGAAGAGTGGAGGCTGTTATAGCAGCAAAAGGGGGGACCAACTCCATATTAATGCCCATGATTTTGGAATGAGATGTTTGACGAGCATCACATAGTGTATATACACTACCGTTCAAAAGTTTGGGGTCACTTAGAAATTCCCCTTGTTTTTGAAAGAAAAGCACATGTTTTGTCCATTAAAATAACATCAAATTGATCAGAAATACGGTGTAGACATTGTTAATGTCGTAAATGACTATTTTAGCTGGAAACAGCTGTATTTTATGGAATATCTACATAGGCGTACAGAGGCCCATTATCAGCAACCATCACTCCTGTGTTTCAATGGCATGTTGTGTTAGCTAATCCAAGTTTATCATTTTAAAAGGCTAATTGATCATTAGAAAACCCTTTTGCAATTATGTTAGCACAGCTGAAAACGGTTGTTCTAATTAAAGAAGCAATAAAACTAGCCTTCTTTAGACTAGTTGAGTATCTGGAGCCTCAGCATTTGTGGGTTCGATTACAGGCTCAAAATGGTCAGAAACAAATAACTTTCTTCTGGAACTCGTCAGTCTATACTTCGTCTGAGAAATGAAGGCTATTCCATGCGAGAAATTGCCAAGAAACTGAAGATTTCGTACAAAGCTGTGTACTACTCCCTTCACAGAACAACGCAAACTGGCTATAACCAGAATAGAAAGAGGAGTGGGAGGCCCCGGTGCACAACTGAGCAAGAGGACAAGTACATTAGAGTGTCCAGTTTGAGAAACAGATGCCTCACAAGTCCTCAAAAGGCAGCTTCCTTAAATAGTACCCGCAAAACACCAGTCTCAACGTCAACAGTGAAGAGGCAACTCCGGGATGCTGGCCTGTGTTCTTTTGCCCATCTTAATCTTTTCTTTTTATTGGCCAGTCTGAGAAATGGCTTTTTCCTTGCAACTCTGCCTAGAAGGCGAGCATCCCGAAGTTGCCTCTTCGCTGTTGACGTTGAGACTGGTGTTTTGCAGTTACTATTTAATGAAGCTGCCAGTTGAGGACTTGTGAGGTGTCTTGTCTATAATTAGATACATGCATTAGCATTCTCTCAAGATGCTGAAAGAAAGAAATCCAATTTTTTCACTCCTGTTTTCAAGTCAACATTTAGCCTTCATTTGGATTATAATTTTACTGCAAGAAATGCTTAATTCTGCAGGAATTATTATAAAGGCTATGTGAGAGGTTATAGACCTACAGTCAGTGTCCAGATTTCAGTTTCCATTCAACCCATCTAAACAGTAGGTTACAGTTCCCTTGATGTGCTATATGCCTATTTGAAGTCCTGTCTTATGACTATCGAATTTGTATAGCGCCTCACAATCATCACACATAACATAGCCTGCTATCATCCTCTTTTACCACTTCACCTAATCTTTCCCAAACATTACTTTTCTGGTCCCCCCTTCTCTTAATGTTCAACTCTTCATTTTGCTGCTTTTCTCTTATTTAATTAAATGTCAATATTGTCCTATTTGCATCTGTGGATCGGCGTTAACATTTTCTGCAATGGTAACGTTTTCTGCCTGTTCCTAAAAGCATTAGGTGATAGGCGTGCAGTCTATTTGGTACGTGTCCAGTTTGGCCCTAAAGGTTAGGCTTACGCACTAATACCAGATAGCCTAAAATAATTTAAGAAAACCCTAAATTTAGCCTATAGATATAATTTGCACACAAATTATACATTTATGTATTTTTTAAGGTATTGTTTTCACTTTATTCAACCACACAATATTTAATAACCCTAAACCCGCCCAGCTCTCAGATATAACTGTGGTTATGAGTCAACCCGTGCATCACCAACTCTTACATTATTTGGGGAGAACCCCCAATGTCACAATAGTGAGTGCACGTCAACATTTTGACCATAGTTGCGTCCTAACTATGGCAACCTATTCCCTGTATGGTGCACTAATTTTGACAAGAGCCTAATGAAACTCACTGTATTGGCCGCTGCTGGTCTGATAGATTGAAGTTGGCACTTGAACTGCAGGCACACTGGAGGATGGAACCTCATCTTCGGGTTTCTCTTCCTCGATTCTCGGAATTGAGGAGGAATCTGATGATAGTTCATTGAGGATTTTTCTGAAAGAAAGAGGAAAGCACATAATAAACTACTCTGCTTCGATTGCTTTGAAATGTCATTGCTTGTTTATCAAATTACATCTTGCTCCCTTTATAGTGCACTACTTTTTGTTTGTTTCATATTTGCAACGTTTTTATGTCTACCAACCGATAAGATGGGCGTCTTGAGAGAATCTCTCTTCTTTTCTGTGTGTCTGTGGCTGTTGACTCCCCATCTTCAAGCCCAGCTATGGAGGTTATCTGGAGCAAAGAAAAACACTATGAAGTCTGAAAGTAATGCATAGATATGATCCCTGTGTACGGTCACCTCCCTCCATTTAAAATACCTTACTGAATACTGAAAAATAAAAGTCATTCCCAGTGCTGAAAACAAATTTGTACAATAGTAGAAACCTCAGGGTGTTTCCGAAATGACACACTATTCCCCCACAGGGCTCTGGTCAAAAGTAGTACACTATATAGGGAATAGAATGCCATTTGGGACAGATTCTCTGTAATTTAGAGAATAAAGGACAACTAGGGTGACATCACGTGCTGATTTGTCTAATGAAAGCAGACAGTGTGTTGTCTTAGAGACAGTCAGACACAATACAACATTCTGTGTACATGAAGGTTAAACTTTGTGCTTTTGCTAACTTCAATGGTGTCATTGTCAAGCCAAGCATGTTTGGAATGATAAAGAGTGACAAGAATTTTGCATGATGGGACAAACAGACTGGCACTCAAGCTAAGAAACTATAGCTACAAGTACGCAAAACCATTCTTTGGTTTTTCTATGGGGAAAAATAACTACTCAGTAAAATAACACAATGCAGATTTGACTGAATTTAGCCAAGAAGACTATAGTGACAAGAGTCTGTATCCCAAATGGCACATATTCCCTATATAGAGCACTGGTCAAAAGCAATGCACTATATAGGAATAGGGAAGGAGCTACCTGTACATTCTGCATCTGTGGTGACTGGATGACAGAGGCCTGAGGAGCCTGGATGACACCCTGAACATGAAGTGTCTGCCCACTAGGTAACTGCACCACTGTCATGCCAGCGGAGTCTCCTGAAACCTAGAGGAAGACGAGAGATGTTCAATTATTTTACAAGCAATTTAAACAATATTTGAGAAATATTTGAGGAAATGCAAACGCCTTGTCATTTATTGTCATATTTGTCTTGACAATGAGTAATGGGAGTTGGCAAAAACATAGACAGAACTGGGACCAGGCTATTTAGACCCCGATACACATCTGAATTATAAGAGTGATGATGAGTGACATTGGCCACAACACACACTTCACAAAGTATCTACCTGAGTGATTACTGCAGTGGGTGAGTTGGATTCACTCTGACTTGGATCCTCATCAGACAGAGAGTCATCAAAACGTCCCTCCTGCTTTGACGACACAACCTCTGTGTCCATGGTCATCGGACTGGAAATGTCAGGAAATTAGGCAAAGTACAATTAAAGTCTACTTAGCTTGGTTTCTTTAAGTTTAAGGTTATTTTAAAATCCATAATTATTGGGACAGTGACCATTTCGTTTTTTTTTACTCTGTGCTCCAGCACTTTGGATTTGAAATTATACAATGACTATGAGGTTAAAAGTCAGCTTTAATTATTTGAGGGTATTTTCATCCATACCGGGTGAACAGTTTAGAAATTACAGCACTTTTGGTACATAGTCCCAATATTTTAGAAGACAAAAAGTATTGGGACAAATTCACTTGTTTTTTTATTTAACTAGGCAAAGAACATTCTTATTTGCGCTGCCCTATGGTACTCCCAATCACGGCCGGATGTGATACAGCCGGGGGCTGTAGTGACACCTCTCGCACTGAGATGCAGTGGCTTAGACCTCTGCACCACTCAGGAGCCTGACTTATATGTGTAAAGTAGTCTAGTACTTGGTTTAGTACTTGGTCCCAAAGTTAGGTCTTCTCCTGTGCTGTAACCATACTAATTAAACAGGGATACACGTGTTTTAAATAGATGCAAGGAATGCTTTTGTGTCTTCGCTTGTTGGAATACATATGCAACAGAGGAGGCTGGTGGGAGGACGTGTAGGAGGACGGGCTCATTATAATGGTTGAAATGGAACAGAATCAAATGTGGTTTCCATTTATTTGATACTGTTCCATAGAATCCATTCCGGCCATTACAATAACCCTGTCCTCCTATAGCTCCTCCCCCCAGCCTCCTCTGATATGCCATCAAAGTTCCAAGAGCTCTTCATAAAGTTTAAGTCAAGTGGCCTTCAAGTCAAGCATTACAAGAACACAGTTCAACCAGAAGGTTGATGTGATTGTGAATCAAATGAATGTATTCAATGCAATGTAGTGTTAAATATGACAGTTGCTATTGCTTGGACCTTGGTTCATATTTTCATTTAACTTCCCCCCCATGGAGCAAACATGCGCCTGTCTGAATTCGAAATGGGAGGAGTCTTGTTTCTAAACTGGTTAGTTTGTACCTGTAGCGAGGTTGTTACATATGAAACTTGCTGCTACATCTGTAGCCATATTCAGCACCTAAAGAAGATACATTTGGTACATTTATTAAAAGGTATTGCTGACAACCACAATGTATTTTCTTCAGTAGCTGGCTAACGTTAGCTTTTCAAAAAGAGAAGAAGAAGAGAACGAGAATGGAGTTGCGTCGTTTAGCTATGCAGCTGTTCGATAGAAATTGCGACTCGCACCGAAAAGCATTAAGGGTGGTAACGTTAGCTTTAGATAATGTAACTAGCAGCTAACTAGTAGCAGGGAGTTACAAAAAAAAGTTAAGTAATAATATACGGTCACTGGTTGGCAAGCCAATTGTCACTGTATACCATGTCAGCTAGCAAGCCAAACACTATTGCATTTGTTTCTGTGCATGAAGTTGTTCAGCTGGCTAGCAAGCAGGAAGTAGATTCGACTGCGAATCGAAAGTTTGTCCATGCGTCATTGTAAACCGTGAACGTTCTGTCTTGTCGCTCCTTTTTTTCTGGGCTTGTGCCGCGAGTAGGCTACAGTGTAATAACTTACCAAAGTTATAAATTACGTAGTCAGACTCGTCACTAATTATGGTAGGAGTGGATGGCTCGAGCCACGTAGTCCCCACGTCAGTCCTGATGATGCAGCGCTAAAATGTCGACCAAGCACTCGTCCCCTCCAACTGAACCCTACAGAAAAACACTACACGTGGGAGGAGCTTCACAGATTACTGTACTCTGCTACTGTAGACTGAGGGCAAATCATTCTGTTCATGTTTAACGTTAGACAACAATGCACTGGATACACTAATAATAATAATCTTAGAATTAACCTTTGACACTGTATATTACTAGCAATACTGTGAGTTAAAAATAGTATAATAGTGTTTAGACCTACTCTTTGAAATTTAAAGAGTTAGCCTAAACATTGTAATTATATTTTACTTCTATCACATGTGCACAGTGAACACTTAACATTGATCGTATTTTTTTCAGATCATGTTGTAACTTGTAATGTAAGCCAAGAGTTGCCTGGCTGCACAAACTTCAGTTGGAGTAGTCAGGCAAAGTTTACAGTATTTCAATTTTATCTGGATGTGCCATCTAGTGGTTGTAAATGGGAAAACAACTCTGGTTTGAAATGTATACATTTTTTATTGATTTAACCTTTATTTCGACAGGGAGTCATGCTGAGAGCAAGGTCTCTTTCTCGAATGAGCCCTGCATACACATAAAACACATCAGTACACCCAGAGAAAAACAATAATAGAAAACACATTCTTAAGGAAAAAAAAATATATATATATTTGAGCTCAGCAGACTTGAAATTTGCTCAGTGCTGAAAATATTGAGAGAACATTGCATATGGCTATTTAAAAAAAATATATATTTAACCAGGCAAGTCATTCTTATTTACAATGACGGTCTAGCCGACGCTGGGCCAATTGTGCACCGCCCTGTGGGACTCCCAATCACAGCCGGATGTGATGCAGCCTGGATTCGAACCAGGTACTGTAGTGATGCCTCTTACACTGAGATGCAGTGTCTTAGACCACTGCACTCTTTTTCCTATATAGTTCACTACTAACCCTAACCCTAACCCACTACCAGGACCGATATGTTACCTACCCTTTTCTGTGGAAAGATACTTTTTGTCATTGGCCCCCCAGGGCCACCATATGGTGGCATTTATGCCAGGTCAGGTCATACTGTTTCTACACCAAGCCAGCTAATGTTAAAGAACGAAGTCATTACAGTAGCACCCTTATGTTGACATATTGAATATGTTAGGCTACGGCACATAAAATGATTAAATAGTTGGGCAAAGTATTGCCTGCCAGGTCCCTTCAAGTGTGTGTATGTGCGTGTGTTTATGTGAGTAACGGTGCTTGTGTTGTGTTGGGCATTGGCTTCCCAAACCACAGTTACAAAATTCCTAAATAAAACACTGACCATAGCTTGGCTTCTGTCCCCTCCTCCACCTTTACCACTCCCTTCCTGTCTCGGAAGATGTACCTGTGTATGGCCCAGATGGCACCCTATTCCCTAAATAGTGCACTACTTTTGACCAGAGGCCTATGGGTCCTGGTTAAAAGTAGTGCACTATATAGGGAATATGGTGCCATTTGGGATGCAATTATGGAGGGCAGTGTCCAGATGGTGAGGCAACAGCAAGGGGACAACAGGAGGTACAAAGAGCGGCAGCAGGGGGTAACACAACCCTCAATCGACAGCTCTGATCAGGAAATTATTATATTAAACAATTTACATTATTTAACATTACATTGACATTTTAGTAATTCAGCAGTTTGTCTTATCCAGAGCAACTTACAGTCAAGGAAAAACAACCACATTTCACAGTTATTGCAAGTAGACCTTAATCAAAATATCTGCTATCAACAGAATCAGTGGCAGGAAAGTTGTCCTTCTGCTGGCCTCATTTACACTATCCTTTCTTAATCTGGTTCTGGCAAAAGGCAAGTTTCCTCAGTACATTGTTCATTGCAACGTCATCTCACCGAGTCGACCTCTACACAAAAAAATGTAACTTGTGAAAGTACAACAGTAACATAACACTCACAGGAATGAACTGTTTTACATTTTGCACATAGATAACAATAAAATACTTCAAATGTTTTACGAAATATCCTTACATAAGGTCATTTTGTACTTTGTCTCTAGAAATATATTGGTACATTTTGTGTAGCGGCATATCTCAAAATACTAGTAAATCAAACAGTACAGTATAAATACAGTATAATGGGCCTATATTTATAAAGGCTACCATTCAATACATAGCTATACAAATAATATGGGTATTGAATGAAAGTTTTTGTCAAATGGCAACGTTTTTTTTATAATCATTTTCCAAACGTACTTAGATCTGCATTTCAGCCAAAGCAGAACTGCAATTATCAACTATCTGATTATTAGGTGGAACTGTTGAAATAAAAGAAATGGATGAAAAATCCAAAACATCTAAAATATATAGAATGCATACAGTTGCAGTCGGAAGTTTACATATATTTAGGTTGGAGTCATTAAAACTCGTTTTTCAACCACTCCACAAATTTCTTGTTAACGAACTATAGTTTTGGCAAGTCGGTTAGGACATCTACTTTGTGCATGACACAAGTAATTTTTCCAACAATTGTTTACAGACAGATTATTTCACTTATAACTCAATGTATCATAATTCCAGTGGGTCAGAAGTTTACATACAGTGGGGCAAAAAAGTATTTAGTCAGCCACCAATTGTGCAAGTTCTCCCACTTAAAAAGATGAGAGAGGCCTGTAATTTTCATCATAGGTACACTTCAACTATGACAGACAAAATGAGAAAAAAAATCCAGAAAACCACATTGAAGGATTTTTAATGAATTTATTTGCAAATTATGGTGGAAAATAAGTATTTGGTCAATAACAAAAGTTTATCTCAACACTTTGTTAAATACCCTTTGTTGGCAATGACAGAGGTCAAACGTTTTCTGTAAGTCTTCACAAGGTTTTCACACACTGTTGCTGGTATTTTGGCCCATTCCTCCATGCAGATCTCCTCTAGAGCAGTGATGTTTTGGGGCTGTTGCTGGGCAACACGGACTTTCAACTCCCTCCAAAGATTTTCTATGGGGTTGAGATCTGGAGACTGGCTAGGCCTCTCCAGGCCCTTGAAATGCTTCTTACGAAGCCACTCCTTCGTTGCCCGGGTGGTGTGTTTGGGATCATTGTCATGCTGAAAGACCCAGCCACGTTTCATCTTCAATGCCCTTGCTGATGGAAGGAGGTTTTCACTCAAAATCTCATGATACATGGCCCCATTCATTCTTTCCTTTACACGGATCAGTCGTCCTGGTCCCTTTGCAGAAAAACAGCCCCAAAGCATGATGTTTCCACCCCCATGCTTCACAGTAGGTATGGTGTTCTTTGGATGCAACTCAGCATTCTTTGTCCTCCAAACACGACGAATTGAGTTTTTACCAAAAAAGTTATATTTTGGTTTCATCTGACCATATGACATTCTCCCAATCTTCTTCTGGATCATCCAAATGCTCTCTAGCAAACTTCAGACGGGCCTGGACATGTCCTGGCTTAAGCAGGGGGACACGTCTGGCACTGCAGGATATGAGTCCCTGGCGGCGTAGTGTGTTACTGATGGTAGGCTTTGTTACTTTGGTCCCAGCTCTCTGCAGGTCATTCACTAGGTCCCCCCGTGTGGTTCTGGGATTTTTGCTCACAATTTTGTTTCTGGTGTCCTTTGACAGCTCTTTGGTCTTGGCCATAGTGGAGTTTGGAGTGTGACTGTTTGAGGTTGTGGACAGGTGTCTTTTATACTGATAACAAGTTCAAACAGGTGCAATTAATACAGGTAACGAGTGGTGGACAGAGGAGACTCTTAAAGAAGAAGTTACAGGTCTGTGAGAGCCAGAAATCTTGCTTGTTTGTAGGTGACCAAATACTTATTTTCCACCATAATTTGCAAATAAATAAATAAAAAATCCTACAATGTGATTTTCTGGATTGTTTTTTCTCATTTAGTCTGCTCAGCAAGGAAGAAGCCACTCCTCCAAAAAAAATAAAAAAGCCATAAAAAAGTCAGACTACGGTTTGCAACTGTACAAGATCGTACTTTTTTGAGAAATATCCTCTTGTCTGATGAAACAAAAATTGAACTGTTTTGGCAATAATGACCATCGTTATATTTGGAGGAAAAAGGGGGAGGCTTGCAAGCCGAAGAAAACCATCCCAACTGTGAAGCACGGGGGTGGCAGCATCATGTTGTGGGAGTGCTTTGCTGCAGGAGGGACTGGTGCACTTCACAAACTAGATGGCATCTTTAGGGAGGAAAATTATGTGGATATATTGAAGCAACATCTCAAGACATCAGTCAGGAAGTTAAAGCTTGGTTGCAAGTGGGTCTTCAAAATGGATAATGACCCCAAGCATACTTCCAAAGTTGTGGCAAAATGGCCTAAGGACAACAAAGTCAAGGCATTGGAGTGGCCATCACAAAGCCCTGACCTCAATCCTATAGAAAATGTGTGCCCAGAACTGAAAAAGTGTGTGCGAGCAAGGAGGCCTACAAACCTGACTCCGTTACACCAGCTCTGTGAGGAGGAATGGGCCAAAATTCACCCAACTTATTGTGGGAAGCTTGTGGAAGGCGACCTGAAATGTTTGACCCAAGTTAAACAATTTAAAGACAGTGCTACCAAATACTAATTGAGTATATGTAAACTTCTGACCCACTGGGAATGTGATGAACGAAGTAAAAGCTGAAATGATTAATTCTCTCTACTATTATTCTGACATTTCACATTCTTAAAATAAAGTGGTGATCCTAATTGACCTAAGACAGGGAATTTTTATTAGGATTAAATGTCAGGAATTGTGAAAAACTGAGTATTTGGCTAAGGTGTATGTAAACCTCCGACTTCAGCTATATATTTGATTTAAAGTGGAACGCAAATTAATCTTTATCTCACCCTGATCGATCTGTAGAGGCTCGGGTAGACTGCTGTGCCCCACGCAACATGAGTAGTTGTGTTTAGTACCAGAGATGAAGATGGTTTTATGCAGTTGGTAAGTCAAATCATGATTAGGTTTGATGTCTGTTGCCACATGTAGAGAGGTTGGCTTCCCATCCAGCTCCCACTTAACAGAGATGTCCTTGACCCGGTCTTCTCCAGTTCTAGGTCTAATGACCACTTCAGGACGAACTGTCAAGGACAGAACATTACAATACAAAATCCCATGCACTCTACAAGACAAAGTGAACTTCCAAATCCTTTATTTCTACAATCATCAGTTTTGTACACTAACCAATGCCCACCTACTTATAATTGTGGGTACAATACAGTACTAAAGTATACAGTATTGTACTATACAAATCAGGAATTAACTTCAAATTTTGCCTAAATATCCTCATTCACATACAACAGATATACAACAAATACAATAAATAAGATAAGTAAGAGATATTGCAGTGTGGATGCACAGGTTGCCAATGCTGCCAAACGGGTCATACAAGATAGTTATTTGTTCCTACGTTGTTCCAGTGTCATTCCAGTGAAATGTGGTTGGACCATCATACGTTGGTATGTCTCAGATTATTTGATTAGCATCATACAGTACAGTTTGTTTGAATGCCATTAGACAACAGTTGGTATAATTAGGCCTATAATCGACGATGGGCACAGATACATCCAACGTGTCTTGTTACAAAATACCCTAAAGACCAACATATCAAAATAAACTACAAAATACTGGTTCCAAAAAAATATTATGCAGGAAATACATTTATAAAAACAACCTGTCTATGACCCTTGGCTAACTGGCTGAACACTACCAATAGCCTAGACAATTGGCACAGTTCATAGTGTTTTGTGGCCCCTATTACTCGAGATTTGCTGCATTGGTGTTAGAATTGTAAAAAATAACTCAGCCCTTTTAAAATGCAAAATGACAAAATACAAAAAAGTTAGTATAGTAAGTATTTCAAATACATCTAACAGAAAAACTGCCCCTATCTGATCAAGCCAAAACTAGATCATATCTGTATGTGAAGCCTTGCTGAACTCTTATAGCAATGTACAATAACTCTATATATTAATATCATGCAACTAATATTAAAAGTTGATAGCTGTAAGAGGATTTTTATATATATATGTTTTACAAATCTATATCAATTGAACCAATGCATGGTCAGAGCCATAACATTTAATAAGTGATTTTACCTTTTCTGTTGATGGCCATCTTACTGTGTGTAAACGTTCTTCAATCTTGGAACACAATCACGTTTCACATAGGGCAAATTACTTTGGTTGTAAAGTTTATACCCATCCAGAATGGTCTTGCTAATGCCATTGCATGGGGAACTGAGTGGCTCCAGAGCATGGTGTCATCATCCAAAGAAAGATAATGTATTTCCCATTGACAGAGAACTTGTACAGTCCCCTCTGGATTCCATCATGGTCTAATTCACAACCATATATTAACTGAATAAGTGGACCTTAAGAAAACAAATGTACGTACATACTACATAACAATAACCTTTCATACATGACACATAGGCTGCATGTTACATTCCTGAGTCATCCGTTTATGTTCTTACTGTGACAAAAATACAATATAATATGCCCATACAATGTGCAGTATATGTAATCAGATAATTATTGTCAATCTACCATTTAGTAAGGCGATGGATTGGGGCTAAGGCCCTGCAGCCGAGTAATGTCCTGTCCAGGGAGTGTACTTGTACATCAAGCTGCCTCACGCTACAGAGGCCCTATGGGCTGTTCCGGCTCAGACAAGGCTTACTTGTCCAAGGCTTACTTACTTACCATTAAATCCTAGAGTGGCATTTGCATGTCTTGTGAAGGATTGAAAGTAGCCAGGTTTAAAACGAGTGCAGTCCTGAGTGTCTCAGGGGACTGGAAAAGTCTCTTACATTGCTTTTATAACTAAACACTCTTTGGTCATCGAGCATTTCAGAAGAGCAGTACTCTGGTAAATGTCCGTGTGCAAACATCCAATATATAATCAAACTATGGTTTCCTAGATGAGAAGGGTGAACATGTTTGTCATCAATATGCCAGGTTCGTGGTAGCACAATATGGTCTGTCAATGCACTAGCAGGATCATGCCGTTAGTCAAGATTAACGGACAGGCAAATTGCTTCATGCTTTTTTGTATGTAATTTAAATAAGTGCTCTCCAGTGTACAACTACAAAACCAACCTGAATAGTTATTCATCTCTACAATGGGGAACAGGCACATGCTAATGCCTAACGTTACCTGTTGGTTTCACAGAACAACAGCTTATTAATAACCACTTTATGATTGTTCTCAACAGAATTTCTCTAAATATAGAAGTTTCATAATGGTTATGTTGTTAAAAATGCACTGATATGGGGTTCCTGAGTGGCACAGGGTATAAGGCACTGCATCTCAGTGCTAGAGGCGTCACTACAAAAACACTGGTTCGATTCCAGGCTGGTCGATTCCAGGCAAGTCAGTTAAGAACAAATTCTTATTTACAATGACGGCCTACCCCGGACAAAGCTGGGACAATTGTCCTCCCAATCACAGCCAGATGTGATATAGCCTGGATTTTAACCAGGGACTGTAGCGACACCTCTTGCACTGAGATGAAGTGCCTTAGATTGATGTGCCACTCTGGAGCCGAAACTTTATATTGGAGTTGTGCCTAATGGATATAACCCATTTTAGCATGTACGTTGAGTGCTACCACAATTTTAAAGTAGGCCTAGTCAACTGGGTGGGTATTCCTATTAGTTGGGAGCAATCATCCAATGAAGAAGAAGACGCCATGATGGCACAGATACTGTACCAACTCCAATTCACATACCGCCCCAAAAGATCCACAAATGGCACAATCTCTATTGCACTCCACACTGCCCTTTCCCATCTGGACAAAAGGAACACCTTCATTGACTACAGCTCAGTGTTCAACAGCATAGTGCCCTCCAAGCTCATCACTAAGTTAAGGGCCGTTGGAATGAACTCCTCCCTTTGCAACTGGATCCTTGACTTCCTGACGGGCCGCCCAAAGGTGGTGAGGGTAGGCTACAACATATTCGCCACGCTGACCCTCAACACGCAGGCCCCTCAGAGTTGCTTGCTTAGTCCCCTTCTGCCCTCCCTGTTCGCCCGTGACTGCGTTGCCGAGCACAACTCCAACATCATCATTAAGTTTGCCGTCAACACGACGGTGGTAGGCCTGATCACCGACGATGATGAGACAGGCTATAGGGAGGAGGTCAGAGAGCCAGGACAACAACCCCCTGTCAAAGTCAGCAAGTCAAAGGAGCTTATTGTGGACTGCAGGAAATGAGGGCCTAGCATGCCTCCATTCACATCAACTAGGCTGCAGTGGAGCGGGATGATAGCGTCAAGTTCCTCTGGGTCCACATCCTTAAGGACCTATCATGGGCCAAACACACCAACACAGTCGTGAAGAGGGCATGACAACATCTCTTCCCTCCCTGGAGGCTTAAAAGTTTTGGCATAGGCCCTCAGATCCTCAAAAGGTTCTACAGCTGCACCATTGAGAGCATCTTGACTGGCTGATTCACTGCTTGGTATGGCAACTGCTTGACATTTGACTGTAAGGCGCTACAGAGGGTAGTGCATACAGCCCAGTACATCACTGGAGCCGAGCTCCCTGCCATCCAGGACCTCTATACCAGGTAATGTCGGAGGAAAGCTCTTAAACTGTTCTCTCTGCTACTGCATGGCAAGTGTACCGGAGCGCCAAGTCCGGGACCAAAAGCCTCCTGAACAGCTTCTACCACCAAGCCATATGACTGCTGAACAGTTAAACAAATGGCTACCCTGACAATTTGCATTGAACCCATGTATTTGCACTGACTCTCTTGTATAGCCGAGGGACATATAATCCCTAATCTTACTACATTTACACACACTGTATATAGACTTTTCTATTGTGTTATTGACTGTACGTTTGTTTATCCCATGTGTAACTCTGTGTTGTTTGTGTCGCACTACTTTGCTTTATCTTGGCCAGGTCGCAGTTGTAAATGAGAACTTGGTCTCAACTAGCCTACCTGGTTAAATAAAGGCGAAACAAAAAAAAAGAAAAACAATTCTAAATACACACAAAACACACATGCCTATTGACGCTACACACATTCACAAATAGAGACACTCTTTCACACTGCTGCTGCCTTGTTTACTATCTATCCTGATTACCTAGCCACTTTTATCCCTACCTACATGTACATATTATTCTGTAACAACCAGGGGGTGGCGTATTAGCATACCTCTTGTACTATCTGATCACATGAACACTTACAAAAAAAAATACTTCTACATGCTGTATAGGAATAAGGCTACATGATGAAATAAGTTATATTGATTGTGCATTGTTACACAATGAAAAATTAATAAAACATTACAAATCAAATCAAATCAAATTTATTTGTCACATACACATTGTTAGCAGATGTTAATGCGAGTGTAGCGAAATGCTTGTGAAATGCGAAATAGCGAATGTAAGACACACACAAAAAGATGCCTTAGTACAGAGGCTAGGATTCAGCGCTTTTAGACTTCTCAGCTTGAAATGCCTCCACCTGTGGCATCAAATGTTTATCTTCTTGGTGGAGCAGTTGTCAAGAGGGCAGCCACCTATGTTTGCGAGATAGGATCCAATATTGAATACCAGAGTGGGCTGGTGAGGAAGGAAACAGTACTTTTATTAAGCAAGCTGTGGGCTATGTGTTACATTTGATTGCCCATAAAGATGTTCATTTGTGTCTGACTGTCAGGATTAAGCCTTAAATGGTGACATGATGAGTTGTGTTGCCCAGGGCCCTGGCTGGCTCAGTTATGGATGTATCTTAAATGGCACCCTATTCCTTATGTAGTGCACTACTTTTAACCAGGGTACCCGGCTCTGGTCAAAAGTAGTGCACTATATAGGGAATGTGGTGCATTCTGGGACACAGGCAGTGTTATGAGTTTGTTGTGATGGAGAAGCCAAGTTTCTATACAGCCCACCAGACCCTCTGGCACTGGGAGAGAATCCTGGGATGAGCCAGGCTGCTGTTTGAACATGCCAAGAGATGGCATATGCCTTCATATTGAGATGTCATCCCAAACTGATGAGAGAGAGGCCGCAACTGGAAAAACTTTCCCTGAACTTAGTGAGAGGACATTCGTCAATGGCCTATGCTTCTTACAGGTCAAGTAAGCCAAGTGCAGTACGTAAACATTCCACAAGGTGTCGCCCAAAACTTGCATGTTGACATTGCAATAAAAACAGTAAAAAACGGAACATTCAAGATGTGACGAGTTCATTGACCCAGTTACAGTTATTACTACAATTCTGTCAGGCAAACAGTATTGAGTAAATGTATAACATCCCATTAAGAAATAAATAAATACAATATTTAAAGGTCATTTTAAAGCATTTGCACCAGCTGGCTTTGGTCAAGATCTTCTTTCAGGTGGTCAATGTTGAAATATTGATAATTGACCCAATTGTTCACGCACACATGGGTGCAATTGCTCGCGAGCGCCATATACCACCTTCGACAGTTCCAGTCTTGACCGGCGTGTGGAGGCCGTTCCCCAATCGAATCCTGATGGAGCTGTTGCTCCCTGCACTAGTCTGGGAACGTGGAAACACAAGGAGAAGGACTAAACAGGTGGTCAGAAACACACAGCTAACAATGTCGTCCCTGGATAAAATGTGAAAGATATTTTGGTCTCATCTCTTTTTAAGGATACAAGATTCAATAACCAAAGATAATTCATGTTTCGGCTGACTTTCAAAGGGATAATTTATCCTCGGTTTTCCTCCGAATCTGGGCAAGATCTATCGGATATTAAACTATGAAAGTGACTGTGTGTTTTGGAAGGACTAGGGTGGTGGTACCGTGCGGAGATGGAAATATCAAAATCCATATTCTCATCCTGCAAGCCGTCATGAGATACAAAAAAGCAATTGCAAAGGTAAGTCGCGTTTACTTTGAATGGCGTGTTTGTTTCCAATGTTCCATTTACAGCATTGGGTCTGGAAACAATGTTGCAATGCCTGGACTGGACGTGAGGCTCGCGCAAATATGGCGCAAATTTGTAAGAGATGAGCTAAAAATGACCAAATTATTCAACATGCCTTTCGTTTTATCCTGC
Source organism: Oncorhynchus mykiss (assembly GCF_013265735.2). Lineage (NCBI taxonomy): Eukaryota > Metazoa > Chordata > Actinopteri > Salmoniformes > Salmonidae > Oncorhynchus > Oncorhynchus mykiss. Next base: position 24,688,124 of record NC_048592.1, read on the forward strand.
TGACTAAAACAAACAACGCATGTTAGGCTGAGTTGATACATCACCATAGTTGGCAAAGTCCTGTGTAAATCCACGAAAACTTCATTTGGGATTTCACCCTTTCCCAACTGAAGTGCATGGAAAGATGGCACATAACGCTAACTTAAGTAGTTAACTAGCTAACTAACTAGGATATAATATGCAAACCTATTTAGTTCTAGAAGTAAAATGATAATGATATCTACCAATTCGAGATTTGACTCCTTGGAAGCTGCTAGCTGGATGCTTGCTAGTTAGCTGACTTTTATAGCTAGCTAGTTAGCATCAGCAAGCTGCAGGATGGCATTGTTTTTGAAATGGGGATACTGCCTAACTTAATTAAAACATGTCATTTTTAAAAAGCGTAAAATTTCCTATCGATGTCATGCCGATTGTACCTTTTTTATTATTGTTATGCTACCAAGATGTCTATACTACATTTTCACTGGCACCCGAGTTTCTCTTGACTTTGTTACCCCTAGCTAATTAGCCTATTATGTTGTTGGCATAGCTAGCTAGCTAAGAAGCGGTAGCTAGCTTGCTAGCTGGGTCATTCCTAAATATGGGGTGCCTTTTCTGTTCCCAGGAAAAATCACTTATTTAGTGTAAAATGTAGATTCCAAAATGCTTTAAATATAAAACCATTTATCATTTTACCTTAAAAACAAAAATATGGACCTTGAAGTGGAATTCTATGCATTTTTAACACTTTTTGTCTTCTCCTCAGTGGATGTAGGCGTTTTATGCTATGTCCGCCGGTGTTATTCATCCACTTCCACGATAAATATGAATACATTTAATGTCCCATGTCAGTCTCACACTCATAAATGTCCACTCTGTTAGGCTAAATTATTGAGAAAATTAACCAAATTTCAAAATGTTTGATAGAAGTTAAAATCCGATTCAAGTGTTCACCTTTATGCTAGCTCAATCTTGGAAACTCACAGAGCTGTCTAAATTAGGCTCCAGATTTCCACACTGTTAGGTTCCATCCTGTTAGGATTATGCAACTAACAGGTTGGGAAATGCACCTAAAAAAATAATTGCTTAGCTTGACCAATGTGTGTTTTAAAAAAAACTCAATGATGCCCTTTTTTCTGATAGAAATACAATTTAAAATTATACCCAGCTAGGCTAGTATCAATCAAGGAAGAGGGCTTCAAACAAAGATTGTATCTCGAGTCTGTCTCACTTCTACTCACATCCCAAATTCAAATCAAATTTCTAGAATGATGCATGGTGGAACGTCAGAATGTTTCCCAACATGGTTTGTTTCCATTCTGTCTCAATTGTTTGAACTGGAAGTGGGGAAGAATCTTTCTTGAGCCACATGCTTCCTGAGAGCAATTTGCCCTTGAGGAAAGAGGGAAACAGCATGTGCCCTGCATTTTTAAGAGTCGACTGAGGACAGGAGAACCTTCATTGATATTTGTTTGAAGATAAACTTCCATGTCAGGATAAATGGTTCAGCTGACTATAATGATATTGTGCAATTTCTTAGCATATGATGGTTGTACTGGCATGCCTGGACAGCTGAGAACTAGATAATTTGATTACTCAGTTTTGGAGATGCCAAATTGATGCAGTAGCTGGTTATTTGATTCACTTCCACAGAATGCTAATTTCCCTCATACAGGAGACAAGCATAAACTGTTTTTGTATGTGGGTGCAGACCATATTGCAACCTATAAAGCTGCACAATGCAGAAATCGATCCTTCATTTCCTGGTTTCTAAAATTCGAATAATTTGCCTAATATCAGTTTGTGACAAAGCAAGCACATATAGTGTAGTCATTGAACCATTTATACTGCTTTGAAATAGCTTTTCCATAACAAAACAATTTTATTTTCAGCTGTTTGAAGCTGGTGTACAAAAAAAAGATACAAGAACAAAACTTAAGGAAGCATAAAATCGGCACACACATAACATATCTACCGCTTCTTAGACCTGCTTTGAATGCAAATGACAGACTTGAAACTCACATTTCTGTGAAATTGTTTGGGTGTCCCAAAAAGTTAATATGTAACTTTAAATATATATATATATATATATATGGTCATTGATGACAAACTTGATTACATTGATATTAGATCTAGCCATGTATGTAGGATCCAGGAACATGAGGATTCTATAATTAAATCATGCATGGCACAGCGTTGTGTGGCAGAGCAGTCTCATTTGTTTCAATGTTAGTAACCCAGATGACATGGTGCAGTGAGTGCATGTCCTTTCAATAATTCAATGATGTCTGACAGTGAAGCGCTGGAGAAGAATGGGCCTATTTCTATCGTGAGGCTGTGACTGGGAGGCAGACTGGTGGAGCATATCTGGGGGACTTACACTTGGCCTTATCTATATCAATACAATCCTGCATATACTTTGAGTGTTTGGCTGTGTGCTGTCAGTATAGTTTACACTTTGGTAGAAGTTTTTCTTTGCCCTCCGATAGAAATTGTGGTCATTGGGTTTTTTTCCAAGCTGACTTTCTAATGCAATTGGAATGTAACGTATGATAATTGTAACAGACTTCTATCATGGAAGAAGGAGAAGTGTGGAAATACTGAATATTCTCAAGCTGAGAGTGAATTGGTCTTCTAAGCAGTAGTGGTGCATGGGTACAATCACTGGGGAAGCCAGGCCAGAAAAACTAAGCCATATTGCCACCTGTGTTGTGATACTTGTTTGTTCTATAACCTGTAATGGACAGTTTATACTTGGTCTGTCTGTAGGCAATTAGAATGCGATGTGTCGCTGGTCAAAATGTTTCATATATATACCCCTGGGGAATGTCTAGATTGTCGCTTCAACTGTCTGTTTCCTTGTCACACAGACATGGAACAAAGTTTACGTCTCCATTGTCGTGGTTACCGGACTGCCACAGCAACTAGACCAATGATGCAGGAGGTCTAAAATTCTCAGATAGAATGACCTACTTTTATTTGGTCACGCAGTGGCGTTAAGCTTGACATTGCCTTGTAAATAATGATGTTGTGGGTTTATGTAACAGTTTTACTTCAGTCCGTCCCCTCGCCCCGACCCAGGATCGAACCAGGGACCCTCTGCACACATCAACAACTGCCTCCCACGAAGCATCGTTACCCATCGCTCCACAAAAGCGTCGGCCCTTGCTGAGCAAGGGGAGCAAGGGGAACAACTACTTCAGGTCTCAGAGCGAGTGACGTCACCGATTGAAACGCTATTAGCGTGCACCACTGCTAACTAGCTAGCCATTTCACATCGGTTAAATTTATATTTAATTCAAAAGTAGCCAACGTTTTAAGAGACGTTGTCAGGTATACAGTCGTGGCCAAAAGTTTTGAGAATGACACATTCATTTCCACAAAGTTTGCTGCTTCGGGGTCTTTAGATATTTTGTCAGATGTTACTATGGAATAATGAAGTACTATTACAAGCATTTCATAAGTGTCAATGGCTTTTATTGACAATTTACATGAAGTTGATGCAAATAGTCAATATTTGCAGTGTTGGCCCTTCTTTTTTAAGACCTCTGCAATCCGCCCTGTCATGCTGTCAATTAGCATCCGCCAACTCCTGGACAGTCTGGTGCAACGTGGCGTTGGTGGGTGGAGCGAGACATGATGTCCCAGATGTGCTCAATTGGATTCAGGTCTGGGGAATGGGTGGGCCAGTCCATAGCATCAATGCCTTCCTCTTGCAGGAACTGCTGACACACTCCAGCCACATGAGGTCTAGCATTGTCTTGCAGTAGGAGGAACCCAGGGCCAACCACACCAGCATATGGTCTCACAAGGGGTCTGAGGATCTCATCTCGGTACCTAATGGCAGTCAGGCTACCTCTGGCGAGCACATGGAGGCCCCCCAAAGAAATGCCACCCCAAGACTGACCCACTTCCAAACCGGTCATGCTGGAGGATGTTGCAGGCAGCAGAACGTTCTCCACGGCGTCTCCAGACTGTCACGTCTGTCACATGTGCTCAGTGTGAACCTGCTTTCATCTGTGAAGAGCAGAGGGCGCCAGTGGCGAATTTGCCAATCTTGGTGTTCTCTGGCAAATGCCAAACGTCCTGCACAGTGTTGGGCTGTAAGCACAACCCCCAGCTGTAGACGTCGGACCCTCATACCACCCTCATGGAGTCTGTTTCTGACTGTTTGAGCAGACACATGCGCATTTGTGGCCTGCTGGAGGTCATTTTGCAGGGCCCTGGCAGTGCTCCTCCTTGCACAAAGGCGGAGGTAGCTGTCCTGCTGCTGGGTTGTTGCCCTCCTACGGCCTCCTCCACGTCTCCTGATGTACTGGCCTGTCTCCTGGTAGTGCCTCCATGCTCTGGACACTACGCTGACAGACACAGCAAACCTTCTTGCCACATCTCGCATTGATGTGCCATCCTGGATGAGCTGCACTACCTGAGCCACTTGTGTGGGTTTTAGACTCCGTCTCATGCTACCACTAGAGTGAAAGTACCGCCAGCATTCAAAAGTGACCAAAACATCAGCCAGGAAGCATAGGAACTGAGAAGTGGTCTGTGGTTCCCACCTGCAGAACCACTCCTTTATTGGGGGTGTCTTGCTAAATGCCTATAATTTCCACCAGATGTCTATTCCATTTGCACAACAGCATGTGAAATTTATTGTCAATCAGTGTTGCTTCCTAAGTGGACAGTTTGATTTCACAGAAGTGTGATTGACTTGGAGTTACATTGTGTTGTTTAAGTGTTCCCTTTATTTTTTTGAGCTATATATCTCTATATCTAAACAAACAAACACAAGACACCTGTGTTTTTCACGCCCATCTCAGTGAAGTATTCCATTGTGGCAGCTGTGGGCATGGCATACTCCAAGAGGAAGGGGAGTGTGGCACAATGCGTTCTCATTGTGTATCTATAACACCAGACACCTGTCTTTTCCACACCCATCTCAGTGAACTAATCCATTGTGGCGGCAGTGGGCATGGCATACTCCAAGAAGAAGGGGAGTGTGGCTAAAATGCACAATGCACGTCTCTCTCCAGAATGCTCTTTCTCCCTCCAATTTGGGCACATTCTTTATTCATAATTAATTGTGAATTGTTTGCTTGTTAGTCTATCAATTCCCCATTTACATATATAACCAGTAGTACATTTACCATTAATTCCAATTATTTCAAATCTACAATTTTTTGGGGGTTACTGTAATTTCCGTTAATGCAGTCTATTATTCCCGTCTTTACCGTTCTCATTGTCGGAGTGGACACATTGTTTGCAGGGTGGACAACTTATGCTACACTTGTTTCTCACAAGTTTGTTTAAAAAAAAAAAAAAATCCATTTACGAGTTTTGTTAATTTAGTAATTGTCTTTTGTTTGGACGCTCCTGTCAATTTTGAGTAAGGACACCTGATTACGCCTAGAAGTAGGCATATAAGCTTTGGATACCGGCCTATGCACAAGTGTAGGCATATAAATGTGCCCATTTGGGGATCTGATAGTATTTCTGATAGTCTTAACGCACCACCAGTAATGAGCTGTGGAGCTTCTCAAAGTAAAGTTTTCTTCACCTCAAACAGCAAGCAAAGTATTTTTTTTCTATCCATTGAGAATGATAATAGTTACTCAATGTATTTGACAAATATTTCAGTCTCTCTCCCTTTCGATAACCACTCAGCGTGAAATTGAAAAAATGTAATGCTCCTGAAATTGAGAAATGTAATCCTCTGGTCCAGTGGAACCTCATAAAATAGGCCTACCTGATTACTTCTTATTCCTTGCGCAAATAGCTAGCCTACAGCTGTCTGTCCTGAGATCACTGGCACAGGGAAACTCTTGAGGGCCCAGAATATCTTATACAATGTTTCAAGTTTGTTGTAGACTGGCCATGCGTAGCCAATGTGATTTATAGGATATTTATTTTTTTCAGGATATTTTCTACCTGCAGGCTGCAATGTTTTTATTTGTTGGCATTGTAGGCTATTTTCACAGTTGACATGGCAATATAAGTTACTTTTTACTTTGATCATTTATTTGGATAGAATTTTGATTAAGTACATGACAACGATTTTTAGATACGAAGACGTTATAAGTGTGCATGTGAAAACCATAACTGTCACGCAGATCGGTAGTAAGATAAGTTCACATTCCACATGAAAGGTTGCTGACTCCTCTGTAGCCTATACCAGCAACTTCAGGAGAGTAAACAAACGCAGAATCTGCCATTGAGTCATTTTGTCTTATTTCAACAAACAGTGCGCTAAAAGCATCAGACAAGCTCAATGCATGAAGTTGATTTTATTAAAAGCGTGTCTATATATGGAAAAATACACGTTTAAAAAGATGACTTTCGGTCAACCAATTAAAAAAAAAAAAAAATAAAATCCCCTTCGCACAGTCCTATTTCCTATATAGAGTCCAAGTCTAGCAGGTGAAGTGGGAGATTTCTAATGAATGCAAAATTGAATTCAAATGACGGAATTAAGTTGTCTAAATGAGAAAGGGTAGGCTACGATCAACCAACTGGTGTTCTGTCAACACCATTTTTTTCCCTCTCTTTTAGTGGTGGTCATTTTAAATATTTCAGTATTTGACAAAAAAAATTTCCCCCCGATATGTTTTAACGATGTTTTGTTTGAGTGGTGATTTGAATGACCGCATAGACTCTGCTCACCAGAAGTTAAGTGGTGCTGAGCAGTATCCCTGCACCATACTAATGACCATAGCATCAACGCTTTCTTCTCACATGCCCATCCTGAGGCATTGCAGATCAGATCAAAGGCAGTTTCACATTAATCAAAATAGTAATTTGTGTAATAAAATTAAATATACCTGGACAAGACCATCACTTTTGGTGGTTGAAATAATTACCCTGTCATCAGTTTAACTAAAAATAAATCCGAATTGAGATCACCATTGTAAATACCAAGTAGGCCTATGTATGTTATTAATCACAAAACATTCCAAGTTGTTTTCCTCAGGGTCCTTAATCCATCCTTTTCTATCTGAACTTAAGTAACCAGAATTGTCAGCAACTAACATCAGCAATCACTCAGATGAATATGGTCAGAGCACTTTTCCTGTACCTTATCTGGATATTGGGAACAAATATCATATTATTCGAATACTGAAATGCTTTCCCTAAAAGAGAATGGTGTTGACAGAATGCCATTGAGAAGACCACTTAGGCCTACATGCTTGTCTTGAACAAGATCCTCAAACGTGGTGTTCAGATGGAATATTACATTTCGATTTTAGTCCTTTAGCAGATGCTCTTATCAAGAGCAATTATTATTATTATTAAGTGCCTTGCTCAAGGGCACATTAACAATTTTATTTTTTAACCTAGTCTGCTCAGGGATTTAAACCAGCAACCTTTTTATTAACCTTTTTATTAATTGTTTTCCTCAGGGTCCTTAATCAATCCTTTTCTATCTGAACTTAAAGTATCCAGAATTGTCAGTAACACCAACAATTCATATCCAACAGCAACCACTCAGATGAATATGCAGCAAAGTGGCCTGGCTGCTAGCTGCTGTCTGGTGTGAGCTCTGGAGCTTGGCCACCTGAGGTCCCAGGGGAGGACGTCATTCATCCTTTAACACCCGTTACAGACAATGAAAAAGATACGCGGTCGACAAGTGGTTGGAGCGTTTTCCTGTACTTTAATATTAAGCCTACATGTCACATCAGGATTTTTAAAATGTATTTAACTAGGCAAGTCGGTTAAGAACAAATTCTTATTTACAATGGCGGCCTACCAAAAGGCCTCCTGTGGGGGCTGGGATAAAAAAAAAAATAGAACACACACATCACGACAAGAGACAACACAACATAAAGAGAGACCTAAGACAACAACATAGCAAGGCAGCAACACATGACAACACAGCATGGTAGCAACATGGTAGCAGCACAAAACATGGTACAAACATTGGGCACAGACGAGCACAAAGGGAAAGAAGGTAGAGACAACAATACATCATGGAAAGCAGCCACAACCGTCAGTAAGATTGTCCATGATTGAGTCTTTGAGATTAAACTGTCCAGTTTGAGTGTGTGTTGCAGCTCGTTCCAGTCGCTAGCTGCAGCGAACTGAAAAGACGAGCGACCTAGGGATGTGTGTGCTTTGGGGACCTTTAACAGAATGTGACTGGCAGAACATGTGTTGTATGTGAGGATGAGTGCTGCAGTATATATCTCAGATAGGGGGGAGTGAGGCCTAAAAGGGTTTTATAAATATGCATCAACCATTGGATCTAGCATGGGTAGGATGGTCATCTGAATCAGGGTAGGATTGGCAGCTGGAGTGAAAGAGGAGCGATTTACTAGAGGAAACCAAGTCTAGATTTAACTTTAGCCAGCAGCTTTGATATGTATTGAGAGAATGACAGTGTACCAACTAGCCATACTCCCAAGTACTTTGTATGACGTGACTACCTCAAGCTCTAAACCATCAGAGGTAGTAGTCACACCTGTGGGGAGAGGGGCATTCTTCTTACCAAACCATATGACCTTTGTTTTGGAGGTGTTCAGAACAAGGGTAGAGAGAGCTTGTTGGACACCAAGAAAGCTTTGTTGTTGAGCATTTAACACAAAATCCTGGGATGGGCCAGCTGAGTATGAGACTGTATAATTAGCATATAAATGAATGAGAGAGCTTCTTACCGCCTGAGCCATGTTGTTGATGTAAATTGAGAAGAGCGTGGGGCTTAAGATTGAGCCTTAGGGTACTCCCCTGGCGACAGGCAGTGGCTGAGACAGCAGATTTTCTGACTTAATACACTGCACTCTGAGGTAGTTAGCAAACCAGGCCAAAGACACCAATACTCCTTAGCTGACCCACAAGAATGGAATGGTCTACTGTATCACAAGCTTTGGCCAAGTCAATAAAAATAGCAGCACAACATTGCTTAGAATCAAGGTCAATGGTGACATCATTGAGGACCTTTAAGGTTGCAGTGACATCCGTACCCTGAGCGGAAACAGATGTCTATAGTATTCTCTCTGGTATGCCATCAAGAAATTCAGTCAGTTGATTATTGACAAGATTTTCCAACACTTGATAAACAGGGCAAAATAGAAATAGGCCTATAACAGTTAAGACCAGCTTGATCTTTCCCTTTAAATAAAGGAATCATGGCTGCCTTCCAAGCAATGGGAACCTACCCAGAAAGGAGAGAGATGCTTGGCGATGATAGGGGCAGCAACCTTAAAGAAGGAAGGGTCTAAACCATCTGACCCAGATGTTTTTTTTGGGGTCAAGTTTCAGGAGACCTTCTGGCACCTCGGACTCAGTGACTGCCTGCAGGGAGAAACTTTGTAGTGTGGCAGGGGAAAAAAGGGAGAAGCATTGGGGATAGTCGCATTAGAAAGGGTAGAGGATGAGGAAATGTTGGACAGGCAAGGAGGCATGGCTGAGTCAAATAGGAAACCTGACTTAAGTGGTGATTAGAGCTCAGGCATGTGCTTCTTCATTAACAACCACATCAATTTTAAGGGACTTGGGCAGCTGTGAGGAGGAGAGTTTATTCTTCAGGTCTTTAAGTGTTTTGCAGAACTTCTTGAGTTGAGACCAATTAACGCGCAAAATAAATGGGGATATAAAAAAGGAGTTTATCGAACAAAAGGACCGTTTGTGAAGTTTCTGGGACATATTGGAGTGCCAACAGAAGATCTTCAAAGGTAAGGTGTGAATTATATCGTTATTTCTGAGTCGTGTCACACCTGCTTGGGTGAAATATGATTTTCCTGTGTTTGTATGGCTTTTGCCGCAACGCCTTTTTGAAATCTGACACGGTGGCTGGATTAACAAGAATTTAAGCTTTATTTTGGTGTATTGCACTTGTGATTTTATGAAAGTTAAATATTTCTAATAGTTTAATTTGAATTTCGCGCTCTGCAATTTCACCGGATGTTGCAGAACTAGGCGTAACAGGTTAAAGTAACTAACTTTGGCCTTCCGGATAGCCTGAGTACACCTATTTCTCATTTGCCTGAATGAGAGCCAGTCAGCCTGAGTGTGCGTGTGCCGAGCCTTTTGCCAAATGCAATTCTTGAGGTGGATTAACTGCAAGATCATAGTCGAACCAGGGGCTGAACCTGTTCATAATTCTCATTTTTTTATGGTGGTGTGTTTGTTAACAATACCACTGAAAATATCAAATAAGGTCCAATCGTATTTGACAGAGGGGATCAAGCGGATTCTATACCATTTTACAGAGGCCAGTTCATGAAGGAAGGCTTACTCATGAAAGTTTTTAGCAAGCGTCTATAACAAATCAGGAGAGGTTGTTTCACTGAGCAGCCATTACGGACACAGGCTGTAAAACAGTGATCACTAATGTTTCAGTCTGGTGTTTTCTGTAATGACCTATCAGGATTATTTGTGAGGATAACATCAAGAAGAGTAGCCTTTTCTGGGTGTTTGGATTCATACCTTGTGGAATTGGTAATAATCTGAGAGAGATTTTTCATATTGCTTTAGGACTTGGTGGGTTAAGCATGTCCCAGTTTAGGTGACCTAGCAGGACAAATTCAGACTTGGTGTAATGGGCCAGGAGAGCGCAGAGGGCAGGTAGGGTACAGGCCGGTGCTGATGGAGGATAATAGCTCTTTGTTGACTGTTGCTGGGTGCTATTTGAAAGTTTAATACTTAAAACCACCAAGTCTAATTGTTTGGGGAGAGACTTGGAGACAACTGAGCACTGAAGGTGATCCTTGGTAAAGATTGCCACTCTGAACCCACACTTTCAATTGATCCATTTTAGATAATAAGCTTCTAGTGTTAACGTGCCGAAAACCCAGGCTTTTACGAGATCAGAAATTAGTGAAGCAGATATCAGAGCAGAAGTCTTGGGGCTAGCAACAGTAGATGGGCCAGGGTGTACATGCATATTTCCAGATATCATCAACAGTAATACAATCAAGGCACAGCATAGGACAGGGAGAGCTCTGCAGTGCTGATTTTATGACATCTGAATGTGCATCAGATGGCAACAAGATCATATTTTTCAGTAATTTCATCAGTTAACATGAATACAAAGCCGGCCGAGAGGTGGTTAGAATGGGATGCAGGCCAAAAATCTGTGTAACCAATAGAGTCCGAGTCCCGAGAGTGGGAACAGTCTTTCCCACGGTTGGGTAAAGAAAGTTTGTAGTCAACAAAGCATGCAGAAGTCATGAGACAAATAGCGAAATAGCAAACTGCACAAGAAAAACAAAATGTAATATATAACGACTTGGGGCTAGCCATTGTAAGTTCAGAGTCACTTACCCCACCAGTGCCTGTGTGCTGGACGTGAGTGAAAGCTCGGGGGGGGGGGGGGGGGGGGGGGGGGGGGGGGGGGGGGGGGGGTATTCCTGTACCAGTACCAGACGGGGAGACAGGCCAGGGCAGACGGTGAACAGATCACCAGGTGGAATCCAAGCAGCAGTGCAGCAGGCAACGGGAGTAGGTGTCACACCCACTTGGGAGAAGCTTTAATTTCTGTAGGCAGATTTATTGTAGAAAAGCCCTGAACAGCAGGAGGGGGCTTCCAGGCCTCTGGATTTGGGTGGGGTAGCCTGCCATTTGTTGAGCTCAAAGGCTTCGACACCTCTCGCTGAAACAATTGAATCAAAAGTTCTAAATCCATGGATTTCATAGGCTACTCAATCATTAGTCTTGTCATAAGCAATCATGTTCGGCAGGTATAGGAGGGCAGGTGGCCAAGCGGTAAAGATGGTTGGGCCAGTAATGAAGGTTGCTGGTTTAAATCCCCGAGCAGACTAGGTTAAAAAAGAAAATGTCAATGTGCCCTTGAGCAAGGCACTTTAATTATAATTGCTCTTGATAAGAGCATCTGCTAAATGACTAAAATGGAAATTTAATATTCCATCTGAACACCATCAATGGCATTCTGTCAACACCATTCTCTTTTAGGGAAAGCATTTGAAATTATTTCAGTATTTGAATAATATGATATTTGTTCCCAATATCCAGATAAGGTACAGGAAAAGTGCTCTGACCATATTCATCTGAGTGATTGCTGATGTTAGTTGCTGACAATTCTGGTTACTTAAGTTCAGATAGAAAAGGATGGATTAAGGACCCTGAGGAAAACAACTTGGAATGTTTTGTGATTAATAACATACATAGGCCTACTTGGTATTTACAATGGTGATCTCAATTCTGTTTTATTTTTAGTTAAACTGATGACACCAAAAGGGATGGTCTTGCCCAGGTATATTTTATTTCATTACACAAATTACTATTTTAATGTGAAACTGCCTTTGATCTGATCTGCAATGCCTCAGGATGGGCATGTGAGAAGAAAGTGTTGATGCTATGGTCATTAGTATGGTGCAGTGCATCACACGTGCGAGCTACTGCTCAGCACCACTTTTAAAAGTTCTTGTGAGCAGAGTCTATGCAGTCATTCCAATCACCACTCAAACAAGACTTTCCAAGGAAATGGCTCAGTTATGGACTTGTCCATTTTCTTGTTATGTTCGAAAGGACTATCTGAATACAATAGACACTATGGTCTTCACTTCCTACAGTACACGCAGAATGTAATCATAGAATGAGTCCATAGAATGTTGCTAGCCTTGGTACCAGTCTGTTTGTTATCATGCTATTTGCCATGCCAAACAAACATGCAAGGAGTGGCATGATGGCACTAACACTGGTAACCAGGCTATAATATTGCACCTTTTGCTGCTGAACGGTGTTTGATCCTGTCACAGGGCTGTGTGAGACAGTGGTTTGGCTTCGTGCTCCAATGCTGGATTAAACGCTAATTTGATAATGTTTGTTGATCCCTGGGCAATGATTGGGACCCTGGCTGAGTCCAAAATGGCACCACATTCACTATCTTGTGCACTGCTTTTGACCAGAGCCCTTTTGGGGTTTTGCATCCATACTGATTTACACCGTTTCCCAGCTGCATGTAACAGCCTTGCATAAGCCGTCAGATTTGATTTTCCAGCGTTGACATCTTAATGAAGGGGATACCTAGTCAGTTGCACAACTGAATGCATTCAACAGAAATGTGTCTTGCAGCTTTAACCCAACCCCTCTGAATCAGAGAGGTGTGGGGGCCTCCCTTAATTGACACCCACTACCTTGAATAAATGTGTTCTGGTGCAGCCAAAATCATAAAACATCTGGAGTGCTGAGCTAGGATCATGTTTCCATTCTTATTCATTATGATTTAAAATGCAAAACTCATCCTAGATCAGCACACTGAGACGATTTATGAATACAGGCCCTGATTTTAAACCATTTCTAACTGCATGTTACAGGAAGTGACACAGTAGTAGGGATAAGTAGCTCTACTCCAGGGGATGGCATCTCTAAGGGCAGCACTAGTGGCCTCTTGGAACAGAGTTAACGGGAAGTTAAATCATAACACTTCATGACATGGAGTGCTTAAGTGGTTTATAGAGTGCTATGCAAACAGATTACATGCACCCTGGCAAAGATCCAGTCAGCTGAGTGTTGCCTACATACTGTATTTCACTATATATTGATGCATGGACAGGTTTGGGTTTTTACTTGGCCTTGTATAGCAGTATTTCAGTGTTTGTTAAATGTTATGCCACTCCGCCGCGTGTAATGTCAGTTTAAAAAATAATTCTTTACTCCGTTTGCTGCTTGTCGTCTCTCTCCTTCCACACAGCCCCGCCCACTGTCACTCAGAGAGCAGTTTTTGGGCTCTACCACGAGTCACAACCACTTGGAGTCTGCATGGTCAATGTTGCAGATGCAACAAGATGTTGGTGACAACTATGCTGCTTCTTTATAGAAATCTTGTGGATTTATATTAACACTATCTTACTGTCTGTGAAACCGGGGCTATACAGCACCGCTGTAACTCTGCGTTGTGTGTGGTTGATTGAGAATAAAGACGTGGACTTTGGAGATCAGGTAGTTTTAATCAAGCAGAACTCACTTTCTGCATCCTGCATCCAAAAGGAAACAAAACATTTGTAGAGCACATGTTCTGAGAATCGTCGCCTCTTTCTCTCTGTGCATCAATGATTTTCTAATACAAAAATTAATACTCCTTATTATACATAACATATTTTACATAGATAAAACCACATACCTGCATCCAAAAGGAAACAACATTTGTAGAGCACATATGTTCTGAGAATCGCCACCTCTTTCTACAACAGATGCACAATAGGAGGGACTGGGATCATTCGAGGAGCTAGCCATCGTTCACACATACCATAGCTAGCTATTAACCACATGTTGATATCATCCAAAAAAAGTACAATTACAAGAGCATCTTAACAATACCACCCAGTTATGAGTAACCTCTAAATATACATCATTATTCATGAACAAAACACTGTGTGTATGACTTTGTACTTAAAATAATCAAACTTTTCTGAAGACAGAAAAAGCGTGCCTACCTCTCTCAGTGCATCAAAATGATTTGAGCACGAGCATGCAGGGCAAAACGTAAGTACACACTCCCCTTCTCCCAGGATGCAGGCATGCATAATAACAAATCAACACTTGACATAATAATGAACCTGGTGAAATTCAAATAGTACTTTAACAACCGTTACATCTGCAAACATTTAGCATGTTGTGGCTAAAATAAATTGTGTTATCGACTAATGCTAATCGCGAGTTAGCTGGCAAGCTAGCTAGGTAAATGTTCTTAGTCAGAGAAAACGTTGCTAGCTAATACAGCCTGATACCAGTGCTGCTGTAAGCCTAGATCAGAATGAGTTTTTTTTGTGTGTGCAATGGCATATTCTAAATCATAAAGGAATAGGTGATGCATGAATATTTTAACTACTTCAAGGCCGCTTTTCAAACTCAAAGCAGACAGCCTCCTAAACACTCACACCTTGAATTACGTTTTATATCGTCACATCCAGGTGTACCTTAAATGCCCCTTGCCCAAGCGAGGGGGAATGATGATCGGAGAGGCGATGTCCTTGGTGGAAATCTTGCAGTTCAGCTTAAAAACAACCAACCTAAAGCTATTAATGTACCTAGTAAGCTAACATATCTAGCACTCCTGCCAGGTAGCTTGAAGTCTCATTTTTGCATCTGCTGAGAAGCTCTAGCTTTAGGTCTTCTTCCATAAACTGAGGAAGCGCCTGCATATAAACTGGTCATGACGGGGTGAGGCAGCTTTTAATATATATTTTTTTAGCTTTTATATCCGCTCCCTGCTTTGCATGCCTTTGTCCACCTTTGTCAGCCTGCAGAACTTTCTTATACGTGGTTGGGTTGCACAGCCTCAGAGGCTCTGACCTGAGTTTATTTATAAATAAGGTTCTTCGGTTGCCTCCACAGAAGTGTGTGGTAAGTCATGGGCGTTTTCCTGAAGCTGGTGGTCTGTTTGGCCTAACCCTGGCAAGCAGAATATGGCCATATTTGGCTTCCCTGCAGGGTTATTTGGTCTCCTGCATAAGCAGTGGTGTTTTTTCTAGTGTTCTTATTTCTTTATCAATATCTAGGACTGGCCATTGGTGTTGGAGCCGGTCTCCTTGCTGACAGAAGTCTCCATTTTGAGGTTATAAGAAATGTAACCTTAGTTTGAGTTTGTTAATAGAGGATCATTGTGGTTTATGCCTCATGAATATTCAAATTGTTCTGGAACAGTTATTTATTCTGAGGTAGCCACGTATAACTGGATAGCAGCAGCATAGTGCAATGTGTAGGGAACAGGGTGCCATTTGGGATTAACAGTTTTTCCATAATTCACCAGAAACTTGGTTAAATATCGTATCAATGAGACCATTCTTATGAACAATGCACACGGTTGGACTCTACTTGTATCTGGGGTAACATTGAGCCAGTTTACTCTAATTAAACCAGGTGTCAATTAGGACCCTCATGAACATGTATATTGAAGACCACATTTGAAACGAGCCTCTGGTCTTTGTGTGTAATCCTCCATAATGTTAAAGGCTGCGCCACACTAAGAGTACTATGCAGGCTCATTTTAATGATCTAATAAATTGAATCAAATTTGAACCGTTTCATTCTCCATCTCTGGTTTTGTTCCCCAGCTCCATGACTGTGTTCCAATGGCACCCTATTCCCTATATATTGCACTTCTTTTGACTATCGTCCTATGGGCCCTGGTCAAAAGTAGTACAATATGTATAGGGAATAGGATGGCATTTGGGATGGAACCCATCTTTGGTTTTGTTTCCCCAGCTCCATAAATGTGTTCTTGTCCTCAGAAGCACGTTTCTGTGGGGAGGCTGGCCTGTTCAGAGCTCTCCATAACTGAACACTTTGAAATGTCAAGGCCTGTGTGTGGAACACTGAGCACAGGGAGAGGATTGTTTCAGAGGAATGTCTGGCCATTAAATAAACATCTTTCCGTGGCTCAGATGTACTGTACGAACGACTCCACTCTGCAAAAATGCATTGACTCATGATATTTAACTGTTTCATTTCAAGACCCTTTGCACAGACATCACGTGTTTTTACTTCTTGCACAGACATCACGTGTTTTTACTTCTTGCACAGACATCACATGTTTTTACTTCTTGCACAGACATCACGTGTTTTTACTTCTTGCACAGACATCACGTGTTTTTACTTCTTGCACAGACATCACGTCTTTTTTCTTCTTGCACAGACATCACGTCTTTTTACTTCTTGTACAGACATCACGTCTTTTTACTTCTTGCACAGACATCACGTCTTTTTTTCTTCTTGCACAGACATCACATCTTTTTACTTCTTGCACAGACATCACGTCTTTTTACTTCTTGCACAGACATCACGTCTTTTTACTTCTTGCACAGACATCACGTCTTTTTACTTCTTGCACAGACATCACGTCTTTTTACTTCTTGCACAGACATCACGTCTTTTTACTTCTTGCACAGACATCACGTCTTTTTACTTCTTGCACAGACATCTTTATTCTTGCACCGTTCAGGCTGGTGCCGTTTGTTTGAGCAATGCTAGGCTACCATCAACATTCCACAACCAGTTAAGTGTGGTCTGTGTTGTGTGAAATGTGGTGCTTTAGTGATACAATAAGAAACCAGTGCTTGAGCTAGCCTGTAGGTCCTACCACTACCAAAAATCTTCAACCAGCACGGTCTTAAATCTACTTTCTTTGCAAAGTCATTTTAATGAGTAATAAATAATTATGCCCTTTGAAATTGATGTCACTGCTCAGGCTGATGAGACCATGTTTGCGTAACAAATGGCTCCCTATATGCTGCACTGCTTTAGACAAGAACCTTATGGATCCTGGTTAAAATTAGTGCACTGAATAGGGTGCCATTTGGGACGTGCACAATATTTATCTGCTATATATAGCAGGAGATCCTTTTTTTTTTTATATAAAGAGAGCTCCTCTGACAGACTTGATTATTAGCCTATTAAAGGGAATAGGGTGCAATTTGAGATGCAGACATGTAGATTTGAGATTCGTTACCCTGGTGACTGCACCTCCTAAGTTTGAGTTAAGACTGCAGTAAAGCATCACCTAACCCAGACATCTGTACAAAACCACAAGTGCATGTTGATATCTGCAGAATGGTTTTCAGTGACGGGTTGTTAAGTATTAAATCTGGTGTCAGGCTCTCTGAGCTAGTGAGTGCAGAACAGGGCACATTCACAAAGCGTCTAGGATCTGGTCCACCCTTATCCATATAATCTCATTCCTTACGATTTAAAAGGTAAAACAGACCCTAAATCAGCCCTCCTGCTGTGAGATGGTTGACATACAGCCTTGATGTCCTCACCAGTGAGAGTGTACCACAGAACAGAGCTCTAGTACTGGTTGGCCTCAGATGGGAAATGCTATGTATAGCATATATTCAAATCACATTTTATTGGCTCAATACACGTGTTTAGTAGATGTTATTGCGGGAGTAGTGAAAAGCTGCTCCCTTACTGTTTGACCATGAGATGATGCAATGACACATTTCCAATGAGGATTTACCTAGGTGTTTTACCCAAAGCCTCAGACGTTTCTGTTTCCATCTACTCAGGCCGGCACCAGTGTTTCATTGGGCCATGGCTCCGGCAGACCTGCTCTAACTTGGAGCCCAGGCAAGACCCTGGGTAGTTTTCAGCTTGCATTTACAAAACAATGACTAACTGAATTGTAACACGTGCTCACAAAACAACAGTCTTGAATGATGCAGAGGTTGTTGATTTTGCACACCACAAGTCTGTCCATCCAGAATCACAACAACACACGGCCTTCTGCCCCATTTGAAGTGCATGCATTGTTTTCGTGAAGTTGTCAGAAGGGACAAAAACAGTATTTTATTTATTTTTATATATATCAACAAAAAAAAAATCTCAAGGTAAAAATGAATCCATGAAGCAGTTAAACTCTGTAGTCCTTGAAAAACCTGTTATATGTATATATAAAAAATATGTATATATAAAAAAAAAAATATATATATATTTTTTATATATATATATTTTATATATATATTTTATATATACATATATTGTGCACTGTAGCTTGGAAATTAAAGTGACTCTGGATGACAGCATAATGTTTGTTTCCAACATTAGGGCGGTTTTCCTAAAGAAGTTAAGTTTTTGTTTCCTTGCCATGATACTAAGGAGTATTGCAATACTACTATTGTCCTGGCTCTAGTTGTCAGCCAACCAGTCTGTCTATACATAACCACACTAACGATAGTTGAAGGTGCGTTCTGAGCAAAGGAGAGACTGAGTCTAGACACTAGAATGTTCTGTTAAAAGGCATGCGAGTATATTTTCATACAACTCTCCAATGGACAGTTTCACATATGGCCACCTATGTCACTGATGGTCATAATATATTTATTATATGGCAACTTATCTTTATAAATATTTAGTTTGTATTCGGAACTGACTCAAGTTCGCCAGTCATGAATATTTTGACCACCTGCCCCCTGGAAGGTCTGTGCATGGCCCTGAGCAAGGGACAAATTGAGCTCTCTGTATTAGCAATCCCTGGAGTGCTGTTGAGTCCGTGCTGAGGAAATGCTCTATCGCAGCTGGGGAATCAAAGCTGTGCCCCTTAGCCACCAGCCCTCAGCCCTGGCCTGTGTTAACCCAGCCTCTGACTCCTGCCTGCCTCTCCTCTCTTCCTGACAAGATAATGACCGGTTAATAGGAGCTGTTTAACCTTGTGTGGGTGGAAGGAGGACTGTCAAACAAGAAACACAGAGGAAAATGCTTGTTTGGAGGAAGAGTCCTTTTTTCAGAATATGAATAGTTTAGTTGAAGTTTAAGCTGCAGTAGTGATTTGTTTTATTTGATTGAAACTATCTTACTGTGCTGTTTTATAATAGAGGCATGTTGAGTGCAATGCAAAGTGAAATGTGGGAAGGACATTGGAGTTGTTGTTGTGTTAAGAGGAACATATTTAGCAGTGTAGAGGTGTCACCAGCCCAGACTGGGAAATGATTCCTAGTCTGTCCTTGAAGCTCCTACAGATCCTTGTCCTAAATTGATTATACAAATACAATCTAAGTGTATGGGTTGCGTACACAGATGTGCAGATGTTATAGTCGATGCAGCTAAATGCTTAATGTTACTAGCTCCAGCAGTGCAGGAGGTACATATATGACAATGTCACCTCCAATCATTCAGCCAGGGCTATTGGTGCCCTCTGAAACTCTGCATCTATAATGAGACCCGCATAGATGTTTTTATTTCACCTCTAAATTCAACCCACTCACTATTACGTACATGCACACTGTTATAGTCTACCGTCAGTGTATTTCACAAGCCTGTTCAATAGTCTCTGTACTACAATCTCTCAAAACACCATGCTTGTTGTAACAATATTCATAGCATGTAAATACTGTCTTGGCCACCAAAAAGAACAAGGTAACAGTGCACAGTGCTGGGGTTTGACCTCTGGTTTGTCTTTCTGTAAACGCCTTCTAGAAAGCCCCGCAGCTACCGCTGTAGTCGTGAAACCATTAGCATCTCTTGACTAAATAATTCCTATATTGTCAAATTCTGCCATGTGTTCACTGACTGAACAGTCTTCTTAGAAAATAGAAAGGCCCTTATTTATATACAGTATTTCTATTAATTGGCCTGGTCAATTTGAAATGGAAATCCTAAGAACTGTGATGTTAAAAGTGAGATGATGTGTTTGGTTGGAGTTGGACAGCCCAGTTATCAGTCAACATTTTACAGATGTCCTCCGAGGCTGTTTGACAGGCTTTGTATTGCGATGTTGTAGTAAGAACACTGTCCTTTTTCTACCCAGGCTGCCTTTACAGGGATGGGAAAATGGCACATTCATGCCAGTGAATGCAAGACCTAGCTGTCTTACTACAGCTGGCATTAAATACACCGCACATACAGGCCCAGTGTTGTTTTTTTGCTCCCGCTATTTTTATTTTTGGTGAGGATTACGCAAACTCCAGAAAAAAACTGCCGCTTTGTCAAATTTGACATGGCCATAGTATAGGCCTAGTACATTGTTGACATCTCTAGTTGTGGCCTTGATTTCCATGTAATTAACCATTTATGCCTCACATATGATTATATAAAGGTTTGGCCTCAGATATGAGCAGCCTCTTTAGTTCCAGGCCAGTTTTCCATATGGTTTTTATGATACATCTCAAGGTGAAATTGTAGGTGACACCACCAAATGAAACTTTGGCAACAGTAGGCCTATGTCTTTTTTGGTCATGAGAAAAATATCCTTACACCTCGGGTTATTTTCAAACCAAACTACAGTTTGCTATTGGACCTGACAGTGTGGGAGACATAAAGAAGACTGGTCTGTGTAGCTAACATCCTCTGCTGACTGGGGGCAGTATCACTCATGAATGTTAATCATCATTCTCCATCTCCCCTCTCTTCTTCCTACACTACTCCATCTCCCCTCTCTCTTCTTCCTACACTACTCCACCTCCCCTCTCTCTTCTTCCTACACTACTCCATCTCCCCTCTCTCTTCTTCCTACACTACTCCATCTCCCCTCTCTCTTCTTCCTACACTACTCCATCTCCCCTCTCTTCTTCCTACACTACTCCATCTCCCCTCTCTCTTCTTCCTACACTACTCCATCTCCCCTCTCTCTTCTTCCTACACTACTCCATCTCTCTTCTTCCTACACTACTCCATCTCCCCTCTCTCTTCTTCCTACACTACTCCATCTCCCCCCTCTCTTCTTCCTACACTACTCCATCTCCCCCTCTCTTCTTCCTACACTACTCCATCTCCCCTCTCTCTTCTTCCTACACTACTCCATCTCCCCCTCTCTTCTTCCTACACTACTCCATCTCCCTCTTCTTCTTCCTACACTACTCCATCGTCCACCCTCTTCTTCTTCCTATACTACTCCATCTCCTTCTTCTTCCTACACTACTCCATCTCCCCTCTCTTCTTCCTACACTACTCCATCTCCCCCCTCTCTTCTTCCTACACTACTCCATCTCCCCCCTCTCTTCTTCCTACACTACTCCATCTCCCCCCTCTCTTCTTCCTACACTACTCCATCTCCCCCCTCTCTTCTTCCTACACTACTCCATCTCCCCCCTCTCTTCTTCCTACACTACTCCATCTCCCCCCTCTCTTCTTCCTACACTACTCCATCTCCCCCCTCTCTTCTTCCTACACTACTCCATCTCCCCCCTCTCTTCTTCCTACACTACTCCATCTCCCCCCTCTCTTCTTCCTACACTACTCCATCTCCCCCCTCTCTTCTTCCTACACTACTCCATCTCCCCCCTCTCTTCTTCCTACACTACTCCATCTCCCCCCTCTCTTCTTCCTACACTACTCCATCTCCCCTCTCTCTTCTTCCTACACTACTCCATCTCCCCCCTCTCTTCTTCCTACACTACTCCATCTCCCCCCTCTTCTTCTTCCTACACTACTCCATCTCCCCCCTCTCTTCTTCCTACACTACTCCATCTCCCCCCTCTCTTCTTCCTACACTACTCCATCTCCCCTCTCTCTTCTTCCTACACTACTCCATCTCCCCCCTCTCTTCTTCCTACACTACTCCATCGCCCCCCTCTTCTTCTTCCTACACTACTCCATCGCCCCCCCTCTTCTTCTTCCTACACTACTCCATCTCTCTTCTTCCTACACTACTCCATCTCCCCCCTCTCTTCTTCCTACACTACTCCATCTCCCCCCTCTCTTCTTCCTACACTACTCCATCTCCCCCCTCTCTTCTTCCTACACTACTCCATCTCCCCCCTCTCTTCTTCCTACACTACTCCATCTCCATATATATATATATATAAAAAAAAAAAAAAAAAAAAAAAAAAAAAAAAAAAAAAAAAAAAAAAAAAAATATTACGGTACATTGTATCTTTTTTTTTACATTTTATTTTTATTTTTTATATAAAATAATGCAATAATATTTTTGTGGTAGTTGGCTGTACCTGCACCAAAAATCCTGTACTTTTCCTTCATGTCTTGTTCTCAATATTTTTAAACAGGGAGACAATTTGTTTACAGCACTTCTATTTCCATGACTGATCAAAACAACGTGTTTTCTCTTGTCCTTCTGCAGCAGATATATGTGAGCAATGGAGCCTTAATAAAATCAGTTTTGAATCACAATACATAGAATCGTGACAATCGCAAAGTGAAAGTGCATAGATAATAATAAACAGCCAGTAGCAACAGT
Organism: Oncorhynchus mykiss; assembly: GCF_013265735.2. Lineage (NCBI taxonomy): Eukaryota > Metazoa > Chordata > Actinopteri > Salmoniformes > Salmonidae > Oncorhynchus > Oncorhynchus mykiss. Next base: position 24,710,685 of record NC_048592.1, read on the forward strand.
GTACAAAATAAATGAATTGTGCAGTCTTATGGCTTGGGGGTAGAAGCTGTTAAGGGGCCTTTTGGTCCTAGACTTGGCACTCTGAGTCTGACAATTTTTTGGAGCCTTCTGACACCGCCTAGTACACAACACCTAAGTAAGGCTGGATTGTGATATTGTTTGAGGTACCTGGAAATAGACAGGCAGTAGGGCTGGGTGTCTACTTTATAGTTTGGATTTGGTTAGTTCTCATAGGATCGTATAAAAAAAATATGTAGCTCCATTATCGGTTTTACATACTTTATCTGGTTTTATTCGTTTAAGTTTACACTGAGTGAGGGCAAATGTACGTGTACTTTTTGTGGGCCTGAAAGGAAGCAGAGTGTAGATTAGAGCAGTTGTCAAAGTAAGTACATTGGCCTGTATGTAACGTCTCAGATTAGGAGTGCTAATTTATGATCAGTTTGGCCTTTGTGATCATACTGGATAAGATTACATACAGGGGGGACCTGATCCTAGAACAGCAATCCTACTGATATTCGCAGCCTGGGCTTTTAAAGGAAACTCTGCCAGGACGGAGGAGTAAGCAGCAGCACACAGCAGAATCTGAAGCACGGCTGGACCTAGCTGTCTGTCAGTGACTGTACGTCTGCTTGTCCAAACCGGTCTGTGTGTACGTCTGTCTCTACATGCTCTACAGTCACTCTCCTGAATGATGCCGGCACCTGGGTCCACACCTTAGTGCTAATATTCAAAGTCTTGAGAAGAAAAACAACTTCTACAGGGAGGGCAAGCCTCCAGTACTCTGGCACAGGGATGTTACCACTGCTAATATCGAGTTATTGTTTTGGCAAGTCATCCCCTCTGTTATTGGTTATTTTTTAAAGCCCGTCTCAGTTGTCATAAACATGTCAGTTAATATTCACTTGACCATGATGTTTTTTTTTAGTTAGTTTAGTTAGTTTATTTTTTATTTTTACAGGGACAGTAAAAGTGCCGGTTTTAGCCAGCCGGCTAATTTTCAACCGCAGTCCCTGGGCAGGTTATTAAAAACAATTACAATATAGACAATAGCAGCATAGAACAAGCAAGACATAGCATACAGACAGAGCAACATAGGACAAGCAAGACGCAGCATACAGACAGAGCAACATAAAACAAAAAGCAGCAAGACAAATACATATGTACAATGGTAGTTCTGGATTGAGTATTGAGCTGCATGTAAAGGCTGTAAAATAAACCTATTATTAACATGTTTTCATTTAAAGATGACTAACCTTTAAAATTCTCAGGCTGATGTTCATAGAATTACCCTGAACTGAATATAAAGGCTCAGGCTGAGATAAAACCTAACCTAACTCATTTGTTAGGATAGCCTATTTCTAGCTTTAGTATGATATAAGAATGTGATGTTCCTGACAACCAGCACTTTCGGCAGCAAAAAACTGTTCCGCTTCGTCACTAATCCTCACACAATTGCATCCCAAATGCCACCCAATTCCCCATGTAGTGCACTACTTTTGACTAAGGCCCATAGTGAATAGGGTGCCATTTGAGACATGGACAACATAACTGCATCCTCTGGTTATAATATGCTGTAGATTATGGGTGATATGGACAATGTAACTGCATCCTCTGGTTATAATCTGCTGTAGATTGTGAGTGATATGGACAATGTAACTGCATCCTCTGGTTATAATCTGCTGTAGATTGTGAGTGATATGGACAATGTAACTGCATCCTCTGGTTATAATATGCTGTAGATTGTGGGTGATATGGACAATGTAACTGCATCCTCTGGTTATAATCTGCTGTAGATTGTGGGTGATATGGACAATGTAACTGCATCCTCTGGTTATAATATGCTGTAGATTGTGGGTGATATGGACAATGTAACTGCATCCTCTGGTTATAATCTGCTGTAGATTGTGGGTGATATGGACAATGTAACTGCATCCTCTGGTTATAATATGCTGTAGATTGTGGGTGATATGGACAAATGTAACTGCATCCTCTGGTTATAATATGCTGTAGATTGTGGGTGATATGGACAATGTAACTGCATCCTCTGGTTATAATCTGCTGTAGATTGTGAGTGATATGGACAATGTAACTGCATCCTCTGGTTATAATCTGCTGTAGATTGTGAGTGATATGGACAATGTAACTGCATCCTCTGGTTATAATATGCTGTAGATTGTGGGTGATATGGACAATGTAACTGCATCCTCTGGTTATAATCTGCTGTAGATTGTGGGTGATATGGACAATGTAACTGCATCCTCTGGTTATAATCTGCTGTAGATTGTGGGTGATATGGACAATGTAACTGCATCCTCTGGTTATAATATGCTGTAGATTGTGGGTGATATGGACAATGTAACTGCATCCTCTGGTTATAATATGCTGTAGATTGTGGGTGATATGGACAAATGTAACTGCATCCTCTGGTTATAATCTGCTGTAGATTGTGGGTGATATGGACAATGTAACTGCATCCTCTGGTTATAATCTGCTGTAGATTGTGGGTGATATGGACAATGTAACTGCATCCTCTGGTTATAATATGCTGTAGATTGTGGGTGATATGGACAATGTAACTGCATCCTCTGGTTATAATATGCTGTAGATTGTGGGTGATATGGACAATGTAACTGCATCCTCTGGTTATAATCTGCTGTAGATTGTGGGTGATATGGACAATGTAACTGCATCCTCTGGTTATAATATGCTGTAGATTGTGAGTGATATGGACAATGTAACTGCATCCTCTGGTTATAATATGCTGTAGATTGTGGGTGATATGGACAATGTAACTGCATCCTCTGGTTATAATCTGCTGTAGATTGTGAGTGATATGGACAATGTAACTGCATCCTCTGGTTATAATATGCTGTAGATTGTGAGTGATATGGACAATGTAACTGCATCCTCTTGTTATAATCTGCTGTAGATTGTGGGTGATATGGACAAATGTAACTGCATCCTCTTGTTATAATCTGCTGTAGATTGTGAGTGATATGGACAATGTAACTGCATCCTCTGGTTATAATCTGCTGTAGATTGTGAGTGATATGGACAATGTAACTGCATCCTCTGGTTATAATATGCTGTAGATTGTGGGTGATATGGACAATGTAACTGCATCCTCTGGTTATAATATGCTGTAGATTGTGGGTGATATGGACAATGTAACTGCATCCTCTGGTTATAATATGCTGTAGATTGTGAGTGATATGGACAATGTAACTGCATCCTCTGGTTATAATATGCTGTAGATTGTGGGTGATGACGCATTGGGACCAGTTGAGTAGAGATTTTCTCAATTGGCCCCCTATTCCCTATATAGTGCACTAGCTTTGATCAGAGCCATATGGACCCTGGTTAAAAGTAATGCACTATATAGGGGGCCATTTAGATGTACACGTTCATTCTGACCTGAGATATACACATTCATTCTGACCTGACATGTACAACCTCCCATCCAGCAGTGTGAAGGAGGAGGAAGCTGTAAGGTGTTGGGATATGGACTGTCTGCAGCACCACCTCAGCACTCAATGAAATGAATTGTGACATCTCTCCACTTCCCAATGACCTTTTCAATGGTGAAATATTGTAGTTTGAGTCGGTCTGAGTGGATGGAGCTTGTCCGGGGGGAATATAGTGTACTATATCGGGAATAGCGTGCCATTTGGGACACCTCCCCAGTTGACTCTCCATACTAACATCCTGGCCCTGGGCCCAGGCACTCACTAAGGGAAATCACGGCCAGCGTCCTTAGGATCCAGTCTCAACACGATCTTAGATCTGTTACAGGCGCTGGCGTTTCTCACTACATTATATATCAATGTCCTCAATGGCACCCTATTCCCTATATAGTGCACTGCTTTTGACCAGGGCCTTAAATCTCTGTCAAAAAATAGTGCACTATGTAGGGAATACGATGCCGTTTGCGGTGCACTCTCTTCCTCAGTGGTAAGATTTGAACTTTGATCCTTGGGAGAACCTTGTCAACCGCTAACATGTTTAGCTTTGCCTGTCACCGCAGCAAAATATTCCTAGTTTAGGCTACTCTTAACAGAATGATCGGTTGCTCTTATGAGTCTGCAAACATGGAAATGGGCTGTGTTTGCTCAGCTGCAACTGAAGAACTGATTTTCGCGTTTTTCTATTTTGGGGAGTGGCACCATGTATTCCCCTGTTCCAGTCCTGTTGTTTTGACTTTACTTTGTTTGAGGGGAATAGATTAAACAGAGTGAGCTCATCAGATACACGCCTGGAGCACCTTTGGGAGGCTCTGCACTCTCTTCACTGGAGGGAGGTGGGGGAGAGAGGAGGGAACCCACCAAGAAAATGTCCCAAATGCCACTACTGTCCCTATATAGTGCACTACTTTTGACCATAGCCCTATAGGCCCTGATCAAAAGTAGTGCACTATAAAAACAAAACCCAAGCCTCTGCATAATCAGCTCAACACAAGTTAAATGACACCAGCTGTGGTCCGGGGCTCAATGCTGTTATTCTCTGGTCTGTGTCCCCCAAATGGCACCCTATTCCCTATGCAGTGCACTGCTTTTGAATAGAGACCTATGAGCCCTGGTCAAAAGCAGTACACTGCAGGGAAGTCTAATTCAGACAACTGTCATCACCTCAGCCACCTCCCTGAAGAGCAGAAGGAAGCAGCATTTCCACAAAGGGATAGTTACCCAAATGACAAAATGACTTTGATTTCCTTGCCCTCTAAGCAGTCTATGGACAAGGTTTGACAGAAATTCATGATTTGGTTTAGTTTCCCCGGCACTGTGAGAAGATGAGACTCACAAACTCGACGGTGCTCTACACACACACACACACACACACACACACACACAAGCGTCTTGGGACTCAGTACAGCCCATCTGCCAACTTCTGTCTGTCTGAACAGTTTCGGCTACACACTAATATGACCCCTCTGTGGAGGTGTATTTGTTCGTAAGAAATTCATGTTGGTTGCTAGGACATCCACAAGCCACTCCTCTGAAGACCCCCCCCCCCCCCCCCCCCCCCCCGGTAGCAGTAAAAAATAAAAAAATAATGGAAGTATACGCCGCTGTTCAAACGTTTGGGGTCACTTAGAAATTCCCCTTGTTTTTGAAAGAAAAGCACTTTTTGCCCATTTTTAAAATAACATAAAAATGATCAGAAATAGTGTAGACATTGTTAATGTTGTAAATGACTATTGTAGCTGGAAACGGCTGTATTTTATGGAATATCTACATAGGTGTACAGAGGCCCATTATCAGCAACCATCACTCCTGTGTTCCAATGGCACGTTGTGTTAGCTAATCCACGTTTTCATTTTAAAAGGCTAATTGATCATTAGAAAACCCTTTTTCAATTATGTTAGCACAGCTGAAAACGGTTGTTCTGATTTAAAGAAGCAATAAAACTGGTCTTCTTTAGACTAGTTGAGTATCTGGAGCCTCAGCATTTGTGCGTTCGATTACAGGCTCAAAATGGTCAGAAACAAATAACTTTCTTCTGAAACTCGTCAGTCTATTCTTGTTCTGAGAAATTGCCAAGAAATGGAAGATCTCGTACAATGCTGTGTACTACTTTCAGAGAACAGCGCGAACTGTCTCTAACCAGAATAGAAAGAGGAGTGGGAGGCCCCGGTTCCCAACTGAGCAAGAGGACAAGTACATTAGTGACTAGTTTGAGAAACAGACGCATCAGAAGTCCTCAACTGGCAGCTTCATTAAATTGTACCCGCAAAACACCAGTCTCAATGTCAACAGTAAAGAGGCGACTCCGGGATGCTGGCCTTCAAGACCGAGTTCCTCTGTCCAGTGTCGTGTTCTTTTGCCCATCTTAATCTTTTATTTTTATTGGCCAGTCTGAGAGATGGCCTTTTCTTTACAACATTAACAATGTCTACACTGTATTTCTGATCAATGTTCTTTCAAAAATAAGGACATTTCTAAGTGACCCCAATCTTTTGAATGTAATTTCTTTCATTGATCTTTCTTATCGCTCAGATATAGGACAGACACTTCAGAACAAACTTATTTTAGATTTTTTGGGGGGGACTGTTCCATGTAGTGAATCTGTTATTCAATGCGCTTGTATGGGCTAGTAGCAGTAAGGCCAAATAAAAAAATGTTAGTAAATTTAATATTTTTTGTTGATACTTCAAGGGGTCTTAATTCAAAATCAAATAGCTAAATCATCCTTGGTAGGACCTTCTTGTTGGTAATGACGATTAACCGAAGCCATCACCCAATAGACTTTGCTTGCTCATAAGAAATTATTGTCTTGGTGTAGGATCTCTGATCAGATTTACTGATTTGAACTATTATGTGTAGAAAATGGGACCCTATTCCCTAATATTGGACACTTTTGACCAGGACCCATGGAGTTAGGGAATAGGGTGCCATTTGGGACACAGCCCTTGACCACCTGAAGTCACTGGAGATCAGTCATTATGAAGTGGCAGCCTTATGAAATAGAGGGTTAAGAATCCAGGATGAAACCTGAAGAGGCCCAGAATGAAACGGTGCCGGGCTGGCACCGAACCCCTCCAAAGCTGATCTCAGGTCTGCCAATGCTTTGAGCTGCTGCCTCTTGAGCCTCACTTTGCTGAAGGTCTATAAATGTAATCCAGTTCATTGACCTAGCAGCCAGCTATGTGTGTGTATGAAAGCCATACTTGCTCTCTCTCCTCTCAGCTCTGTTTGTACTTTCTTCCTGACGTTCTTCCCAATCGCTTCCATTGCTTTGTATTCTGCTCTTTCAAGTCAGTCTTTCAGGTATTTTTCTTTGGTGCATCTAGTTTGTTTAATGTGCTGCTATGTTGCTGCAAACTGTATCAATAACCAATGAGACTGGTGATATGATACACTCTATCTAATGTAGCAAGAAGATGGGGGGATTCTCAAGTTGCAGTGTGTGGCCTCATTCAGAACCTCGGGCTACACCCCCCCCCCCCCCCCCCTCAATAGTAACATAACCCATGTCCCAGGAGAGCACGACATCAGCAGACAGCAGGTGTACTGTGTGTAGAATAACAGCAGGTTAATGGGCTGTGGAAGCACCACTGTGCCCTGAAGAGGGTGGAGACATGTCGGGCCTACCAGGTAGTAGTCGGTCTGTCCTTCCCCCAAATGGCACACTGAGCCCTGTTTTTTAAAAGTTGTGGTCAAAATAGGGATAGGGTGACTTTTGGGACACTGTGTGGCACTAACTTTTTTAGTCTGTTTTGCTTGATTTCTTGTATTTTTCAAAAACAATCTGACATAATAAGAATTATTTTTTAAAAGCATGATTAAATGCTTTAATCTTGAACAACTCAGTCCTGGGGTGAAGACGGGCGTGTATCTGAAGATCTAGCCTGGCTTTTCTAGTCTGTTTATTGTAAGCTCTGTAAAGTTGTGTGCAGAACAGATTGGCCTAAAAGACACTGAATTCCTTTTTGTGCACCTTAATTTTTTTTTATAAAAAAAAAATGTTTAGTGTTCTCTGCACTCTAGTCTACAGTACACACACGCATTTGCAAGGGCAATCTTCATTTCCAGTGGATCAGGACTTTGTCTGTTCCTCTCTCTACTTTTACACTGAGCAGACTGTGAGCTCTGCTCGCCTGTTACTCGTCAGAGGTTCTGTCGGCGGCGACAACACGCTCACCAAGGATTATGTTCCCTGTTGAACTCCACATGACTCAATTCAGAGTGCGAATTATATAGTGCTGTTCGGGTAGGGATGGGCGACGTATATAGACTTAATTTAAATGTATGTTTTAGCGCGATGTTCCAAATGCCTGTATCGCAAGAATCAAGGTGTTCATATATTTGTATTTTCATGAGCGTTGTCTCGTCTCCTTCACTCCTGTGCTGTGTGTACTGTGCACCTTCCCACTCACTCACACACCAAGCCCATTCCCCTGCCACTCACAACAACAGACGCAATATAACTACTTCCTCTCTGACACCAAGCAGTTTAAACTCGCTATTTGCATGTTTAAGGCACGTTCACGCAAATGAGCAGGGACCCTGGGCTTCTTTGGTGATTTTCAGAGTCAGTAGAAAGGCTTCTTTAGGGTCCTAAGTTTTCATAACTGTGACCTTAATTGCCTATTGTCTGTAAGCTGTTAGTGTCTTAATGACCGTTCCACAGGTGCATGTTCATTAATAATTTATGCTTCATTGAACAAGCATGGGAATCAGTGTTTAAACTTTTTACAATGAAGATCTATGAAGTAAATGTATAAAAATCAAAATATCTTTGAAAGACTGGGTCCTGAAAAAGGGACGTTTCTTTTTTCAAAAAGAAATGTCAAAAGTTTTGCACTGTATAAGGAAACGGGTCACAGATGCCCTATGGTACACAGCCCTGTTCTGCCTGTTGTTTCCTATCATCTCATGCTAGGACATGTCCCCCTAGCCCAACAGGCTTCCAGACAGACAAATGAATCCATATAGAAGTGATATGGTCTCAAATTGTTATCCATTCAAAATGGCCTAATCCCCTTGACAGAAGAGTGCCTAAAGAATAAAGGATTTGTTTGGGTTATCACTAAAGCACTCCCAAGTCTGCTTTCCTCTTGTTTGGACTTCCTCTCCATTCAGTTAGGATAACGCTCTCTACCTCTTATCCCCAATTTGTGAAGTTCCACTGGATTCATTTGTGTGGGGGAACTTTTCCTATTTATTGAACTGCCATTCAGGCTTATGAGTGTTTGCTGAATTCTGGGCTCTGGCAAACCCCTTTCTCAATTCTGGGATAGTTTGTCTTCCACTAAGACTTCAATCTTCTTTTATTCGCCAACATCAAGCGGTCTAAGTAAGGGGTAGTGTTGGCAGTGTGACAGCCAGTGTAACTGAAGACTCTGACGTGTGTCTTCGGTTTCCCTCCCATTTCTCTCTAATGGACTGACCTTAAATAGAAATTCCAATTGGCTGTATTTTTTTTCTCTGCTCCACTCTGCTTTTTTTTGCTGTCTGCGAAAAATGTTTACATTTGAACTTTAATTTTTCTGTACTTGAAAGGCGATTGCAGACTTGTCGTTGTTTGGAAGGTACTCGTTGCATATTAGTTTTGGCGTGGTTAAATGAATAGCGGTAGGAGGAAACCTGATTTTTCCCTGCTGAAAGGCACTGTGCTGAAATGTTGCTTTAACAGTCACGGTGTCTATACAAATCTTGGAGTATAATACTGTACATTCCCTATCAATTTCTCAATGCTTGCGTTTCCTGAAAAGCAGAAATGTTTGCCCACAGGATGTTTTCTGCCTCCATGCTATTCCACAATATGCTTTTGGATTGGCTGCTTCATTTAGGGGATCGGAAGGCCATTTAATTCCGTCCCAAATGGCACCCTATTCGCGATATTAAAAGTATTGCACCATATAAGGAAGGGAATAGGGTGCCATTTTGGATGCGCATTTATTACAATGAGCTGTTGGCTGTGTTATCTTTCAGAGTAGGCGTAATGGAATGAAAATGTCTAACGTTGACTTAATTCATGAACATTATTGTGATTTAGATTTGTTCTCTTTTGCTCATTTGCTTTAATTGCTGTTTTTTCCAGCTGAAATACCATAGACTTGTATATAATGGTGAAATACCAAACTGCAACTTGAATTTTAATACTAGAATCCTGGTAGGTGCAGATGGCTTACAACTAGTTTTTGTATGCCTACTTGAATTGCGTCATTAACAACTTTAGCTGCCGCAAGGAGCAAAATGGCCAATTTGTGAATGGCGTTTGGGTTACGGCGGGTTGTGGTCAAAGTATGTGCTTGCGTGCCTGTGTAGTGCTTACGCTGACCTGCACAGATGAGGGTCTAATGGATGAATGAGCCACTCTGTGATTGTGGATGGTGTCTTTTTACACACTGGCCCTAGCCTGCCGTCTGAGCTGGGTGTCCTGTGACACCACCTGGCCAGCTCTCTTTCACCCACACCAGAACCTGGGTACAGATACTATTTTAAATCTTTCAAATACTTTGAGCATTTGCACTAGCCTGCCTGGAGTTCCACTCAATGGGCTGCGTTTGGGTCTATTCTTTAAGCCAGGAAAGTTCAGTCGAGCACAAAGTGTGAAATTATTTCAAATCGCATTTAAAACAAGGTCTGACCCACACTGGCTCAACTAGAGAAAGGAATCAGTGAGAAAGATGCCCGTCCCTCCTCCCTCCTCGTTAACACTGAGTTCCCTGTGTCCTCGCTAGGCCTCTAGGGAACACTCCTAATCTCCTCAACACCCATACGAGGGGAGAGAATACTTACGTCTCTCTGTGGCTCACTCTGTGGCTCTCTCTGTGGCTCTCTCTGTGGCTCTCTCTGTGGCTCTCTCTGTGGCTCTCTCTGTGGCTCTCTCTGTGGCTCTCTCTGTCTGCACTAGAGGTCAACCGATTAATCGGAATGGCCGATTTAATTAGGGCCGATTTCAAGTTTTCATAACAATCGAAATCTGTATTTTTGGACACCGATTTGGCCCCTTTTTTTACACCGTTATTTAATCTTTATTTAACTAGGCAAGTCAGTTAAGAACACATTCTTATTTTCAATGACTGCTCAGGAACGGTGGGTTAACTGCCTCGTTCAGGGGCAGAAGGACAGATTTTTACCTTGTCAGCTCGGGGGATTCAATCTTGCAACCTTACAGTTAACTAGTCCAACGCTCTAACCACCTGATTACATTGCACTCCACAAGGAAACTGCCTGTTACGCGGATGCAGTAGAAGCCGAGGTAAGTTGCTAGCTAGCATTAAACTTATCTTATAATAAAACAATCAATCAACCATAATCACTAGTTAACTACACTTGGTTGATGATATTACTAGTTTATCTAGCGTGTCCTGCGTTGCATATAACCGATGCGGTGCGTATCGTTGCTCCAATGTGTACCTAACCATGAACATCAATGCCTTTCTTAAAATCAATACACAGAAGTATGCATTTTTAAACCTGCATATTTAGCTAAAAGAAATCCAGGTTACCAGGCAATATTAACCAGGTGAAATTGTCACTTCTCTTGTGTTCATTGCACGCAGAGTCAGGGTATATGCAACAGTTTGGGCCGCCTAATTTGCCAGAATGTTACGTAATTTTGACATAAAGTTGAAGGTTGTGCAATGTAACAGGAATATTTAGACTTAGGGATGCCACCCGTTAGATAAAATACGGAACAGTTCCGTAATTCACTGAAAGAATAAACGTCTTGTTTTCGAGATGATAGTTTCCGGATTCGACCATAGTAATGACCAAAGGCTAGTATTTGTGTTTTTTATTATATTTGAATTAAGTCTGATTTGATATAGCAGTCTGAGCAGTGGTAGGCAGCAGCAGGCTCGTAAGCATTAATTCAAACAGCACTTTTGTGCGTTTGCCAGCAGCTCTTCGCTGTGCTTCAAGCATTGAGCAGTTTATGACTTCAAGCCTATCAACTCTCGAGATTAGACTGGTGTAACCAATGTGAAATGGCCAGCTAGTTAGCAGGGTGCGCGCTTATAGCGTTTCAAATCGGTGACGCAACTCGCTCTGAGACTTGGAGTAGTTATTCCCCTTGCTTTGCATGGGTAACTCTGCTTGGCTGTTGTCGTTGTGTTCCTGGTTCGAGCCCAGGTAGGGGTGAGGAGAGGGACGGAAGCTATACTGTTACACTGGCAATACTAAAGTGCCTGTAAGAACATCCAATAGTCAAAGGTTAATGAAATACAAATGGTATAGAGAGAAATAGTCCTATAATTCCTATAATAACTACAACCTAAAACTTCTTACCTGGGGATATTGACGTCTCATGTTAAAAGGAACCGCTAGCTTTCATATGTTTTCATGTTCTGAGCAAGGAACTTAAACGTTAGCTTTCTTACATGGCACATATTGCACTTTTACTTTCTTCTCCAACACTTTGTTTTTGCATTATTTAACCTCTTGAACCTCTGGGGGCAGTATTTCATTTTTGGATGAAAAACGTTCCCGTTTTAAACAAGATATTTTGTCACGAAAAGATGCTCGACTATGCATATAATTGACAGCTTTGGAAAGAAAACACTGACGTTTCCAAAACTGCAAAGATATTGTCTGTGAGTGCCACAGAACTAATGCTACAGGCGAAACCAATATGAAATTTCATACAGGAAGTGAGGAAGTTTGCCATGTTTCTGTCGATTATTATGGAGTTAATTTGGAAAAAAGTTCAGTAATGACTGAATTTTCTGTTTTTTTTCTTAGCCAAACGTGATGAACAAAACGGAGCGATTTCTCCTACACAAATAATATTTTTGGAAAAACTGAACATTTGCTATCTGAGTCTCCTCATTGAAAGTTCTTCAAAGGTAAATTATTTTATTTGAATGCTTTTCTTGTTTTTGTGAAAATGTTGCCTGCTGAATGCTAGGCTTAATGCTATGATAGCTATCAATACTCTTACACAAATGCTTGTGTAGCTATGGTTGAAAAGCATTTTTTGAAAATCTGAGATGACAGTGTTGTTAACAAAAGGCTAAGCTTGTGAGCCAATATATTTATTTCATTTCATTTGCGATTTTCATGAATAGTTAATGTTGCGTTATGGTAATGAGCTTGAGGCTATAATTACGCTCCCGGATACGGGATTGCTCGTCGCAACAGGTTAAACCAAATTGAACATGTTTCATTTTTTATTTGAGGCTAAATTGATTTTGATGTATTATATTAAGTTAAAATAAGTGTTAATTCAGTATTGTTGTAATTGTCATTATTACAAATAAATAAATAAAATCCGCCAATTAATCGGTATCGGATTGAAAAATCATAGCATTGAAAAATCATAATCGGTCGACCTCTGGTCTACACCTCCTTTGCTCTCACATCGTGGTGTTGAGAAAAGGCCTCTGCTGTGAAGTGCTGTGTTTTCTCCACTGGTTGACAGTGAATTGATTTAGCGTTCCAGGTTAGTCCCCCTGAAGGTCGTCGTGGCAGTGTGTGCTGCTCTCCAAGTCCTGTTCATCTAAAAAGCTTTTCATGTGGCCTGGTTAAGCAGATTATTTCTTTAGGTGGATTGAGATCAAATGGGGCGACAGAGGTAGACCTAGCTACTCCTCATTGCCAAGCCTCTCTTCCCCCCCAGTTCAAACTCAGCAAAACCTTGCCACTAATATAGGTCAAACTATTCCAACCTTATGTGAAACGGGGTCCTACTAAGTGCTTTGAGGGGCTCTGCTCGACCCTAACGATTGAAGTAACGAGCAAACATCCAGTCTAAGTAATTACAGATATTTGTAGAATCTACTCTGCCTCCTGTTTTTAATCTTTTCATTCTTGATTGGATCAGAGACCCACAACTGCACTTAATAAATCTGAATGTAACATTGTGTGTTGAGTGGGACCCCTTCCAGGAAGGGTATGCTTGGCCCTGTGGCCGGGAGCTCACGAGGGAGGGGGGGGGGGGGGGGGTAGGGTTGGACTTGAGGGGCTAGCTCCTGGCTGTATGTCATGTGGAAGAGGAAGCCTCTGAGATATTGAGTCCTGTCTGATGGGGTTCTGAGGTTACATTCCAAATGGCACCCTTTTCCCTACATAGCAGTGCACTATATAAGGATTAGGGTGCTATTTGGGAGACATTGTCTGCGGGCTGACTGGCCTGGTACCGAGGTGACGAAATAGGGGTGTTTGAGAGAGAGATGGGTTTGGAGGACAGAGTTCTATAGCTGAGAACTATAGCTAGCTCAACTGGTTCATTGTGGCTGTGTTTTTGTGCTGTGTCATTGTGATTTAAAACGAGACATTACCGTTCCTCTTAACCCCCTTTCTCCGTTTCCTCAGATCAGTCTAACAGGAGTTATTGCTGACTACAGTCTCTCTATCACACAGTGTAACACTGGAAAAGGGCGGCCTGGTTGTAAATTGAGTGAATAAGTAGTAGTTCCCACTGAGGACCTGTACTTAAGATTCCGGATGAGCTCCGCACGCGCACACACAGAGGAATGTAACGCACTTGACTTCAGGACTAAGCACAAAGCCATGCCTGCAGAGAGTAATGAACGTAGGCTAGGTAATAGGCATATCTTGTTACTGACACAGGCCCTGGCTATGTCCCAAATGGTAGCCTATATAGTGCACTACTTTTGACCAGCCTCTATGGGCCCTTGTCAAAACTAGTGCACTATATAGGGAATAGGGTGCCATTTGCGGGACACAGTTGGCCCCTCTGCCTGTCATTATTTATCTCCATTTCAAATGGCACCCTATTCCCTATATAGTGCAGTACTTTTGACCAGAGCCCTATGTAGGGAGTAGGGTTGCTATTTAGGACACAAGCATGTGCATGGTGTACGTGACCTTGTGTGGTCGCCGATTTCATAATATATGAACTTGACTTTAGATAGCTACCCAAATTTGTAGCGAGATTTGTCAAAATGGATTTGTGGGTAATTTTTGAGTCATGACACAACGTTGTTCTAATGTTAATTTGTGTTGTGCAGCTCCATTGCTTCACATCTCTGCAGTGTCTGGAAGGCTCTGTTCCCTCACACCACCATGTTTCTCAATCCCAGTTTACACACAGGGTGTTTTACACTACCAAAATATGAAGTAAGATCTTCTTCTACATCTGTTTACATTATTGGAGGTAGTGTGGGCCATGGCCAAAGCTTTATGTGTGTCTAGCTAATAGTCTACCTCACCGGTTGAGTTGTCAGCCTTCTGATCAGATAAACAGTAAAGGCGAGCATAGACTGGTCAAAATGAAAAAGCGTGCCATTTGGGACACAACCTGTTGGAGGGCAGGTACGGTAGAGTGAACGAGTCCTCCAGAATCAACCATGCTAGAGTTGTTCTCGCCAAAGAAATGGTACCTCAGAGAGTTCTATTGTCATGAAGGTCTCTGCTGTTTGTCTTGGCCTAGATGAGACTGGCTGTGCTCAGTTAGCTATTTCTAGACCATGATCAGTTTACTGGAGCCTGGTCCAATCCCAAACTCTTTCACCCCCTAGCAGACTCCTCAGATACCTCCCAAATGGCACCCTATTCCATATATAGCCTAGTGCACAACTTTCGACGAGGCTCCATAGGGCGCATGTTAAAAGTATTGCACTATATAGGGTGCAATGGGGAATCCTTTGTACATTACAGTAGGGTTGGCGTGCTGCTAGTACAGGAGAAAGAAGTATGTAAGGGGATTTCTCTGGATTGTATTATGTTGTAATGTTTGTTAATCTCCCCCCAGATAGTTGCAGTAGCTTTGTCTTCATTTTGTCAGCTCCCAGCCACGTTGCCTAAGTAACTTACTGTCCTCCATCTGTCAACGCAACACACGGAGAGGCTCTCCCTCCATGCTTAATCCTAAATCTACAGTCACTTAATTATGCTCTCAGATGTGTGTGTGTACACGCACGTGTTTCCCCCTCCAATTTGTTCTCTGCATGAATTCAGACCAGAAAGAGAGCACTGCAGCAAAACTAGTTCTCAGGGCTATACTAAAACCTCATGGCAGTGCAAGTTTTTGTCAGTCATACAGTAAACTACATGCAAATGAGCCTACATGACCGAGGAAGGAGGGGAATGGGTTTGGCTACTAAACCTGCCTTTGGTGTTCTTCGCTGTAGGGATAGGGAGAGATTTGAAGATGGATGAGTTTGGCTCTTAAACCTGCATTGGGGCTGCTGAGAAACTGTGTTGTGAGGATGACTTCTGCTGAGCAGAACAAATGCAGCATCAGTACTTTAATATTAATGAAGTATAAATATACAGTGCCTTCATGAAGTATTCATACCTCTTAACTTATTCCACATTTTGTTGTTGCAGCCTGAATTCAAAATTTATTAAATAAGATACAAAATCTCACCCATCTACACACAATAGCTCATAATGACAAAGTGAGAACATGTTTTTAGAAATGTTTGCAAATGTATTGAAAATGAAATACAGGAATATCATTAAATGAGTATTCACACTCCTGAGTCAATACATGTTAGAATCACCTTTGGCAGCGATTACAGCTGAGAGTCTTTCTGGGTATATCTCTTAAGAGCTTTGCACACCTGGATTGTACAATTTTTGCATATTTATTCTTAAACCTCTGTCAAGTTGTTGATCATGGCTATACAGCCATCTTCAAGTCTTGCCATAGTCTTGAAAATCTAAGTCAACTGTAACTCAGCCACCCAAGACCATTCAATGTCATCTTGGTAAGCAACTCCAGTGTGTATTTTTGGGCTTGCATATTAGGTTGTCTTTCAGTGTCTGGTGGAAATCAGACTGAACCAGGTTTTCCTCTAGGATTATGCCTGTGCTTAGCTCTATTCTGTTTATTTTAAGCCTAAAATCCCTAGTCCTTGCTGATGACAAGCATACCCATAACATGATGCAACCACCACCATGCTTGAAAATATGAGGAGTGGTACTCAGTGACATGTTGGATTTGCCCCAAACATGCTTTGTATTCAGGACATAAAGTTAATGTCTTTGCCAAGTATTTTTGCAGTTTTACTTTAGTGCCTTAATGCAAACAGGATGCATGTTTTAGAATATTTGTGTTCTGTACAGGCTTGCTTCTTTTCACTCTGTCATTTTAGGTTAGTATTGTGGAGTAACATCAAATAGGGCTGGGTAATATATCAAATTAGTTTAATTCTAATGTGTGTTTTAACACAATGTTCAAAATGCCTGTATCGCAAGAATCAACGTTTTATATATAGTTTTCGTACTTATGAACATTTTTGGTCTCCTTCACTCCTTCTGTGCTGTGTGCACTGTGTACCTTCCCACTCACACACAGACACCAAGCCCATTCCCCTGCCACTCACAACAACGACAAAAGATAACTTCTTCCTCTCTGACAAGCGGTTTAAACTCGCTATTTGCATTTCAGGTTTGGTCCAACCGAATCGGTCATATGGACACAAACGCCTAGAGACATTTATTTGACTGTAATAGAGGAGAACTCTGCCTTTCTAACGATGCCCTTTTCATGTCTCAACTCCCAAAATGTAGAACAGAGCAGACCCTACTAAAATGAGAGTATCAATGAACTTGATTGTGGAAAATTAATGCTCAGTTTGTCAAGTGTGGCATTGCGGTACCACGTACTCGCTAGCAACATTTTAGCCAGACTTATGTGCTAGCTGTCTAGTTTGTTTTATTAATGTGCAATGAGCATAAGACAAATTTATATAAAGAATTGGCAACTGGTTGTCATTCTGAGAAATAAGCAGCATCTTATCCAGTTAGGCCACTTGATTTCAACATCTAAAAGTGAACAGGTTGTGTTTCAAACAGTTGGAGATGGGAAGGAGGGTGTGTTTATAAATTCCATTGTTTTACTTTGTTAGCAAGCAAATAGATCCACGTTGGCTAGACTTCATATTTAACGTTCAGCTGACTACTCACTGGCACGTGGGCTTGTGCTTCAGAGATTGAGACCTGTGTTAATGTTCTATAATGCTACCAGAAGTTAGTCATTATTAGTGAATGTGCCTTATGCATGTTTCTGGTTTAACTAAAAGGGCATTTTCATAGACTCGAAATTGATTTACTGCAAAAAAGCAGGTTAAACCATTTTGATAAAATAATGAATTTATTAGTGGGTCTTATGGTTGTGGAAGGCTTATATTTAGCCTAGGTATAAGGTTTTGACCTTTTTTTTTTTCATTGAGCAAAAAGCTTATTTTAAAGGTTAAAACATTTTGAGATGTATCGTGAATTGCCCATAAATTTGAAAAAAATATAGATTTTTAGGCCATATTGCCCAGCCCTAACTATGTCGTAGATCCATCTTCAGTTTTCTCCTATCACACTCATCAAACTGTAACCATTTTAAAGTCACCATTAGCCTCATGGTGAAATCCCTGAGCGGTTTCCTTCCTCTCTGTTAACTGTTAGGAAGGATGCCTGTCTCTTCTGTTGTGACTGGGTGTATTGATACATCATTCAAAGTTAAATTAATTACTTCACAATGGTGAAAGGGATATTCAATGTCTACTTTTTTAAATGTTTTAACCCATCTACCAATAGGTGCCCTTCTTTGCGAACCATTGGAAAACCTCAAATCTGTGTTTTTTGAAATTCACTGCTCGACTGAGGGACCTTGCATATAATTCTGCGTGGGGTACAGATATGAGGTAGTCATTTAAGTCATGTTAAACACTATATTGCTCACAGTGAGCCCATGCAACCTATTATGTGACTTGTTAAGCACATTTTTACTCCTGAACTTATTTAGGCTTGCCATAACAAAGGGGTTGAATACTTATTGACTGAAGACATTTTAGCTTTTCCTTTTTTTTATTAATCTGTTAACATTTCTAAAAAAACGAAGTTCCATGTTGATATCATGGGCCATTGTGTGTAGATCAGTGACACAATCTCAATTTAATCCATTTTAAATTCAGGCTGTAACAAAATGTGGAAGTTCTGAAAGAGGGGAGAGTGAGATGCTGGCAGCCAGAAATGTTGGCAGCCAGAAATGCTGGGAGCCAGCAAGGCAGCCAGAGATGCTGAGAGAGGGGAAAAGCGGTATGCTTACTTAGCCTTGTCACACAGTCCATCCTCCCTCCAGCCAGCCTGTTCCTTCAGTACAGCACTGGTCTTTGCATACTGCCCTTAGTGCTCAGCAGTGCATGGCGATGCAGCACACGTCATTGACAGAGTGGCCTATCTGTGCACTGAGCTAGAACCTCCACTGCCTGTTTGGACTGTGCCCAGAACCCATGGTGCTCTGCATTATCCCAGGGAGAGTGTGTATTTTAATTTTATTATATTTATTTATTAATTTGATTTATTTGTAATAATGACAACTTTTTTATTTTAACTTAGTATAATACATCAATAAAATCAATTTAGCCTCATAAATAATGAAACCGGTTCAATTTGGTTTAAATAATGCAAAAACAAAGTGTTGGAGTAGAAAGTAAAAGTGCAATATGTGCCATGTAAAAAAGCTAACGTTTAAGTTCCTTGCTCAGAACATGAGAACATATGAAAGCTGGTGGTTCCTTTTAACATGAGACTTTAATATTCCAAGGTAAGAGGTTTTAGGTTGAAGTTAATATAGTATTTATAGGACTGTTTCTCTCTGCCATTTGTATTTAATATACCGTTGACTGTTGGATGTTCTTATAGGCACTTTAGTATTGCTAGTGTAGCAGTATACAGTGCCTTGCGAAAGTATTCGGCCCCCTTGAACTTTGCGACCTTTTGCCACATTTCAGGCTTCAAACATAAAGATATAAAACTGTATTTTTTTGTGAAGAATCAACAACAAGTGGGACACAATCATGAAGTGGAACGACATTTATTGGATATTTCAAACTTTTTTAACAAATCATAAACTGAAAAATTGGGCGTGCAAAATTATTCAGCCCCCTTAAGGTAATACTTTGTAGCGCCACCTTTTGCTGCGATTACAGCTGTAAGTCGCTTGGGGTATGTCTCTATCAGTTTTGCACATCGAGAGACTGACATTTTTTCCCATTCCTCCTTGCAAAACAGCTCGAGCTCAGTGAGGTTGGATGGAGAGCATTTGTGAACAGCAGTTTTCAGTTCTTTCCACAGATTCTCGATTGGATTCAGGTCTGGACTTTGACTTGGCCATTCTAACACCTGGATATGTTTATTTTTGAACCATTCCATTGTAGATTTTGCTTTATGTTTTGGATCATTGTCTTGTTGGAAGACAAATCTCCGTCCCAGTCTCAGGTCTTTTGCAGACTCCATCAGATTTTCTTCCAGAATGGTCCTGTATTTGGCTCCATCCATCTTCCCATCAATTTTAAACATCTTCCCTGTCCCTGCTGAAGAAAAGCATGCCCAAACCATGATGCTGCCACCACCATGTTTGACAGTGGGGATGGTGTGTTCAGCTGTGTTGCTTTTACGCCAAACATAACGTTTTGCATTGTTGCCAAAAAGTTCAATTTTGGTTTCATCTGACCAGAGCACCTTCTTCCACATGTTTGGTGTGTCTCCCAGGTGGCTTGTGGCAAACTTTAAACGACACTTTTTATGGATATCTTTAAGAAATGGCTTTCTTCTTGCCACTCTTCCATAAAGGCCAGATTTGTGCAATATACGACTGATTGTTGTCCTATGGACAGAGTCTCCCACCTCAGCTGTAGATCTCTGCAGTTCATCCAGAGTGATCATGGGCCTCTTGGCTGCATCTCTGATCAGTCTTCTCCTTGTATGACCTGAAAGTTTAGAGGGACGGCCAGGTCTTGGTAGATTTGCAGTGGTCTGATACTCCTTCCATTTCAATATTATTGCTTGCACAGTGCTCCTTGGGATGTTTAAAGCTTGGGAAATCTTTTTGTATCCAAATCCGGCTTTAAACTTCTTCACAACAGTATCTCGGGCCTGCCTGGTGTGTTCCTTGTTCTTCATGATGCTCTCTGCGCTTTTAACGGACCTCTGAGACTATCACAGTGCAGGTGCATTTATACGGAGACTTGATTACACACAGGTGGATTGTATTTATCATCATTAGTCATTTAGGTCAACATTGGATCATTCAGAGATCCTCACTGAACGTCTGGAGAGAGTTTGCTGCACTGAAAGTAAAGGGGCTGAATAATTTTGCACGCCCAATTTTTCAGTTTTTGATTTGTTAAAAAAGTTTGAAATATCCAATAAATGTCGTTACACTTCATGATTGTGTCCCACTTGTTGTTGATTCTTCACAAAAAATACAGTTTTATATCTTTATGTTTGAAGCCTGAAATGTGGCAAAAGGTTGCAAAGTTCAAGGGGGCCGAATACTTTCGCAAGGCACTGTAGCTTCCGTTCCTCTCCTCGCCCCTACCTGGGCTCGAACCAAGAACACACCGACAACAGCTACCCATCGCTCCACAAAAGCCGCCGCGGCCCTTGCAGAGCAAGGGAAACGACTACTTCAAGGTCTCAGAGCGAGTTGCGTCACCGATTGAAGCGCTATTAGCGTGCACCCTGCTAACTAGCTGTTCATTTCACATTGGTTACACCAGCCTATTCTCGAGAGTTGATAGGCTTGAAGTCATAAACTGCTCAATGCTTGAAGCACAGCAAAGAGCTGCTGGCAAACGCATGAAAGTGCTGTTTGAATGAATGCTTATGAGCCTGCTGCTGCCTACCACTGCTCAGACTGCTCTATCAAATATCAAATCAAACTTATTTCTAATACACTGCTCAAAAAAATAAAGGGAACACTTAAACAACACAATGTAACGCCAAGTCAATCACACTTCTGTGAAATCAAACTGTCCACTTAGGAAGCAACACTGATTGACAATAACTTTCACATGCTGTTGTGCAAATGGAATAGACAACAGGTGAAAATTATAGGCAATTAGCAAGACACCCCCAATAAAGGAGTGGTTCTGCAGGTGGTGACCACAGACCACTTCTCAGTTCCTATGCTTCCTGGCTGATGTTTTGGTCACTTTTGAATGCTGGCGGTGCTTTCACTCTAGTGGTAGCATGAGACGGAGTCTACAACCCACACAAGTGGCTCAGGTAGTGCAGCTCATCCAGGATGACACATCAATGCGAGCTGTGGCAAGAAGGTTTGCTGTGTCTGTCAGCGTAGTGTCCAGAGCATGGAGGCACTACCAGGAGACATGCCAGTACATCAGGAGACGTGGAGGAGGCCGTAGGAGGGCAACAACCCAGCAGCAGGACCGCTACCTCCGCCTTTGTGCAAGGAGGAGCACTGCCAGAGCCCTGCAAAATTACCTCCAGCAGGCCACAAATGTGCATGTGTCTGCTCAAACGGTCAGAAACAGACGCCATGAGGGTGGTATGAGGGCCTGACGTCCACAGGTGGGGGTTGTGCTTACAGCCCAACACCGTGCAGGACTTTTGGCATTTGCCAGAGAACACCAAGATTTGCAAATTCGCTACTGGCACCCTGTGCTCTTCACAGATGAAAGCAGGTTCACACTGAGCACATGGGACAGATGTGACAGAGTCTGGAGACGCCGTGGAGAACGTTCTGCTGCCTGCAACATCCGCCAGCATGACCGGTTTGGCGGTGGATCAGTCATGGTGTGGGGTGGCATTTCTTTGGGGGGCCGCACAGCCCTCCATGTGCTCGCCAGAGGTAGCCTGACTGCCATTAGGTACCGAGATGAGATCCTCAGACCCCTTGTGAGACCATATGCTGGTGCGGCTGGCCCTGGGTTCCTCCTAATGCAAGACAATGCTAGACCTCATGTGGCTGGAGTGTGTCAGCAGTTCCTGCAAGAGGAAGGCATTGATGCTATGGACTGGCCCGCCCGTTCCCCAGACCTGAATCCAATTGAGCACATCTGGGACATCATGTCTCGCTCCATCCACCAACGCCACGTTGCACCACAAACTGT
This sequence comes from Oncorhynchus mykiss, assembly GCF_013265735.2. Taxonomy (NCBI): domain Eukaryota; kingdom Metazoa; phylum Chordata; class Actinopteri; order Salmoniformes; family Salmonidae; genus Oncorhynchus; species Oncorhynchus mykiss. The sequence continues at coordinate 24,732,958 of NC_048592.1, forward strand.
CCAGGAGTTGGCGGATGCTTTAGTCCAGGTCTGGGAGGAGATCCCTCAGGAGACCATCTGCCACCTCATCAGGAGCATGCCCAGGCGTTGTAGGGAGGTCATAGAGGCACGTGGAGGCCACACACACTACTGAGCCTCATTTTGACTTGTTTTAAGGACATTACCTAAGTAATGTCCTTAAATTATCGAAGTTGGATTAGCCTGTAGTGTGGGTTTCCACTTTAATTTTGAGTGTGACTCCAAATCCAGACCTCCATGGGTTGATAAATTTGATTTCCATTGATAATTTTTGCGTGATTTTTGTTGTCAGCACATTCAACTATGTAAAGAAATTATTTAAGAAGAATATTTCATTAATTCAGATCTAGGATGTGTTATTTTAGTGTTCCCTTTATTTTTTTGAGCAGTGTATAATAAAACACACAAATACTAGCCTTTGGTCATTAATATGGTCAAATCCAGAAACTGTCATTTCGAAAACAAAACGTTTATTCTTTCAGTGAAATACGGAACCGTTCCGTATTTTATCTGATGGGAGGCATCCTTAAGTCCAAATATTCCTGTTACATTGCACAACCTTCAATGTTATGTCATAATAGTTGGCATATTAGTTCTCAACGAGCCAGGCAGCCCAAACTGTTGCATATACCCTGACTCTGCGTGCAATGAACGTAAGAGAAGTGACACAATTTCCCTAGTTTAATATTGCCTGCTAACCTGGATTTCTTAACTAAAAATGCAGGTTTAAAAATCTGTAATTCTGTGTATTGATTTTAAGAAAGGCATTAATGTTTATGGTTAGGTACATTCGTGCAACGATTGTGCTTTTTACGCAAATGCACTTTTGTTAAGTCATCCCCCGTTTAGCGAAGTCGGTCTTCACACAGTTTGCAACGAGCCTGGCGGCCCAAACTGCTGCATATAGCCTGACTCTGTTGCACAGAATGCGAGAGAAGTGACACAATTTCCCTAGTTAAAATAAATTCATGTTAGCAGGCAATTATGAATTAAATATGCAGGTTTAAAATGATATACTTGTGCATTGATTTTAAGAATGGCATTGATGTTTATGGTTAGGTACACAGTGGTGCAATGACAGTACTTTTTCCGCGAATGCGCTTGTTAAATAACCGTTTGGCGAAGTAGGCTGTGATTCAATGATAATTTATCAGGCACCGCATCGATTATATGCAACGCAGGACACGCTAGATAGTGATTATATTGTGTTTTTTCTAAGATACGTTTAATGCTAGCTAGCACCTTACCTTGGCTCCTGGCTGCACTCGCATAACAGGTTGTCAGCCTGCCACGCAGTCTCTTCATGGAGTGCAATGTAATCGGCCATGATCGGTGTCCAATAATGCTGATTACCGACTGCTATAACAACTTGAAATCGGCCCTAATTAATCGGCCATTCCGATTAATCGGTCGACCTCTAATCCCAGAACACATCCTCGTGGAGAAGGGCCTTAAAACTGGATATGGATATCTTTAAGAAATGGCTTTCTTCTTGCCACTTACATAAAGGCCAGATTTGTGCAATATACGAGTGATTGTTGTCCTATGGACAGAGTCTCCCACCTCAGCTGTAGATCTCTGCAGTTCATCCAGAGTGATCATGGGCCTCTTGGCTGCATCTCTGATCAGTCTTCTCCTTGTATGAGCTGAAAGTTTAGAGGGACGGCCAGGTCTTGGTAGATTTGCAGTGGTCTGATACTCCTTCCATTTCAATATTATCGCTTGCACAGTGCTCCTTGGGATGTTTAAAGCTTGGGAAATATTTTTGTATCCAAATCCGGCTTTAAACTTCACAACAGTATCTCGGACCTGCCTGGTGTGTTCCTTGTTCTTCATGATGCTCTCTGCGCTTTTAACGGACCTCTGAGACTATCACAGTGCAGGTGCATTTATACAGAGACTTGATTACACACAGGTGGATTGTATTTATCATTAGTCATTTAGGTCAACATTGGATCATTCAGAGATCCTTACTGAACTTCTGGAGAGAGTTTGCTGCACTGAAAGTAAAGGGGCTGAATAATTTTGCACGCCCAATTTTTCAGTTTTTGATTTGTTAAAAAAGTTTGAAATATCCAATAAATGTCGTTCCACTTCATGATTGTGTCCCACTTGTTGTTGATTCTTCACAAAAAAATACAGTTTTATATATTTATGTTTGAAGCCTGAAATGTGGCAGAAGGTCGCAAAGTTCCAGGGGGCCGAATACTTTCGCAAGGCACTGTATATGCGTAACATTACTTTCTGTACATGTTTGAGACCAGAAGGGTGTTCCTGCAGCATTCTGACTCCAGGCCTGTTGCTGCAAGAGTCGGTTGATGAGGACAGAGCCTGTCTGAGATGTTCCCACCGTGTGTGTTGAAATAAGATGCATTTTGATTCAAGCGACTAATTGTCTAATTGGAGAACAAACTATGAATAAAAAATACTGCTGTTTTGGTGCCCGTACAGCTAACAAGCGCAACAATTCTATTGGGATTTTGTCAACGACACGATATATCAACAAAAACAAAAAAATCCAAAATGTAACTGTTGTTTTCCCCCTCCCCCCATCACTAAAGGCTATGGGGTTGATCATTTATGTAATGTGTGTCTGAAGGTGGGGTGTTTAGTAAGGCCAGAAGCTGTGCCGAAATGGAAGAAAACGGACAAACATGGAGTGAACTAGCCTAACCTGAACCTGCTTGTTTTTCGTTGCAAAACTGTTTGTTGCCAAACGATTTGCTACGTGTGCACTAATGAATAGGATCCGGGTTTCCAGCATGCTACACCACCACAACTGTCCTTGTTTACTCCAGATCCAGAAATCCACTGGGACATGTGGTGTGTTATTTACACTTGGCTGTTTTTACTGGACGGACTGGGGCTTCTAGGAATGCATTTTACACACTGCTCTCTGATGTGGCTGACCCTGTTTAAGCAAAAAAGATAGTATCCCCTCAACAGACTACTACACAGAACACGTGCTTGAGGCTAAGCCCCCCAATATTCACTGAAAATCACTGACTGCTCTGGTTCAACCAGGATATGACTGCTCTGAAGCTGTGTATACTGTATATAGGTGTTCTTGTAAGCAACTTAATGGCCACAGAAAGGGAAATAGTAGCCTTTTTAATACTTCAACCTTTTTAATACTTCAGCCTTTTTTAATACTTCAGCCTTGAACAGACCATAAAAGGCCATACCATTGCAGTGTTGAAGTGAGAGGCTGACGAGTGTTGTAGAAGGGGTCAAAGTGGCCTACTCACCTCTGGGCCAGTGTGCTTACTGTGGATCATAGATCAACCTGTCTGTCTGTGTCGGTCTCACGCTCGCTCTAAAATCGTGAGAATAGATCAACATCAATCCAGTTTGTACACTCAGTGTTTTAGAAAATAAATGGGCCACTTGGCCACCCACCACCTCACTCACTCCCCCATTGTGATTTGTTTTGTGTACACTCTGTTTGCACCCTACCCTGAGCCATCTGACCACTAAGGGACTGGCTCTTTAAGGATGCACCGAGTAGGTCCAGTTTGTCAATTTAACTGGTTATGTTAAGGAATCCATTGGTGTAAAATTTGTGCTCTGCTCTCCACTTTTTCCTGTAGTCCACTCCCTCTATCCCCCTGACAGACTGTCATTCTGGCTGCACCCTCATTTGGAGTTACCAAGGTCGTGTTCATTAGGCACCAAATGGAACCAAACAGACAAACAGGGCGGGATGATCTGGTCCAATAAGAAACACACATTCCAAACACTCAGTTTACCGTTGTATGCCCTAAGGAACAAATCTATGTTTTATTGCCATCTGAGACAGGTCCTCTTAATATGTAATTGATTGAACCAAAACCGTTCCTTCAATGGGGTATCAGTGGAGAGGTGCCTCCCCCTCCCCTCCACACTTTCCCCAGGTCTGATGTGAGGGGGTGGGGGCGAGAGGAGTGAGGCTATCAGAATAGGAATGAAGATCTAGGATCAGTTTAGCCTTTTAACTCCATAATGAATAAATAGCTGTCCTGATCTTACAGCACTGCTACTTTGAGACGCTATATGAATACTGGCCCAGATGGTATCTCCAGGGGTCCAGTACTGCCTAAATGTGGTGAGTGACTTGTCTGTCAGAGTCGTAATGATCTTAATGCTATGCGTTAGCTCCACAAGGTCTCCGCCATTGTCCCTCACTGTCAGGGTTTAACACCATGGGGACACATCAGTCACGGTTACAGAATGCAGAATATATTACAGTGCCAGCCAGCCATATTCATCACTCTCTGTATGTCTGCTCTCTCCTCTGTCTCTCTGTGTAGGCCTACCTCTTGGTTCTTCTCACTCTTTCTCTCAATTTCTCAGTCTCCTCTCTTGATGTTTCCCAACACTCTTATTGTTGAATCTGTGGACATGTTGACAGTTGATCTGTGTCTGCTGTGTTACTTGTAAGTGGAACCGATTGTAATGCGGGTCATTCTCCCAGTATTGTGAAAGATTGTCAGTCTATACAGTATAAATGATATGATGTGTCTACCCTCAGGGCTGTCTTCACGTCGCTGTGCTCTTAAACCGTCTCAACCCTGTCAAGACTGTCCCTAAACATCTCTCCCTTCTTTCTCTCCTCTCCCCCCTCCCACTCGCTCAGGCCGTCTCTGTCCTCTCCATGTGTTGTATGGGTATGTTTACCAGAGACAATGGGATATGTAAAATACCCATTTCTCTTGCTCATGCAGTAAATGGACAATGCATGAATCTTCTCCTTCTTCCCCTAGGATGCCAGCTACTGGTTACATGTGCACCGGTTGGAGCATGGGGACGGAGGTATCCTGGACCTGGATGACGTGCTGTGTGATGTGGCTGATGACAAAGACCGGGTAAGGGAACTGAAGCATGGGGTGTTCTAGTGGTTTAAGACAGTGAGAGAGTGGGTTTGAGTCCAACCTGCTGTTTTCTAGCACTTTCTCCTGCCTGTCCTGTCAGGCGTTCACTGTCCTATAGTAAACACGTGGTTGGAAATGCTACTTCAAGCAAGGGCCATGTGTCATCATGCATAAAGGATGACATGAGAGCAAAAACTCAGGGCATAAGTAGGTTTTGCCTACACTGTATGTGAACAACCCTTTTGGCAACAACACTGGCTATCTGGTTATTGCTTGGCATTTGTTGTTTGATACAGGGAGCTAGGTTGCTGCCAAAATAATGGAAATGCATGTTCTGGGGTTCATCCATTGGCATTCAGGAGTATACCACCTCAGTCACTGGCTTCATCAATAAATGCATCAATAATGTCGCCGTCCCCACAGTGACTGTTCGTACATATCCAGTACATCACTGGGACCAAGCTTACTGCAATCCAGGACCTTTATACTAGGCGGTGTCAGAAGAAAGCCCATAAAATTGTCAGGGACTCCAGTCACCCACGTCATAGACTGTTCTCTCTGCTACCGCACGGCAAGCGGTACTGGAGCGACAAGTCTAGGTCCAAAAGGCTCCTTAACAGCTTCTATCCCCAAGCCCTTCTTTGGACACTGTGTTAACAAACTTCCAAACAAGCTTCAATGCCATCCAACTCTCCTTCTGTGGCCTCCAACTGCTCTTAAACGCTAGTAAAACTAAATGCATGCCTTTCAACTGATCGCTGCCTGCCCGACTAGCATTCTGACTTAGAATATTTGGACAACTACAAATACCTAGGTGTTTGGCTAGACTGTAAACTCTCCTTCCAGACTCATATTAACCATCTCCAATCAAAAATACCACCATATACTACCCACCACTGCGACCTGTATGCTCTCGTCGACTGGCCCTCGCGACATATTCGTCGCCAGACCCACTGGCTCCAGGTCATCTTTAAGTCTTTGCTAGGTAAAGCCCCGCCTTATGTCAGCTGGTCACAATAACAACACCCACCCGTAGCACGCGCTCCAGCAGGTGTATCTCACTGGTCATCCCCAAAGCCAACACCTCCTTTGGCCGCCTTTCCTTCCAGTTCTCTGCTGCCAGTGACTGGAACGAATTGCAAACATCTCCCTCACTGACTTTAAGCATCAGCTATCTGAGCAGCTTACCGATCGCTGCAGCTGTACACAGCCCATCTGTAAATAAGCCCATCCAATCTACCTACCTCATCCCCATATTGTTTTTAACTTTTTTGCTCTTTTGCACACCAGTATTTCTACTTGCATATCTATCACTCCAGTGTTAATTTGCTAAATTGTTATTACTTGCTATTATGGCCTATTTATTGCCTTACCACCTCCCGCCATTTGCACACACTGTATATAGACCTTTTCTATTGTGTTGACTGTACGTTTGTTTATTCCATGTGTAACTCTGTTTGTGTCACACTGCTTTGCTGCTTTGCAGTAATTGTCATTCGTTAATCAGTGGTCCCTGATTAGTTTAATGAGCATGAAAATGATTTAAGCCGTATGCCATGGCCGTCTGTCACCTGATCTCAACCAAATTAAAGACTTGTGGGAGATTCTGGAGAATCTATGCCAAGGTGCATTGAAGCTGTTCTGGTTCGTAGTGCCCCAACGCCCTATTAAGACTGTTGGTGTTTCCTTTATTTTGTTTGTTTTTCATCAATAACATAGATGCATAAATAGATCAGGCAATCAGTAAACTGTCTGTCTACTTAAAGGCTTGGGCTACTTCACTCACCCCTCTCCACAGAATAGACTATGACCGCACCCAACCCTATTCCCTATATGATGTACTACTTTAGACCAGGGACCATATGGCTCTCTCTAGGGAAATGAGTCTGATGGAGAGTGAATCCTCTGAGTGATGAACAGCAGAGGTCATCAAGGGGTCACCTTCTCAGCTGGGTCTGCTGTGCGCCAAGGGCACCGGGCTATATCAGAATCCATGTTACCGCAATACACGGGACGGAATGTGACCAACGTAATGTTAACATTAGGATGCTGTAATGAGTTGCAGCTGGGATTTAATATGGGAATCCATGTGGGAAACCTCCACCAGATGTAGGCTTGGTACAGTGTGTATTGCATATACAAGTGAGTAAATTTTAGACTAACGTTCTTCTTACACAGTGGATGTAGCAATCCTGCTTAATGTGAGTGACTCTTACCCGAGTTTACAGCCTGATTCGGGCTCTATCCAGACCATGGTGTGGGTTTGTTTGAGAGTGTATGCATGTTTCCAATCCAATTGGAGACGATTTTCATGCAAATATTCTCAAAAATGCATAAAAGTAGTATGCGCTTTTCCCCACCAGAGATGTTACTATCAAATTGACTTGAGGATAAAAGGCTGTGTGTGATGACAGTGCACATAAAAATACCTTTTGCAGTTAATTTCCTATGTACAGTGGGGCAAAAAAGTATTTAGTCAGCCACCAATTGTGCAAGTTCTCCCACTTAAAAAGAGGAGGCCTCATTGTAGGTACACTTCAACTATGACAGACAAAATGAGGAAAACAAATCCAGAAAATCATATTGTAGGATTTGTTATGAATTTAGTTGCAAATTATGGGGGAAAATAAGTATTTGGTCACCTACAAACAAGCAAGATTTCTGGCTCTCACAGACCTGTAAGAGGCTCTTCTGTCCTCCACTTGTTATCTGTATTAATGGCACCTGTTTGAACTTGTTATCAGTATAAAAGACACCTGTCCACAACCTCAAACAGTCACACTCCAAACTCCACTATGGCCAAGCCCAAAGAGCTGTCAAAGGACACCAGAAACAAAATTGTAGACCTGCACCAGGCTGGGATGACTGAATCTGCAATAGGTAAGCAGCTTGGTTTGAAGAAATCAACTGTGGGAGCAATTATTAGGAAATGGAAGACATACAAGACCACTGATAATCTCTCTCAATCTGGGGCTCCACGCAAGATCTCACCCCGTGGGGTCAAAATGATCACAAGAACGGTGAGCAAAAATCCCAGAACAACACGGGAGGACCTAGTGAATGACCTGCAGAGAGCTGGGACCAAAGTAACAAAGCCTACCATCAGTAACACACTACGCCGCCAGGGACTCAAATCCTGCAGTGCCAGACGTGTCCCCCTGCTTAAGCCAGTACATGTCCAGGCCCGTCTGAAGTTTGCTAGAGAGCATTTGGATGATCCAGAAGAAGATTGGGAGAATGTCATATGGTCAGATGAAACCAAAATATAACTTTTTGGTAAAAACTCAACTCGTCGTGTTTGGAGGACAAAGAATGCTGAGTTGCATCCAAAGAACACCATACCTACTGTGAAGCATGGGGGTGGAAACATCATGCTTTGGGAATGTTTTTCTGCAAAGGGACCAGGACGACTGATCCGTGTAAAGGAAAGAATGAATGGGGCCATGTATCGTGAGATTTTGAGTGAAAACCTCCTTCCATCAGCAAGGGCATTGAAGATGAAACGTGGTTGGGGCTTTCAGCATGACAATGATCCCAAACACACCGCCCGGGCAATGAAGGAGTGGCTTCGTAAGAAGCATTTCAAGGTCCTGGAGTGGCCTAGCCAGTCTCCAGATCTCAACCTCATAGAAAATCTTTGGAGGGATTTGAAAGTCTGTGTTGCCCAGCAACAGCCCCAAAACATCTCTGCTCTAGAGGAGATCTGCATGGAGGAATGGGCCAAAATACCAGCAACAGTGTGTGAAAACATGTCATCGTTGAAGTGTACCTATGATGAAAATTACAGGCCTCATCTTTTTAAGTGGGAGAACTTGCACAATTGGTGGCTGACTAAATACTTTTTTGCCCCACTGTACCTAATAAAAAAAATACTGCCACGCAGTCTCCTCATGGATTGCAATGTAATCGGCGTCCAAAAAGGCAGATTACCAATTTGTTATGAACACTTGAAATCGGCCCTAATTAATCAGCCAACTTGTCTAGCTTGTTTTGTGAACATTTTAAAAGTTTACCGAAAATGTTCTGTTTCCATCAGGCCTGTCGTGAATATATTTAGCTGACATGTACTTTACTTGCATAAAAAGGGTGAATGGAAACTTGGAAAGGGGGATACCTAGTCAGTTGTACAACTGAATGCCTTCAACTGAAGTGTCTTCAGTATTTAACCCCTCTGAATCAGAGGTGCTGGGGGCTGCCTTCATCGACATCCACATCTTCGGCACCCGGGGAACAGTGGGTTAACTGCCTCGCTGTGGTCTATTAGATTAGGGCCCATGTCCGAGTTTTTTTTATTTTTATTTTTTTAAAGCCTGTGATTCTATTCAAGGGGGATGGATGATGAATGAGACTGGGATTGAAAGTGACTGACGGCTTGAATTAATCTGTAGAGGGAGATGGGCGGGGGGAGAGAGCAGCTTCGTTCAGTTATGGGTGTAGTTAGTAAGCATAGTGGCTGACGGAAGCTTCTCTCCACAGTAAATGATTAGTTAGTGGATCAGCATCTCTACAATAAAGGGGGTAAGTGAATGCCGTGACCTTAGTGCTGGCACAATTACCGTATAGCTGTGTAACTGACGGTTATGGATGAAGACAGTCATGAAAATAAAATAATCGTCTCAACCATAAATTAAACTTCAATTCAAATGAACAGCTGACTGAATGACCACAATGCTGCTGCATCAGCAGCAAACGTAGAGGAAGAGAATGAATATAACAGGCTTGGAACCTCTAACCCGGGCAATTTGACTGGTAAACTCACGGGTACACTCATGGGTCGCCTAGGATTGTTATGCAATAATTCCATGGTAATGTCACACGTTCATTCAAGTCATGTTAACCCTTTAGACCCCAATATAATTCTGGAATGCTGCTGTAGACTTCCAAAAACAAAGAACTTGTAATTGTCATTCGTTAACTTAGTTTTAAAGAGCACAACCTCTTCTTTAATGACACCACATTCATGTCGATATGAATAACACTCATCGTCTTCCATTGTGTAGACACTCATTATTAACACAACAATAAACAAGAGTATTTAAATTGTAGTACATTTTGAGTGAGTAATTTAGTCAAATTTACTAAGTATAATCTATTATACTTCTAAATATGTGAAAATGTAACCGGAGGACAATATTCAGGAAGTATTTCAAAACCCACACAAAGTAGGCTATTTGATTGACAACAATTCTTACTTCTGTAACAATGTAAAAATACAAACATCCATTCAGACTATTTCAAAATATAGACACCCTCAATAAGGATTAGTACAGACCATGCCTGAAACCAAATGTAGAAGTAGTAGCCTACTTTGACAACAATTCAGTGAATGCAGACAGATTTCAGAGAAGTACAATTCTAAAAAGTACACAATTTCCCTAATACGATTTGGAGGACAAATTAATATTTCACCCTGCCATTTGAGTGTTTGCATTTAGCCTACAACATGTCATGGATCTTCTGGAAGCACGGCCCCATCCTGCAAAGTGGCACAGAACACGTAGAGCACTCAGAGGAAGTTACTAGATATCTCCCACTCTTTGCCCTGCGTCCACTCTGGATACACACCACACACTGTCTCCTACGCCCTTTAAACTTCACCAGGGAGTGGCCTGCTTTCAAATGATGAGTAACAACTCAGTCCACGCCCCCGGGTGACACACTCTTGTCTCCCCGCTTCCTGCCACTGTAGCCAAGTGAATGCACAAGCTGCATTTTGAATGCCTTCAGGGATGAGCGCATGCGGTTTCTGGGAAGGGGCCTTTGCAGGGTCCCCACACTGGTCTACTGTCGCCGCCCTCAGGACGCCCTAGATGGGTAGCAATATGACACGCCGCCGCTTTGAGCAGCTATGTAGGTACATGCACTTTTCAGATCCCAATTCAACAAATGAGACAGACAAATTGCACAAAGTAAGCGGTGTGCTACAAAGGTGAATGTTGAGATTTGGGGCAGACACATTCCATGGAAACACAGTCTCCCGTTTCTGGTGTCCTTCCTACTCCTCTCCATGTTCCTCTTCCTTGCCATGTCTCCATCGCACACTATTCCCTGTGGGCACCGGTGAAAAGTAGTACGCTATATAGGATACCATTTGGGACACACATTATGTCTGTATATATTGTTGTCAGTCAGTTTAGTCTGATACTCTACAGCCATAGAAATGTAATAGGTAGACTTGAAATGAAGAGTTGATTGTGGATTCCCGTTCTACTCATTCCACTTCTGTGGCTACAGCAGTTCTGACCTGGAGTTAATTACATAGCTGTATGATGCCATAATCGGCTACTAGCCCAATAACCACTCCACTAAACATGACCACTCTCCTGGCAACTCACTCTGCATCTCTGACATGTGTGAGATGCTTTTTAAAGACTGTGGAGAAGGAATGTGTGGCCTGGTGAGCGATGTGGCTTTTTATTGGGTTACAGCATGTCATCGCTGCTGCCAGGAATGGTGGCAGACAGCTCAGGGATTCACTGAGTGTTTTTTCAGATGCTGTGTATCTTTCTGTCTGTCCCTCCCTCCATGAGTTCTCCTTTGGCCCACAGTCCAGCCTTGAGCCTTGATGGTATTCCCGTCTTTAACGGTCAGTCAATGTCCACCCTGCCTAGTAATAATTACCCAGAGATGGAGGATAGGACATTCAACACACACACAACCTTGGTGCCAGGTGACTGGCGTGTCCCAGCACCCTCCTGAGGTCATGAACATTTCAGGGCTATGCTGTTTCAACCCCACATTCTCCATGTGTCTGGGAAGGACACGCGTGCACGCACACACACACACACACACAGTGGAATCCGTGTGTCTGGGCAGGGCAGACAGCTGCACGGGCCATCTCCACTTAATCACTTCTTGACAGACACGCACTTCTGTGTAAATACATTTAAATTCACATACACAATCCATGTCTCAAGACTTAAAAATCCTTCTTTAACCGGTTTCTACCCCTTCATCTACACTGATTGAAGTGGATTTACCAGGTGACATCAATAAGGGATCATAGTTTTCATCTGGATTCACTCGGTCAGTCTGTTATTGAAAGAGCAAGTGCTCTTAATGGTTTGTACACTGTGTGTAGTGCACTACTTTTGACCAGGGCCTATAAGGATAGTCATTTAGGACACACCCCAGCAAGTCAAACCACTCATTGGACACAGTGAAACCACTGTCAAGTGTTTCTATGACTGTAAACCCTGTCTGAATGTTACATACTGATTCCCCCTCTATGGCATGCTGGTCTGGATGGAATGGGGTAGGACTGACTCACTACTGCCCTGTCCTGAATTACAGGACACCTCTAGTTTGAATGCAGGGGCTTGGCTTCAGTATTATTAACTTATTGAGACTGATGTGGAAATGAGCAGGGGGACAGTGGGGTAGGGAGATGCTGAGGTAGCGGTGGCGCCAGGATACGTACCCACGTTGAGGGGTGACCTATCAGGCCAATGTGCTGCATCGGGTGGTGTTACCTGCTATACCAGACTCAGGGTTTGGGCTCAATTGTACACCTGCTGAAAGTGAGACGATGTGGGCTTGTGCTCCATAGAGAACAAGGATGGCGAGGTAACAGCCATTTGTGAAATCAAACAAATCCACTTTTATCGACAAACCCTGCTGTGTTCCCCTTTGGGAGGGTGCTGTTCAATTGTGTTATATCCACGAAAACATAAATGTTTACATGTATTGATTTTGGGGCCTCTATATTTAGCCTGCTTGTTTGTCCACCAAGTGCATTGATTTTTGGAGCACATGTTTTATGATGCTTTAAAAATGAGTATTGACCCCATTATAATACATACTGGTACTTATGAGGAATGTCTTATGTATTCTAAAGCATTCAATATAAATACAGTTGTGTGGAAAGAAAAACACATAAAAAACATGGTTCAAACTGGTGATGAGTTGACTTAGACCATGCCTCTGGGCTGCTTTTATCACTTTCATTAAATCTTCTCTGAAGCCATAGAGAGAGCAGAGATGCCCTCGAGCAGGGATTGGCAACTGGCGGCACGCCAATTTATGAAATAAATAAAAATGTTTAAAAAAAATATATATATTTGAAGTCGGTCGGGGTCTCAACTTACTGTTGAGGGTTGGAATAATAGAATACACAAGGTGCAATTTCCAAATTTGGTTGTGCATCAGTCACTCAATTAGTCTGTCAGCAATTTTTATTTAGATTTGTAAGTTAGCGACTAGCTTTCTAAACTTGTAGTAAGCATGGCTGAATTACCGACCGGGGTAGGGCCCATTTCTTCATCAGTTATCATATTAAAAACGGCAAACGTTTGCCCCCCCATGGCAAAATGTGTAGAATTGAAGGAAATTAAATTTAAAATGTACATTGTTTTTTGTCTTCACTGTCACAAGGGGGGGGGCACTAAAATACTTTGCGCGCACTGTTGGGTGGTGAATGTATGTGGGTATGCAGAACCACGAGCCACTGCGGCCCCTCGTGACGACTTGTTTTTTTGTGGCCTCCACCCCCATCAAATAGTAGGTATACCTGTCTCCACCCATCACTACATAACCTAGTGGTGACCTGTGTGTGTGATATCCTTCATCTGCCTCTCCATCAAATACCTCCTTCAGAGAAGAGCTGCTAACTAATGACCTTCTATTCCACACACCTCCTGCGTCCCGCCCTAATAGGAACAGCATGGTGTCTATTGGACTCTGCTAAGATGTGGTTGATAGAAAGGTCTATAGATGAGGTTAACACACACTAAGGTACCATGCTTTTCATATCCGTGGTGCTGGGTCTTACTGCCCGCGCGCGCACACCATTTTTACCTCAGCACGTGGATTTGACGACTTTCGCTGCAAGACCTTTTTGAAGACTGGGTAGAAAGGTCTCTGTTTGAGCCTCTGTAGTGGTAGACCAGATAGTCTACTGGCTAAGACCAAGTCAGGAACATGATTCATATGATATGTTGGTAGCTGCTGCTAAACACAAGTGGCCATTTCAACACTCAAACACTTGAAGGGGATTTAAACTGAATGGAAGCGGAAAACTCAATATTAATGATGGTTAAATGCTTCTAATGAGGTTAGAGTGGAAAGTTGTGAAAGGAAGCTGTCACTGGGTATTCATCATTTGGGCACTACGCATTAATGATCCCGGGCGGCCAAACTTGCACAAAGGCGGAGGTAGCGGTCCTGCTGCTGGGTTGTTGCCCTCCTACGGCCTCCTCCACGTCTCCTGATGTACTGGCCTGTCTCCTGGTAGTGCCTCCATGCTCTGGACACTACGTTGACAGACACAGCAAACCTTCTTGCCACAGCTCGCATTGATGTGCCATCCTGGATGAGCTGCACTACCTGAGCCACTTGTGTGGGTTGTAGACTCCGTCTCATGCTACCACTAAAGTGAAAGCACCGCCAGCATTCAAACGTGACCAAAACATCAGCCAGGAAGCATAGGAACTGAGAAGTGGTCTGTGGTCCCCACCTGCAGAACCACTCCTTTATTGGGGGTGTCTTGCTAATTGCCTATAATTTCCACCTGTTGTCTATACCATTTGCACAACAGCATGTGAAATGTATTGTCAATCAGTGTTGCTTCCTAAGTGGACAGTTTGATTTCACAAAAGTGTGATTGACTTGGAGTTACATTGTGTTGTTTAAGTGTTCCCTTTATTTTTTTGAGCAGTGTATATTGGGTTTCCTTCTGTAAAGACTGAATATACCTTGTATTTTACAAGCCACATGTTGTACTTCCCAAAAAGTGGGTGTAGTTGGCGAGTTAATGAAAGCCTTATGGGAAATACCTTGCCAGTGCTCTGTGGCTCAATGGTAGCCTTCCTTGTTAGCCTAGGTTTCCATGGAGCTATGATGAACCACATAAAGCAGTGTATGTAGCAATGGTGTGTGTAGGCTACCGTTAAGTCTCACCTTCATTCAGCCCATCCCCCATGAGAGGAACACACCCACGTTTACATGAGTGAGTCATAGATAGTCATACAGCCAGGGAGATGGGGAGCAGTTGCAGGACTGTAGAGAGCGAATGAGCGACGCCTTTGATCTGCTTTGTTGTGATGAGGCTTTTGGTTGGCTCTCCTGCTCTGTCATGGGTCTGTGGCCAGGACCGATAATGTAACAAGCCTTTTTAGGTGCAAACTCTGAGACGAGTGGGGATCTGTACATGGAGGCAAGATACAGTAAGTCAGAGAATGGCTTTACCTCTCTGGGATATGTGGGACGGTAGTGTTCCACCTCGCCAACAGCCAGTGAAATTGCATGGCGCCAAATTCAAAACAGAAATATCATGATTAAAATTCCTCAAACATACAAGTATTTTATACCATTTTAGAGAGAAACTTCTTGTAAATCCAGCCACATTGTCCAATTTCAAATGGGCTCTACAGTGAAAGCTCACCAAACGGTTGTTAGGTCAGCACCTAGTCACAGAAAACCTTAGACATTTTCCATCCAAGGCGTGGGCTCACAAAAATCAGAAATAGCCATTAAATTAATCACTAACCTTTGATCTTCATCAGATGACACTCATAGGACTTAATGTTACACAATACATTTATGTTTTGTTCGATAAAGTTCATATTTATATCCAGAAATCTGTTTACTTTGGCGCGTTATGTTCAGTAGTTCCAAAACTACTGAGAGCCACATCAATTTACGGAAATACTCATAATAAACATTGCTAAAAGATACAAGTGGTATGCATGGAATTTTAGATCCACTTCTCCTTAATGCAACCGCTGTGTTAGATTTAAAAAAAAACTTTACGGAAAAAGCACACCATGCAATAATCTGAGTACAGTGCTCAGACGCAAAAACAAGCCATACAGATACCCGCCATGTTGTGGAGTCAACAGAAGTCAGCATTATAGCATTATAAATATTCACTTACCTTTGATCTTCATCAGAATGCACTCCCAGGAATCCCAGTTCCACAATAAATGTTTGTTTTGTTTGATAAAGTCCATAATCTATGTCCAAATACCTCCCTTTTTGTTCGTGTTTAGCCCAGTAATCCAAATTCATGAGGCGCGATCACTAGGTCCAGACGAAAAGTCTAAAAGTTCCGTTAATGTTTTTAACATAAATCTTCAATAATGTTCCAACCGGAGAATTCCTTTGTCTTTAGAAATGAAAAGGAACGCAGTTAACTCTCACGGGAGCGCGTGAGACTGAGCTCATGGCACTCTGCCAGACACCTGGTTGAAACCGCTCTCATTCCCTCCTCCTTCATAGTAGAAGCCCCAAACAAGGTTCTAAAGATTGTTGATATCTAGTGGAAGCCATTGGAAGTGCAATATGACCCCATAGACACTATATTTGATAGGTAATGACTTGAAAAACTACAAACCTCAGATTTCCCACTTCCTGGTTGGATTTTTTCTCATGTTTTTGCCTGCCATATGAGTTCTGTTATACTCACAGACATCATTCAAACAGTTTTAGAAACGTCAATGTTGTCTATCCAAATCTACTAATTATATGCATATTCTAGCTTTTAGGCCTGGGTAGCAGGCAGTTTACTCTGGGCACCTTTTTATCCAAGCTACTCAATACTGCCCCCCAGTCCCAAAGAAGTTAAGACACAAGCTTTTTCTTTTGCTCCCTCTTTAAAGCTGGGATCCAAGGTGAAACAGCGCCCCAGTCACACTTGTTTTTGTTTTGTTTTTAACTGGAGGAGATGAGCATCTAGCATAATATGTGATGTCCAAAGGAAAATAGTCTTTGTGGTTTGAAGTAACATCTTTGTAATATCGCAAGCGGACGTGGCAGTTTCACCGCTAAGGATTCCATCTTTAAGGTAACATTTGTGTCCCTTTCTTTTACAGCCTGCTCGAGTAGGCTACGCCTAATTTGTAATCAGGAATTGAAAATGATTTAAATTGAGAATGTGTCACTGATCTACACACACACAATGTCAAAGTAGAATTATGTTTTTAGAAATTTTTAGTTTTTATGGCTGTGATAGAACTGAGGATGGATCAAAATTGTAGTTACTACACAATACTAACAAATTACAGTGAAAAGGAAGTCTGTACAGAATAAACATATTCCAAAAGGTGCTTCCAGTTTGCAATAAGGCACTAAAGTTATACTGTAAAAAAAATTGGCGAAAATGTACTTTCTGTCCTAGATACAAAGTGTTATGTTTGGGGCAAATCCAAGACATCACCAGGGATTGTGTTAATGGAGGATTTTGCCATTTTCATGCAGAAAGGGAAAGATAAAACGTAGAAAAAGTATCTTGCTTGGTTTAGTAAATGCAGATCTAAAATGCTTCTTATTGTAAATTCTACTCGGCTTCAGCCACGGTCAAAATCATGAATGTAAAAGGCCAATTTCCTGCTTCAGTTGTACTTCACCACTTGGATGAAATATCTTTGCTCCCGTCATTGGATCACCAGACCTAGTTCTGACACTATCTGATGTGTGGGCAACTTTTCTCCGGTACTTTCCTCCAGTGTAGTTTTTCTTAAGACTGCAATTTAAAATGCAAGTTTAACTTCAAGCAAAACATTAGGGAATTTTGCTGGCTGCATTCTCTGACAATAATGCCTTGCTTTTTCATTGTAAGCTAATGTACCTAGCTATTTGTGGCTGCTAGCCAAATGGCGTTGCACATCTGTTATCATCTGAAAAAATTTCTGCTGAATGTGTTGCACACCTCTTACACTTGTTACAGGTTTAGGATTTTCCATTTGTGTTTTGAGGTTGGACTTTAGCACGTAAAGCTTGTCAGCAGGTCGGGCTCACCGTGTACGTCGGTATGTATTACACATTCGGGTGTCATTAGTGGGAAGGTGTTTCACCTGTGCTGACCCAGGTGCTATTTAAGAGTAGCTGGCTCAGTGCTCCAATTGTTTTGATAGATGCGGAGGGTTAACTCGGCTGAGAGTCAGACTCGGCCGACGTAATGTATTACTAATGTCTACGATGTGGGAATTGGGCTCGGGACGATTCCAGTGTGAGTTATCTGGCCCAAATGTATATATTACTTGGGGTTCAGGCCGATTCCGGTGTGAGTTATCTGGGCCAAAGGTATTGCTTGGGGTTTGGGCCGAGGCTACTCTGGCAGATGATGACACGAGCTGCTTTATATAATTAACATTTCATTATTTATTTTCTCATTGTTTCTGTGATCAAAAAAATACAATTAACATTTAAATTAAATTATTTAAGAGCCCTGTGTAGTATTTTAGTTTTCTGATACTTTGTGCAAGGCAATTGATAAGCATTAACTTTGCATGGAGCCTCCTGAGTGGCTAAGACACTGCCTCGCAGTGCAAACTGCATTGCTACAGATGCTGGTTCGAGACCCGTGCCGGCCGAGACCAGGAGACTCGTGAGGCGACGCACAATCGGCCCAGCGTCATCCGTGTGAGGGGAGGGTTTGGCCGCCCGGGATGTCCTTGTCCCATTGCGCTGTGGTCACCAGGCGTATGGTGTTTCCTCTGATTTTGTGGATGGGTATAATTTGTACGTATAAAATGTATGATAGTAATATTTAAAATTACTAAAACAGATAATTCCGGTAGACTGAAACGGCCCGACATACTTGAGCCGATTCTGGGCAGTCATTCATTTTGATTTCGGGCCGAGTCCATCAGTTGTGCTGCTTCTGGGCCTACTCCTCATTGCTAGCTGGGGTGTAATGGTTTAAAACACCAATTTATTTTCAAGATACAGTATATTAGTGTTTTCCATACATTCTAATGTTTTTGTGAATTATTCTTCTACTTTGACATTAGAGTATTTTGTGTATATTGACAAAAAACAAACACTTAAATCCTTTTTAATCCCCCTTTTGTAACACAACAAAATGTGGAGAAAGTTAAGGGGTGTGAGTACTTTCTCCCAGACTGTGGGTTTTTGTCTGCTGTATGAGGCCACAGGGAAAATCTGATTATTTGTGTGTGAAGTCCACAGGAGTCCATATTAAACAGGGTGCACCATAAAGGGAATTTGGTCCCTTTTGGGACACATCCGGGCTGTAAAAGATGAAGAGCAGATGTTAATCAGATTGGAACCTCCCTTCTGTCCATCTCCCAGCTGAATGTTTTTTTTATGCTCTGAGGGAATTTGGGGTAAAGGACAAACTTTTCTCCTGTGTTTCCTGAAATTGAAGACTGGTTTCTTAGCAAACTCTTCAACATAATCTATTTGACATACCAGTAGTAACAATAAAACCACAATTTTTTTTTTTTTTTTTTTTTTGTGTGTGCTTGTCAAGTTGACATAGCGTCACTACAAACACATCCTTAGCCAGCATGTAGTAAGTCCAGGGTCAGTACGGAGGAACAACGCTGCCCTCCTGAGGTGTACATCTGTAAGTGCAACATGTCTTTCCTTTTCCCCCTCCACTGCTTCATCTCAACTATGGCTGAATGCGCATTTTTCTTCTGGCTGACTGCAATTCTCACCCTGGCTGACTGTAATATCTTAAGCTTTTCAGTGATAATCTGTTGCCTTTTGAAAGCGGTAATAGTACTGCGTGGAAGATTATTCATATTTCTCACCTTTTGTTAAACGTTTGTGTGAATGAAAGATTGAAAAAGTGTTTTATGCTGTTTTCTTAACGTAATAATAAGTGATTATTGGCACCCAAAGACCTTGACTACTGAGACTTCTGTTTTTTTTAAGAGCAGCCACAATGAGCTGTTATTGGCCTATATGTTTTTGGAGCCACGACCACAACTACCCAGCAACACAACACAGATACGCCAACACACAATACAGCCATGGAGATGGGCAAACACTTCTTCTCCAATAGAAGTCTCTGATCACACTTGTAGGCAATGTCATGGTTACGTTGGCTAGTTAAGTTCATGCGCAGAAACACTTAATCGGGTCTAACGGTCGTTTCATGCCGAACTACGCATGTGCAAGGCCGTCAAATCAAATGCATTCTTTAGATTTAGTTTTTGACTAAAATGAAAACGTGTCAGTTTGTCACTCTCAAGGTTGTAGTAATATCATGTTTGACTACTTAAGACATTAGCTCAAATCTAGGTTGTCCCTTTAGATTTGGAGAAAATTAACTAAGGAAGAATTTTTCACTTCTCTCATTGACTTCTCAAACCCTAAACGCCGGCCTGGTCTTCTTGGTCTATTTCACAAGAGGTGCCGGAAGTCGTGATTTTTGCAGCTGTGGGTTTAGAAACTCTGTGATAGCACTTTGTGTTCTGTTCTCAGCTGGGTCCTCATCTCAGATATGGCTTAGTTACATATGAACTGTGGAATGTTTTGTTACATGTTCTGTAGCCTCGCCTCCAATCGAAGGAGGTGTGTGAGAGAATAGTAAACTAACCATCAAAATCAGACTGGGGACATTTCGTTCGTCCCCACAAGGAAAAATGCTGTTTCTGTGGTTTAGGATTAGGGTTTGGGGATAAAGGCTAGGAGTTAGGGTTAGGTTTCCTGTGTGTGAGAGATGTCTGTCACTTCGAGACACATACTGTGTCGTTGATGCTGTTTTAGGTAGAGGTGCCATCCTTGTACCTGTCTGATCGATCCAAGTTAAAGTAATAAATCCTTTGAATGTTCAGGTCCATTCATGAGATTAAGGTCTGTATTCATAAAGCATTTCAGAGTAGGCGTCCTGCTCTAGGATCAGTTTAGTCTTTTAGATCAGAAGGAATAAGATCATATGGACAGGGAGGGGACCTGGTCATAGGTCAACACTGTAATACTGCCCAGTTTTGTGTTCTCTGTTCTCTCTCTGTCAGGACAGTCTAACTTTGACCAACAGAGGTCTCCCTTGGTACATAGTCATTGAGATTGTCCTGCTCTGACATTGCTAGACTAATGTAGTCATTAGTGGGAGAATGTGTACACGCTTTCATCGTTACATGTAACAGCTCATTGAAACGTCTCGCCTAGTAAAACAGGAAACCACTAACTGGGGTTTGGCTCTGTTTCCCACACTTGGCCAGTACTTGTCTGCATCACAAATGGCACCCTATTCCCTAGTATAGTGCAGTTTTTTCTGACCAGAGTTCTATGGGCCCGGTCTAAACTAGTATAGGGAATAGGGTGCCATTTGGGACACATACATGGTTTTATGACAGAGCAAACACTGGACCCTCCATGTTAATCCCAAGAGGCTGTCCTGCCCAGAGAGAAGAGGGCTTGTTACACACACACACACACACACACACACACACACACACACACAGTGCCGTCTAGCCACCGGGTTCCCACAGTGAGTCACCAGTGCCAGCCAGCTGTGGTTTGTTTGTGGGAAGAAATGGCTTGTCGCTGCAGTGAGGATTCAGGAAGTGGTAGCTAGGCCTACATGGCACACAATAAAATCAAGTCCTAATTAAAAATGTATTTGTCACATGCTTGGTAAACAACAGGTATACACTGAGTGTACAAAACATTAAGAACATCTGCTCTTTCCTTGACAGACTGACCGAGTGAATCCAGATAAACTATGATCCCTTATTGATGTCACCTGGTAAATCCATCTCAATCAGTGTAGATGAAGGGGTAGAAACCGGTTAAAGAAGGATTTTTAAGTCTTGAGACATGGATTGTGTATGTGACATTCAGAGGTTGAATGAACAAGACAAAATATCTAAGTGCCTTTGAACGGGGTTGTTGTAGGTGCCAGGCGCACCAGTTTGAGTGTGTCATGAACTGCTCGGTTTTTCACGATCAACAAGTTTCCTGTGTGTATCAAGAATGGTCTACCACCCAAAGGACATCCAGCTAACTTGACACAACTGTGGGAAGCACTTGAGTCAACATTTCGACACCCACCGTGTAGATTCCATGCCCTGACGATTGAGGCTGTTTTGAGGGCAAAAGGGGGTGCAACTCAATATTAGGAATGTGTTCCTAATGTTTTGTACACTCAGTGTAGACTAACAGTGAAATGCTTACTTACGGGCTATTCCCAGCAATGCAGAGAGAACATAAAGGAAACAAATAATGAGGAATAAATACACAATAAGGAATGATAACTTTGCTACTGTACATACACAAGGTTACCAGTACCAAGTCGATGTGCAGGGGTACGTGGCAATTGAGGTAGATATGTTCATAAAGTCACTAGGTAACAGGATAAGCAATAAACAGTAGCAGGAGTGTAGGTGATGAGTCCGGTAGCTAACTATCACGCTGTGGCAGCACGTTCAGTTCACACACCCACACACTGAGACGTGTGGGTATTCTCTTCTGTCTATTACTGTACCCTAGAGGGGACATAGTTAGCCCTCAATTGCCTATTGTGACAACATATCACATTGAGGAATTGTGATAGAAATCTCTTTTGTCATACGACATTTCGTTGGTTCATTCATATGACGGTTCATTCGTTCTCTCCCCACCTGCTTTGTCTCTGTACTCCTGATGGAATGCATCTCACAATGTGGAAGTGTTTGTGTGCTGCTTGCCCAAGCCTTCCTTGAATAGGCATAGGTTTTGCCCATTGTTGATGCTGGGGACACACACACACACACACACACACACACACACACACACACACACACACACACAATGAATATTCTTAACTTCCAGAAGGGGACACTGTGGTGTTAGCATTGAGATGGTGCCGGCCCTTTCTCTTCTCTGGGGGGAGAGCACAGACTCTAAACCCCCATAGACTTGCATCATGTCTTGTGTCTGCTGTGCAGGACAATAGAATACAGGTAGTCAAGCCATTGTTATGCTGCGCTTGCCTGTCCAGTCATCCAAACAGTAGCAGTGTTGTGGTCTTGCCTGTCCGGTCATCCAAACAGTAGCAGTGTTGTGGTCTTGCCTGTCCGGTCATCCAAACAGTAGCAGTGTTGTGGTCTTGCCTGTCCGGTCATCCAAACAGTAGCAGTGTTGTGGTCTTGCCTGTCCGGTCATCCAAACAGTAGCAGTGTTGTGGTCTTGCCTGTGCCTCCCTGCGACGATGACTTCCTGCATTTTCCCCTGTCACTGCAGAAATGCCTTGGACGGGAAGGGATAGAGCAGGAAGTGTATACACGCAGGTCAACAGGATGTGGTGATGTGATGGAGGCAGAGTCAGTCAGAAGTGCGGACTTGATTCCAGAAGAGGTTCCTTCCACTCTAATGACTGGGAAGTCTTTAGAATGGGTCAGAATGGAATTTCCGCCCGGGTCAGAAAACGGAGCCTCTCGTGTCAGCCTTTCGAACTGTCATGGTGGAACTTATAGTGTTTTTAAATGCAGGACCTGAACGCCGGTGTAAAAAATAACAATTTGTGAGATGGGTCTGAACCCAGTGGTGAAACCTAATCAGAGTTAGAGAGGAGCTCCAGACCGGTCTGTCCTTTTTAAGGATAACCTTTTATTTAACTAGGCAAGTCAGTTAAGGACAAATTCTTATTTACAATGACGGCAAAATCTGGCTGACACTGGGCCAATTGTGCGCTGGATTTGAACCAGGTACTGCAGTGACGCCTCCTGCACTGGGATGCCTTGTCTTAGACCACTGCACCACACGGGAGCCCAGGATTAGGATCTCATTAGCTCCATCTAAACAGCATCCCCCCAGCCAGAGAGGAAAGACCACCACTTACCCAATCACACCAAGGAAATCTCGTTTAGCCTACACACAGCCTGAGGAGGAACAGGAGAGGAGAGAGGCACGATGAACTAACCCAATACTGTACCTCCTCAACCTCCACCCACCAACTGCTGGGGACCTTTCATCTTCATTAGGCTGCCAAGAGGAAGCCCAGCTCTGAAGTACACAACAACCCTCTAAGATGTTTTCTGGTGTTGTGATGTTAGCTAGTAGCTACAGTAATATTGCTAGCTGCTCATAGCATTTCACTGTAAGGTCTGTTACAACTACCTGTTGTAGTCAGCGCATGTGACAAACAAAATTAGATTTGATAGTTCACCACCATCACATGTTAATCCCATACAAACAGGGAGATAAAACATGCATCACTGCTCTTAAGATGCTGACCTCAACACAGGCTGCAGCTGCATTGGTGAGAGCTGGGACAAGAGCGTTGGTTGGTAATGGGGTCAATGGAGAGGAGAAGCCAGCCAGCAACCATGGCTGTGTGGCGTGAGCTACGTACTCACAACATCCCCATCTAATTTAACTGTATTTCATGTCTTAGACTTTCTTACCATCTAGGCCAGTCATATAGACTAGTGTCCTGTCCAGGGGGTGTACTTGTACATAAAGCTTCCTCACGCTACATAAACAGGAGATGGCTTCTTGCACTATGGTCCATTCTGGCTCAGACAAGGCTTACTTAGTCATATAGACCCATATTTATGTTTTTATGAGTCCTGGTTTTGATCTGACAACACAGGCATGGGCAGTGTTTTGGCTAATAGTCAATCTGCTGCTTGTTTTAAGGATTGTGAGAAGTGGACAGTTTCTCTGCTTTGTGGGGGAGAAGAAAAACAAACCCACACTTAACAGACAGACAGCGCCAGAGATCCTGGCATGGACTGATTTAGGTCGAATGGTTTTAACATGGGAAGACCAAGTCAGGTGCACAACCAGCCAACTACTAATCACTGCTCTCACCACCCAATGGGACTAAATGGGTCTGTATCTGTGCTCTCTATCTGTGCCCCTCAATGGACTGCAGGCTACTCGCAGATGGATAGGATCGCTGGCTGAGTCTGTCTCTCTACCATGCTGTGTCGCGCTGTGTGCATTAGCCAGTCTATGTAAAAGAGGGAATTACTGGAACAGACCACAGATAGCCAATTTGATCATTACGTCTGGTGTTTTGATGGTGATGGGCATCTTGTCTGGGAAACCTCTTAATCCGCTTCCTTACTGTAAGTGTGTACTGAGACTACATTTGGTCCAGTCTACTGTAGACTAGGCCCTATCATATGAAGCATATTCAATGCCTTGATGATAATCAAAAAGTAAGTAATGACTATAATGCTGAAGTGATGATCATGCAATCTTTTCAATAGGAGATTGATTGGGTCTCTTCTCTGGCAGGCTATCAAAAGTGTGGCACTCATTTTGGTCACAAGGGTTGTCAGCGATTTGCTGTGCGTGGATACTGCTCTTGATACATTTTCTTAGAAGAGAATAAGGTAATTTCACTTTGAAAATCAGAAGCCTTGCGTCAAGGAGAAGCAAATTGCCTGTATAGCATGTCAGCCTTTCATTAAGAGTTGGAGTGTCCGTGAGAGAAAATTTGAGATTTAGGAGGGGGTCAACTGGCTGGGGTGTTGGGCAGACCAGGGCAAGTTTGACCCTTAACATAGAGGGTGTGGATACGGACCTCTGTGGTCCCCATGGTTATATTTGAGCTTGCTGTCAGTATCACTTATTGCAGAGTGAGTCAAGGTACCTCTAAACATTCCCTCTCCTTTCTCTCTGGCTGTTTGGTGTTGGAAGCTAGAAATTGAGGTTTCCAAGGAATTCAAGAAATGAAGAGAAATAATTTTAAGACATTCTAGAGCAAATATGGACTGTTCAGTTTCAGACGAGCTAATAATTTAAAACTGTTTTCCTCAACCCATGTTAACGGTATCGTACATCTTTTATTTGTTTCATCTCTGTAATAATATCACTGAAGGACAGAACTATTTCCTCTGTTTCGAGATCCCCTTTGGAACTGTAAATCGCAACACCATCATGATTGGTCCTGGACTCAATTGAAAGGATTTCTTGGAGCAATTTAAAGTAATATTTGTCTGTCTCAAAAACCTGTATTACAAAACTGCACCCATAATGACCCATTTCTGTCAGCTTATGTCCAATTTCTGACAGGAAATTTTTTTAGAAGCCAGAGACCTTAAGTCTTAATGGGCTTGAGAGTAATTTCTCAGACTTTCAAGAATAGTTGTCTTCTGCAGATAGTGACCCATATGAACAGTACTATGAATGGCAATCTATTCCCTTTTATAGTGCACTACTACTTTTGAACAGAGCCTGGTCAAACAGTGCACTATACAGTGTATTTGTAAAGTATTCAGACCCTTTTGACCTTTTCCACATTTTGTTACGTTACCACCTTATTGTAAAATGGATTCAATTGTCCCCCCCCCCCAATCTACACACAATACCCAATAATGACAAAGGAAAAACAGGTTTCTAGAAATGTTTGCAAATATATAAAATATTAAAACTTTAACACATTTACATAAGTATTCAGACCCTTCACTCAGTACTTTGCTGAAGCACCTATGGCAGCGATTACAGCCTTGAGTCTTCTTGGGTATGACGCTACAAGCTTGGCACACCTGTATTTGGGTAGTTTCTCTCATTGTCTGCAGATCCTCTCAAGCTCTGTCAGATTGGATGGGGAGCATTGCTGTACAGCTTTTTTCAGGTCTCTCCAGAGATGTTCGGTCGGGTTCAAGTCTGGGCTCTGGCTGGGCTACTCAAGGACATTCAGAGACTTGTCCCGAAGCCACTCCTGCATTGTCTTGGCTGTGTGCTTAGTGTCGTTGTCCTGTTGGAAGGTGAACCTTTGCCCCAGTCTGAGGTCCTGAGTGCTCTGGAGCAGGTTTTTATTAAGGAGATCTCTGTACTTTGTTCCGTTCATCTTTGCCTCGATCCTGACTAGTCCCTGCTGCTGAAAAACATCCCCACAGCATGATGCTGCCCCCACCATGCTTCACAGTTGGGATGGTGCCAGGTTTCCTCGAGACATGACGATTGGTATTCAGGCCAAAGAGTTCAATCTTGGTTTCATCAGACCAGAGAATCTTGTTTCTCATAGTCTGAGAGTCATTTAGGTGCCGTTTGGCAAACTCCAAATGGGATGTCATGTGCCTTTTACTGAAGAGTGGCTTCTGTCTGGCCACTCTACAATAAAGGCCCGATTGGTGCTGCAGAGATGGTTGTCCTTCTGGAAGGTTCTCCCATCTCCACAGAGGAGCTCTGTCAGTGACCATCAGGTTCTTGGTCACCTCCCTGACCAAGGCCCTTCTCCCCCCGATTGCTCAGTTTGGCCGGGCGGCCAGCTCTAGGAAGAGTCTTGGTGGTTCCAATCTTCTTCCATTTAAGAATGATGGAGGCTGCTTTGTTCTTGGACCTTCAATGCTGCATAATGTTTTTGTACCCTTCCCAAGATCTGTGCCTCGACACAGTCCTGTCCCGGAGCTCTACGGACAATTCCTTTGACCTCATTGCTTGGTTCTTGCTCTGATATGCACTGTCAACTGTGGGACCTTATATAGACTGGTGTGTGCCTTTCCAAATCATGTCCAATCAATTGAATTTATCACAGGTGGACTCCAAGTTGTAGAACATCTCAATCATGATCAATGGAAACAGGATGCACCTGAGCTCAATTTCAAGTCTCATAGCAAAGGGTCTGAATACCTTTTTTATTTTTTTATATACATTTGCAAAAAAATCGAAACTGATTTTGCTAAGTCATTATGGTGTATTGTGTGTAGATTTGAGGGGGGGAATTATTGAATCTATTTTAGAATAAGGCTGTAACGTAGAAAAAGGGAAGGGATCTGAATACTTTCCCGAGTGCACTGTATATGGAATAGAGTCCCATTTTAGGACACAAACTATTCCTGTCTGTCGTGATAGATCTGTTGGCTGTAGCTCTCTCTGGTCGGGAGGGACAGTCTGCCTGTCATTTATTTATGTGTATAGGGACATCATACACCCATGTTGAGTTTATTATGTCCATGTGTTTGGAGTCAGACTGAGAAATGTACTGAAGCTATGGCCCAGTATGAAAATAGTAAAATACTGTAGGCCTGGTGATTTCTTGCTCAGTCATAGGCCTATTAACTGTGCTTGCTATGCCACTCTAGTCCAAAGCAGTAGTACGGATGAGCATCTACATGCTTGTTATTGAGTGAAAGGATGTAAAAATCATTTATTTTTGTGTACAACATGTATATGCATTGTAAAGCAGGACTTGGAGATGTTTACTTGTGAATGTGCTGTAATATTTCATGTTGTACAGCATTTACACAGGCATCCTTTGTCACTGCAAATTAGCTAGCTTCCTTTTCTCAAGTTTTTCCACAGCTTGTTCTATTCTTTGGGACAATGTGTATTGTATCGTTAGGATTTTCTGCTGTCTTTGCTATACGTAAAAGTGCTTATTTCATGCAGTACAAGGCCAGCCTTGTGTGCTGCTGTGTTCCTCTTCCTCCCCAGACACCGAATAAAGTATACATTTCCTCTTAATATACACGTCTCCATGGGCAAGCCTGAATTCCACTTCTACTCCCTATTTTTCATTTGGTAATTGGCAATAGTCTCTAGTTTAGGCTGTATAGCGTTTCTACTTCCGCTGTTGTAGTACGGTAGTAGTGCCGCGGTAGTACTCTCTGTGGTCTTGTAAGGGAGCAGATAGTGATTGTGTTCAATTTGGGTGCAACGTATTGGCATTCCTTGTTAGTCTGTGTGTGTGCATGTAGTATTAATAATATTAGCAGCATTTTGCTTTAAACATCTTTTGACTTAAGTCTCCTCCCGGTCTTTGTGTTTGGGTGTGGCTATTTTCTCTGGGATCTGATGTGACCATGCAGGCAAGTAATTTCCCAGTCCTTAGTCAGGACTGGGAAGTCAGGCTGTCAGACTGGCAGTCAGTCTCTTATACGTTTCCACAGGCTCCACTTTACTCCAACTGCATCGCATTTGGACTGTATTGTGCTCCAAACAAGTTTCACATGTCCATTGTGGGTACTGCACTGACCTAGAAAGTTCTGTCAATATTGAACTACGGTAGCAACCTGTACTTGAAATTAAAAAAATAAATTAAAAAAAGTACAAATTGAATTTGGACAGTGTCTGACTTTGGCACGGTGGTGGTGATCAGCATCTAGGAACACACTGGGAACTGACCACCTTGTTGAATTACTTGATTTGGGTCAGGGCATCTATGGTACTGTAAATAGCAGAAGATCACATATAATTAAAGTCATAAGTCATTGTCATAAGGACATGCTAAAATGTGAACCGGGACATTATGCCCTTAGTTCTAGCAAAATAGCAAAGTGGGAACTGATTTGTCCCTGTGTGCCACAGTCAGTTTTGTGTCGTCATGCCCCTTCCCCAGTGTCGTCGCGCCCCTTCCCCAGTGTCGTCGCGCCCCTTCCCCAGTGTCGTCGCGCCCCTTCCCCAGTGTCGTCGCGCCCCTTCCCCAGTGTCGTCGCGCCCCTTCCCCAGTGCCGTCGCGCCCCTTCCCCAGTGCCGTCGCGCCCCTTCCCCAGTGTCGTCGCGCCCCTTCCCCAGTGCCGTCGCGCCCCTTCCCCAGTGCCGTCGCGCCCCTTCCCCAGTGCCGTCGCGCCCCTTCCCCAGTGCTAGAACAGCAGACTTTGCCCAGGCAGATGATGATGACTCCTGTGAAAACCATGTATTGCGTTACGCCAGTGTTACCGGGGAGTCTTC
Source organism: Oncorhynchus mykiss (assembly GCF_013265735.2). NCBI lineage: Eukaryota > Metazoa > Chordata > Actinopteri > Salmoniformes > Salmonidae > Oncorhynchus > Oncorhynchus mykiss. The sequence goes on from NC_048592.1 coordinate 24,762,126, forward strand.
AGGTCTCAAACTTTGTCCCAAATTACACCCTATTCCCTACATAGTGTGCTACTTTAGACCAGTGCTGGATAGGGCACTATATAGGGGAGAAGGGTGTCATTTGGGATGCTGCCGGTCTGTCCATCTTATTTTGATTTGTGCCAAACTCCCAAAGACATGACTTTGATTTGACAGTTTAATTTGTGCTTATTGGAGTTTAATTAGGTTTTGTGGCTTAGCTCTGGGAGGTTAGGATGGTGAAAGGAAGAGCGATGTGATTAAGTACGTTGAGGGCTCTCATTGCTCCTAGTGGTCTTCTAGCAGAGAGAAGGAAGAAAACAGAGAATCAAGACAACCTTTGGCAGAGAGAGACAGACTGAAGAAATAGAGCAGGAAAATGAGCTTTTGCAGAGAAAATGTTTTTTTGGGGGGGGTCACATTTGAGTCAGAACCCAGTGCAAAATTAAATGGAGAATTTGCTGAGCAGTCTGAAGTGGACAATATGGAGTTGGTCCTCTCTTGGAACCTCTTGATAACCTAATGCATTTATCATGGTTTGTCAAGACCTTTAATGAGCGCTAATCTCCACTGAGATCTCTATGTATTTGAAGTGTAGTATTTTCTAATCCAAATCCTGCCCAATGTAATGAATCCAAGGGGATAAGTATACTTATCAAACTGAAGTAGGACGGTGTCCTATTTCTGACGGCATCAGCAGAACTATAATTTCTCATTAACAAACTGTCACTCCACCCCCTCAAATGTGCACTCGTCCTCCAATTACAGATAAGGGTGTTTTTACACTTGGTCCCTTTCAGCCAATTTTTGTGAACTCAGTGCGGTTCTCTTAATTTTGTGTTCAGTGTGAACACTCCAAAGGAACTTGGACTACTCAAGAGCCCCTAAGCGAACCGAACTGAGACCATTCGGTTTGATTGAATTCCGGGGTCCGTTTCCCTTTTTTAGGACAATGTGAACGTAAAGCTCCCCGGGTTCACTTGTCATTGGTGTAGGAATACACACTAGACTAGACTACTGCAACACTGTTTCCCCTGACATAACCCCTCACATTGGTGCCAAAAGAGACAAGATGATGTGCAGGTTTGCAGAAGAAAAGGTGTGGTGTTTTTGAATAGGCCTATTGATTAGCGATTTTCAAGGATGCATAAAAATTCCAAAACGTGTGTTTTTAGTTAAGATTATTTGTTTGCAATGTGATCTATAGGCTAAGAGCGCTTCATACGCTGTTTATTTGATTGTGGGGTTTGAATAGTGTGAAAACAACATATTTGGTGAGAAGTACAGTACAAAATCAATACTAGCTCTTAAGCATGAGACACACCAAGAATCTCACTGCCGATAGACTGCCAAATAGATACTGATCACAGTGGGAGGCCTTTCTTTCTTTTGCTATAACATAAGCGGTACCTGCTGCGTGCCGACCTGGTAGCGACTAACCAATTGCAATGCTCGTCAGTGGCCAACAACTTGACTTTGCGCCAATCAGAGAGCACGAACCTCCACGTGGGGGAGCCAACAATGTTTAAAAAAAGTTTTTCTCCGTACATCCACAGATGAGACAGTCACATTTCATATGCCATGTAGGCTATGGGATGGTAAGTGCACAGATGCAATGCACACAACACTAAATACTTCCTCCAAGCTAGCTAACCACTATAGCTAGTATTGTATATAATTAAATCACAATGGATTAGCGAGTTTCCATGAAACAGCTGCCTGTGTTAGCTGCTGAGTTAGTGCAGTGTCTTTAACCAGCTAGTTAGCTACCTACAGTACCAGTCAAAAGTTTCGACACACCTACTCATTCAAGGGTTTTTCTTTATTTGTCCTTTCTACATTGTAGAATAATAGTGAAGGCAACCAAAAAAGTGTTAAACAAATCAATATATATTTGAGATTCTTCAAAGTAGCCACCCTTTGTCTTGACAGCTTTGCACACACTTGGCATTCTCTCAACCTGCTTCACCTGGAATGCTTTTCCAACCGTCTTGAAGGAGAGAATTAGCTCAACTAATTAAATGACTATCTCACCACAGAATAGGCCTTACTATCGCTGTGCTAGTGTCATTTAAGGGTGCCTCTGAGCCTGTATTAGTGAACATTAATGTTGTCAAAGGCTAACCAAGAGAACGGGAGATGGCTGCCAACCTACAATACATGCTTTGAGACAAGGTATGAGGAGGCTGTTTCCAAGACGGGGTCAAAGGTCAGGGGCGTTGCGACAGCTTCTTTTTAAGAAGTGTGTACTTGTACACTTCCTGCCATGGATGAACAAGCATTGGATTGCTGTAAGCATTGGCTAGCAAGAGAAGAGTTTCCGCCATCGTTAACTCCATGATCGGGAAAAGGGTGGAGAATCAGGTTGTAGACTTATGAGAAACTCTTTTAACTCCCTCAGTTAGCATGGAGCCAATGCATAATTCTATATACAGTACCAATCAAACGTTTGGACACTTTTATTTTTAGTATTTTCTACGTTGTAGAATAATAGTGAAGACATCAACTATGGAATCATGAAGTAACCCAAAGTGTTACTAACCAAATCAAAATATATTTTAGATTCTTCAAAGTTGCCACCCTTTGCCTTGATGACAGCTCTGCACACTCTTGGCATTCTCTCAACCAGCTTCACCTGGAATGCTTTTCCAACAGTCTTGAAGGAGTTCCCACATATGCTGAGCACTTGTTTGCTGCTTTTCCTGCAGTCCAATTCATCCCAAACCATCTCAATTGGGTTGAGGTCCGGTGATTGTCGAGGCTTGGTCATCTGATGCAGCACTCATCACTCAAATAGCTCTAACACAGCCTGGAGGTGTGTTGGGTCATTGTCCTATTGAAAAACAAATGATAGTCCCACTAAGCGCAAAACAGATGGGATTGGATATCGCTGCAGAATGCTGTGGTAGCCATGCTGGTTAAGTGTGCCTTGATTTCTAAATAAATCACTTGACAGTGTCACCAGCAAAGCACCCCCACACCATAAGACCACCTCCTCCATGCTTTACGGTGAGAAATACACATGCGGAGATCATCTGCTTCTCACAGACACGGCGGTTGGAATACAAATCTCAAATCTGGACTCATCAGACCAAAGGACAGATTTCCACCGGTCTAATGTCCATTTCTCGTGTTTCTTGGCCCAAGCAACTCTCTTCTTATTATTGGTGTCCTTTAGTAGTGGTTTCTTGCAGCAATTTGACCATGAAGGCCTGATTCACACAGTCTCCTCTGAACAGTTGATGTTGAGATGTGTGTTACTTGAACTCTGAAGCATTTATTTGGGTAACTCTGGGTCCTTTCCTGTGGCGGTACTTATGAGAGCCAGTTTCATCATAGTGCTTGGTGGTTTTTCTGACTGCACTTGAAGGAACATTCAAAGTTCTTGAAATGTTCCGCATTGACTGACCTTTATGTGTTAAAGTAATGAGGGACCGTTTCTCTTTGCTTATTTGAGCTGTTCTTGCCATATGGACTTTGGTCTTTTACCAAATAGGGTAATCTGCCGTATACCCAACCCTACCATGTCACAACACAACTGATTGGCTCAAACACATTAAGAAGGAAAGAAATTCCAATAATTAACTTTTAACAAGGTACACCTGTTAATTTAAATGCATTCCAGGTGACTACCTCATGAAGCTGGTTGAGAGAATGCCAAGAGTGCAAAGCTGTCATCAATGAAAGGGTGGCTACTTTGAAGAATCTCATATCAAATATGTTTTGATTTGTTACTACATGATTCCACGTGTTATTTCATAGTTTTGAGGTCTTCACTATTATTCAATTTTATAGAAAATTGTCAAATTAAAGAAAACCCCTTTGCTATGGGCTGGCACTGGCAGGATTATGGGTCAATTCGAGTCAATTAAATTGTTTCTTCATCTTGCTAGGTAGTTATCCAGCTGTGGCCATCTAGCTAGTAACAAGGGCTTTCTACAAAATAGCCACATTAGAGCAGATAGCTTGGAATCTAGACCGTAAGCAATACGTACGGATATTCATTGCCGAACAACGCTACTGTCACCTGGTTTGGAGTATTTTAAAAGGGCTGAGTGGCTGATGACATCCAAGGTCTTTGCTGTGTGAACACAAAAGAGAGTACGAAACAATTACAGAATAATTTAATCTGCAGTTATTCTTCAGCTATTTATTTTCTTACTATTAACATGCACAAATTATTGGTGTCTTCTGATTTACAATGATTATGGAATGGCTGGTCCTGCACTTTGTCAAAACCCAGAATGCATTGAGTGAATGTTAGGAAAAATATATTGTTTCCTTTCTAAACATAGCAATGTGAACGCAAAGAGGACTCAGACCCCAAAATAAGTGAACCTGCATAAGAGTTGAGTCCTCATTCAACGGCAAGGGCAGTGTGAATACAAAGAGAACTGAGTTCTTTTGTTTTGTTTTACCCCAGAGGACTGAGATTGATTCTTTTAAAGAGGACTGTGAAAAGTCCAATTCCCCAACAAGTCCCCATGGAGTGCCAGTCTCAGACCCCCCATTTTGACCTGTTGACGGGGTTAAGTGTTGGCGCTCACCGTCAGCACTCATCAATAACACAGCGTTGATCTCTTCCAGATGCATCGTGGGTCAGGACGGGGACTTATTCATCTGCTCGAACAATGACCATTAGCTGTTGTCAGCTCACTTATAATAGGTTACGTCCCAAATGGCACCATATTCCCTACATAATGCACCATAGGGCTCTGGTCGAAAAGTAGTGCACTATGTAGGAAATAGGGTGCCAAATTGACTTTTGTAGCTTAGTTGGCTTATGGTGTTACTCTTTAAACCATAGCTCTAGCTGATTCTTCTTCATTAAGTGCGTACTGGTGTAGGCCTTGGCCTTATCAGGGGCCCTGTTACTGCATGAGTTGAGAAAAGCAGAGCTGTTGAGAGGTCGAGAGGGGCTCTGAAGTCATCCCAAATGGCACTCTGCTCCCTTATTGTTCCACTTCTTTTGACCAGGTTCCATAAGGCTCTAGTCAAAAGTAATGCACTACATGGGAAATAGCGTGCCATTTGGGTCAAAGCCCTTCTTTACTGGGGGAAACGCTGACCTGGCCTCACAGGGTGGGAGGTATTGGACACCCGGGACTCTTCCAGACGCTGTATGATGAAACATTTCTGCTTCAGTCCTTTTTCACGCTGATCACTTTTAATTGTACAAATTTATTGCGATAAGCAAAGGAGCTCTTGTTTTCTTTCCTGAGTAGCCTAGTGGCAGGTAGCCTGGTGGTTAGAGCGTTGGGCCAGTAACCGAAAGGTTGCTGGATCGAATCCCCGAACTGACAAGGTAAAAATTTGTCGTTCTGCCCCTGAACATGGCAGTTAACCCACTGTTCCCTGGTAGGCCATCATTGTAAATAAGAATTTGTATTTAACTGACTTGCCTAGTTAAATAAAGGTTACATTTAAGAAAATAAGTTCCGCATTTTGGCTCGTTGCGTTGTGAAACACAATATAATTGCTCAACATTGACAAAGTTGAGCTTAGCCAGCTGTATCGCAATGAATGATGCAACTTCCCTTCTACTCAGCTGGCCAGGCCAGTGAATACAGTACAGTCAGAAGGCATCTGACTCCCACTTGGAGGAAGTGTTATGTTCTCTGGCCAGACAGACACTATGGAGAAAGACTTCATTTATTACTGTAGGTTTTGCAAACTTTCTCTCGACATCGAGAGGAGGGAGCTCAGGATGTCTCAAGCTCCTTTTTGGAAGATGTCCCTTTTTCCAAGGAGCTGGCTGGAAAGGGCAGTCACACACATGGCATTTACCGCACTGCAGGAAAAGCAATCGCCTTTCCTACAGTCCAGGATAGATGTTGCACCACATACAAAGAAGTGCCATGTTCTGCTGGCAGGTTCTCTCTCAAATGGCTACAACTAAGGCCCAGTGTCTCTTTGTACAGGAAAACAAGCTACTCAGACAGAATGTGTGTTGATTAACGATCCGAGGGTAGCGCAGACACCACCTCATAAAAATGTTGTGGACTCACCGTGACTTTTATGAGGGGAATTGAAAAGCTATTGCTGTCGAGAATCGCCTAGCAACATGATGGTAATGGCAGCACCTGCATACTCAAAGATCTGTCTCTAAGCTCTGTTCTCTTCTTGAACCATAGAAATAGAATGTGTAGTGTTCTGTGTCTAGAACACCTTGGCCCATGCTGGGAGTGTGAAGTAGCAAACTGTCTCCATGTCCTCTGCTCTCTTGGGACTCCATAAACCTAGTTAATAACCAAACACCCACCAAAGACCTGGAGAAACCATACACTGCCGCTCTACAGTCACCATGTAAACCTAACTCAAGTTATTTACTGACGTTTCCTTCTTCCTGTGTCTGCCAAGTGGACCGTATTATCAGCCAAGCTCCGTGGGTTCTACTGGATCTGTTTTGATGTAAGAGTTGGGTGAGATACTGTATTTTTAACAAACATCTCCATAGTGCAGTGGAAAGCACGCCAGGATGCCATTCTGACATTCGGCCATAGGTGTTGTCATTGAGCCTTTTAATACAGCCTCCTTTAAGCGCATCCTTCTCTGCCGCAACGCGAGACAAATTGTTCCCAGCTAATTGAACACCCGCATTGTAAAATATGCCCATGATGTCTGATTAAGTGTTGATTGGCTTGAGAAGCTGTTATTGCAGTCCAAACAGGAAAAATGTACCTCCAATGTGATTAAGGGTGATACTGTGTGATGCATGATTCTCATTAACTGTTCTCCCAGCAGGCTTAGGAAGTTAGTTGCTCCTAATTCTTCAGACTATACTGAGGTGCTTAATTGGGTGGTGTTCTGTTGAATTAACCAGTAGGCCTAAAGCAATACACATGGCATAGCTCTTCATTTTTTTTTGTCTACTTCGAACATTTTTCTTAACCAACAGTGCGGTTCTAGAAGAATTAACGGCTTGTAAGTAAGCATTTCATGGTAAAGTCTACTCTTGTTGTATTCGGTACATGTGACCGTTTGATTTAAGTAGGCCTATTGTTTGTGGAGCCTGTTGTTTTGTCTCCGTTCTCCAAGTCTTCTATGTGAGAATGTTAACACAAGCAGCACATGTACAGTAGTTCATGTGAGAACAAACCTTTTCAGGTCTCACGTATCTGAAAGATGTGGACTGTAGTTGAGGTTTACGTTTTAGTTTCAATTTCCTACAGCTTACGTGTAATTTCACTTTGCTATAAATGAAAGCTGTAACATAACCTTTGTCTAGCCTTTTTTTTTTTTTTTTTCCATTTGCATTAGTATAGCTCTGTCCCCTATTACGATTCCATTATCTCTGTAATTTAATGTACACTATATACACAAGTATGTGGACACCCCTTCAAATTAGTGGATTCGGCTATTTTAGCCACATCCGTTGCTGACAGGCGCGTAAAATTGAGCACATAGCCATGCATTCTCTATAGACAAGCATTGGCAGTAGAAGGGCCTTACTGAAGAGCTTAGTGACTTTCAACATGGTACCGTCATATGATTGCTTCCTTTCCAATAAGTCAGTTTGTCCAATTTCTGCCCTGCTAGAGCTGCCCCGGTAAACTTGAAGTGATGTTATTGTGAAGTGGAAACATCTAGGAGCAACAACGGCTCAGCCGCAAAGTAGTAGGCCACACAAGCTCACAGAACGGGATCGCCGAGTGCTGAAGAGCGTAAAAATCGCCTGTCCTCGGTTGCAACACTCACTACTGAGTTCCAACCTGCCTCTGGAAGCAACGTCAGCACAATAACTGTTCGTCAGGAGCTTCATGCTATGGGTTTCCAAGGCTGAGCAGCGGCACACAAGCCTAAGATCACCATGTGCAATGCCAAGCGTCGGCTGGAGTGGTGTTAACGCGTCGCCGTTGGACTCTGGAGCAGTGGAAACACGTTCTCTGGAATGATGAATCACACTTCACCATCTGGCAGTCTGATGGACAAATCTGGGTTTGGCAGATACCAGGAGAAAGCTACCTGCCATAATGCATAGTGCCAACTGTAAGGTTTGGTGGTGGAGGAATAATGGTATGGGTCTGTTTTTTGTGATTTGTCTAGGCCCCTTAGTTCCAGTAAAGGGATATCCTAACAGGATACAATGACATTCTAGATGATTCTGTGTTTCCAATTTTGTGGCAACAGTTTGGGAAAGGCCCTTTCCTGTTTCAGCATGACAATGCCCCTGTGCACAAAGGGAGGTCCGTACAGAAATACTTTTTTGAGATTGGTGTGGAAGAACTTGACTGACCTGCACAGAGCCCTGACCTCAACCCCATCGAACACCTTTGACGAATTGGAACTCGAACTGCGAGCCAGGTCTAATCGCCCAACATCAGTGCTGACCTCACTAATGCGCTTGTGGCTGAAGCAATATTCCAACATCTAGTGGAAAAGCCTTCCCAGAAGAGTGGAGGCTGTTAGTCCCCCCTTTGCTGTTCTAACTCCATATTAATGCCCATCATTTTGGAATGAGATGTTTGACGAGCATGTGTCCACATACTTTTGGTCCACATACTTTTGGCGCAGGTCTTATTCAGATGCACCTTTTCCCCCAGATATTTTCTGTAGTTTCCATTAAGTGAAATGGATAGGGGGTTATTACAGTCAAACTGCTTCTTCCATTCTAGTCACAATTGTTCTACACTTGAACATGATTCTACATTTCGAGTGGGTTGTATGCTCGCTCTCTGACGTGCGTGTGTAAGATTTGCGTCAAGTGTGATTGTACTGTACGTCTACATTTACAAGCCATCTGTCAAGACACTGTGATTTAATGGGCGGATTGGATCGAATTGATGCCTGACTGCTTGTGTGATGTTGACCATATCTTATAATAAAAGTCTATAAACAAGTCATCTCGCCCCTATCATGCCACAAATCAAACAAAACTCATCAAATGGGCTCAGCACCGTATGTATCTCTCCAGTGTCCGCTACTGACCCTCGTGGGTTGTTTTCACCACATCATGATTTGAGTCTTGTTATAAGCAATTTATTTTCCTTGTCTGTAGACAGTGTTTAATCAGCTACTTATGAGGATATTATTGGCCTGGTTGGGGCTCATACATATTGGGTGTTGTGGATGTTGGCTTTAGACCCAGCTGAGCATTGGGTGTTTTGGTTTGTAGATGTTGGCTGTAGACACGGTGATGATTGGTGTTTTGGGTTGTAGATGTTGGCTGTAGACACGGCGATGGTTGGTGTTATGGGTTGTAGATGTTGGCTATGACAGAGACATGGCGTTTAGTGCTGGTTGTTGACCGCTATGTAGGCCAAGGATCTGGGCCATTCCCTCCACTCGCTGACAGCTCTGCTATCTCGCCTCTAGTATTTACCTGGCATACAGTGTCTAGCCAGACAGGTCCTACTTCTGCGGGCAAAGTGTGACATCTGCCTGCTCCCAGTTAGTCAAAGAACACTGTGGACTGCTCTAAGAGAAGTGGACATCCCCTGTTTGGGTTGGTTTCATTTGCCATGTCTACTGAGGCTATGTAAGTAAGTCTTGTTCATGCCAGGACAGCCCATAGGGCAGGAACACGTGTCTGTAGCATGAGGCAGTTTAATGTACAAGTAGACCCCGTGGACCCTGTATTTCAGATGGAGATGAGAGGTTATTAACTTGATGTTTATGGTATGATTTTAATGAGTGTGTCCCAAATGTCACCCTATTCCCCGACCTAGTGCGCTACTTTTGACCACAACCCTATGGGCATTGTTCAAAAGTAATGCACTACATAGGGAAAAGGGTGCCATTTGGTTTGTAACCAATAAATCACAGGGGTAGATCATGAGGCATTGGGCAACTCACTAGAACATGACATTGAAGGATGAAGTATATTGTAATCGAATGAGTGAAATATGATAGACATTGTTATAAAGCACTCCATATGCCTCTATCCATATGTGATTTAGTAGACAGAGTTGAGGACGGTTATAAAGATTTTTTGCGAGTTCATTGCTATGGCCATTGTGTCCATTGTGGTGTTCGCTATCCTTTAGGGAGGTGTAAAACCTGTGTTCAAACTGGGTAACAGAGAATTACACACACACATGCATGCACACTAGCGACGGGATGATACCAGTATCACAATATTTCTTCCATGGCAAAAATAAATAAACACGATGCAGATTTTTTGGTCCTATAAAAATCTGCTCTGTGTAAAATTGTGTGCTATATATTTATTTATTTTACCTTTATTTAACTAGACAAGTGGTTAAGAACAAATTCTTATTTTCAATGACAGGAAAAGCTAACTGCCTCGTTCAGGGACTGAACAACAGATTTTTACCTTGTCAGCTCGGGGATTCGATCTAGCAACCTTTCGGTTACCAGTCCAACACCCTAACCACTAGGTTACCTGCCACCCCTATAGTTTGGAAAATCAATAAATGTGACTCTTGATGACGACAATGATAGTTCCTGACAACACGGTTGTTTACATAAAGCAGTGAAGAGGTGCTTAATGTTTTGTTTCCTTGCCATGATACTAACAAGTAGAGGTCGACCGATTTAATCGTAATGGCCCGATTTAATTAGGGGCGATTTCAAGTTTTCATAACAATCGGAAATCGGTATTTTTGGGTGCCGATTTAAAATAATAATAATTTAATAAAAATAAAATAATATTATAATTTTTTTATACCTTTTATTTAACTAGGCAAGTCAGTTAAGAACACATTGTTATTTTCAACAACGGCCTAGGAACGGTGGGTTAACTGCCTCGTTCAGGGGCAGAAAGACAGATTTTCACCTGTCGGCTCTGGGGATCCAATCTTGCAACCTTACTGTTAACTAGTCCAACACAATAACGACCTGCCTCTCTCTCGTTGCACTCCACAAGGAGACTGCCTGTTACGCGAATGCATCCTGCCAAGGTAAGTTGCTAGCTAACATTAAACTTATCTAATAAAAAAAAAAATAATCATAATCACTAGTTAATTACACATGGTTGATATTATCTAGCGTGTCCTGCGTTGCATATAATCTGACTGAGCATACAAGCATCTAAGTATCTGACTGAGCGGTGGTAGGCAGAAGCAGGCGAATAAACATTCATTCAAACAGCACTTTCGTGCGTTTTGCCAACAGTATAACACTGTTGTACATATACATATACAACATATACTGTTGTAACAGTATAACTTTACGTCCGTCCCCTCGCCCCGACCTGGGCGTGAACCAGGGACGCTCTGTACACGTCAAGTCACCCTCGAAGCATCGTTACCCATCGCTCCACAAAAGCCGTGGCCCTTGCAGAGCAAGGGGAACCACTACTTCAAGATCTCAAAGCGAGTGACGTCGCCGATTTGAAACACTATTAGCGCGCACCACTGCTAACTAGCTAGCCATTTCACATCGGTTACACTCACCCCCCTTTTGACCTCTTCCGCAGCAACCAGTGATCCGGGTCAACAACATCAATGTCACAGTATAGACTCTACGTCCGTCCCCTCGCCCCGACACTGGCAATACTAAAGTGCCTATAAGAACATCCAATAGTCAAAGGTTAATGAAATACAAATGGTATAGAGAGAAATAGTCCTATAATTCCTATAATAACTACAACCTAAAACTTCTTACCTGGGGATATTGAGGAACCACCAGCTTTCATATATTCTCATGTTCTGGGCAAGGAACTTAAACGTTAGCTTTCTTACATGGCACATGTTGCACTTTACTTTCTTCTCCAACACTTTGTTTTTGCATTATTTAAACCAAATTGAACATGTTTCATTATTTACTTGAGACTAAATTGATTTTATTGATGTATTAGATTAAGTTAAAATAAGTGTTCAATCAGTAGTGTTGTAATTGTCATTATTACAAAAAAATACAAAATAAATTGGCCGATTTTAATCGGTAGCGTCTTTTTTGATCCTCCAATAATCGGTATCGGCGTTGAAAAATCATAATCGGTCGACCTCTACGAACAAGTATTACGATACTGGTACCTTCTTGTCACACGCAGACACACATGCACGACATAGCAGACACACACACACACGCATGCATGACATATCAATCATGTAAGTGTGTGCAGAAACACACGTATACAGTCTCTCAGGGCAATCAACACACATTTGAAGTTGAACAGTTATTTTGTAGTCATCCTCAGGGAAAGACCACCCCTGTTGATTGTGTGTGTGTGCGCGCATGTGAATGAGTTATCTTGTGGTGGGGCCAAGTATGTGCTTGTCAACAAATGTAGCAATTAGTACTGAGGAGGGGGAGTTTCCTGCTGTGTAGATTGCTTCACCACACACTCGTGTGAAGTCGCCAAATACCCTGCTGCAGTTTACTGGAGTATTTTAACCATTCTATTACCAAGTTGAGGCCAGGAAAGCGCAACTCCGTTCTCTGATATCGAGGCGGAGTTGCATATTAATAAGTGGTCGCACGATTTGCTAGCAACAAAATGGAGTCATCAGTCGACACTAACAATATTCCGCGGGGTGCTGAAATAAATACTTTTAATAAACTTTTAGCGAATACAACCACCAATTGAATCTCAACTGGCATGTAGAACGGAGTTGAGCGTTCCTCAGCTATCCATTGACCACAAGCATGTAGAACGGAGTTGAGCGTTCCTCAGCTATCCATTGACCACAAGCATGTAGAACGGAGTTGCGCGTTCCTCAGCTCTCCATTGACCACAAGCATGTAGAACGGAGTTGAGCGTTCCTCAGCTCTCCATTGACCACAAGCATGTAGAACGGAGTTGAGCGTTCCTCAGCTATCCATTGACCACAAGATTGTAGTCTCTCACATTCTGGGCACTCCACATAGGGCTGGCACAATGCAGCAGCACACATAGCAATATAAATAATAGATCGGGCTTGGAACCTCTAACCCTGGCAATTTGACTGGTAAACTCATAGATGTGGTAAAGAGGTCAATCGAACTCGACCAAAACAATGGAATTGCCATTTAGTGGGGGAAAGATTGCGAGTCTCCTCATTGCCCCCAGCAAAATTAACATACATTTAGATTATGGTTTATATGTATTTCACAATATGTTGAGGTCAAAATCTGAGTATAATGCTTGTATGGATGTTAAGCCCAACACATGTTAGTCATCGTTACCAATCAACAGCATTACAGTTAAAATGTACTTTGACTCCCACCCACAATTACCGTATGCTTGCTATGCTAACCAGTTTGTTCAAACGGGACTTGAAAAGGGACAAACTGAAAAGGGACCATTTCTACATGTTATGCAGCATAAACTGCCAAATATATCCAAATCGGACTTAAGTAATTACCTTTAAAGCTTTTAAGAAAGCCATTGCACTGTACTTGTGCATGTGACGACATTTAAACCTTGAAACTTGTGGTCCTGTTACAATACATAAATCATGACGGATTTGACGAATATCCACTTTGTTAGATTTGTTGAATATGCCCAAACTCCTTTACCACATCTATGGGTACACTCGCAATGGCTGCCTGGTATTGTATGTTCATTCTAATTATGTTAATTTATTTGGCTCATGCTAGGTTGAAGAAATGTAGGTTAAGACAACGTGGTCACTAATCTGGGACCAGTGCCGCTGCCAACTAGCATAGCTGTTCCCATTGTTGCAAAGTTATATGATATTAGAATCATGTTGTCTTAACTTTTTAGTTTTCTTTAAATTAGGGCTCATGCATTGGCATGTGTTTTCTGTAATGTCAGTTGAGTCGAATCAACAAATCACAGCACATCTTGAGTACACTTCCTGTTTTTACTTCCTGCTTTGCTCCTATGAAGACACTCGCAATGGCCGCCAGTCCACCCAACCATGCCATCATTAACTTGAATGGGGACATGTTCTATTCATTTTATTTTGTTGGCAACGCATGCAGTCAGGAGCATAGCGTTTGCTATTTGAACAGTTATTACGGAGACCGAGGTCATTCGGCTGGCCAATTACCACCATCCAAAATTCAATGACAGTCACCCTAGCTCTGCACACTCAACACTAGTAGTCCCCTACCTGGAGATACAGTGAATGTGATAAGAGTGAAATGCAATTCAAACAACCTGAGAGACAGTGTTGTGATGTAGTGATTAGTATGTTAGTGCATCATTCTCATCCTTACCATGGGATGTAACTTACCAGTAGATATTAACACAGATCCTTTATCATAGGCTTGAGAGTGACACATTCTGGAGACTGGTCAAAAGAAGTGCACTTTACATTGAATAGTGTGCCATTTGGGAAAAAGACCGTATACCTCCAGTGGACAGATACCGGTAGTGTTATTGTGCCCTCAAACTCTGCCTGACTCTGTCTCTGTGGCCAGTACGGGAGTCAGAGACGGACAACAGTTGGTTGCCTTTGGGCCTCTGCTGTACTGCATGGTGAATAAGATCCGTTTCTAATGTGGCTGTCTGCCTGTGTGACTGTGACTGTACTGTTATTGGCCTTTTGAACTATTTTGATCCTTCCTCTCTGCACCGAACCAATAACGCAAGCCAGCTGAACACACGTGGACGTCTTAGTGACGGCTTGAATGTCATATTCAATTAACTGCAGGGGTTCTTGTCCTTGGAAGTAATAAGGCCTCCGTACGATAGGAAGCCTGAATCATACAGTAGATACAATCATTGGTGGGATCCATATCGATTAGAGTCAGACGTCAACTTGAATTCTTAAGTCGTGTTTCTTTTTCCTCCTATCTCTCTTTCTCTCTCCTTCTTTTTCTCTTTGTCTCACACATTTTTCTTGCTCATATTCCCTCCCATCTCTCTCGCTTCTTCCCGACTTTCTATTACTCCTTCACACCACACACTAAGCTTTTCACTATTCTATACAGTACCAGTCAGTCTGGACACCTACTCATTCAAGGGTTTCTCTTTATTTTTACTATTCTACGTTGTAGAATAATAGTGAAGACTTAACTATGAAATAACACATGGTATCATGTAGTAACCAAACCCTTGAACGAGTAGGTGTCAACTTTTGACTGGTACTGTATGTCTTGCTCCCAGATACAGTATATGATTTACAAAAGATACATGTCTGTTGATAATGTAATGATTCCAGGAAGAGTAGCTGCCACTTCTGCATATGTAATACATGTAAATGGTCAATAAAGTAATCAACTTTTTCCCTCTTTCCGGCAGCTGGTGGCGGTGTATGATGAACAGGAACCTCACCATGGTGGTGACGGCACCAGCGCCAGCTCAACGGGCACCCAAAGTCCCGACCTGTTTGCCACCGAGCTCAACACAAGCAGCGTGTCTGCTTTCCAGCCCTACCAGGCCGCCAGCGAGATAGAAGTCACTCCGTCCGCACTCCGAACTAGTAAGTTCACAAATCAAACACCCGGGTTACGTAAAATGAGCATGCTTCCGACATGTACACCAAGGAATCATGTCTGCATGGATTTTGTCTGCAACGTTCGACAACGTTTTGCATCAGAACGTTGCACTGGGTCGAAGGAGCATTAACCATTGATGGGAATTATGTAGCATACAGATACAGTGCCTTGCGAAAGTATTCGGCCCCCTTGAACTTTGCGACCTTTTTGCCACATTTCAGGCTTCAAACATAAAGATATAAAACTGTATTTTTTTGTGAAAAATCAACAAGTGGGACACAATCATGAAGTGGAACGACATTTATTGGATATTTCAAACTTTTTTTAACAAATCAAAAACTGAAAAAATTGGGCGTGCAAAATTATTCAGCCCCAAACTCTCTCCAGAAGTTCAGTGAGGATCTCGGAATGATCCAATGTTGACGTAAATAAATACAATCCACCTGTGTGTAATCAAGTCTCCGTATAAATGCACCTGTACTGTGATAGTCTCAGAGGTCCGTTAAAAGCGCAGAGAGCATCATGAAGAACAAGGAACACACCAGGCAGGTCCGAGATACTGTTGTGAAGAAGTTTAAAGCCGGATTTGGATACAAAGATTTCCCAAGCTTTAAACATCCCAAGGAGCACTGTGTAAGCGATAATATTGAAATGGAAGGAGTATCAGACCACTGCAAATCTACCAAGACCTGGCCGTCCCTCTAAACTTTCAGCTCATACAAGGAGAAGACTGATCAGAGATGCAGCCAAGTGGCCCATGATCACTCTGGATGAACTGCAGAAATCTACAGCTGAATTGGGAGACTCTGTCCATAGGACAACAATCAGTCGTATGGCCTTTATGGAAGAGTGGCAAGAAGAAAGCCATTTCTTAAAGATATCCATAAAAAGTGTCGTTTAAAGTTTGCCACAAGCCACCTGGGAGACACACCATGTGGAAGAAGGTGCTCTGGTCAGATGAAACCAAAATTGAACTTTTTGGCAACAATGCAAAACGTTATGTTTGGCGTAAAAGCAACACAGCTCATCACCCTGAACACACCATCCCCACTGTCAAACATGGTGGTGGCAGCATCATGGTTTGGGCCTGCTTTTCTTCAGCAGGGACAGGGAAGATGGTTAAAATTGATGGGAAGATGGATGGAGCCAAATACAGGACCATTCTGGAAGAAAACCTGATGGAGTCTGCAAAAGACCTGAGACTGGGACGGAGATTTGTCTTCCAACAAGACAATGATCCAAAACATAAAGCAAAATATACAATGGAATGGTTCAAAAATAAACATATCCA
Source organism: Oncorhynchus mykiss (assembly GCF_013265735.2). Taxonomy (NCBI): domain Eukaryota; kingdom Metazoa; phylum Chordata; class Actinopteri; order Salmoniformes; family Salmonidae; genus Oncorhynchus; species Oncorhynchus mykiss. The sequence goes on from NC_048592.1 coordinate 24,778,708, forward strand.
GGTGTTAGAATGGCCAAGTCAAAGTCCAGACCTGAATCCAATCGAGAATCTGTGGAAAGAACTGAAAACTGCTGTTCACAAATGCTCTCCATCCAACCTCACTGAGCTCGAGCTGTTTTGCAAGGAGGAATGGGAAAACATTTCAGTCTCTCGATGTGCAAAACTGATAGAGACATACCCCAAGCGACTTACAGCTGTAATCGCAGCAAAAGGTGGCGCTACAAAGTATTAACTTAAGGGGGCTGAATAATTTTGCACGCCCAATTTTTAAGTTTTTGATTTGTTAAAAAAGTTTGAAATATCCAATAAATGTCGTTCCACTTCATGATTGTGTCCCACTTGTTGTTGATTCTTCACAAAAAAATACAGTTTTATATCTTTATGTTTGAAGCCTGAAATGTGGCAAAAGGTCGCAAAGTTCAAGGGGGCCGAATACTTTCGCAAGGCACTGTATATCTACTGTGGCTATGCAGATATTTTCCTGTGGGAGGAATCTAGGGCAGTCAGTTCTTTAGCCACATAAAATTATCACATTAAATGTTTTGGCCCGCTGGTCTTGAGTGGTTACAGAACATCAGGAAGATGCCATTAACTAACATTAGTCTAAGTGGGCTTTTGGTTGGAAACTGTTTTTGAATGGGAGTTCTGTAACAGAATAGCAGTATGTCATCAACAGCAAACAAGACTATGCTACAGTATATACAAACATTTAGTTGTTGTGTGCAGCACAAAAAGAAAATCAACAAAGTTAAGCTCCATTCATTTTCAGCGTTCTTCTCCAAACTATGTCAGAAATCCCAACGGCTTATTTGCTGCTCCACTGGGTCCAATAAATGGACCACAACAGAGAGCAGAACCCTGGAAAATCTGTAGCTAAGACACTGTTTTCATAAAATACCTCTCCAAGGCTTTTGAAGACACCAAGTGTCACATCACCATGTTCTGACTCATGGGAACGTCTCCACTATGCTGCGGCTCCTCAGTGCTACTTCCAATGGCTCCTCTCCCCTGCATGTCTCCCAGAACATTCAGTGACACATCACCATAGAGTTCTGTTTATGACTAGCTCCTTCATCCAAACTGGAACACTGGAACACCGAGCAGGAGTCCCATGACGCTGTGAAAGCGGGCGTCTGTTCACCAGGAGCGTGAGAGACGTGTTCAGAACTATGGTGTCTCTGTCTTAGTCATGGGACAGAGCATTACAGGGAGGGAGGAGAGAACTCCGTCCTAACAGGTCTGACCATCCAGACTCAAACTCCGAGGCCTCTCTGTCGGCCTCTCTAGCTGCCTACTGGAATCAAATTGCTGAAGACAGCATTCCATTAATTGTCAAGATTATAATTAGGAATATGATCAGAAAAACTATTAGAAATATAAGTGTTTACTCATTTTATTCAGTCCCTCCGCTATCCAGTCTTGTTAGCTGTGTATTCTTTACTCTTTGGTCAAGAGCCAATTGTCCAAATTATTCTACTGGCAAAATGTCATCTTCCATTAAAAACTGTTCCAATTTACATAGAGGACCCTGTGTAGATTCATTCAATTTATACCAGTTTTGCAAGATATAGTAATATAAAGTTAGGCCCTGTTAAAAAATATATATATATATACCGCCAGTTAAAACTTCTTAGGGCTGAAATCCCGTTAATGGGATCGATATGACAACAGCCAGTGAAAGTGCAGGGCGCCAAATTCAAAACAGAAATCTCATAATTACAATTCCTCAAACATACAAGTATCTTATACCATTTTAAATGTAATCTTGTTGTTAATCCTACCATAGTGTCCAATTTCAAATAGGCTTAACAGCGAAAACACCACAAACGATTGTTAGGTCAGAGCCAAGTCACAGAAAAACACAGCCATTATTCCAGCCACTGAGTGGAGTCACAAAAATCAGAAATAGAGAGTTAATCACTAACCTTTGATGATCTTCATCAGATGACACTCATAGTGTGTTACTCATGTTACACAATACATGTATGTTTTGTTCAATAAAGTTCATATTTATATCAAAAAAATCTCAGTATACATTGGCGCGTTATGTTCAGTAGTTCCAAAAACATCCGGTGATTTTGCAGAGCCACATCAATTTACAGAAATACTCATTATAAATGTTGATGTTACAAGTGTTATACATGGAAATATAGATAAACTTCTCCTTAATGCAACCGCTGTGTCAGATTTCAAAAAAGCTTTACGGAAAAAGTAAACCCTGCAATAATCTGAGTACGGCGCTCAGAGACCCAACAAGCCAAAAAGATATCCGCCATATTGTGCAGTCAACAGATGTCAAAAATAACATAATACATATTCACTTACCTTTGATGATCTTCATCAGAATGCACTCCCAGGACTCTCAGTTCCACAATAAATGTTTGATTTGTTCAATAATGTCTATAATTTATGTCCAAATAGCTACTTTTGTTAGTGCGTTTGGTAAACAAATCAAAACTCACGAAGCGCGTTCACTAGTTGCAGACGAAATATCAAAAAGTTATGTTACAGTCCGTAGAAACATGTCAAACGATGTATAGAATCAATCTTTAGGGTGTTTTTAACATAAATCTTCAATAATGTTCCAACCGGAGAATTCCTTTGTCTTCAGAAAAGCAAATGGAACGGGAGCTACCTCATGTGAATGCGTGTGACCAGCTCGTGGCTGCTGGCAGACCTCTGACTCATTCCCCTCTCATTCAGCCCCCTTTCACAGTAGAAGCCTTTAACACGTTTCTAAAGACTATTGACATCTAGTCGAAGCCTTAGGAAGTGCAACATGACCAATATCCCACTGTATCTTCAATAGGGGCTGAGTTGAAAATCGACCAACTGCAGATTTCACTTCCTGGTTGTATTTTCTTTCTCAGGTTTTTGCCTGCCATATGAGTTCTGTTTTACTCACAGACATCATTCAAACAGTTTTAGAAGCTTCAGATTGTTTTCTATCCAAATATACTAATAATATGCATATATTAGCAATGGGACTGAGGAGCAGGCAGTTTACTCTGGGCACCTCTGGGCACCTTATTCATCCAAGCTACTCAATACTGCCCCCAGCCATAATAAGTTATTAACTATAGTTAGATGAGGTTAGAAAGTATATTGCTCTAAAAGGTTATAAATTAGGAACCTGCTTGGTCTGATTATGCCGAAAATTTGTCATTATAGCATATTCACATCTAATCTCAAAAATCCAATTTAGTTGACTGACCTGTTTAGTACAATCTAATGTGAAAGCCCTCCGAAGCTACTCAATCAATCACTAACCCAGGGTTTCCCAAACTAGCGGCCACGGCGCCGTGTGCGGTCGCCTGATTTTAAAATGGGGTTGCGAGAGAATTTGCCCTTGTTTCACAAAACTTACGCTAGATGCCGTTGTAATAAAGAAGTTTATTATGACCCCATCACCGAAAAATGACTGTCAGGTACATAATGTTTCCCTCTACTATGCCCACAACCCGTTAGAACCGAGTGGACAAGACAAGGCACTAAATTAGACTGGGGGAAAAAGAACATCAATGTTATTTTCTACACAGAATATAATACACTATTGCCTGATGATCTTCTGAACTTCCCAATACCTTTCTGATGCATTTCAGTCACTTCAAACCATACTTCCTTCAGATTGAAATACTGTGGGTCTGATATGTAATGTCAAAGTAAACATTGGCCGTTGATTACATACCTTTTTTTTACATAGTGGGGTAACAGATGTTTTTTGTATGAAAATGGGGTCGTGGGCCAAAGGTTTTGGAACCCCTGCTCAATATTTTTTATGCAACCTTTATTTAACTAGGCAAGTCAGCCTACACCAACCTCCGATAATTACTGAGCATAGACATAATAGTGGGCTCCAGAACACCAATTTACAGCTGATAGTGGTGAACTCTAAATTCAAATTTTTATTTCTATTGCTGATTTGTGTATTGACGCAGGACTGGGAACCCAGACTGTAATGGCTTTATAAGAGAGAATCACCCACACTGCTCTGGTTCACATTAAGAATGGACTAATTACTACTGTGAGAAGGGAATTGGCAAGAACTGCTGCTGAGCATCATAGTCTGTTTGGGTGTGTTGTAGTCCAAATCAAACATGTGTCCTTGCTGAAACTAAGGTCCTGATTAGGACCAATACACAAACCTAATAAAGTGATATAAAGCAGACATCAATATGGAGGAGCCTAGAGAGAAGGTCAACTGAATGAAACCCAGCTGTTTGCTGGAGCGATGGGTCAAAGTAAGGAAGTACATACTTTCCCAAATAAACTCATTTTGACCTTCTCTGCTGTCTCTCCCTCCTCTCTGTCGTTCACCATCTCGCACGGTCTCTTGTTCTCCTCCAGATATGCCCCTCCATGTGCGTCGCAGCAGTGATCCAGCACTGGCGACGGTCAACGGGCCATTCAGCGACCCCCGTGTGACCCTGCCGCCAGAGGAGCCGTCCAGGAAGAACCCCACCCGCTGGTCCACCACAGCTGGTTTCCTCAAACCACGACACTCTGTTGGAGACACCAGCACTGAAGCCAACAGCCTGGAGAGAAAGGTTGACAACGATCATACAACTCCCCTGTACACTATCAAAGCAGGGGTGGGCAAACTATGGCCATTCAATCTGACCCGCACTCCAGGCCAATAAATTGCCCACTCCTGATCTACAGTGTATGACATTAGCTACTTGTGTCCTCTCAAATGCTCTCCCCTAAGTGTACTGTATGTAGACGTACTTAGCAAGGGCCCCCCACGCTAACAGTGTTTATAGCCTTTGTCTTTAAAGGGAAACTTTGGGATTATGTAAATGAAACCCTTTATCTACCTCCCCAGAGTCAGTTTGAAGGAAGTTGTGTGCAGTTTGAAGGAAGTCACTTACTAGCTCTAGCGCAATTGCTAGCTAGCGTTAACACAGTGACTGGAGGTCTATGGTATCTGCTACCTCCCTTCATACTGGACATACAAATAAAGTGATATGCACAAGTTCATCTTACACTGGGGAAATACATAAAGGGCCTCTTACACTGGGGAAGTACATAAATGGCCTCATTGCCAAAATCCTGAAGTATCCCCTTAAGGGATGGTTTCCCAGACCCAGATTAAGCCTAGCGTATAGTACGACTAGGGATAATCTGTGTCTGGGAAACCAGCCCTAAGATTCTTGTTTGTTCCTTTGTCTATCCAGGGTAAGGTTGTGGACACGTACCGTAGTCTCCCCCGTGACTCAGGGACCTGGGCAAACCAGAGAGAGTTCCAGAGAGAGACGGCCCGCTCCTCCCTGAGCGCCAACCACCCCATGGTAGACCGCTGGCTGGAGAGACAGGAGCAGGTAGCACCACACACTGTACTGTACATGCAAACCTGGTCACATTAACATTATGTATATTTGAGTCATTTAGAAGACTGTATTATCCAGAGTGTGGGGGCCCTTGCTAAGTACGTCCCGCGCTCTCTGCGCCCTCGCTCTCTGCGCCATCTGCGTCCTCGCTCTCTGCGCCTTCGCCCACTGTGCCCCTTGTCCTCTGTGCCCCTTGCCCTCTGCGCCCCTTGCCCTCTGCGCCCCTTGCCCTCTGCGCCCCTTGTCTCTGCGCCCTCGCTGCTTCGCTCCCTCTCCTCCATGTAAACCATGGCATTAGCTGACAGAATGAGTTCAGATGTTCATCTGTCTGTGGGCGCTGGGCCGACTGAGCTGCTCTGCTGTGGAGAAGCCACATTGACGACAACTGGTGGGTCTGTATCCAAAATGGCACCCTATTCCATATAATGGACTTATTTTGACCAGCTCTGGTTGAAAGTAATGCACTATGTAGTGACTAGGGTGCTATTAAGGACACAAGCCGGAAGTTCATAGCCTAGGATGTTTCTCATAATAGTGATCGTCATATAACTTCTTTCTTCCGACCGTTCATTTATTTTGTCAGCGCCATGAGATATGAGCTGATTTTAAAAGGACATGTGGAGCCATGAACGATTTAGTCACTCCATTAATCAGACTGGACTGGAGAGGCATCTTCCAACAGATGTCTGTATTCTATAGGGCTGTAGCCATCACCGTGAAGGGTGTCAGTGGTTGTATCACAAATAATACCCTATGCCCTATTTCATGCACTTCTTTTGACCAGAGCCTTATGGGCCCTGTCTAAAGTAGTGCACTATATAGGGAATAGACTGCCATTTGGGAAGAATCAAGTGGCGCTGCTTTCTCACTGCTGTAAGTGTTTGTTCAGATTTTTTTCAGAGGGGAAGGATGGAGAGATGTTGAAAGTTGGGAGAAATGTCTTGTTTGTCCAGTGATGGAACTCCGTGAAAGTCATTGAGGTTCTGAGAATGCTCTGAAAACTCAAACTGAGTTTGTGATGTGAATCCTGAAATGTTATCTCCTTCATCCGCTCTGGCAACAGGTACTGTTGCTGTGGCAACATGAGAGCGCAGAGATCTGTGTGTGTGTTCATAAATCTGTCATGTGTTTTAATGAGCCACAGCTGGCAGTGCAGGAGCAGGGTGTAATGACCACTTCTCTTGCCAATCTGAAGAAGGACTACATGGGCGACAGTGTGTAAAAAAAACACTTTGTAGGGTCTGTTTTTGTATGCTTGAATACACTTCTTGGTAATGACCGACCACTTCTCACAGCAGACAGAGTATCTCACAGCCAATCTGATGGGGGATCACTTGGATGACAGTGTGGAGAAAACACTATGGTTGTGTCCTAAATGACACCCTATTCTCTCTATAGTGCACTACTTCTGACCAGGACCCAAAGGGGATTCAATACACTTTTTGGTGTGCTTGAATACACTTACTATCTATAAAGTATGGGTGCATATACATTATTGCGTGTGAGTGTCTGGCTCAACATAGATAGCAGAGCTTGAGACTTTCAATTCAATAAAAAAAAATCTATTGAACACCATCATGCAATGTGAACTGTCTCTTTGGCCGGAGTATTGCAGTAACAGCCAGTCCACACACACACACACACACACCCCCAGATGAAAGAGGAGATGCCTGTACAATACCCAATGCCCACCCATATCTTGTTCGCTGCTGTAATTGGAATTCTTTAGAAATGAATATTTATAAGAAATGGGCTTTGGCTTCTCACTTGTATCAGTATTGGCTGAGGTTAGCGTGGATGTGCTTGGTTGCCCCTGGCTGTATACGCTTCATGCAGCTCCTGAATGAATGTTACACATGCAATCCATGTCAGGCGAAAAAAGATACCACCACCGTTCCATGGATTTACCTAATCATCATTCTGTCCGGTTTGTCCTTGTCCATTAGGCCATTGTGTGTATCCATGTCCTTTGTCATGGTTGGACTTGGTTTAGTGATCGGTGCATTAGTTAACCACAGGGGAGATGAGAAGCCTGTTTCACACAGCCGTACAAACAGTAGGTTAATCATCACTGCTGGCTAACTACATGCAGTAGAAACTGCTAGCTAGGGTCCCTCCAGCACTCCCTGATGTCCTGCACACTACAACAAAGATGGGGAAGTCCCTCAGGTGGCACTGGTGCAGAACAGAAGCCTACAGTCACCTGGTTTGTTATGATAAATCATGTGAAGCTAGGCCGTGGAGCCATAAATCATGGCTAATGGAGCTGCTTCAGGAGGATGTGCTGCTGGCTTCCTGGTAGCTAGCGGTGGAGGTGTTTGTATGAGGCTTAATAAGACAGTTGAGGGTGATTGGTCGACTTCTTGTCTTGGCCACTGGGGACCACAGCTCCATAAGCCCATACAGATACTAGAGAGGTACTAGAGTTCTTCTCCGTACGCCCATAGAGCCCAGGGCTCTTCTCCGTACGCCCATAGAGCCCGGGGCTCTTCTCCGTACCAGTAGGTGCTGCTGTGGCCTCAGGATTGTGGAGTACTTAATGGGGGAGTGGTATTATTTGTTCTAGGTTACTCTCACTCTGACTCTCTCTTTTTCCTTCTTATGCTCTTGCTCTCTATACTGTCTCTCTCTCCCCTCCGTGCTGCATCTCAACCCTTGCTTTTCTCTGAGAACCTCTCATTTGCTTGCTCCTCTTCCCCTCTCCTACCTCACCTCATCTCTCTCTGGTCTCCATGGCTGCACCGACCGTACTAGTATCTCGCCGTCGTTCTCTCATCTTTCTCCTCTCCCTGTGAGCTTTGTTCTCTTTTGTTTTAATGTGACACCCCCGCTGAGCAAGATGGGAGTTCCAAGGCTGGTCTCTCCCTGAGGGTCCACTTCTAGCAGAGAAAGACACCTGGGAATTTCTCCCTCCCAGAGGCATTGTGCATATTGTCGCGGCATTCAACCCCACAACACGCTAATTACAACACTAATTAAACCCCCTAGCAATCAATACACTGTTAATGATTTCCAGAAACCATTCTTCAGATTTGTGATTGTCAATACCTGAATGAGAGGAGAACAGGACACTGTTAAATGTGAACAGGGGAACGAGAGCAGGAGAGCAGGACACTGTTAAATGTGAACAGGGGAACGAGAGCAGGAGAACATGACACTTAAATGTGAACAGGGGAACGAGAGCAGGAGAACAGGACACTGTTAAATGTGAACAGGGGAACGAGAGCAGGAGAACATGACACTTAAATGTGAACAGGGGAACGAGAGCAGGAGAACAGGACACTGTTAAATGTGAACAGGGGAACGAGAGCAGGAGAACAGGACACTGTTAAATGTGAACAGGGGAACGAGAGCAGGAGAACAGGACACTGTTAAATGTGAACAGGGGAACGAGAGCAGGAGAACAGGACACTGTTAAATGTGAACCGGGGAACGAGAGCAGGAGAACAGGACACTGTTAAATGTGAACCGGGGAACGAGAGCAGGAGAACAGGACACTGTTAAATGTGAACAGGGGAACGAGAGCAGGAGAACAGGACACTTAAATGTGAACAGGGGAACGAGAGATGTCCTTTATCCTTTTGTGTTTTATAATTGGTTTAAACAGGAGTAGTACTATCAAAGGTAGCGCCAAAATGCCATCTATATCATTAGAACTAATACTCACTTTGACACGATGCAGTGCCCTGGCATGATACCACTTAGTATGGGCCCCTGACTGTGTAACACAAATATAAAAACAGTGCTTGCCGTTCTGTCCTTCTGATTTCCATTCTTACAAGAGCATTACCAGTCGTCAGACCGTGTCTCCCCACAGACGGGACGAGCCCAGTGATATCTGTATCCAGCCCAAATTCAATCCGCAAATGCTGGTTTGTATCCCAAATGGCACCCTATTCCCTTTAGAGTGCACTACTTTTGACCAGGACTCATAGGGCTATGGAGGGGTAGATGTCTGAGAGGGGTGCTGAGGTTGAAGAGCTGCTGTCGTACCTTCACCACGGTCTATTGAAGGCCGAGGTGTAGTCAATAAACAGCATCCTTCTTGTCCTGGTTGAGGGCAGTGTGCAGTGAGTGCGTTGGCAATTGCGTTGTCTGGATCTGACGGGCGGTAGGTGAATTGGAGAGGGTTGAGTGTGTCAGGGAGGATGGAGGTAATGTGGTCTTTGACTAGCCTCTTGAAGTACTTCATGATGAACGAAGTGATGCTACAGGTCGGTAGTCGTACAGTTACTTCTTGGGCACAGGGATGATGGTAATCATTTTGAAGCAGGTGGAGACAACGGCCTGTGCTAGAGAGATTGAAAATGTCCCAAATCACAATACCTAACTGGTCTGCACATCTTCCAAGGGCGCGGCTAGGGATGCCGTCTGGGCCAGCAGGCTTGCGAGGGTTAAGATGCTTGAACGACTTCCATACGTTCTCCGTGGAGACCGTAAGGACGTAGCCCTCATTGTCTTCAGGGGCTCTCCTCGGCAGATCAGTCGTTGTTGTTCGAAGCGTGAGAAAAAGGTGCTTCGCTCGTCTAGTAGGGTGGCATTGATGTCCACGGCGTGACTAGCTTTCTTTTTGTAGTCGTTAGAAGATCATTAGAAGCCTTGCCACATATGCTGAATTGTCTTGGAGTAGGAGTGCTGATCAAGGATCCGAGCCCCCCTGTCTGTATTTGCTACAATCTAAAAGGCACGTCTGATCCTGAATCCTTGCACTCTGAGTCTTTATGGACTGCTTGACGCTATAGCTGAACAGAACCAACTCTATTGAAAAGTGGGGAGCCACAAAGGTGAAATTCCTTCACTTTTAAAGAAAGAAGTTGGTACCATTATAAGCATACTATCATAACCTAGGATAAATGTGACTCCACCAGCCTTTTCTCTAATGAGGAAAAAAGCTGTAGTTTCTCTATCTTCTGCTAGCTCCAAGACTGCCATGCGTCTTCCCTGCTAGCTCCAAGACTGCCATGCGTCTTCCCTGCTAGCTCCAAGACTGCCATGCGTCTTCCCTGCTAGCTCCAAGACTGCCATCTCACAGGACTAGTTGTGTGGGTAATAGGCCTCTTGTGAAATTTGTTTGCTTTTTCTTTCTTGCGATCTCCCCCCCAGCTTTCAGTTGTCACCATTTTTGTAAGTCTCTTATTAGCCTGACATTTTTTGTTTTATGGAACATTTTGTTTAACAAGTCAGTTAAGAACAAAGTCTTATTTACAATGACGGCCTAACCCGGACGACACTGGCCCAATTGTGCACCTCCTTATGGGACTCCCCAATCACGGCCGGTTGTGGTACAGCCTGGATTGAACCAGGGTCTGTAGTGATGCCTCTAGCACTGAGATGCAGTGCCTTAGACCGCTGTGTCACTCGGGAGCTTGTTCCTGCCTGTAACACAATGTTACTCTGATATACCACTGCAATCGAACTTTAGCAAGTGCTTTATGTTAACCAACTAACACTGAAGTGACCTTTGTTGCTTTACGGCTAATCTGTAGATTAATTTCTTAAATATGCAGGGGCCATTTCTGTTGCAGAAATCAACTAGATTCAGCCACGGGACATTTTCTTTCTTGAGCGGACTGTCGGGGGGCCGGAACATAATTACAAATCATTTGTAGACTGCAAATTGACCACAAGAAGCCCAAACAGTAATGTTTGACCTAAACCTTGTTTACATTTCTGTATGATCATGCGTGTGTCTAATATCTGTGGGAATACTTGGCAACAGATTTCTTGAATTTAAGTGACTTGGAGCTGATTTCCTGGTGTTTTTACGGAATTGTGTGTCCAACAATGAATATTTGGAAAAAAAGCAGAACTTGGGCCAAATAAAGGCCCATGGGCAGCCAGTTGGGGAACCCTGTTCTATTGTCACCTCAGTGTAGCGTGTGTATTCTGCTTACGTATATATTTATTCCTCCTCCCCATTGTGTGAAACTATGCATTCATTGTTCTGTTTCATCTTCACCTTGGCTGGCACACACAAGCCTGTTAATTCCTGTTCAGTGTTGTCAGTGTTCGATGTGCTCAGTGGAGTGAGAAATGGCTCCCTCCATGCAAACAGTCTCACACCAGCTTCATTACCACAGTAGAGACACTGTATGTGTCCCAAATGGCACCCTAATCCCTTTATTGTTCACTTCTTTTGCGTAGAACCCTACAGGCCTGGTCAAAATTTGTGCACTGAATACAGAATAGTGTGCCATTTGGGACAGAGGCACAGCGGACTCGGAGACCGTAAACACTTCTGGAATTCACACATTAACAGGTGGAAACAATGCAATATACTACATTTAGTCAGGTTGAAATCAATACAGCTCCAAATGTAAACACATGATTATGCTATTTATTTGTACTGCGCATATATAACTACAGAGAGCCATGATTACATGGAACTCTATTCCACATCAAGTAACTCATGCCAGCGGTAAAATTAAAATAGTTAAAGTAGATTTTATGGAACAGTGGGGATTGTCAAGCAACACAAACAGGCACAAACGCACAGACGATAACATATGCACTATACACACACGTACACATGTATTTTGTGTTGTAGAATAGGGGCCTGATGGCACACACTTAATGTGAATGTATTGTATAACAGCCTTAACAAATACAAATGTGTGTGTGATCCCACCCAACTTTCAGAGATGATCAGGAAGCTCTTATGAAGGATCCCACCTTCTCAGACTCATTAGTTGTGTGTGTGTGTGTGTGTGTGTGTGTGTGTGTGTGTGTGCATTCCAGCTCCTGCAGTGCCTCGTGTCTCATATGTTTCCAATTACGCTGTGTCCTGTACCCCCCAAACACAACATAAACCGCTGCTATGTGTTGGACCATGTTGATTGTTGTAAAAAATAAGCAATGCAGGTATCAGGGAAGGAGTATACTTATAGCAGGGCTGTCCTGTGGTAGTCAGTCTGTCAGAGGAAACCGTTAAAATGGGTTTATGTATAAACCAGCTCTCTCTACAAGGAACTTGCAGTGTTTTCTTGTTGCAGTGTTTTCTACTTTCTACGTCCATTAAAACAGCATTTAACATTTAATTGTATTTGTCACATGCTCTGAATACCGTGAAATGCTTACTTTTACAAGCCCTTAACCAACAAAGCCATTTGAAGAAAATAGAGTTAAGAAAATATTTACTAAATAAGCTAAAGTAAAAAATAAAACATTTTTAATAAGTATCACAATACAATAATGAGGCTATATACAGGGGTATTGCTATGCAGATTCATATCCGGTGTGTCATGTTGGTATTTAGTCCGTAACCTCCTCTCCCCTTGCTCCGTCGGTGATCGTATGGATATCTCCTCTCCCCTTGCTCTGTCGGTGATCGTATGGATATCTCCTCTCCCCTTGCTCTGTCGGTGATCGTATGGATATCTCCTCTCCCCTTGCTCTGTCGGTGATCGTATGGATATCTCCTCTCCCCTTGCTCCGTTGGTGATCGTATGGATATCTCCTCTCCCCTTGCTCCGTCGGTGATCGTATGGATATCTCCACTCCCCTTGCTCCGTCGGTGATCGTATGGATATCTCCACTCCCCTTGCTCCGTCGGTGATCGTATGGATATCTCCTCTCCCCTTGTTCTGTCGGTGATCGTATGGATATCTCCACTCCCCTTGCTCTGTCGGTGATCGTATGGATATCTCCTCTCCCCTTGCTCCGTCGGTGATCGTATGGATATCTCCACTCCCCTTGCTCCGTCGGTGATCGTATGGATATCTCCACTCCCCTTGCTCCGTCGGTGATCGTATGGATATCTCCACTCCCCTTGCTCCGTCGGTGATCGTATGGATATCTCCACTCCCCTTGCTCTGTCGGTGATCGTATGGATATCTCCTCTCCCCTTGCTCTGTCGGTGATCGTATGGATATCTCCTCTCCCCTTGCTCTGTCGGTGATCGTATGGATATCTCCTCTCCCCTTGCTCTGTCGGTGATCGTATGGATATCTCCTCTCCCCTTGCTCTGTCGGTGATCGTATGGATATCTCCTCTCCCCTTGCTCTGTCGGTGATCGTATGGATATCTCCTCTCCCCTTGCTCTGTCGGTGATCGTATGGATATCTCCACTCCCCTTGCTCTGTCGGTGATCGTATGGATATCTCCTCTCCCCTTGCTCTGTCGGTGATCGTATGGATATCTCCTCTCCCCTTGCTCTGTCGGTGATCGTATGGATATCTCCTCTCCCCTTGCTCTGTCGGTGATCGTATGGATATCTCCTCTCCCCTTGCTCTGTCGGTGATCGTATGGATATCTCCTCTCCCCTTGCTCTGTCGGTGATTGTATGGATATCTCCTCTCCCCTTGCTCTGTCGGTGATCGTATGGATATCTCCACTCCCCTTGCTCTGTCGGTGATCGTATGGATATCTCCTCTCCCCTTGCTCCGTCGGTGATCGTATGGATATCTCCACTCCCCTTGCTCCGTCGGTGATCGTATGGATATCTCCTCTCCCCTTGCTCTGTCGGTGATCGTATGGATATCTCCTCTCCCCTTGCTCTGTCGGTGATCGTATGGATATCTCCTCTCCCCTTGCTCTGTCGGTGATCGTATGGATATCTCCTCTCCCCTTGCTCTGTCGGTGATCGTATGGATATCTCCTCTCCCCTTGCTCTGTCGGTGATCGTATGGATATCTCCTCTCCCCTTGCTCTGTCGGTGATCGTATGGATATCTCCACTCCCCTTGCTCCGTCGGTGATCGTATGGATATCGCCTCTCCCCTTGCTCTGTCGGTGATCGTATGGATATCTCCACTCCCCTTGCTCCGTCGGTGATCGTATGGATATCTCCACTCCCCTTGCTCCGTCGGTGATCGTATGGATATCTCCTCTCCCTTTACTCTGTCAGTGATCGTATGGATATCTGAAATGGATGCTCATGAATTAAGTGGATTTACCGACAGAGCTCATTGTAATTTTGAGAGTAGAGAAATCTAATGTTGCGCCTCCGTATTGTTATTGCTCTGCTGCTGTTGCTCTGAAAAAGGCTTAGCTGGATGTTTTATCTTTTGGCTTTTTCTCCACTCTCATTGCCTGTTTTATATACAGACAGTACACCAGGCAGTCCTTAGCTTTACACTACCTCAGACTGGGTGGGGGGGGGGGGGGGGCATTGTCATGTCAGCCTCAGCAGTTTCACCCATCCACCAGGAAAGTGGTTACATGCCTTGCATACTGGTAAGAGCCACTTAACAAAACCGCAACGATGAGGCCTATCTCAGATAATCGCAATGACTTGAGTTGACACTGACAGTCCTACTACACTTAGACTGCGTATCTTAAATCTATCCCCTCTCAATTCTTAGACCGTTTATGAGAATAATTGAATGACGTGATGGGTGTAGTTGAATGTCGTGGCAGGTGTATTTGAATGTCGTGGTAGGGGTAGTTGAATGTCGTGGCAGGGGTAGTTGAATGTCGTGGCAGGGGTAGTTGAATGTCGTGGCAGGGGTAGTTGAATGTCGTGGCAGGTGTAGTTGAATGTCGTGGTAGTTGAATGACGTGGTATAGGGCTCCTATATGATCCTGTGGGAACCTGGAACTCTGTGTATACATATCACATTTCCCAGAAATGGACCCTGAGGGGTTTCCTGAGAGGGGTCACCCAGTCACTGACCCAGAACCTGTTTGTCCAGTGTGTCTCTGTCAAGACTCTGATTGTGGATGAGGAGCATTGTGCTCGCCCAGTGTTTCCTCCTGTTATGAAAACATGGCAGCGAGGCAGGATGGACATATGTGACTCTGGACAGGACAGAAGATGTAGTGGGGTTAAGTGTAAAGGACATTCAGGATAGTCACCTGGGCTAAGAGCATATGTCCAAGTTCCACGTTTACTCCATGTCCTGTGGGTAATGTATGTGTGTTGTGTTTCTTTCTTGTGTCTGTGTCCGTAAACAATCAGCTGTCCATTTCCAGCGGGAGCACACTTCATTAAAGTGCACTTTGGCCGTCTGCTACACGGTCCACTTCATTCACACTGAGATGGATTTTACTATTAAAATGTAATGAGCCCACAGGCCCGAGTGCCATTGTGGCCAAGACACTCGCACTAAGATGAGGAAACAAACAATGACTCAGCTGAAAAATAAAATATGTCCTGTCCTGTGGCTTTCTCAAATGGCCCCCTATTCCCTATATAGTGCACTACTTTTAACTAGAGCCCTAGGAGCTGTCTAAAGCAGTGCACTATAATGGGAATAGGGTGCCATTTGGGCCACGACCTTGCCCTACCTACCCGCCTGTAGCCTGTCTTCCCAGTAGCCATTAACTCCAAGCCCAGCCCTGAATTATAGATGTGATGATCTAACCACTTGGTTAGAATGGGAGGATATGTACAACCTGATGTCACAGGAGGGGCTAGTGCCATAGTGCAGTTAAGTGACTTTTGAACAGTTATTTGGTTGATGTTGTATTAATCAAATGTGAGATCTTCAAAGCACATCTTGTACTGTAGCTGTCTGTGTTGTAGGGGCATTTTTTAATGTGTTTTAGTGCAAACAAAACCATTTGATTCACTCAAGTCACTCCAAACCAACATGAGCTAGTATAGGCAGTTTGTTTGTCATGAGGCCCTATACCCCCGAGCCAGTCGTTTACTGATGGAAAACTGCCACTGTCCCCTCAACATTTTCTGTCACCTCAGTGTCCCTGCGCCTTACCTGGGGGGAGAGACACTGATGCATCCCAAATGGCACCCTAGTCCCTTTAGAGTGCACTTTCTTTTGACCAGGGTCCAGCCGGCCCTGGTCTAAAGTAGTGCACTATAAAAGGAATAAGGGGCCATTTGGGACTCAGCCTGTGATGTTGGAGAGCCAAGTCGAACCCCACTGTGCAATTCAGGAAATGGAATTGTCACTCGATGAATAAAACAAAAGTCCATCGAAGGAGCTACTATTGAAATGTGGCCGTGTGACTTTCCTCCTGTATCTGTGGTGATGAATGTGATTCACATGCTCTTCAAGGAGCATAGTGTTGTCTTGGGGAATAGAATGACCTTTTCATAAATATCTCCCTTTCTATGTCTACACCATGCAAGAATTGTCATGTACGTGTAACCCACAGTGTCCCAAACCGTTTTCCTCTTGTTTAGAAACTCATTCACAACCTGTTAAGTATAGGACACGACTCCTATGAGACATGCTCTGTAGCCACTGTGATCCTGTTGTGAAGGAGACCAATAGGACTGGATTACCGGTGTACTGCAGCCCTCCACTGTACGTCGTCGCCCCCCCCTCGCAGCAGCAAACAGTGCACTGTCATGGCAACCGTACAGGGAACTGTGGCGATGTGTTCATTTTCATACTGATGAGGCGAGCTGTTGCTGCCGTTGCCGCGGCTCCTCTGCCTTCTCCAGTATCACCATGAAATTTTAATGACCCTGTCTAGTCCACCATCTCTCTTTCTCTCTCTTACTCCTTGTTCTCTCACTCTCTCTCTCGCTCTCACAATAGGAATCAGTCCTGAACATTTGTTCAGGTTTTAATAGTGGCATAGGCTGTAATGGGTGCTCATATGCAGGTTACCCGTCTTATGTCATGTTGTCTGCGTACCATTTTTTTGTGACTCATTTCAGCCAGTGTGGAATGGACCATCTTTCAATGTCTGTGCCAATGAGACTCGGGAGGCTTGGTTTGATAAGATGCTCATGTTGCAATCAGAGATCCATAGAATTACATGACTTCTAGGTTGTTGTCTTGTTTTGCAGGAGGAGGGGGGGCACGGGGAGGAAGAGAACGGCAGGATCCAGCCGGTTGGCCGAGCTGACTCCTGTATGGCCCACACCCCTGTGAGGTCACTGGAGTAAGTTGTCCAATTACAGATAGAGGACTACGTCCCAAGTGGCACCCTTTTCCCTTTATAGTGCACTACTTTTGACCAGAGCCTTGTGGATCCTGGTCAGAAGTAGTGCACTATATAGGGAATAAGGTGTCATTTGGGATTCATCCAGAGCTTCTGTCTCAACGTAACCACCTCTCTGATCACCTGACATTGATCCCTAACAAGTACAGGAATAACATTAATCTGTAGCAGTGGAATGAGTACCAGTTAACTACCTACCTCTAAGCTGAACCTAACACTTCTGATCTTATATTGTATTCTCCATGTAATCATTTATTGTCAAGAGTCTTAGATTTAGGCCAATAAATATTGCATTCCACAAGTTTGGAGATAATCTTTTTAAACCCCTGGCTAATGTTCTTTTAAGGAACTTGAGCATAAACCAAATGTCATCATAACCATAAAAGGTACCATGTACTGATCCATTGTCATGGTGATAGTAATAACACTCGTTTTCTAACTGTCATCTCTTTCATGCCATCAGTCTAATCTTCAGGTACAGTATGTTATTGATATTATTTCGCCCAAAAAGGAAGGCGTCCTCGCCTCCTAATAGAATACAACTATATTTTTATGCAAATAACCTTTGTCCTAAAGGTAATAGAAACACAGCTACTAAGCACCAATCTATGGAAACTCGAGGGGTTAGAGGTCAAAGAATACAAGTACAACACTATTTTTTTTAAAGGAATTTGATAGTTTACTTGTCTCAGATTTCCCTATAAAAATCCTATGTGATAGACTGTCTGAAGGTCAAGACATAAGATATGATATGTATATGTAGTGTGTATGGAAACCTCCCTTGACGCTCCTTAGAACTGGGTTCTGAATGATGCGTTTCTGTCACCTGGGATGTTGGGAGAAACCAAAACCTGGCGTAATGCTCATCCCTAGTGGTTTATTCATTTCTTCCTGCTCTATTTGTTGTTGTTTTTCTCCCCTTCCTGATTTCCATGTGGTTTCACCCCTCCCCATCCTCATTGTCTCACAGTGACATTGTAAAGCTGGTAGAAGTGTCCAATGACGGTGGGCCCTTGGGAATCCATGTAGTGCCTTTCAGTGCCCAGGACCGCAGGTAAAGCCCTCCCACTACAGCCACCACTGGATAGGCAGGCAGCAGGCTACTTACGCTACGCAGGCATAACACTGTCACGATTAAGGAGGGGGGAGAGAGAGTGAGAGGGAAGGAGGGGGGAGTGAGAGGGAAGGAGGGGGGAGAGAGAGAGAGCGCGAGCTTAGTCTGCTATGGCACCTGCATCCTCATGTGACCCAGTAAAACAAACACTCTCTCACACACACACACACACACACACACACACACACACACACACACACACTCCCCCTACACATGGACCTACGCAACATGCATGTCATGCTCACATCATGAAGTGATTAGCTAGTTTACAGTGATCAATCAGGATTGTTCAGTGCTTGCAGGTGACTGTCATGTTCCTCCGTCACTCCTGTCTGAAGTATTTCCTTGATGTAAAGGTTGTACTCAGCAGTCCTATACACATTTACAGTCCACACACGTCTCTGTTAGAAGATGTAATGGAATAATTGATTTAATGGTCCAGCTCTTTCACATATGTCCACTAGCACAGAGCTAGGTTTACAATTCCTAGCCTGGTCCCAGATCTGATTGTGCTGTCATGTCAACTCCTTGTCATGCCAAACATGACAAGGTGTGGCAAGGATTGGCATGATGGCACAAACACGGGTACCCAGGCTAGCTTATTCGCTACTGATTCAGAGGAACTTCCAACTAGAAGTTCTGGAAAACATATTTTGTTATAATGAATCTGTGTTTAAACATACCTGTGAACAATAAGTATTATTTTAATAGTTCTAGCACTTTATGGTAATTTGTATGATTTTGGATGACCTACTCTGTATGTTTAGTGAAGTCAGCATTGTATAGCAGTCAGGAAGCCCGAGGCATCTTGCTACTGTATGGAGGGTTACTGGTTTCTCTGACAGCTGTCACAGCTGAAGACTTCCCAAACTCACATGTGATGGAGCAGCATTTCTCTAATTCCTACATGTTACTGTAGATTTAACTGTTTTCTCTGTCAGAACGCTAATGGTCTATTTGTTTTGCATAAGGCAGCTCAGTCAGGAGCAAAACTTTGCATTCAGGTAGAGAGAACGGGCACACCTAGCTACAGTAACTAGACCTATGCTGTTTTAGACGGGCACTTTCATCTAGACACCAAAATTACTACTGACAAACATAACGCCACCAACTTAATAATAATTTATTTGAATTTATGTAACGCTTTTCTACCAACTGAGGTACTCAAAGCGCTTTACATAGTAGGGAGAATTTCACCTCATCCACCCCCAAAGTGAGGCACCCACCTCAGTGATTCATGGCCACCATTTCTGTGCCAGAACGCTCACCACACATCAGCTATCAGGTGGAGAGATGAGGAGTGACATGCCGATTAGGAACGAGGGGGATGACTAGGTGGCCAGAATGGAATGTGACCAGGTTGGGAATCTAGCCAAGACAGTGTCTCATATCTCACTTCCACTTTACACTTTGCATGAATTAAAACCTTACACCAATCAGTGTTAGCCTGTAAACTAAGTAAGGATGCAGATGACATGGAGGACATGTTGCTTATCTCTTCGTTATGAGCCTATGCATGTATCCAAAATGGCTCTAGTGCACTACATAGGGAATAGAGTGCCATTTGCAACACACCTTATTCATGTAGAGCCTAGGTGTTTGCTGGAGCTTCAGTAGTCCTCCCCTTTCCAGGCCTGCTCTGTCTACCCCAACAACCATATTGAACCCTAAGGCCTCCTCCACAGCTGCCAGCCGCATTACACCAACGTCTGCTTCTGAATGTTTCCAGGACTCTCGGCTTGTTGGTCAAGCGCCTGGAGAGGGGAGGCAAGGCGGAGCAACATTGTCTGTTCCAGGAGAATGACTGCATCGTACGCATTAATAATGGAGACCTGCGAAACATCCGCTTCGAACAGTAAGACGCCTGTACCTACCGACCGGGACCACCGGTCCTGAGCCCCCCTCCACTCCCTGCCAGCCCTCCCCTGCTCCTCTCCCTTACTCTCCACTGCCATGTCTTCTAACCAAAGCATGGCCTCTGCTGCTTTCTGTTGCTAAGCTAACCCCATTCCTGTTTGATGATTCCTAAGTCGTTCCTACTGTAGGATCTTGGTAATATGGAGGCTGCCTGCCATTCCTCTCAGCCTCTGTCCTCTCCATACTTGCAATCCTTTCTATATGTATTTAGCAGCTCCATCTGTTGCTACTGGATGCTAACATCTTCCTATTAGACTCCTAGATCAAACCTACCTCTGCTCTACTTGCTTGGCTTCTGACTTTCAGGGCATCCCCGGCTTTGATCGGTCTCTCTCCCTCAGCTCCTCAGTCTGAGCAGATCTTAACGGCCTAGCTAACTGCTGCTGCCTCCCATTGTTCTCTGCTGCAGATACTGTTCCATAGAAATAGAATGATGGCTTCCTGCTTCATTCCTATTTTGTACAGTCAAAATGGCTGCCAGGCCACCCATTATGCTGTCATTGACTTGAATGGGGGAGGCCATTCTATTCATTCTAGTTCTGTTGTACGCTGCTTGCATGCCATTCTAGAATCCAGCTAAAGCTTTTGAATGCAATGTTACATTACATTCCTCATCATGCTTTATGTAATGTGCTTTTCTGAAGCATAAGCACTGGTGTACTGTGAAAAAACAGCTGTCATTTGTTTTGTGTGCACACTTACACACTCACAATAACCTATAGCTATAGTGTAGCCTAGTGGTTGAACAGGATTCCCATGTGATTCTGGGAGGAATGGGAGTGAAGTTCTAGAGTCCAGTTCAGGACAGGAACAACAGGCTACAGCCCTCAAACGCAACTCTGGACCTCAGTCAGTTCCACAGCATTTTTTCCCTTTGTTCCCCTCTAATCAGGGACTGATTTTAGACCTGGGACACCAGGTGGGTGCAATGAATTATCAGGTAGAGCAGAAAACCAGCAGGCTCTGGATGTCTTAGGGTAAGAGTTGAGTACCCCTGGTCTACAAGAATAGTTAAAAACTGAGTTTTATTATATATTTTTTGGGGCGGAAATGTCATGTGGAGTGTTGCACGAAAACGACTGTAGGCTAGGCCTAATATGGTTTATGTAATAAAAAAGAAATGGTCATTTCCCACCTCCCCCTTCCGCCGGGGTCACTCCCGTAGTATTACATTTGTTGTATAAAATGCGGTTTAATCAAATAGGCTACCAGCTGGAGAGTGGGACAAGCAGCATTGCTGCTCTACTCACTTTACCATCAAGCCCAATTGTTTACGTATTTAACTATACCCGTGCCATCTGAGGTGAAGAGTGACATAAAAATAGATCACCTGAGTGGCAGTACTGCATAAGTCTATGTTCAAATGGCCACATTGGGAATTTTCATGTGTGCAGTGCTCAGTTGTAGGCTACAGATTTGTGCTGTTATGTGCAAACCATACCTGCTGGGGGGTCTGCCCTCATCCTTCAGCCTTAATCAATATACATTTAGGTCATTTAGAATACGTTCTTATCCAGAGCAACTTAGGCCTACAGTCAAATCAAACTGTATTTGTCACATGCTCCGAATATAACAAGTGTAGACCTTACCGTGAAATGCTTACTTACAAGCCCTCAACCAACAGTGCAGTTCAAGATTAGTTACAAAATATTTACCAAATAAACTAAAGTAAAACATTTAAAAAAGTAACACAATAACATAACAATACCGAGGCAATATACAGGGGGTACCGAGTCAGTGTGGGGGGGGGTACAGGTTAGTTGAGGTAATTTGTACATGTAGGTAGGGTTGAAGTGACTATGCATAGATAATAAACAGCGAGAAGCAGCAGTGTACAAAACAAATGGGGGGGTGGGGGTGTTGTTGTCAACTTAATAGTCCGGTGGCCTTTTTTATTAATTGTTTAGCAGTCTTATGGCTATGAGGTAGAAGCTGTTCAGGAGTGTTTTGGTCCTAGTCTTGGCGCTCCGGTACCGCTTGCCGTGCGGTAGCAGAGTTAACAGTCTGACTTTGGTGTCTGAAGTCTGCCAATTTTATGGGCTTTCCTCTGACACCGCCTGGTATAGAGGTTCTGGATGGCAAGAAGCTTGGTCCCAGTGATGTACTGGGCCTTACGCACTACCCTCTAGCGCCTTATGGTCAGATGCCGAGCAGTTGCCATACCAGGTGGTGATGCAACCGGTCAGGATGCTCTCGATGGTGCAGCTGTAGAACTTTTTGAGAATCTGGGGACCCATGCCAAATGTTTTCAGTCTCCTGAGGGGGGAAAGGTTTTGTTGTGCCTTCTTCACGACTGTCTTGGTGTGTTTGGACCATGATAGTTTGTTGGTGACGGGGACACAAAGGAACTTGAAACTCTTTACCCGCTCCACTCCAGCCCCGTCGATGTTAATGGGGGGGGGGGGGGGGGGGGGCGCAGATCTGTTGTTGCTACGCTTACCACCTTGGGCAGACTGTCAGGAAGTCCAGGATCCAGTTGCAGAGGGAGGTGTTTAGTCCCAGGGTCCTTAGCTTAGTGATGGGCTTTGTGGGCACTATGGTGTTGAACACTGACCTGTGTTCCCTCAGGGAGACACAAATGTCGGTGACGACACCAGTTGGGCCTGGCAACCGATATCGCGGCGCTACTTCCCAATTTCAGGCTATATCAATTTCCAGACAGGATGTAATAGGTTTCCCAGCACAGGTTACTTACTGCTGTTGAATTAAATATATCAAAACAGACAGGGTTTTCACACATGCTAAATGTCAGAAAAGCTTCTCCATTATATTTTTGAGGAACTTGTGGGAGGGCTACATCATTAGAGGTTGACATGGGAGTGAACATTCATTATTGTTCTGTCATTGTTGGTAATGGGCTTATAAGTACGCATTGTATTCGGAGCTTGTGGCAAATCACATTTGATTTGGGAATATTATTAGTGGCTGGGCATTTTGGCAAGGAATTGCACGGTCGTTGGGAGTGAGGTAATGATGTCTGTTAATCTGTTTTGAGAAAGGAGTTGCCTGTGTGCATCCCATATGGCAACCTATTCCCAATGTAGCACTCATTTTGATCAGAGCCCTAAAGTCCCTGGTAAAAAGTAGAGCACTATATTGGGAATAGGGTGGCATTTGGGACATATCCGAGATGTCTAGCAAAGTCAGCTTTAATCTACTGTAACAGGTGTGGCTAACAAGACTACTGCTATGGCAAGATTACACTAAATAGATGGTTTCAGTTCATATCTACACTACCTAATGTTGAAGGGGTTTAAAATGATTTTTCTCCAAACGTGCTTCAGAAACCCCATTCCTTTCATCTGAGCCATATGAGGGATTACATGATGAAACTGGCAAGCCTATTCTAAAGCTATACATTCTTACTCTCTACAAGCTTTAATCACTGTGCTGTGCAGGTGCCCTACCAGTAGGGTTGATAACCACAACTAATGTAGTGTGTAATGTGTGCTTGAGTCATAAATTGGCACCAAATAATTTTTATTGAGCACTACTTTCAACGAGGCATTCAGGACACTCCTCTTGAGCCATTTGAGATGCAGACTATGTCGGATCCAACATCTGTGTTGAGTTGTTTTGCTTCTCCCTCCTTCCTGTCCTCAGAGCCCAGAACATGTTCCGCCAGGCCATGCGTTCACCAGTCATCATGTTCCATGTGGTTCCCAACCTGATGAAGGCCCAGTACGAGCAGCTGTCACACAGCGAGAGGAACCCCAACGTGGCCTACTCCTCTGGAAGCTTCAGCCCTGACTCCCTAGCCAGCGAGAGAGGCAGCACAACCTCAGGCCTGGACCACACCCCACAGGTCTCTCTACGTTTTGTATATTGTCTGTCGAGTGTCCAGAGTGCTGCAGCGGTCTAAGGCGGAGCATCTCAGTGCTACAGGCGTCACTACAGACCCTGGTTTGATCCGGGGCTTTATCACAGCCGTCCGTGATCGAAAACCCATAGGGCGGTGCACAATTGGCCCAGCGCCGTCCGGGTTACGAGGGTCTGTCGTTGCGTTTATGATGCAAGGCAAATTTCTTTTAAAACTGATAATGAAATGCTGTCTTATCTTATATCACAGAGGATGTCCCGTGGTCCCCACCCTCACCAGCACCCCGAGCAGGGTGACGCCTACACCTCTCTACCTCACCCCCATGGGCTTGCCCATGGGGGCTCCATGGGCAAGCCCCCATTAGGCCACGCCCCTCCAGGCCGCACCCCCTCCCCTCACAGGGTGCTAAACTCCACCCCCACGGCGGGCTTCACCAAAAAGGTCGGCAGGAGACTGAACATCCAGCTGAAAAAAGGTCAGACGACACACATACACACCTAAAAAATATGTGATTGGACCTCACAGAGAAAGCATTAATCTAATCCTCTCCAGCACATCTAATCCTGGCCAGGGGTCTAAGATAAATTGTCTTAAGGCGTCAGCATGCTTCAGTTCGGCTGGCGCCTAGCCGAACTCGGCTTGTAGACTACCGTAAAAGACCATCGCTTGAAAAAAAAGCGGCAATAGTATGCACTTCCTCAAAATAGTCCGAAATAATCTAAGACAACTCAAGATGTCTATTAATTTTGATGTTTTTGCCTTAGAAATATTAGTCGCGCAATTTTACTTCTAGCAAATGTTTGGTACAGTATTTTTCAATAAAAAATGTGCATGAGTTGTCTCGTTGAATGACAAAGATTTTATTGAAGAATCCCCCCTGTTGACCAATCACCGACGAAGGGACTTAGACGTTGGCTCCAAACTTCGGCTTCGCCTCCAGAAAATGTGTGTGCCCGAACAACTGAAAAACCTTGCTTAACTCCAAAACTAACAAAAACACTGCACCAAATACCCTAGTTTCAGACTCTTAATTATCCTTACACCTCTGAAGACTCTTGCCACTTCCATGCCAGGCAGAATAACTTTTGTTTCATCTCCGAACACTCAAACTTGTTTCTCCACCGACTGTTGGATAAGAGGAACCATGGGGTGTTCAGATCCTGACTGCACCTTTGTCCATCCTGAGACATACCATGTGGTTAACCTGACACTCACACCTCACCATTGTTACAGCCCCCCCCCCCCCCCCCCCCCCGCATTTGTTTGTCCAAAAATAACAGGTGTTCAACGGTCAAATTATAAAATGCAACATCTCTAATGAAATGAAACATTAGAAAGAGTGTAAAGATAAGCCAAGACCTACATTAAAAAAAAATCCAAAATTCCCCCAAATAATTAATGAAATAAGCTAAATTTAAATACCCTCCAAAAAAGAACGAATGGCGGAATTAAGTGCAGTTTGCCACGACTACAAAGACTGTAATTGTGGTAGTACCCGTTTCAAGTAGGCTGATTTTTAGGCATTAGGCTACTTGAAGGTGAAACTATGAGAAATCAAGGGGCCTACTGTAGCATTTGGAATTTGACAAAGCTTTAGTTACTTTCTTAAATTATAGCAGGTAAAATGGTTTAATTATTCATTGTTTGTATCATGCTTATATTTATAAGTACTTTGCGTCGTACTGTGAAACTGCTTGAGGTGTTAGGATCCCTTTAATCAATGACGCCTTTGTTTTGGTTATTTTATTAAGTGTGTTATTTTAAATACACTTCAAATAAAGTTTGAATTGAAGTTTGATATTGGGTCTTTAATTGACAATTGTATGAGTATAGACTCTATAAACTAAATAGACTGTCGTTCTTAAGACATTTTTAGAACTCTGTTATATGCCTATTAAATAAATGTTTGGCATAGGTTACCTACTGAGCTGAACTGGGCCGTGATATGAGGACAATAGACAAGGTGTAGGGGCTATTAGTGTAAATATTTAGTGTAACGATCCATGACCTTCCAGAGCCAACTAATCAAGACTGGTCAAGCTCTGATTCAATACTGAGCTTCTACTTCTTATCATTACAGGTATTCTGACTGACTTGTACACGCTTGGAAACAGGCCATTTTACTCAGTGTTACTTTCCCTCAGTCTAAGAATTTAGCCTCTTAGATTCTACAAATAAAATGCTGTGTTTAGGTCTGTGTGATGAGGTTGGATAAATAAATACTTGTTCTGTTAAGGAGGAACGCAGCAAAGGGTTTGGGTGGAAATATATAATTATTACAGTAGCTTCCAAATAAACATATGCCAGTCTCATCTCATTGATTCATGAAGAGATGCACACTTCAGAATCATTCGATCTAGCCATAGACTTGTATAAAGATGGCCAAACAGCTTCACACTTTTGCCTGAAATGGTGGACAGAAAATGTGTTACAGATTGAGCCATAAATTCCTAATGAAACACACTTCAGGGGTGTATGCAGTGACTGACAGCTGGACAGAGTTGGCACGGCACAGGCCTCTGCCATAGGAGACACACACATACCGGTCTCTGCCATAAGGACCAGGTGTGTGTGTGTGTGTTCCTGCCAGGTGTGGTGGGCAAGAGGGCTTGTTGCTAAGCAGCCACTCTGTCTGTGTAGTGTGCACTGTGTCAAATGCAATGTTGAAGATAGAAGGGCCCAGTCCATATGGCACACCAGCACTGTGTTGGGATGTCTCCACTGTCCTGGACTCCTGGCCTGGAACCAAGCCAGAGTACTGAAAGGCCTAGGCCAGAAATCAGGGATGCATCACAACTTTCACTCTATTCGCTATATTATAGTGGACTGGTCAAAATGAGTGCACTATATAAGGAGTACTGTAGGGTGCCATTTGAAAAGCAGCCCGTAACTCCCAACCTGGTTGATTCCTGTTAATAAGATCCCCACTGACCACATCCAGGTGTCTATCGTTCCATTTAGTAGGAGGACAACGTAAACGTAGCTCT
Organism: Oncorhynchus mykiss; assembly: GCF_013265735.2. Classification (NCBI taxonomy): domain Eukaryota; kingdom Metazoa; phylum Chordata; class Actinopteri; order Salmoniformes; family Salmonidae; genus Oncorhynchus; species Oncorhynchus mykiss. Next base: position 24,805,731 of record NC_048592.1, read on the forward strand.
GTTATCATCCACCAAGTTCTGGAAGACATTCCTCCTTCCATTCCTTGTTTGCTTTGGTTGAACGAGTACAGTAGTTGCAGATTAAGATTAATTTATGAGACTTTGCCTGGCTTGTTATGTGTCGAGTGCAGACTAAACCTTATTTGGATGATAGATTTACTTGGTTAGTTTGCTTGGTAACTCCAACTCACTGGCCTCTTCACAAAACCCAAGCTGTAACACAATCAATCTGGAATTAGAGCACGTCTTTCCTAATCAAGCTAATGTGTCTTCAAAGATCCTGTGTACCATGTGAAGCATAGCGATGGTTAAGCCATTTACTGGTAAGTGTAATACGTGCCCATACTGTGGTGGGAAGTTGATTGGCTTATTGACATGGAAGGGATTTAGAGTGTTCTGAAACAGAATCCTCTGAGCATTCTGGAATCCTCTGTTTGCGTTCTGCCTTGCTTGCATTACCGTACACAGCTCAGACAGTCAGACAGAGGGATTAGGCTGGGCAGACATTCTGAGACATTCTGAATGTGGTGCCGTCTGGGAGAGAAGCGGTCCGATCCCCATCCTCTACACTCTGAGTTGGTCTCATTAGGGCGGGAGGGTTCTGCAGGTTCAACACTGCGTCTTGTCTCAACATTCCCTACTAGTCCTCCAGATTCCTTCCCATGTTCCATTTTCCTCTTGGAATGCCTGTTTTGGTTTTCTATGGCCATTTGGACTATATGTTTTATTGCTGTGTACGTCCTAGTGTACCTGTGATATGAAGGCAAGTTCAAATATAGGCCATCTCACACTTTTTCTCACACTTCCCTCAGGTCCGGAGGGTCTGGGTTTCAGCATCACATCGCGTGACGTCCCCATCGGCGGCTCGGCGCCCATCTACGTGAAGAACATCCTGCCCCGAGGAGCTGCCATCCAGGACGGACACCTCAAGGCTGGAGACAGGCTGCTGGAGGTGAGACCCGAGATGAAAGGAATAGCGCTCACTGCCTGATCACCCTTCCTGTTTGCGTTGGTTTATGTTATGTTGGCATCATACAGTCTGCCACATAGACATGTTTAGGCTGTAAGGATCATATTAGTGATCTCAGTGGCGTTTAGCGGTCTCAAAATGAATGTGAATCTGTATGTTACTAATGGCCATTTGCCTTCCAGGTGAACGGAGTGGACCTGGTTGGGTTGACCCAGGAGGAGGTGGTCTGTCTGCTGAGGGCCACGCCCATGGGAGGGGCTGTGGGGCTTGTGGTGTTACGACAGGAGGAGACCTTCCTGCCCAGAGAAGTGGTATGTCTCTCTGCTCCCATATCACAGCAAACCCTACTTCCCTCCACTCTAGGACCCTTAGAAAGTAGAGTCCCCATTTGTCATATGTCCCCTACTCTCAGGAAAGTATGTGTGTGTTAGTTTGTATGTATGTTGTTAGGTCCTGTGGTTGTATGTATGTTGTTAGGTCCTGTGGTTGTATGTATGTTGTTAGGTCCTGTGGTTGTATGTATGTTGTTAGGTCCTGTGGTTGTATGTATGTTGTTAGGTCCTGTGGTTGTATGAATGTTGTTAGGTCCTGTGGTTGTATGTATGTTGTTAGGTCCTGTGGTTGTATGTATGTTGTTAGGTCCTGTGGTTGTATGAATGTTGTTAGGTCCTGTGGTTGTATGTATGTTGTTAGGTCCTGTGGTTGTATGTGTGTTGTTAGGTCCTGTGGTTGTATGTGTGTTGTTAGGTCCTGTGGTTGTATGTGTGTTGTTAGGTCCTGTGGTTGTATGTGTGTTGTTAGGTCCTGTGGTTGTATGTGTGTTGTTAGGTCCTGTGGTTGTATGTGTGTTGTTAGGTCCTGTGGTTGTATGTGTGTTGTTAGGTCCTGTCGTTGTATGTGTGTTGTTAGGTCCTGTCGTTGTATGTGTGTTGTTAGGTCCTGTCGTTGTATGTGTGTTGTTAGGTCCTGTCGTTGTATGTGTGTTGTTAGGTCCTGTCGTTGTATGTGTGTTGTTAGGTCCTGTGGTTGTATGTGGGTTGTTAGGCCACGTGGTTGTATGTGTTAGTATGTTGTTTGTGTGTCTTATACCCTGTCACAGATCTAGTTCATCTCCCAGTTCTCCAGTAAGTCTTGTTCTCCTAACACATGACCGTTCAGCGTGTTGATTGATTGTGCTGCTCTTTATCCTGGTGAGTCCCAAATGACACCATATTCCCTGCATAGTGCACTACTTTTGACCAAAGCCCAAAAATCTTGGTCAAAAGTAGTGTGCTATAGGGAACAGGGTGCCAGTAGGCTGCCATTCGGGACGAAACCCCTGATCCAGTTATTCTCAGTGGGAACCTGTAGCGCTCAGCTCCCTCAGAACAGATTAGATGGATGGATGGATGGATAGATGAGGGAACAGTCAGGCCTGGGACAGACTGAGAAATGCACATTGTGTGGATTATCAATCAGATTGAGCAAGCAGCACCAACACACTCCAAACCAGTAGACCTGGGAGTAATGTTTCAGTGACATGAAATACCTCCCAAATGGACCCCTATGCCCTATGCTGCACTACTTTAGACCAGAGCCCAATGACACAGCCACGGTATTGTCTAGAGGGTGACGACACTGTTTGAGATTGACTCATGTAAACATTAACAGTCAAATGTAATGTACATATCATATACATATATTGTGTGTACATAGACGTTCAAGGGGTTAATTTTTTTTACATTGAAAGGTTTTATTGTTTCTTAAATAATACAATAATACAACACATTTGGACTTTTATTAGTGTCTGACAAGCAGGGCGGCAGCGTAGCCCAGTGGTTAGAGCGTTGGACTAGTAACCGGAAGGTTGCAAGATCGAATCCCCGAGCTGACAAGGTAAAAATCTGTCGTTCTGCCCCTGAACAAGGCAATAAGATTTTGTTCTTAACTGACTTGCCTAGTTAAATAAAGGTAAAAAAAAAAAAGTGTTAATGCTGGAGTTATTTATGAGGACTAAGTCAGTTTATACGTCTCAAATGGCACCGTATTCCCTACATAGTGCACTACTTTTAACCAGAGGCACTATAAAGAGAATAGATTATCAATGGCTCCTATATTATGTCCCAACTCAACCGCCAGTGTCCTTAAACACCTGTCGAGTACTGAGCTGAGTTATTCCCCCTGTTGTCATAATAATGGGAAGTGGTTTTCTCCTCTCCATTAGTGGAGCCCAGTCTTCACCACCACCCAACAGCAGGTTCAATCAACCTCACCACCCCCTGTCGATGAGTTATTACAACTGAAGACTCGCACACCATATTGGCTGGCTGTCACTCTGGGTCTATGGCTTTTCATCAGAGCCTTATCGAGATCAATACTCATCCTCTGAATAGACCAGGTTTCTTTCACTCAATATGTATCCCAAATGCCACCCTATTCCCTATGTAGGTGCACTACTTTTTACCTGGGCCCATAGTGCTCTGGTCAAAAGTAGTACACTATATAGGGAATAGGGTGCCCTTTTGGAACGCAGGCTCAATCTATTCATCTGTCTGCTGCCGTCTCATCTGACACATGAAAGGAGAACCTCTTCTACCCCCAGGGTTAGGGTTAGTTAAATTACACATGAAAGGAGAGAACCTCTTCTACCCCCAGGGTTAGGGTTAGTTAAATTACACATGAAAGGAGAGAACCTCTTCTACCCCCAGGGTTAGGGTTAGTTAAATTACACATGAAAGGAGAGAACCGCTTCTACCCCCAGGGTTAGGGTTAGTTAAATTACACATGAAAGGAGAGAACCTCTTCTATCCCCAGGCTTAGGGTTAGTTAAATTACACATGAAAGGAGAGAACCTCTTCTATCCCCAGGCTTAGGGTTAGTTAAATTACACATGGGAAAGAGAACCTCTTCTACCCCCAGGCTTAGGGTTAGTTAAATTACACATGGGAGAGAGAACCTCTTCTACCCCCAGGGTTAGGGTTAGTTAAATTACACTGGGGAAAGAGAACCTCTTCTACCCCCAGGGTTAGGGTTAGTTAAATTACACTGGGGAAAGAGAACCTCTTCTATCCCCAGGCTTAGGGTTAGTTAAATTACACATGGGAAAGAGAACCTCTTCTACCCCCAGGGTTAGGGTTAGTTAAATTACACATGAAAGGAGAGAACCTCTTCTATCCCCAGGCTTAGGGTTAGTTAAATTACACATGAAAGGAGAGAACCTCTTCTATCCCCAGGCTTAGGGTTAGTTAAATTACACATGGGAAAGAGAACCTCTTCTACCCCCAGGGTTATGGTTAGTTAAATTACACATGGGAGAGAGAACCTCTTCTACCCCCAGGGTTAGGGTTAGTTCAATTACACATGAAAGGAGAGAACCTCTTCTACCCCCAGGGTTAGGGTTAGTTAAATTACACATGAAAGGAGAGAACCTCTTCTACCCCCAGGTTTAGGGTTAGTTAAATTACACATGAAAGGAGAGAACCTCTTCTACCCCCAGGGTTAGGGTTAGTTAAATTACACATGAAAGGAGAGAACCTCTTCTACCCCCAGGGTTAGGGTTAGTTAAATTACACATGGGAAAGAGAACCTCTTCTACCCCCAGGGTTAGGGTTAGTTAAATTACACATGGGAGAGAGAACCTCTTCTACCCCCAGGGTTAGGGTTAGTTAAATTACACTGGGGAAAGAGAACCTCTTCTACCCCAGGGTTAGGGTTAGTTAAATTACACATGAAAGGAGAGAACCGCTTCTACCCCCAGGGTTAGGGTTAGTTAAATTACACTGGGGAAAGAGAACCTCTTCTATCCCCAGGCTTAGGGTTAGTTAAATTACACTGGGGAAAGAGAACCTCTTCTATCCCCAGGGTTAGGGTTAGTTAAATTACACATGGGAGAGAGAACCTCTTCTACCCCCAGGGTTAGGGTTAGTTAAATTACACTGGGGAAAGAGAACCTCTTCTACCCCCAGGGTTAGGGTTAGTTAAATTACACGTTGGAGAGAGAACCGCTTCTACCCCCAGGGTTAGGGTTAGTTAAATTACACATGAAAGGAGAGAACCGCTTCTACCCCCAGGGTTAGGGTTAGTTAAATTACACTGGGGAAAGAGAACCTCTTCTACCCCCAGGGTTAGGGTTAGTTAAATTACACGTTGGAGAGAGAACCTCTTCTACCTCCAGGGTGAACATAGGCCTGGTTCTTCTTACTCTGTTGTTGTGGGATAGAGCGCTGGAGCAGGACATTCCTCACCCTAGGCAATGATTACTGATATAATGATATCTATAGAGGGCCTGTAGTGGTGCGTATAGGTGTGCAGTTTGGTAAAGAAATGCTTTCTCTATTGGTATGTGAAACACTTGTTACTGGTACCACTGTACAGTGTACAGTCCAGATAAATGCATGTTACTGAAGATACATGGATCATTATTAGACATTTTAGTTTTCATTGCTGTTCATTTTCTCCAGTGGTATTCATATGAGCCTGGAGGTCCAGAACACTGCTGCTTTTCTCTTCTACCTGATGTTTAATTCCACCCACCTGGTGTCCCAGGTCTAAACCAGTCGTTGATTAGAGAGGAAGAATGAAACTCAGCAGTGGAACTGGCTTCAAGGTCCAGATAGGAGTTTGCCTGATGTACACTGTAGATGCTCCTCCCTCAGTTAGATTTGATGTACAGCGTTGCTGCAAACATCTGTCATTGACTACAGTTCTTCTATCCCCTGTCTCCCCTAGAATGCAGAACCCCAGATGCAAAGCCCCAGAGATTTGGTAAGTCACCTAAACCTGTAGCCTACACTACACAGTGGAGGCTGGTGAGGGTAGGACGGCTCATAATAATGGCTGGAATGGCATCAAACATTTTATTCTGTTCCAGCCATTACAATGAACCAGTCCTCTGATTTAAAGTGTTACCACTGTCCCGGGCCCACCCACCCCTGGCTGCCGCTGCTCAGCACCTTGCCTGGGTCCTGCAGCATGTTAGGAGCTAGCCTGCAACACTGCCAATTAGGGCTGCACGATTATCCACATTTTTATTGGAGTTGGGATGCACAATGTCCATATCGGAAGAGGCTGTGATATTTTGAACCGCCATTGTAACGCACTTTCCATTCTTTTCTTTTTCAGTTTTGATTTATTACTCAAGTTGACAGTGTTCTCTACTCAGTCTTTCCTCTTTAGGCAGCTTCACAATCCCCCTGCCCCCTGTCACTCATGCAGGCAGTTCCTCATGCTCCAGATTCACTCAGCATGCATTGACCAAAAAGCAGCATGCAGTCAATAGATTCCTAACTTGAACTATGCAGCTTTCCACTTTGCTTCTTAATATAAATCCACATTTTCTACATGATACAATTTGTTTGTGTATTTTGCTCTCTGCCAAACTCTAGATCATTCTATTTCTATGATTCCAACAGGTGTTTTGATCTATGATCACAAATAAAATCGCCATATTTGGTACAAAAATTGTAATAATATTTTTTGCCGATATCACGCAGCCCTACTACCAATGTTTGAGTAAAGGGGCACCCAGTACATCACTGGGGCTGAGCTCCCTGCCATCCAGGACCTCTATACCAAGCAGTGTCAGACTCCAGCCATCCAAGTCAAAGACTGTTCTCTTTGCTACTGTACGGGAAGTGGTACCGATGCGCTAAGTCTAGAACCTTCTACCCCCAAGTCATAAGACTGTTAAATAGTTCATCCTGGTGGCTATTGGTTAAGTATTTAACTATCTGCATTGACCCTTTTTGAACTAACTCTTTGTCTCATCACAAACTGCTGTTACTGTTTATTATCTATCCTGTTGCCTAGTCACTTTATCCCTACCTATATGTACATATCTACCTTAATTACCTCATACCCCTGCACATCGACTCGTACTAGTACCCTGTGTATATAGCCAAGTTATTGTTGCTCATTAGCTGTGTTTGAATACCCATACTAACATACTGCGCTCTGGATAACATACAGTATATACTCCATTTCCGTCACAAATAGAATGGTTAGTATGAGTGTATCTGAACACAGCTATTGAGTATTTATTCCTTATTATTTCTCTATTTTTCTCTTTGCATTGTTGAGAAGAACTCATAAGTTGTTGTTTACGAAGCATGTGGAAAATACTGATTTATTGGTTTCGAACCCATTCAATGTTACTGGGGTAACACCTACCTATCCCATGTCAAAGAAAGGCTTAACATGCTGCCGATGCTCATCTGAATTAGAGGGGTAGCCCTAGAATAGAGGGATACTTTGGTATTTTGAGATAGAGGGATACTTTTTACTATTCCTTCATCTACTTCCCCAGAGTCAGAAGAACCCATGGATACCATTTTTGTGTCTCTGCGTTCAGTTTGAGGGAAGTTAGAGGTAGTTTGAGCCAATGCTAACTAGCATTAGGCTTCCAGTCATTGCGCTATGTTGGTCCTCCCTTTGCTGCTATAACAGCCTCCACTCTTCTGGGTAGGCTTTCCAATAGATGCTGGAACATTGCTGCGGTGACTTGCTTCCGTTCAGCCATGAAAATTAGTGAGGTCAGGCACTGATGTTGGGCAATTAGGCCTGGCTCGCAGTCAGCGTTCCATTTCATCAGAAAGGTTTTCGTTGGGGTTGAGGTCAGGGCTCTGTGCAGGCCAGCCAAGTTCTTCCACGCTGATCTCGACAAACTACTTCTGTATGAACCCCGTTTTGTGCACAGGGGCATTGTCATGCTGAAACCAGAAAGAGCCTTCCCCAAACTGTTGCCACAAAGTTGGAAGCACAGAATTGTCTAGATTCTAGAATGTCATTGTATGCTGTAGCATTCAGATTTCCCTTCACTGGAACTAAGGGGCCTAGCCCGAACTATGAAAAAACAGCCCCAGACCATTATTCCTCCTCCACCAAACGTTACAGTTGGCACTATGCGTTAGGGCAGGTAGCGTTTTCATGGCATCCGCCAAACCCAGATTTGTCTGTCAGACTGCCAGGTGGTGAAGCGTGATTCATCACTCCAGAGAATGCGTTTCCACTGCTCCAGAGTCCAATGGCGGCGAGCTTTACACCACTCCAACCGACGCATGGTTATCTAAGGCTTGTGTGCGGCTGCTTGGCCATGGAAACCCATTTCATGAAGCTCACGGCAAACTTTTCTTGTGCTGACATTGCTTCCAGAGGTGGGTTGGGTGTTGCAACCGAGGACAGATGATTTTTACGTGCTTCAGCGGTCTCGTTCTGTGTGCTTGTGTGGCCTACCACTTTTTGACTGAGCCATTGTTTCTCCTAGACGTTTCCACTTCATAATAACAGCACTTACAGTTGACCGGGACAGCTCTAGCAGGGTAAAAATTTGACGAAGTTACTTGTTGGAAAGGTGGCATCCTATGACGTTGGTGCCACATTGAAAGTCACTGAGCTCTTCAGTAAAGGCCATTGTACAGCCAATATTTGTTTATGGCGATTGCATGGCTGTGTGCTCTATTTTATACACCTGTCAGCAACGGTGTGGCTGAAGTAGCTGAATCCGTTTGTGTGTACACACACACACACACACCTACTAGCGTACCATAGAGTCTAGTCATTGCGCTAATACTAGTTAGCATCTTCCTTCAAAATGAACACAGAGACAAACATTTTTTCTCCCAAGACTATACACATCACTTCTTGTCCAGTTCAGATTGTCCTCTGCTTTGCTGTTAGTGACGTGGTTGGTAGTGTCAGGTTTGTAAATATTGAGTCAACCATTGTCAACATTTTATTATTGATGATGGTATGCAATGCAGCCCACAGACAAATGCAATTAACTTTATTGCACGATGTCCATAAATTCTCCATGTCCTCCAATTGTGCACTGATTGATTTAAAAAAAAATAATAATTCAAGAGTTCAGTAGGGTTCTATAGAGGGGGATGTATTTTCACTACTTAAATAATTGGCTCAGTGAATGAAATGATTCAGTGGCATTAACAACCTGGCCAACTCGTCATTTTACCAATCTGGGAGGCAAAGTCATTAAAGAATTCAATAATTCAGCAGTGTATTTCAGATGGAATCAATGCATTAGAATATACTTTGTTTTGAAATAGATCCATGATTAACTATACTGTATCAGTCAGCCATTCAGTAGCGTTATTTATACATTTGGTGCTTCTGTGACCATATCAGTTCGTTCCTCAATCCATACGCCTTGGTTGGAGAGCGAGGTAGCAGTCTAGAGTGGTAGTTCCATGTTCCCTGTGCTCCTGTGATACCTGACCGCTGCCTGCATTCATGGTTCTTATCGCAAGCGTGGTCTGTGGCCAAATGGAGAACAGTCTTGGTTATGATCCCCGCTGGCATATCGAACCAATCTTGCCTTCATCTGACTGATAATCTAAGTATAGGTTTAGTTCAGGGTGGTCCTTCTCCAGTAAACCTGTCATACCAGGACCAGGAGATGTGTAACCAAGAGATGTAGAATTTTCTTATGTGGAAACGGCCCAGTTGTGTGATTTTCCTCAGTAACATTTTACTTGAAGTTATCGTGGTGCCTAGATGAGACCCAATCCAGAGTGGGAGGCACCTTGGATCTCAAAGCAATCTCTTTCCTGTGGGATTTTAAAAGCCCTCGTCAAGCCCTCGTCAATGAATCCCCTTCTCTCCTTCCTGGCATGTTCCTACCACAATGTGAACCTACGCGTTATACACCTTGGACTCATAGCAAGCTCTCTTTCGCTCTCTTTCTCGCTCGTTCTCTCTTCTCTTTCTCAGTTTCTCTTTCCCTCTACTTCCCGAAATATAACCTCCATCTATTTCTCTCTCTCGCTCCCCTTCCCGACATATTGCATTACCATTTCATTCTCTTTTTCTCTTTTTCTCTCTATCTACTTCTCTTTTTCCTGCTCTTTCTCCTTCCGACATACTGTATGACCTTCATCTTATTTTCTCTCGCTTTTTCTCCTTTCTTCCTTTCTCTCTCCTTCCCAACATTCTCTCATCACTATTTCTCTTTCTTTTGATCTCTCGCTCTCTCCTTCCCAACATATTCTCTCCATCTTTCTTTCTATATATTTTTCTCTCTCCTTCCCAACATATTCTCTCTTCTTTCTATATATTTTTATTTCTATCTCTCCTTCCCAACATATTCTCTCCATCTTTCTTTCATTCTATATATTTTTCTTTTTCTCTGTCTCTCCTTCCTGACATATTTATTATCTCCATTTCATTCTTTCAATCTCTCCTTTTTCTATCTTTTCACTCTCTTTCCTTCCCAACATTCCCTCCATCTCTCTTTCTCGACTCTTTTTCTCTTTTCTCACTCTCTCTTTCGCTCTCCTTCCCGAAGTTCTCTTTCTATATTTCTCTCTCTCCTTCCCGACAGAGTTAACTCCATCTCATTCTCTCTCCATTTCTATTTTTCTCTCTCTCCTTCCTGACATATTACCATCTCATTCTCTTTCTATTTTTCTCTCTCTCCTTCCTGACATATTACCTCCATCTCATTCTCTTTCTATTTTTCTCTCTCTCCTTCCTGACATATTACCTCCATCTCATTCTCTTTCTATTTTTCTTTCTCTCTCCTTCCCAACACGTTCCCTTCATCTCTCTCTCGTGTATGAATTTACAAGCCTTGCCAATGAATCCTTTTCTTCTCTCCTTCCCAGCATATTCCCTCCATAATGGGCTCAATTATAAACAGCAGATGTTATCTATTGTTTGAGGCTTTGTTCCACATGACTCTCAACAACACATGAACTTGACTGTTCTGTTGTGGTGCCAGGCAAGACAGCAAGCAGCACTAAGGTTCTTATACCAGTACAGCCAGAATATCTTTGTGAGTCTCAAATGGCACCACGGTATCTATATAAAGCACTACTTATGGTCAGAAGCAGTGCACTCAGGGCTCTGAATTAGAACATGTCATTGGTAGTACTGGTGCATTACATAGGGAACAGGTCAAACACTCAGACAACAGGAAACATCACATAGACCCTCCACAACAAGTGAATCAGAACTTTGCCAATGTTAATCATTAATCATTGTGTAATTGTTGGTAGTAGGTTATTTATCTTTGAGGCAGGAAGGGTGTTAGCCTGAGGACACAATGGGGACAGTTGTCACACATGGAATGTGTTGCAAATGGCACCCTATTTCCTAGAGAATATGCTGGCATTTGGTACTGGGCCTTGGTTTACAGTTGACTTGATGCTGCTGCACTTCTAACATGTTTGGCGCTGTTGCTTGATGGGCATTGGCAGTACCATGGCATATTGGGCCTGTGGTGATCTCTGGGAGGTGTATGGGATGTAACCGTGGGTATTACCGAGTGACGCTGGAGGAAGGGAACAGTGAGGGAGGCCATTGTGGCCGACTGAGGTAACCGCCCCCAACAGTGTCTGTCCCAAATGGAACCCTATTCCCTTTAAAGTCCATTACTTTTGACCAGGGCATAGTTCTCTGGTCTAAAATAGTGCACTATAAAGGGAATAGGGTGCCATTTGGGGGACAGTCTAGGTCAAGCTGGTACCACGAAGCAATCAAGTAACACTGTTTGGCCTGTTGTGCAGACTGAGTGAAGGTCGATTGAGCAGTTTATTGGGAATGCCTAAGTAACAGTAAAGTGAGTAGCTATGTGACCCTGAGTACAGATTACAGGTCACATTACCGTCTGTCACTCTGTACTGATGATTGATGAAGTTACTGCCTTTCACCTACCATCGCAGAGCAACACAACGTAAGTATTTAATATACATGAACTCAACAAAAAAATAAACGTCCCTTTTTCAGGACCCTGTCTTTCAAAGATAATTTGTGAAAATCCAAATAACTTCACAGATCTTCATTGTAAAGGGTTTAAACACTCTTTCCCATGCTTGTTCAATGAATCATAAACAATTAATGAACATGCACCTGTGGAACGGTCATTTAAGACACTAACAGTTTACAGATTAAATTAAGGTCAGTTAAGGTCACAGTTGTGAAAATTTAAGACACTAAGAGGCCTTTCGACTGACTCTGAAAACACCAAAATAAAGATGCCCAGGGTCCCTGCTCATCGGTGCAGGTGCCTTGGTGGAAGAGTGGGGCAACATCTCGCAGCAAGAACTGACAAATCTGGTGCAGTCCAAGAGGAGGAGATGCACTGCAGTACTTAATGCACCAGATAATGTTACTTTTGATTTTGCCCCCCCCCCCCCCTTGTTCAGGGACACATTATTCCATTTATGTTAGTCACATGTCTGTGGGACTTGTTCAGTTTGTTTCTCAGTTGTTGAATCTTATGTTCCTACAAATATGTACACGTTAAGTTTGCTGAAAATAAACGCAGTTGACAGCTAGAGGACATTTCTTTTTTTGCTGAGTTTATATACTGTATATGCCATTAAGCAAATGCTTTTATCCAAAGTGACTTAGTCATGCATGCATACATTTTTGCGTTGGGTGGCCCCAGCAGGAATCTAACCCACCACCCTTGGCATTCCAAGTGCCATGCTCTACCAACTGAGCCACACAGGACCACTGATCTCATACAGTACAGTAGTACCAATCCATCGCTTATTATATCCATAGTGGTTTATATTGTCGCAAACTTCGTTACAGAAAATTACAACAAGTTGAAATTGAAAAACCATCAGTGGCAGTTACCATGTCATGGCAAGCCACATTGATCTATGATCACACACACATTCCCTCTCCCTCGACTCAGTAAGTCATCTCTGATAAAGCATTAACAATAGAATGCAGTTCAGTGCAATTAATTACTGGTGTGGCTCTTTCCGTCTTTCCCTCTCTCACTCACACACAGTGCTATTTGTTCCTATTTGTGCAGATGCGGCTGCATTCATGTTTCTCGTGTGTGAATGTATGTGTTTCAGAGGGCCCAGTGAATGTAGAACATAACAAGCCCTTGCCTTAAAGTGATGTTTCAAGATGACACCTGTTCCTACACATAAAGCACACCGTGACTGCATCAGCTGCTAGTACAGGGGGGAATGGCAGTACGGGGGGGTGTATGGATTAGAGGTCGACCGATTAATCGGAACGGCCGATTAATTAGGGCCGATTTCAAGTTTTCATAACAATCGGAAATCCGTTTTTTTTAAAATCTTTATTTAACTAGGCAAGTCTAGGCAAGTCAGTTAAGTTTTCAATGACGGCCTTGTCATTTACAAAATAGCCTCCAATACCCTACTCAACAAATTGGATGCAGTCTATCACAGTGCAATCCGTTTTGTCACCAAAGCCCCATATACTACCCACCATTGCGACCTGTACGCTCTCGTTGGCTGGCCCTCGCTTCATACTCGTCGCCAAACCCACTGGCTCCATGTCATCTACAAGACCCTGCTAGGTAAAGTCCCCCCTTATCTCAGCTCGCTGGTCACCATAGCATCACCCACCTGTAGCACGCGCTCCAGCTGGTATATCTCTCTGGTCACCCCCAAAACCAATTCTTTCTTTGCCCGCCTCTCCTTCCAGTTCTCTGCTGCCAATGACTGGAACGAACTACAAAAATCTCTGAAACTGGAAACACTTATCTCCCTCACTAGCTTTAAGCACCAACTGTCAGAGCAGCTCACAGATTACTGCACCTGTACATAGCCCACCTATAATTTAGCCCAAACAACTACCTCTTTCCCTACTGTATTTATTTTATTTATTTATTTATTTATCTGCTCCTTTGCACCCCATTATTTTTATTTCTACTTTGCACATTCTTCCACTGCAAATCTACCATTCCAGTGTTTTACTTGCTATATTGTATTTACTTTGCCACCATGGCCTTTTTTTGCCTTTACCTCCCTTATCTCACCTCATTTGCTCACATCGTATATAGACTTGTTTATACTGTATTATTGACTGTATGTTTGTTTTACTCCATGTGTAACTCTGTGTCGTATGTGTCAAACTGCTTTGCTTTATCTTGGCCAGGTCACAATTGTAAATTAGATCTTGTTCACAACTTGCTTACCTGGTTAAATAAAGGTGAAATAAAATCAAAATAAATAAAAAGGAACAGTGGGTTAACTGCCTTGCAACCTTACGGTTAACTAGTCCAACTCTCTAACCAACTGCCTCACGAGGAGCCCGTCTGTTACGCAAATGCAGTAAGAAGCCAAGGTAAGTTGCTAGCTAGCATTAAACTTAATCATAATCACTAGTTATAACTACACATGGTTGATGATATTACTAGTTTATCTAGCATGTCCTGCGTTGCATATAATCGATGCAGTGCACATTCGCGAAAAAGGACTGTCGTTGCTCCAACGTGTACCTAACCATAAACATCAATGCCTTTCTTAAAATCAATACACAGAAGTATATATTTTTAAACCTGCATATTTAGCTAAAAGAAATCCAGGTTAGCAGGCAATATTAACCAGGTGAAATTGTGTCACTTCTCTTGCGTTCATTGCACGCAGAGTCAGGGTATATGCAACAGTTTGGGCCGCATGGCTCATTGCGAACTAATTTGCCAGAATTTGAAGGAATTATGACATAACATTGAAGGTTGTGTAATGTAACAGGAATCTTTAGACTGATGGATGCCACCCGTTAGATAAAATACGGAACGGTTCCGTATTTCACTGAAAGAATAAACGTCTTGTTTTCGAGATGATAGTTTCCGGATTCGACCATATTAATGAATAATATGAAGGCTCGTATTTCTGTGTGTTATTATGTTATAATTAAGTCTATGATTTGATAGAGCAGTCTGACTGAGCGATGGTGGGCACCAGCAGGCTCATGAGCATTCATTCAAACAGCACTTTCGTGATTTTTGCCAGCAGCTCTGCTGTTTATGAATTCAAGCCTTTCAACCCCCAAGATTAGGCTGGTGTAACAATGTGATGTGAAATGGCAAGCTAGTTAGCGGGGTGCGCGCTAATAGCGTTTCAAACGTCACTCGCTCTGAGACATGGAGTAGTTGTTCTCCTTGCTCTGAATGGGTAACGCTGCTTCGAGGGGTGGCTGTTTTCATTTCGAGCCCAGGTAGGAGCGAGGAGAGGGACGAAAGCTATACTGTTACACTGGCAATACTAAAGTGCCTATAAGAACATCCAATAGTCAAAGGTTAATGAAATACAAATGTTATAGAGAAAAATAGTCCTATAATTCCTATAATAACTAACCTAAAACTTCTTACCTGGGAATATTGAAGACTCATGTTAAAAGGAGCCACCAGCTTTCATATGTTCTCATGTTCTGAGCAAGGAACTGAAACGTTAGCTTTCTTACATGGCACATATTACACTTTTACTTTCTTCTCCAACACTTTGTTTTTGCATTATTTAAACCAAATTGAACATGTTTCATTATTTATTTGAGGCTAAATTGATTTTATTGATGTATTATTATTACGTTAAAATAAGTGTTCATTCAGTATTGTTGTAATTGTCATTATTACAAATACATTTTAAAAATCGGCAGATTAATCGGTATCGGCGTTGAAAAATCATAATCGGTCGACCTCTAGTATGGATGGCTGTGGAGTTTCATTCTAATCTCAAATAATTCTAATCTCGTGGACCAACTTTTTAGGCCAACTGGTGTGTGTAATGCACCATCTGAGAGGTGGTGTGTGTGTTTAGGAGGATTTGGTAGGGACAGTTGCTATTTGTGAATATGCCTTAAAGATGGAAATATTAAAAGATACGTTACCTGCATGTTAGCATCACATAATTCATTGAGAGGTGCTCCTTGTCTTTGCTCACAGTTCCACTGTGTTTAATCACTCACTGGCCCGCTCCATGTGGAGTCTGACTTTGACTTCACTCCTGTGTAAGTGAGTGTGTGCAGTTTGCACTCCATGCTGTGAGTTTCTCTTAGTGCGCACGCATGCAGGCACACGCCTCCATGTCAGTCTGCCTGGACTCCTGTCTGTCTATTATCCCAGGTGTTTGATATTCATGCTCTATCAGCGTCCAGTCTCAGGCAGAGAAAGAGAGAGCTGCTTTAAAAAGGGCAGCCAACAGTGCTCTCCACGCATGGGTTCGCTCCAGCAATTACATCCTCCAGCGCCTTCTCTCCTCGCTGCGCTTTTAATTTGTTTCCAAGTGACTTTACAATGTCATCAAATAGACAGGTTTGTGGGAAAGTTGAGAGCACCTCTCTAATAGCTTCAGGTGATGCTGTTCAGAGCGACCAGGGGTGAGGCCAGGGGTGTAGCGGGGGGGGGGGGGGGGTAGTATTCTCCCCCTGCTTAAGGTTGATTCACCCTGTGGAATACAAAGCAGCATGCAGTCTTGGAGAGGGGGGAAGAAGAGGGGAGGAGAGGCAATTCTGCTGTTGTTCCACCTGAATTCATTCTCACTCCTTCTCCTCTTTCTCTTCTCTTGCGTTCTTCCCTCGCCCGCTCTCTCCACAAAGTAATCCGATCTCTCTCTGCAAACAATGGAAGCTAATGAATGTCTGACACTGAGCTTGATTATGACTGCATTCATTACACATGCACATAATTTCCAGTAGTTAAGTGTGCAGATTTATTCAAAGGACAGCTGTCAATTGACAAGGCAGAGAGAATAGCTTTTTTGTTCAATGAGGTTCAAGCACCTGTTGCATTTTGTGATATAGTGTCTGTTTCTGTGTAGGAAATTCTGTGTTTCTAATAGTAGATTGCACAGTAGCAACAATGACCAGTAACACAGTCCTTCCTCCCTCTCTGTTCTAGAAGATTGAGGAGGATGACCTGGTGTTGACCCCGGATGGTACCAGGGAGTTCCTGACCTTTGAGATCCCTCTGAGTGACTCCGGGTCGGCGGGGTTAGGGGTCAGCGTCAAGGGCAACCGCTCCAAGGAGAACCACTCTGACCTGGGCATCTTCGTCAAGTCCATCATCAACGGGGGAGCTGCCTGCAAGGTGAGTCTCATCTCTCACCTTTCATTTGAACTAATGTGCAAGTTTTCATGCTCATACAAGTAATCAATAATATGGTATTTTTGGGATAATAGTGGCCGATATTGCCACTCCTATTTGCCATATCGTTAATCTAAGCTGACTAGAAAGTATGTGTCTGCAGGGAAGCTAAAGTAATTCCCCTACCCAAGAATAGTGAACCGTCCTTTACTGGCTCAAATAACCAACCAATCAGCCTGTTACCAACCCTTAGTACTATTTTACTGTAAACATATTGCCAAGATACTTTCAGCACACGTATAGGGAAGAATGTTCAACAAGCATGCACTTACTCAAATGACTGATTGGCTGAGAGAAATTGATGATAAAAAGATTGGGGGAGCTGTTTTGTTAGACTTCAGTGCAGCTTTTGACATTATCGGTCATAGTCTGCTGATGGAAAAACTTGTTATGGCTTTACACCCCCTGCTATATAGTGAATAATGAGTTACCTCTCTAACAGAACACAGAGGGTGTTCTTTAATGGAAACCTCTCCAACATAATCCAGGTAGAATCAGGAATTCCCCAGGGCCGCTGCCTAGGCCCATTTTACTTTTTTCAATCTTTACTAATAACATGGCACTGGCTTTGAGTAAAGACTGTGTGTCTATGTATGCGGATGACTCAACATAATACACGTCAGTTACTACAGTGAGTGAAATCACAGCAACACTTAGTTGCAGTTTTTTTTTTAAAGAGTTGCAGTTCGTTTTTGAATGGGAGGCAAGGAATAAGTTAGTCCTAAATATTTCAAATTAAAAGCATTGTATTTGGGACAAATCATTCTCTAGACTTAAAAATAATAATGTGGAAATTGAGGAAGTTGAGGAGAATAAACTGCTTGGAGTAACCCTGGATTGTGAACTGTCATGTTCAAAATATGTTAATACAACAGTAGCTAAGATGGGGAGAAGTCTGTTCATATTGAAGCGCTGCTCTGCCTCCTTAACATTATCATTAAGGCAAGTTCTACAGGCCCTAGTTTTGTCGCACCTGGATTACTGTTCAGGTGCCACAAAGAGGGACCTCGGGAAAATAAAAATTGGCTCAGAACAGGGCAGCACAGCTAGCCCTTGAATATACTCTGAGATTTAAAATGAATAATATGTACGTACATTTCTCAAGGCTCAATGGAGGAGAGATTGACTTCATCACTACTTGTTTTTATAAGAAGTTTAAACTACTAGCACACAGCTCAGACAGCCTTGCATACCGCACAAGACATGCCACCAGTGTCTTCACGATCCCCAAGTCCAGAACAGTCTATGGGAGGCACACCTTATGGAACAGTGGGTACTGTGAAGAGACACACACACACACACACACACACACAGGCACATACCCATAAGACACACATACACATGTATTGTAGAGTAGTGGCCTGAGGGCACACGCTTAATGTGTTGTGAAATGTCACGTCATGTAATATTTGAAATAGTATTAAACTGCCTTAATGTTTCTGGACCCCAGGAAGAGTAGCTGCAGCCTTGGTATCAGCTAATAGGGATCCTTAATAAATACAAATATACCAGACTAACCATCCTATTAGCATCTTATGTCTAGCAGTTCTGATAGCTGTTCTGTCTAATTTGACAGAGATACAACTTCATTGCTTTTTCTGCTATTCATTATTGTACTGCCAGTACAGTTGCCTGTGTCTGAGCTCTTGCCAACTCCTTATGGAATTAAGTGACCTGGGCGTCATTTGTTGCTTGGTGTGACAAGGAGTTGGCAAGAACACAAACAGATCTGGGACCAGGCTAACATTATAGTGCTAATGCATTGAACAGCCTGATTGTGCGTGTTGACTGATTCTCATCCTACCTGTCATATCCTGCGTGAACAGGATGGAAGGCTGCGGGTCAACGACCAGCTGATAGCGGTGAACGGGGAGTCGTTGCTAGGCAAGACCAACCAGGAAGCCATGGAGACGCTAAGGAAGTCCATGTCGGTAGAGGGCAACAAGCGGGGGATGATTCAGCTGATTGTGGCCAGGAGGGTCACTAAACGCAACGAGGTAGGCCTGACCATCTCTTAAAGCTGTGGAGATTATACGACTAACACCAGCCGTGGGTGGGCTCATAGTAATTGCTGGAACAGAATGAATGGAAAGGTGTCAAACGCATAAGAACATGCATTCCTTTCCAACCATTACTATGAGCCGTCCTCCTCTCACCAGCCTCCACTGACTAACATGCTTGTATGCTGAAATCTGTTTTTTAACCCACAGGGTGTCTATGTGTGATGTTAGGCTTGTTGGAGGCTTTGGAGGCAGCGTCTGAGAGCAGTGTGGCTCCATTCTTCTTTCCTCAGTCACTGCCATTGCTAATGTATTGTTTGTTTTTTCTCGTTCAATTGTCAAATTAAAGATTCATGAATTCTGTTTTCTATATGCAATTCTTTAGCAGAAAATGGTGTCATTTTTATTAAAATGCACAATATTCCTGAATAAGATAAAGACCACCCGTTACTCTGTCATGATACCTTTTGACATTTCTCTCAAGACTGGTCTTTTAAAATTTTTTTTTTTTTTTTTTTTAAACCTTTTCAAAAACACTTGATAGTTGTTCAGTTACCATTAACACGCACCCTCCCACATGTATTCTCCGTGTTAAATTCCAAAGCCACTATTCTGGACTAGAGAGCTATGTTAGGAATATGATGAAAGATCAGCTAGTCCGGTTGGGTCACAGCAGTTCACATGACATGAACTGCATCCCAAAATGGCTCCCTATTTAATGCAATAATGTTAAACATGATCGATAGGGCTCTGGTCAAGAAAAGTACTACAGTGCCGTGCGAAAGTATTCGGCCCCCTTGAACTTTGCAACCTTTTGCCACATTTCAGGCTTCAAACATAAAGATATAAAACTGTATTTTTTTGTGAAGAATCAACAAGTGGGACACAATCATGAAGTGAAACGACATTTATTGGATATTTCTTTTTTAACAAATCAAAAACTGAAAAATTGGGCGTGCAAAATTATTCAGCCCCTTTACTTTCAGTGCAGCAAACTCTCTCCAGAAGTTCAGTGAGGATCTCTGAATGATCCAATGTTGACCTAAATGACTAATGATGATAAATACAATCCACCTGTGTGTAATCAAGTCTCTGTATAAATGCACCTGCACTGTGATAGTCTCAGAGGTCCGTTAAAAGCGCAGAGAGCATCATGAAGAACAAGGAACACACCAGGCAGGTCCGAGATACTGTTGTGAAGAAGTTTAAAGCCGGATTTGGATACAAAAAGATTTCCCAAGCTTTAAACATCCCAAGGAGCACTGTGCAAGCGATAATATTGAAATGGAAGGAGTATCAGACCACTGCAAATCTACCAAGACCTGGCCGTCCCTCTAAACTTTCAGCTCATACAAGGAGAAGACTGATCAGAGATGCAGCCAAGAGGCCCATGATCACTCTGGATGAACTGCAGAGATCTACAGCTGAGGTGGGAGACTCTGTCCATAGGACAACAATCAGTCATATATTGCACAAATCTGGCCTTTATGGAAGAGTGGCAAGAAGAAAGCCATTTCTTAAAGATATCCATAAAAAGTGTCGTTTAAAGCTTGCCACAAGCCACCTGGGAGACACACCAAACATGTGGAAGAAGGTGCTCTGGTCAGATGAAACCAAAATGGAACTTTTTGGCAACAATGCAAAACGTTATGTTTGGCGTAAAAGCAACACAGCTGAACACACCATCCCCACTGTCAAACATGGTGGTGGCAGCATCATGGTTTGGGCCTGCTTTTCTTCAGCAGGGACAGGGAAGATGGTTAAAATTGATGGGAAGATGGATGGAGCCAAATACAGGACCATTCTGGAAGAAAACCTGATGGAGTCTGCAAAAGACCTGAGACTGGGACGGAGATTTGTCTTCCAACAAGACAATGATCCAAAACATAAAGCAAAATATACAATGGAATGGTTCAAAAATAAACATATCTAGGTGTTAGTATGGCCAAGTCAAAGTCCAGACCTGAATCCAATCGAGAATCTGTGGAAAGAACTGAAAACTGCTGTTCACAAATGCTCTCCATCCAACCTCACTGAGCTCGAGCTGTTTTGCAAGGAGGAATGGGAAAACATTTCAGTCTCTCGATGTGCAAAACTGATAGAGACATACCCCAAGCGACTTACAGCTGTAATCGCAGCAAAAGGTGGCGCTACAAAGTATTAACTTAAGGGGGCTGAATAATTTTGCACGCCCAATTTTTCAGTTTTTGATTTGTTAAAGTTTGAAATATCCAATAAATGTCGTTCCACTTCATGATTGTGTCCCACTTGTTGTTGATTCTTCACAAAAAAATACAGTTTTATATCTTTATGTTTGAAGACTGAAATGTGGCAAAAGGTCGCAAAGTTCAAGGGGGCCGAATACTTTCGCAAGGCACTGTATGTATTGCAGTGTTTCCCAATTCCAGTCCTCCAGTACCCCCAACAGTACACGTTGTCGAAGCCCCGGACAAGCACACCTCATTCAACTTGCCAAATAATCATCAATCCCTCAATAAGTTGAATCTGCTGTTTTTGTCCCGGGTTAAAACAACAATGTGTGTTGTAGGACTGGAGGTGGGAAACACTGAGCGAGTGAATAGGGTGCAATTTGGGAGGCAGTCTTGCTCTCCTCTTAGCCTCCATGTCCCGAGGCATGCTGGGGGAATTAGTGACGACTGGCCATCCAAGTTACACATGACTTTTTTTCATTTAAATGTTATGTTGATACGCTGCAGACTCACTCTGTCCCTTGCTCGCTCCCTCTCTCTTTCTCTCTACCGCCTTCCCTCTCCACATTTCAATGTCATAATATTTCTGCATACTCCATCCTGGCTTGATCACTTATCTATTGGAGGGCTGTGTCTACTCTGCAACGGTGGATTTGGTTGTTGTAGTGTGTACTGTGTGCCTCTTGCTACAGTACATGTCAGACCTGTGATTTCCCATGGTGCAGCTGGTAATTGGAAGCAGAGCGGGGGCTAAGTGCTAAGCCATGCGCTGCCGTCAGGTTGCAGGCTGTGCTGTGGAGAAGCCAAGGGTGAGAGCAGAGCAGAGAACACTGGCTATGAGGTACACACACACAGGAAGACTCATCAATATCTGCATCATGGGTACAGCTGTGGGGATGGCTTAGACTAGAGCATTATGGTTCTAGGTGTCTATATAGAAGGATGCTTTATTGATACATTTTTCTTGCAGTCCACAGAATGTGTGACGTATTTGAGCCATAGTGGAACTCGACCAAGGTCCTAGACATTCATGTGGCACAGCTTGATGGAAAGGTTGTACTCCTGTCTCCCATCAACTCACACCATCCCTCTCTTTCTGACTTATCCTCCTAACTTGACCTCTTCAGGGTAATAATCAGTGGCAAACTATTTTGAATCTGAACTGCTATTTCCTCAGTACTAAACCCCCACGCAGGGCTATTCTATTCAGACAAATGCCTTAATCACATTTCTGACCCAATAGAGTTCAGCCTAGCACCAGTTTAATTATAGGATGGACTATGCAATGAGTAGAGCAGTGATTTGTTGACAGGCACACATGTACAAACGATATGCCCACTCTGCAGCTGGTTTCATTAACCATCTAATTTAAAGTAAAGACAGGCTGACTTCCAACAGTCTGTAGGCATTTGACCTCTCTAGAAATAATTTTCCAGATCTCCACCCCCAGTCATTTGGTTCTACACCCGTTTTTACTCCTACTTCTACACCTGTTTTTACTCCTACTTCTACACCTGTTTTTACTCCTACTTCTACACCTGTTTTTCTCCTACTTCTACACATGTTTTTCTCCTACTTCTACACATGTTTTTACTCCTACTTCTACACCTGTTTTTACTCCTACTTCTACACATGTTTTTACTCCTACTTCTACACCTGTTTTTCTCCTACTTCTACGCCTGTTTTTACTTCTAAGCCTGTTTTTACTTCTAAGCCTGTTTTTACTTCTAAGCCTGTTTTTACTCCTACGCCTGTTTTTACTCCTACGCCTGTTTTTACTCCTACACCTGTTTTTTCTCCTGCGCCTGTTTTTACTCCTACGCCTGTTTTTACTCCTACGCCTGTTTTTACTCCTACGCCTGTTTTTACTCCTACGCCTGATTTTACTCCTACGCCTGTTTTTACTCCTACGCCTGTTTTTACTCCTACGCCTGTTTTTACTCCACCTGTTTTTACTCCTACACCTGTTTTTACTCCTACGCCTGTTTTTACTCCTACACCTGTTTTTACTCCTACACCTGTTTTTACTCCTACACCTGTTTTTACTCCACCTGTTTTTACTCCTACACCTGTTTTTACTCCACCTGTTTTTACTCCTACACCTGTTTTTACTCCACCTGTTTTTACTCCACCTGTTTTTACTCCTACACCTGTTTTTACTCCTACACCTGTTTTTACTCTCATTTTACTAGCTGAGGGAGCAGCCAGGTCTGCTTGGTGAATGTTGAGCAGTTTCTGCATTAAATGAACTGAACCTGCCTGTATCACACCTGTCTCTGTTATCAGCACGTTTATCAAACGTAGGAAATGAAGGCGCTATGGGTTGATTATTCACTGATGACATTTCCTCTTGTTGTGATGCACATCAGTCTTCATGCTAATAAGTCATTTTCTTCACCTTGAGCCATGAATACAGAAACCGTTGCACTTCAATGGCTGGTTTCCCAAACTCATTAAACTAGTCCTGGACTAGGAAGTTCTTTAAATTAAGTCTCTCCACTGTGAATGCGTTTTACACTTGGACTAGGCTTAATATGTGTCAGGATATCAGCGTGTATAGTTAAAATCTGTGAGAGAGGAGATTCTAAGTGCAAACAGTGAGGGCATCCTCACCATAGAGATTCTATTGATTCCATGTAATTCTATGGTCCACACACATTCAACCCCACTTCCTCCCCAGCTCCTCAGTCATGTGTGTTTAAAAGTGTCCAAGGCAGTAAATGACCTATTTGGCCAATAAACAGTGGTGTGTCAGATAGCCCCTTGAGGAAAGTGGCACCTTGCTGCTCTCCTGTGGGGGAATGTTCTTCTCAGCAGGCATCTTAACAGCTATTGAAAATCCATAGTCATTTATCAAGCTATCCTAACCATGGTCGTGGTGGTGTTGTGGATAATATTAGCATGAACCTGCCTGCCTAACCTGCCTCTACAGGTCTGTCATTTATCTATATAGCCTAGCTGTGGTGGTGCTGGGCCTATGTAGCATGAACCTAGCCTGCCTCTGCAGGTCTGTCATTTATCTAGCTAGCCTAGCTGTGGTGGTGCTGGGGCTATGTAGCATGAACCTAACCTGCCTCTACAGGTCTGTCATTTATCTAGCTAGCCTAGCTGTGGTGGTGCTGGGCCTATGTAGCATGAACCTAGCCTGCCTCTGCATGTCTGTCATTTATCTAGCTAGCCTAGCTGTGGTGGTGCTGGGCCTATGTAGCATGAACCTAGCCTGCCTCTGCATGTCTGTCATTTATCTAGCTAGCCTAGCTGTGGTGGTGCTGGGGCTATGTAGCATGAACCTAACCTGCCTCTACAGGTCTGTCATTTATCTAGCTAGCCTAGCTGTGGTGGTGCTGGGGCTATGTAGCATGAACCTAGCCTGCCTCTGCAGGTCTGTCATTTATCTAGCTAGCCTAGCTGTGGTGGTGCTGGGGCTATGTAGCATGAACCTAACCTGCCTCTACAGGTCTGTCATTTATCTAGCTAGCCTAGCTGTGGTGGTGCTGGGGCTATGTAGCATGAACCTAGCCTGTGTCTACCGGTGCAACCGGTCCCTCACAGACGGGGTGATGGATCATCTCTAGGTTTAGCTGTAGTCGCTGCTGCAATCCCACAGTGAGTGAAATAGCCATAATAGGGTTGTGGCTTTGAGCTAGAATGACAAAACACGAGCTCAAATATCAAGATTTAATCCAAATGTACTTAAGGGAGAATTTCTGTCTCATACTGCACATTTCCAGTATAATAAGGATTCCTTCATACAATGTATTGATTGTGCCGGTCTTCCCAATGCCTCTGTATGTGTAGATGGAGGCCTCTGGGAGCCCCCTGGGACCGGAGCAGACCCTCAACTCCACCCTGCTGGACGACAGGGAGCGGCGGATCTCCCACTCCCTGTACGGAGGCATAGAGGGCCTGGACGACAACCTGATGCCACGGCAGACACTAATGGGCCGAATGATGGGTGAGTCAGGTCCCCCCAATAGCTTCTCACAGCCTTACTGCTGGGTTAGCACCAGCTCTTCTCACAGCCTTACTGCTGGGTTAGCACCAGCTCCTCTCACAGCCTTACTGCTGAGTTAGCACCAGCTCTTCTCACAGCCTTACTGCTGGGTTAGCACCAGCTCTTCTCACAGCCTTACTGCTGGGTTAGCACCAGATCCTCTCATAGCCCTACTGCTGGATTAGCACCAGATCTTCTCATAGCCCTACTGCTGGGTTAGCACCAGATCCTCTCATAGCCTTACTGCTGGGTTAGCACCAGATCCTCTTACAGCCGTACTGCTGGGTTAATGCCAGCTCTTGTCATTCACACATCACACTCTACAAACTGTAAACTAACAGGGTTGATAAGAGCCAATTTACACCTGAGCCAAGCTGAGATGTGTGTTACTTAAAAAAAAAAAAGCCCTATTAATTAAAACAGAACTAATAGGACACAGTTTGATTATTCATACGGCTAAAAAAGTATTCACGTCTAACCATGCGTAATATTAGAAGGCAGTTCCATGGTAACAGTGACATTGACTCAGATCTTTGACTTTAAAATGTATGTCAAACAATAACCAATGATTCCAAAGTTAAACAAACCATACAGCTCTATGCACAAGGACTAGTTTGAACAATTTCCACAGAAAATTGCAACGTTTGCAAACAGAATGGCGGTTTGTGCTGTTTGTGCCTTCATTCTGTTACCAAACTGGGTGGACTGGAATAGGTGCAGCACTATCTTCTGTTGTAACACCTGGCCTAGCTGTTGGTTGGCTGGCTGGTATCTAAAACCTGTGATTGATTGAATCTCTGTGGCGCAGTTGTGACCGAACCATTTAAAAGCTGTCCTCCCATCAAACTGCCTGCTGTTCTGTCTGTCTGTCAGCCCAAGGCCCTCACACACACACACACACACAGTATGGACACACACACAGTTTGGTTACACAAACAGTACTGTTCCTCTCTTTCAGGGTCAGCCTGAGGAGCTGACAGAACAGGCAGACTCCAAACAGAGAGCTCAGGGATTCACAGAGCACACAAACCACTGAATCAATCAGAAGGTCTGCACTACACCATACAAGGGCCCTGAGCTGTAAATTGTCTGACCTTTTCCCGTACATTTTCCGAGACATTAAGATCTACTGAAAGTTGAACTCCTAGCACAGTCAGTTACTCCATTTCCTGTGTTGGCAAACCAGGTGGTCGCAGATCATTTAATCTACTGTAAACACACACATTGGGGTCCGCAGGGGAATGTACTACTTTCTCTATTGGAGTAGCCCTAAACTCATTTTCTTAAAGGAAAGGTTCACCCATTTTGAATGTTATATAGTTTTTGTGCATCTCTGAGTGATGTACTATCAATTTTCTGGGTAATTCAATGTGTATCTGAGTTGTTGGCCTTCAAGCAGGGAGAAATCCGTCCTGTATGACGTAGCACCGTGATAGTCGCTCTCACCATACTGGCAGTTAATAGGAATACCACTTTTAGATTGCGAAAACGTCCATCATAGATTTCAATACTGACTGATGTCATAACTTGGGAGGATGTCTTCTATTGAATGAGCTATTGATCATATTTGTCTCAACTTTTTCCCGTTTTGTCTGCCTCTTTAGTCCAGGATGCATTGCATGGTGCCGATGCCAGAGATCCTTTCTAGGGAGTTTTTCCTAGCCACCGTGCTTCTATACCTGCATTGCTTGCTGTTTGGGGTCTTAGGCTGGGTTTCTGTACAGCACTTTGAGATATCAGCTGATGTAAGAAGGGCTTTATAAATCAATTTGATTTGATTATAGAAAAGAGCTAGGAATCCAATGAATGAAGGAACCTATAACGCCCCACCCAGTAGACTGTCGATGAATTGTGTTCACGTTGGCATGCTGCGTCACGTGGTTGCTAATCGTTACTCAATCCCTTCTCAAAGTCAGTGTATATGTCAAGAAAAGTGCCTATTTTCCTTTAAAGTACGTAATGTCATGATAGCAAGTTAATTATTGGACATCTTGGGAAAGATTTGTAATGTTTAACTTCTTGTTGATGTAATTTGTGCTAATGTTTTGTCTGAGCTAGTGCTCAATAGACTCCCATTCACTCCTTGAAGGAGACTGCTCCTTGTATCAGAATCACCTAGAATGCACCGTACAGCCCATTGATGGACAACATTTCCCATCTCCTCAAAAGTATAGATATTCATCTCGGTTGTGTGCCTCACTTGTGGGCCTTATATTCAAGTCATTCTGGTTAGAAAAGCAAATGTTTTAACTTTGACTTTGATTCATAGCGATGCTTATTTAGCGAAGCTTATTTCTCCATATGTCTTGGCAGGCCTAGAGTTAGGAATTGCCAGTGAGGCTTTGTGTTAATGTCAGATTGAAAGTGGTTGGAATAGAGTTAAAGCCCTTTATAAGCCAGAAGATGTTTGTCTCAAATGGTACCTTATTCCCCACAGTAGTTCAGTAGTAGTCTATGGGCCAGGATAGACTGTGCTGCGTTCAGATTACAGTCAGACCAGGCAGCAGGAATACCTGTGGACTAGCTAGTTTAAAAAAACAGTGCGTCCAAAATTCTAAACTGAATAAATACATATCACTTTGTACCTCAACACTTCTATGCTCGACTTGATGATGTTGCTAAATATATCCTGAGAATACAATGGCATAATGAGTTAGTTGTATTGTTTTAGTTAAGACTTAACACCCGGTTTGGCTTCGCCTGATTTCTCTGATCATTTTCCTATTGTTGTGCAGGCCTACCCCACTGCTATGACAATTAGAGGATTAGATGTTTCTTGAGTTAATTATTCTCATCTTTAGGCAACGGCTCGTTCTTCAAGAAGTGGACCGAAGGCAATTTCCCTGCTTATGTGAATTATGCAGATGGACTTGGACAGTAGCAAAATAAAACCCTCCTTTTCCTGCATCCCTCGCCCAATTATTCTCACCTCCAGACTCTATCTCCCATTTAATCTGGCCTGGCATTCCTCTCGGCTATTAAATCCTGCTTCTCTTCAGTATTCACCGGCATGTTGCCACATAAAGTATCTGATAATTGCTTTTACTGAAGACGAGACAATTCTGTAAAAACGCTGCAACTATTGTTCCTTTGTCGCGATGTCTATTTTTATTAGGGCTACTGTAAACTGTAATGAAAGTGTAATAAATAAATCCCACCGAGTCAGGTGCTTTGAGTTCTGCTCACCATTGTTGGTAAAATAGTGACCTTGGATTGGTCTACAAAAGACTTTGTAAGTCTCAAACGCCACCCTATTTCCCATATAGTGCACTACTTTTGACCAGGGCCCATAGAGTAGTAGTGTACTATAAAGGGAATGGGGTGCCATTTGGGACCCATAATAACATTCTTAGGTATGGATGGATGCCTGCCAAAAAAGTTGATTGCTTCTAGAAAAAAGCATGAACAGAAGTAGATTTATTCATTGGTCTACTCGGTGCCTGCCACCTTCATTCCTACTCACCTACAGTCGTGTTTCATTACAGAGCCATTGAGCCTTGTCAACTAATCATCAAGCCCTTGACTAGGTGAATCAGGTGAGCTAGTTCAGGGCTACAACAAAGTTGTGGAACGTCTGGGGGTCCGCGAGGAGAACGTCTGGGGGGGTCCACGAGGAGAGGTTTTAGACCAACTGCCTTAGAAGACCAATGTACACTGCTTTAGGGCTCACACACACCAGAGTTCCCCGAAAAGACACACACACACACACACAGCAGGGATAGAGACGACAGGAACAACACTCTAAATTTACGCAAGCATGCACGCACAAACACACACACACAGTCCCTCTGCTCTATTTACATTGTAGTCATTTAGCAGACGCTCTTATCCACAGTGACTTACAGTAGCAATTAGGTTTCAGTGCCTTGCTCAAGGGCACATCGACAGATTTTTCACGTAGTATGATCGTGGATTCAAACCAGCGACCTTTTGGTTGCTATTGAGACTGGTGAGTCTGTGAACTTTCAGCACACCACGATTCATCAATCCAGCCATGCTAGCTGGCCGGGCAGTGTGGAACTATGGTTATATTTAGTACCACACAGATTCTCAGTGTGAAAGGATATGAGAAACAAACACTAACCCTGGCGCAAGGCCTCACGTCCCGGGTGGAAAGTCCTGTATTCCTGCCATGAGACCCAAGCAGATTTCTAACACAAACTTTTCTCTCCGTCATTGTGGAGTGCTATTATACAGCATTGAAACCACCCTTCTTCAGATGCTCAGTTACCGCCAAAGACAGGATAGCGTCATGCATTGCATAGCAATGTGTTTTTAAATCCCTCTATTGGACACAAAGAAAGGGGAAGGTTTTTTGCCTTGCTCGGTGAGCGTGCCAAAGTCAATAGTTTTCCGTTTTTCACAATGCCACAGCTTGCATTAAGCACACTATAATGACACTTGACAATGTCATGCCAGATGCTGCCAAACACAGCATGGTGATTTAAATAGGAACTGATTGAGAATTTCACTCTGGGTCTGCTTTTAAATGAAAGCATGTATTGTGGTAAATTAGTTACGTGTTATATCAAAGGATCAAATGTCCAATGAATATCAAATGAACGCTTTAAATGTGTTTATTGTGTGATGTATATCAAAGCCTTCTCCAATCATGCTTCTCTGTTTTGTCCTATAGGTAACTACCAGCTCTCCCCTACAGTCAACATGCCCCAGGACGACACAGTCATCATCGAAGACGATAGGCTGCCAGTACTTCCTACCCATCTCTCTGACCAATCGTCTTCCAGCTCACATGACGATGTGGGGGTCCCTCCCCCCTGGGCCAAAGAGATTCAAATTCAGAATGAGAGGTGAGAGGACAAAGTCCCAAATGGCTCCCTACATAGTGGCCTATGGTCCCTGGTCAAAAGTAGTGCACTACGTAGGGAGTAGGGTGCCATTTAGGACTTATTTCAGCACTGGCTCATTACCTTCTGTTACCTCAGTCAAACACACGACACACATTTCATCTCCACGAACACCGCTTAGGGTTTCTGTGTATATCAGCTGTTAGTGTGTCACGCGTAACATTTGTTTTGATAATCGGGACCATGTTTTGCTAAGGTTTCGCAATGGAATGCTAGTATTATTTCAGTTGTACTAATTTAGACCTAGTACTGTGTGTTCAAAATATTCCACTGTTTCTTTCTACGCTGAAATACACTGTAGGTATATATTTTTCTTTATACTGTATGTTGAAACATAAGGTCAATGTGTCTCCTATGTTTGCTGAAGCATCTGATTTTGAAAGGAAACCTGCTACCCACTTAACTGGGACTGCATCCCAAATGACACCCTTTTCCCTATATAGTGCACTACTAGAGCCCAATGACCCTGGTCAAAAGTAGTCCTGTAAATACGAATAGGGTGTCATTTGGGTAGTAGCCTGGACGTGAAGGGCTTTTGCCACCATGTGATGAGGAGGCCCAGTCAGTTCCCATCAGTGGGGCTGGGATGGTCTGAGTGGGTGGTGATTGTAACTGGGCCAGCCCAGTCAAATTAGTCTCTGCTGTAATCAGTGGCTCCTCAGGTATGGTCCTGACTCGAAGAGCTGCAGTGGCTTGATTTGATGATTGGAAGACATTGATGATGACTGTTTGATTTGCACGAGAGTAATCTCATCCTGTCCTTCTCTTCTCTCTCTTTCTCTATCCTTTATCCTCTCACTCACTTTCACTTACTTTGTCTGTCGTTGTCTCTCTCCATCACTGCCTTCCCCCCTCTCCTCCTGTAGCCCTCTGAGCCCTGATGACACCGACCCAGACGGAGCCTTTCAGAGGGAGGGCTTCGGCAGACAGAGCATGTCTGAGAAACGGACAAAGCAGTTTGGAGATGCCGGTCAGCTGGAGATCATCAAGACACGCAAGTCCAAGAGCATGGATCTAGGTACTAACCCAAACATCCACCCATGTCCCTTTCCTACCTCTCATTGACACTCTATAGGTCAGCTCCTCCTGGAACCAATGGCACAATGTTTTAGGTCGGTTTACCAGAGAGATTAAGCCCTAGTCCTCTGTCTGTGAATACCCAAATTAGGCACATACATTACATGACCAAAAGTATGTGGACACCTGTTTGTCGAACATCTCATTCCAAAGTCATGGACATTAATATGGAGTTGGCCCCCCTTTTCTGCTATAACAGCCTTCACTCTTCAAGGAAGGCTTTCCACTAGATGTTGGAACATTGCTGCGTGAACTTGCTTCCATTCAGCCACAAAAGCATTATTGCGGTCAGGCACTGATGTTTGGAGATTTGGCCTGCCTCTCAGTTGGTGTTCCAATTCATCACAAAGGTGTTTGAGGGGGTTGAGGTCAGGGTTCTGTACAGGCCAGTCAAGGTCTTCTACACTAATCATGACAAACCGTTTCTGTATGGACCTCGCTTTGTGCACGGAGGCATTGTCATGCTGAAACAGGAAAGGGCCTTCCCCAAACTGCTTGAAGCACAGAATCGTCTAGAATGTCATTGTATGCTGTAGCTTTCAGATTTCCCTTCACTGGAACTAAGGGGCCAAGCCCGAACTATGAAAAATAGCCACAGACCATTATTCCTTCTCCACCAAACGTTAGTTGGCACTATGCATTGGGGCAGGTAGTTTTCTCCTGGCATCCGCCAAACCCATTTGGCAGATGGTGAAGCGCGATTCATCACTCCAGTTCAATGGCGGGGAACTTTACACCACTCCAGCAGATGCTTGGCATTGCGCATGGTGATCTTAGGCTTGTGTGCGGCTCAGCCGTGAAAACCCATTTCATGAAGCTCCCAACAAACAGTTATTGTGCTGACGTTGTTTCCAGAGGCAGTTTGGAACTCGGTAGTGAGTGTCGCATCCGAGGACAGACTATATTTACGCTCTACGTGCAGCACTCGGCAGTCCTGTTCTGTGGACTTGTGTGGCCTACCACTTCGACAGAGCTGTTGTTGCTCCTAGATGTTTCCACTTCACAATAACAGCACTTACAGTTAACTCGGGACAGCTCCAGCAGGGCAGAAATGTTACATACTGACTTGTAGGAAAAGTGTCATCCTATGACGGTGCCATGTTGAATGTCACTGAGCTCTTCAATAAGACATTGGCAGTAGAATGGCCTGTCTATGGAGATTGCTTGGCTGTGTGCTTGATTTTAACGGCCATGGCGTAAACTGCAGAATCTACTCATTTGAAGGGGTGTCCACATACTTTTGTATATTTACTGTAAATACAGTGCCTTCGGAAGCATTGACTTTTTCCACATTGTTACGTTACAGCCTTATTATAAAATTCATTAAATAAATGAAAATCCTCAATCTACACACACTACCACATAATGATACGTGAAAACAGGGTTTTAGACATTTTTTGCACATTTATAAAAACATAAATACCTTATTTACATAAGCATTCAGACCCTTTACTATGAGACACAAAATTGAGGTCAGGTGCATCCTGTTTCCATTGAATATCCTTGATGGTTCTACAACTTTATTGGAGTCTACCCTGTGGTATATTAAATTGTGGCCTCCATCATTCTTAAATGGAAGAAGTTTGGAACCACCAAGACTCTTCCTAGGGCTGGCCGCCTGGCCAAACTGAGCAATCGGGGGAGGTGACCAAGAAAACCTGACGGTCACTCTGATAGAGCTCTAGAGTTACTCTGTGGAGATGGGAGAACCTTACAAAAGGAAAACCATCTCTGCGGCACTCCACCAATCAGGCCTTTATGGTAGAGTGGCCAGACGGAAGCCACTTCTCAGTAAAAGGCACATGACAGCCCGCTTGGAGTTTGCCAAAAGGCACCTAAAGACTCTCAGACCATGAGAAACAAGAGTCTCTGGTTTGATGAAACCAAGATTGAACTCTTTGGCCTGAATGCCAAGCATCACGTCTGGAGGAAACCTGGCACCATCCTTACGGTGAAGCATGGTGGTGGCATCATCATGCTGTGAGGATGTCTTTCAGCGGCAGGGACTGGGAGACTAGTCAGGATTGAGGCAAAGATGAACGGAGCAAAGTACAGAGAGATCCTAAAGATGTCATATTTTAGTTCATAATGACAAAGCAAAAAAATGTTTTTCCTTTGTCATTATGGGGTATGGTGTCTAGATTGAAGGAAAAAAACAATCCATTTTAGCATAAGGCTGTAAGGTAACAAAATGGGGAAATAGTCAAGTGTTCTGAGAACTTTCCGAAGAACCTACATACCCACTCATTGTTAATTGCATCTGTAAGACTTGTATTGCACACCCTGATATTTGTGGCTTTTACTCTATGTAATCCACGTGTGATGCATTTCTGCCTTTTTTTATGTGACATCAAACAGGCTGCACACCTCAGAATAAGGTTTCAGCTCACTTCAGATGACATTAAACCTTCCTGATCGCTTTGGCTGACAGTCTTCCACCCCACCCACACTGTGCCTGCGTCCCAAATGGCACCCTGTTATATGTGTGTGTGGTGCACTACTTTTGACCAGTAATGCCCTATCAAGAGATTAGGGTGCCATTTGGGACACAGGCTATATCTAATCTGCTTCTGATCCCCACTGAATTATTGTAGTCCTGCACTGTTTATATCACAATAGCTCTGATTGCTATCCTAAACCCCTCCATTTCCCTGTCTTTCTGTCTGTGTCTCGCATGGTATCTGATTGCCCTTGAAGTTGCCCAAAGATGTGATGTACGCACTGTACAGTAACATTGCTGGAATGTTTGCATGTGGAATGTGCTCACTAACCAATCCTAAATGTGTATTGCCCCCCTTTAACAGTAGCCGACGAGATTAACCTCACCCCTCGCAAAGAGAACACACCAGGTAAGGAGTGACATGTCACTGAGGGAGAACGGACACCTCATCCATTCCAGTTGCTACCCACATTCCATCCTGCAAATCCAGACCTGCTTTAGAATCTACCACCTCACTATGAGAAGAGAATAGAATACAAAGAACCTTGAGACAGTTTGAGGTCATTGCGGTGGAATTGTGGGTGGGTGAATATGGACTTGGCAGTGATTTTTCTTAAGACACGGTAGCACTGCTAATTGTTCTGTGGATGGGGATGTGAGGAGGGGGAGAGACTGAGCGCGATAGATTGAGAGAGAGCAAGAGAAAGAGAACGCTCTGTCCTTGGCTGGGCTGCAAACTGACAGCAAGTCATCCGTCATTGTCAGCTGTGTGTTTTCACAGCCACCTCTAAATAGAAGTTCCTTCGAAGGATGGGATTTAGCTGAATGGCACAGTGAAAGCAAGAGAAAGAATTGGATTTAGCAGAATGTACGCCACAGTGAAGCAGGAAAAATGAAGGGAACCATCAGGAAATAGAAGCAGTCTGGTAGAACTACTGTACACATGAACGAGACTAAATATGTCATTAATGTCCCTTGTTTTCTCCAAATATTGTCTGAGCAGTCACTTGCAAGAGAGATACCTGGTATATGTCCCAAATGGCACCCTATTTCGAATTTAGTGCACTGCTTTTGACCAGAGCCCTATGAGTCCTATTTCGGGAATAGGGTTCCATTTGGGAAGCTGCCCCACACTTCAATGTGGGTGGCCGTGGATATTGTGGCTGCTTGGCTGGGAGTGAGAAGTGGAGCGAAGGTGGAAGGCGGTAAATTGAATACATTGCAGCCTGAACAAGCAGGGCTGGTGCCTATTCATTTTCATCAGGCTGTCCTGTCCTCTTAACGTCTCACTGAAGCAGCGGCTGATGGGCTTTCATGCATCAAACCACATTCATTTGGTTTTAGCCTTCAGTCAGCAGCCGCACTGCACGCTTCCCAGTCACACCTCTGTGGTAGTCTTAAAAATGACATGAATTCAGACCTCTGACAGACGGCGTGAGTCAAGAACATCATGCAGCGGTTTGTTTGAGAAGGAGTTTCAGATAGTCAGACCTGGCAACCTCCAGCCTTCTACATATCTGTACTAGGCGTATTTATACAGACCGCCACCCTATTCAAACTGAAGATAACGTGGGTCGTACAGAGATCGGTGGTGCTCCCTTATGATAATAAATACAGGTATCAATCACCCTGCAGTCAGGAGGAATGTCAAACAGGGAATACCCTGGAAGAGTCCCAAATAGCACCCTAAACCTTATAGTGCACTACTTTTGACCAGGTCCCATGGAACTCTGGTCAAAAGTAGTGCACTATGTAGGGAATAGGGTGCCATTTGAGAATCCCTGTGTGACTATAGGACCCACTGGAGTTGCACATGTAGGCACGTAATCGACTGGAAACGTCTTGGAAAGTTTGAAGGAATAACTGTTGCTATTGGCCATTAGGGAGCCCTATAACAGTGGGCAAACACCTCTCCATTGCCCTCTACTAACCTAGTGGACAAACATGTGGATACAGTCTGTGTCAAAAATGTCCTATAGCCAATCAGTGGAGGAGTATGGCCCTCTGGCCCAGGCTATTGTGTCCCACCTCTCGCAGGCTATGCTATGTCTATTCCCTATAGTGCACTACTTTTGACCAGAACTCTATGGGACGTCACTCCCTCTCCCAGGCTGTCACTGTGATCATTTTCCCAGGATTTGGGATTTGTTTTGGGCCTGCTAAATGGACCATGCCTCATTGCTGCTTTAGCTCGGAGTGAATGTGTAGATTAAAGGAGGAGAGTGTAGCACAGGGGCCGGGCAGACAAAATAACCATTGAAATGCTTAAGAAAATAGCCTGAAATCTATTAGCCTATAATAATAGTTATTAGGGTGAAATTACATTCCCACAATTTAAATTGTAATTGAGTGGTTATCGTGCAATGTATTTTTCCGATGAACAGAAATCGTGTTTTACAAATATTTAGTGGATGTAGTCTTGAACTGGAGGCTAGAAACAACAGGCCTGCGTCACAAATGGCACCCTATTCCCTATAGAAAGCACTACTAGTATTAGCTCCCCGGGCCTCTTGTTTACCCAGTTCCAGTAGCTCTGCTACAGTATACTCTGTGGATTAGAGGGCTGTAGAGTCAGCTGGGCTGTTCCCCTGAGGTAATCCATCCCACTCTCTGGTTGCAATGCACATAGCACCCTATTCTGAGTATAGTACACTACTTTTATAAGGGTCCTGGTCAAAAGTAATGCACTACATAGGGTGCCATTTGAGACACATCCTCTCCACGCCTCCATACCACTCTATATTTTATTTATCTACAATACCCCCTCAACCTGTGAGTGATGGACAAGAGATGTACTGTAGACCTACAGGGGTACTCAACCCTACGAGGCCCGAAGCATGCTGGTTTTCTGTTCTACCTGATAATTAATTGCACCCACTTGGTGTCTCAGGTCTAAATCAGTCCTTGATTAGAGAGGAAAAATATAAGGTCCAGATTTGCATTTGTGGGACTTACTCTTATCTAGGCTTTAGCCAAAACACTATCAGTTGTAAAAGTTATTCCACTTTTTTCTCAATGCAACACAACCTGTTTTGGTTACATGTTAGTGTGAGCTCCATTCAAGTTTTCATTTCAACTCACGGGTAATCAAGTAAAATCTCAAGGTGCTTTAGTTGAACACAGCCCTGCATTAACAAAATACAATCTCCTTTAGTTCCCTCACAGCTTAATCAAATAAGTAAGTTTTGATACTGTTGCTCCTCCCCAGGGTCTTCCACCAGGGACGTGGGTCCTTTCTTAGGCCTCAAGAAGTCCAGCTCTCTAGAGAGTTTACAGACAGCCGTTGCCGAGGTAACGCTGAACGGTGACATGCCCTTCCACAGGCCACGCCCACGCATCATCAGGGGGCGGGGCTGCAATGAGAGCTTCCGGGCTGCCATCGACAAGTCATACGACAGGCCAGCCGCTACAGAGGATGACGATGAGGACATGGAGACATGTAAGAGACTTCTGTTGGACATACACTACCGTTCAAAAGTTTGGGGTCACTTAGAAAAGTCATCGTTTTTGATTTTTTTTAATCATTTTGTCCATTAAAATAACATCAAATTGATCAGAAATACAGTGTAGGCATTGTTCATGTTGTAAATGACTATTGTTGCTAGAAACGTCAGATTTTTTTTTTTTAACAATTGTTTAATGGAATATCTACATTTTAAAAGGATAATTGATAATTAATAAACCCACAAATGCTGATGCTCCAGATACTCAACTAGTCTAAAGAAGGCCAGTTTTATTGCTTCTTTAAACAGAACAACAGATTTCAGCTGTGCTAACATAATTGCAAAAGGGCTTTCTAATGATCAATTAGCCTTTTTAAAATGATAAACTATTTAGCTAACACAACATGCCATTGGAACACAGGAGTGATGGTTGCTGATAATGGGCCTCTGTACACCTATGTAGATATTCCATTAAAAATCTGCCGTTTCCAGCTACAATAGTCATTTACAACATTAACAATGTCTACACTGTATTTCTGATCAATTTGATGTTATTTTAATGGACAAAAAATGTGCTTTTCTTTCAAAAACAAGGACATTTCTAAGTGACCCCAAACTTTTGAATAGTAGTGTACCTGTAAGATAGACATCTATTGGACAGATCTTAGTTCAGGAGACATGTAAGATTTAATTATATTGGATAGAAATATTAGCTAACCAAAAGCCAAATACTTTCACACATACTCTATCTTCCATTGATATCTACACACAATTAATGCTAAAGTTCAAGTTACCTGTGTGTATTAAAAGTAAGGATTCAAGATCAAAGATTCAAAGACCATTTCTTCTTTAAAGATTCCAGCAATATAAAACGTTCTGTTACTGTCTGTCCAGTGGAGGAGGACACCGAGGGGAGCTCTCGGTCCGGGCGCGACTCTGTGTCCACCGTGGCAGATCTGACGCCACTGCCTAACACCGAGAGACCGCTGGTCAACGGCAACCGCACCGATGAAGACGAGAAGGACAAGGGAGGGAATGACAAAAAGAAACAGAAGGACAAAGAGAAGGACAGCAAGAACAAGGCTAAGAAAGGCATGCTGAAAGGCCTGGGAGACATGTTCAGGTAGGACGCGTACGCACACATACACTCTCTCCATTCTCCTCTACCAGTCTTTTACCCACCATTATAAGTGGGTCATGCCTTTCATCTGATTGTCTGAGATGGTCTCTGAGATGCCAATGATGCATACATTATTTATTCCTAGTGGTTTTGACGGAGGTTATGTCCCAAATAGCACCCTATTCGCTATATATAGTGCACTACTTATTTAGTAAAAGTAGTGTACAAAAGTGGTTCTGACAGAGAATGCCGATAGTGTAAAATAATAAGGAGCTCCTGTCAGACATGCAGATCAGATGTGTTTTGCTTTAAGGTTTCTGGAAGCTTGAATTGTTTGGCTGCTAGAATTGCAGGGAAAATTAGAATCATTATTGACCTGAGCACTGTCAGTAGTTACACACACACACACTTTAATCAAGCCCAGATAAAGTATTTGAAGTAACTTTGAATAACACAGGTCTGGTTGGAGTGTGTTGTTAGTCGCTCTCTAAACAGAGACACCAGACAGAGGCTAGTCAGAGCTGACCCTCTCAGTTCTCTGGGCTCCACGCACTTACACACACACTGCAGCCCAATCAAAGCCTCATTACCATCGGACCACAGCATCCTCCCTCTCCTACTCTACACCAATCAACACTTGGACTCAAAGCAACACCCAATCTGCTCGCTTTGCAGCCTCCTCAAAATGGCCACTGCCCAGACACACACACACACACACACACGTGTGGATTTGTCAATATAGTTGGTTTTTCAATGCTACGGTGTAGTAAAGTGAAGAACTGTAACTCATGAAAGGTTTCGAGCTGTGCTATAGTCAGACTGTCAAGCCAGACCTTATCACATCAAGATTAATTTGAAATGCGTCTTATGTGATTGCAATGCATTCTGTCTGTCCATCTCATATCTCTGTCGTTTGATGTTAAACTGCCGTGGCTCATCGTTATCTTCTCATGGACATTCTTTATCTGAGAAAATAACTTGACCGCAAATATATAAAGCAATGCAGTCTCTCTCCCTTTCTCTCGCTCTCTTTCTCTCTGTTGACTCAGAGCCGTTGAACTTGAAGTCTCAAGTCGCCTGCTTCTTTAGTTCAAATATCTCTTGTAAATTCCCATCTTATCAGTGGTGTTGAACTCGTGAACAGAGAAGTGATAAGGGTTCTGTGCGCAGAATATTAAGAATATTAAATGCCCTTCTGTCATGATGAATGTCCTCATCTCAAAGTTTCAGTAGTGCCTACTGTCATAAATCTCCAGTGTCCCAAATGGCACCCTATTCCCTAGATACATAGGGGCTCTGGTTGAAAGTAGTGCACTATAAGGGGAACAGGGTACCATTTTGGAGTCCCAATTAATATTGGGACGTGGCTGGTGTTTAAGGAGACTTAATGGAAGCCACTGGCGTGGAAAGAGAAACTGTCACGCGCTGTCTCTGTGATAGATAGGACAATTCTCAATATTAACACCTACACATCACTGTCAACCACTTTATGCTACATTTGAGGCCATTTGTTGATCAATTAATCAGGCAATAGACCTCCCCCTGCTGTATTTCGCTCCGCTCTGTTTCTCACTCTCTGAGACTCTGCAGGCCAATTTCCCTCTGAGTTAGCCTAGGAAAACTCAGTCAAGTAGAATGTAAAAGTTGAGAGCTAAACATTTGGCGTTTTTATCAGAAGTAAGTTGGAGAGAGTGGCAGAGTTGATCACCATTAGTAGTTTACTAGTTATTATCTCTGGGGGAACTGTTTGAATGTGTCCCAAATGGCAATATATTCTATATTCCCTATAAAGTGTACTACTTTTAACCAGATCCAATAGGGCTCTGGTTAAAAGGAGTGTGTTAGGGGTGCCATTTGGGATGCACACATAGAAATACCCAAATCGAAGCCATTTCGGTAAAATTGTCTGCTGAATCCATTTATGTTTCAGGTTTGGTAAACATCGCAAGGACGGAGAGAAAATTGAGCGTAAAGGGTCAAGCAAGTGGAGGCCGGAAGAGCTGCAAGCCTCAGAGGAAGAAACACTGAGGATGAGACTGGAGCAGGAGAGGTCAGTGTCTGTCTACACACACGAGGACACCAGGACACGAGCTCAACTCAGTCTAATGAAGGATAGGGCAGGAGGGCAATGTGCCAGTCATTTGGGCACCAGGTTGTAAATGCCAAAGCTTATTACTGAACATACATACATACATTTGAAGTCAGAAATTTACGTACACTTAGGTAGGAGTCATGAAAACTCGTTTTTCAACCGCTCCACAAATGTCTTGTTAACAAACTATAGTTTTGGGAAGTCGGTTAGGACATCTACTTTGTGCATGACACAAGTAACTTTTCCAACAATTGTTTACAGACAGATTATTTCACTTATAATTCACTGTATCACAATTCCAGTGGGTCAGAAGTTGACTGTGCCTTTAAACAGCTTGGAAAATTCCATAAAATTATGTCATGGCTTTAAAAGCTTCTGATAGGCTAATTGACATAATATGAGTCAATTGGAGGTGTACCTGTGGATGTATTTCAATGCCTACCTACAAACTCAGTGCCTCTTTGCGTGACATCATGGGAATATCAAAATAAATCAGCCAAGACCTCAGAAAATAAATGGTAGACCTCCACAAGTCTGGTTTATCCTTGGGAGCAATTTCCAAACGCCTGAAGGTACCATGTTCATCTGTACAAACAATAGTACGCAAGAATAAATACCATGGGACCACGCAGCCGTCATACCGCTCAGGAAGGAGACGCATTCTGTCTCCTAGAGAAGAACGTACTTCGGTGCAAAAAGTGCAAATCCGTCCCAGAACAACAGTGAAGGACCTTGTGAAGATGCTGGAGGAAACGGGTACAAAAGTATCTATATCCACAGTAAAACCAGTCCTATATCGACATAACCTGAAAGGCCGCTGAGCAATGAAGAAGCCACTGCTCCAAAACCACCATATTAAAGCCAGACTACGGTTTGCAACTGCACATGGGGACAAAGATCGTACTTCTTGGAGAAATGTCCAAAGAACACCATCCCAACTTTGACGCACGCGGTTGACAGCATCATGTTGTGGGGGTGCTTTGCTGCAGGAGGGACTGGTGCACTTCACAAAATAGATGACATCATGAGGTAGGAAAATTATGTGGATATATTGAAGCAACATCTCAAGACATCAGTCAGGAAGTTAAAGCTTGGCCGCAAATGGGTCTTCCAAATGGACAATGACACCAAGCATACTTCTAAAGTTGTGGAAACATGGTTTAAGGACAACAAAGTCAAGTTATTGGAGTGGCCATCACAAAGCCCTGACCTCAATCCTATAGAAAATTTGTGGTGAGAACTGAAAAAGCGCGTGCGAGCAAGAAGGCCTACAAACCTGACTCAGTTACACCAGCTCTGTCCGGAGGAATGGGCCAAAATTCACCAAACTTATTGTGGGAAGCTTGTGGAAGGAAATGTTTGACCCAAGTTTAACAATTTATAGGCAATGCTACCAAATACTAAT
This sequence comes from Oncorhynchus mykiss, assembly GCF_013265735.2. Lineage (NCBI taxonomy): Eukaryota > Metazoa > Chordata > Actinopteri > Salmoniformes > Salmonidae > Oncorhynchus > Oncorhynchus mykiss. Next base: position 24,847,200 of record NC_048592.1, read on the forward strand.
TGAGTGTGTGTAAACTTCTGACCCACTGGGAATGTGATGAAAGAAATAAAAGCTGATATTAATCACACTCTACTATTATTCTGACATTTCACATTCTTAAAATAAAGTGATGATCCTAACTGACTGAAGACAGGGATTTTTTACTTGGATTAAATATCAGGAATGGTGAAAAACTGAGTTTAAATGTATTTGGCAAAGCTGTATGTAAACTTCCAACTTCAATCACTGCCCCTAAAACATGGTATTTAACACTTGTATTTCACATTATTAGAAAGTTCAGATATCAGTTTTGAGGGTGATTATTCACATTGTGATAACACCCTATAATGTTGAGTAATAACTGGTTTGGCAAAATGCAACTGAATATTGTGATGTTCTCACCTATTTATGACATGTTCTTGTGTACTTACGCTTCTTCCTCTCCTCTCCAACTACTGCATTTGGGACACAACCGTGGATTACTCAAAATTAAAATGGTGTTTAAGTACTACTTAGTTATACAGGCATCATACAGTAAATTATACTACTTAAGGTCAAATAGGATATTGCACAAGACATGGCTGTCTCTGAAATGTACCATTGATGCAAAACTCAACTAAAGCCATTAACAGGGCTTTCTGGTCGCTCACATCGTCTTTTCTATTTCTACCAGGAACCAAAGAAAGTTCAAGGGTCAACATATTGGGAAGCCTCACTGAAAGAGCCTGCTCTGTCTTCGTTCCCCGGCCTGTCTTACTTGCCCCTGTCTCAATGACTACATCCTTTTCTGTGATCCCACAAGTCAACTAAAAGCTACATTCACACATACGCTAGAGACAGGGTGAGAGTCCCAAGTGGCACCCTATTCCCTATATAGTTGCCCTGGTCTAAAGTAGTGCACTATATTGGGAATAGGGTGCTATTTGGGATGCAACTAAAACATAGAGAGAGGGAGTGTGTTGTTGGTGCTTGATGTACACCACCCTACTGCAGCACTGAGTGTTTCCTTTGATTTACCCTCTATTAAAGGACTGAAAGTTTTGGGGGCAATCATTGACATGAGAGATTCTTTTGAAGCCCAGATATTTAGTGCGCTGGCTGTGGGTGATAATGATCACACTCATCACAACACTTCCATTTCTACGTACCATGTCATTACAGTGCTGATGTACAGCCAATCACTTGGACATGGAGACCAAATCAAAGGGACTGCCATTATAAATTCACATCAACAAAATAGCTCCCTCTGCTTTGGGCTCTCGGCTAATAAGTGTTGCAAATTATGGATTCAGAAGGAAATATACTGCAAGGTGAATCAATGCACAATTTATTTAGATCACAAGCCATTGCTATACATATGTTAATGATCTTGTCATGAAATACCGAGAGTTGAGACACCCAGAAATCATTATGATCAGACCTATAGGAAATAGGATAAATCTGAATAAATCTGACGTGACTTACTGTAGATACAAAAGTATGTGGATACCCCTTCAAATTAGTGGATTTGGATATTTCAGACACACCCGTTGCTGACAGGTGTAGAAAATCGAGCACACGGCATGCAATCTCCATAGATAAACATTGGCAATAGAAAGGCCTTACTGAAGAGCTCTGTGACTTTCAACATGGCACCGTCATAGGAGAAAATAAGTCAGTTCAAATTTCTGCCTTGCTAGAGCTGCTCCGGCCAACTGTAAGTGCTGTTATTGTGAAGTGGAAAAGTCTCGGAGCAACAACAGCTCAGCCGCGAAGTGGTAGGCCACACGAGCTCATAGAACGGGACCACTGAGTGCTGAAGCGTGTAGCATAAAAAAATCATTGTCCTCGGTTGCAACACTGATTACCGAGTTCCAAACTGCCTCTGGAAGCAACGTCAGCACAATAACTGTTCGTCGGGAGCTTCATGAAATGGGTTTCCATGGCGGGGCCGCCGCACTCCACCATGCGCAATGCCAAGTGTCAGCTGGACTGGTGTAAAGCTTGCCGCCATTGGACGGGAGTGATAAATCACGCTTCACCATCTGGCAAATCTGGGTTACCTACCTGCCCGAATGCGTAGTGCTAATTGTAAAGTTTGGTAGAGGAGGAATAATGGTCTGGGGCTGTTTTCCATGGTTCGGACTAGGCCCCTTAGTTCCGGTGGAGGAAAATCGTAACGCACAGCATACAATGACATTTTAGACAATTCTGTGTTTCCAACTTTGTGGCAACAGTTTGGGGAAGGCCTTTTCTTGTTTCAGCAAGACAATGCCCCTGTGCACATAGCGAGGTCCAGACAAAAGTGGTTTGTAGAAATCGGTGTGGAAGAACTTGACTGGCCTGCACAGAGCCCTGACCTCAACCCCATCCAACACTTTTGGAATTAATTGGAACGCCAACTGTGAGCCATGCCTAATCGCCCAACATCACTAATGCTAGTGTGGCTGAATGGAAGCTAGTCCCCACAGCAATGTTCCAACATTTAGTGGAAAGCCTTCCTTGAAGAGTGGAGGCTGTTATGGCAGCAAACGGGGAAAAAACTTGTTATTAATGCCCATGATTTTGGAATAAAGATGTTCGACAAGCAGGTATACATACTTTTGGTCTTGGAGTATATATCTGCATCTCTGTGGTACATAGGTCTCTGCATTAAACACAAAATGTCCTCTGTACATTTTTGATCACATTCAATACTAATCTCTAGATGGATCTCAAGTTACAGTAAGTCAGTGTGGGTGTATCATCAATCATGCTTCATTTCTTATCCAGATGAAACACTTGTGTTCTCAGTGTGCTATCTACCTGCTCCTCCACCCCTCTCCCTACAGACCATTCCGTGGTGAACAGCTAAGGTATTCATTTTAAGTGCAAGGAGGGAGTACCTCAACGAGCACATAATTACAGCTACGCCAATTATCAACCTTTAAACTAGCAATTATCATCCCCTTGCTTCTCTCTGGGCCTCTTTACTGCTGGGGAACGAGGGAAAGAGAAAGGAGGACAGACAGGTTTGCCTCATCTAGCACTCAACAGGGAAATCTAAATAATTATGCCTCAAGAAATATGCATAATGAAATGGTAAGTCAAAGAAAAGGGTTTTCCATTTAACTGTGAAATAAAATAGTCATTATACGGGACAATATTTCTCCATAAAGGCAGTAATATTTCCCAGATGAGCTCGAAAAGAGCTCATCACATATTCTAGGCAGTCGCTGAGATGAATAGACTAAGCAATCTTTTGAATAATATTATGTTTAGGATTTGTTTTGGAAACAAAGTCCTCTTATAACACATTAGCACTGTAGCCTGCCCTGAGTGAAGACACTCTAAAGCTTGTTTGTAGACTCAGCGAATATCTACATTACCAGAAGGAAACGGGCCCTTGAGAGATCTTTCTTTAAACCTGGAGAAAACAAGGTTTGTGTTGCGAGTGTAGTAAGCTAGTGATGGGAAACACTGTGCTGCTGATGAGGGCAGACATGGCAATCTGCTCCCTCAGAAGCCTTTCCGTGGAAGGGAGGTAAAGGGGTCACCAATGCTATGTTCTAATCAGGCTAGCTAGACCGACGGAATGAATTTGTCTCCTTACAACAGCAGCTGCCTTGACATGAAAGCCTGTACAATCTCAATCCCTACATCTTCTGAAAGAACCACTACAGCTGAATCATCTTCCTCAAATTCAAGCTCTGTTTACCTTGTACCACAAAAATGCTAATTGTTCCCCAATCCATTCAAATGAGATATTCTATCTTGAGAATAGCAAGTGCCAACACATGTCATAATCCTGAGCCTCTATCCAAGTGGGCCAGCCAGAAAGAAGGACTGAGTTATCCGTAGGACCAAACAATGGCCTCAGCCCTGACATGTTTCTGTGAGGAAACCCTCCCAGGTCTTAATGATTGGCCCTGATGAGAGATGGAAATATCTCTACTTGGCAAAGAGTAGGTGGCTAGGAGCTATAATGGGTTCTACACTAGGGAAGGAGGGGGTAGTAGATGGCATAAGAACCAGGGTTGGTGAGAGACCTTTCCTCATTTTCCACACAGAACAATGTTCCATTGTGTTCACTGTGTAACAATAATGTGATGTCCCTTGGTGACAGTAGTGGAAAAAGTACCCAATTGGCGTACTTGAGGAAAAGTAAACATACTTGAGTCATTTTCTATAAAAAAGTAAGTCACCTAGTAAAATACTACTTAAGTAAAAGTATTAGGATTTAAATATACCTAGTTGCGCTTAGTAGAAATAGTTCTGCCATATTCTGGTTACTAGAACTCTAATAGTTAGCTAATTTTCAGTTTGTTACAAAATAAGATAGTATAGTGTGGAGAATCATTGTACCATCAATCACTGTGAAATATATTTTCAATAACCAAAAATGTTGTTGTTTTAGCTGTTTTGAAGCTGGTGTACAAAACCAAAAGTAAAATACGCAAAACTAAAGAACGGGAAGCATAGAAATAGTGCATATAGAAAAGATCTACCCTTTCTTAGACTTGTTTTCAAGTAGTGAACAATCTATAACTCACATTGCTCTGTGAATTTTGTCTGATCGCCCAAAAAGTTGCATATTGATTTAAGTATCAAATGTGAACGTCATTGCTAAAATATACTTCAGTATAAAAAAAAATGTCAAATTCCTTATTAACCAAACCAGACGGCACTTTTATTTTAATTTTTGATTTAAGGATAGCCAGGGGCACACTCCAACACTGCCATAATTTCTAAACAAAGCATGTGTGTTTAGTGAGTTCGTCAGATCAGAGGACGTACAGGTGATCAGGGATGTGTGAATTGGACCGTTTTCCTGTCCTGCCAAGTGTTCAAAATGTAACGAGGACTTTGGGTGTCAGGAAAAATGTATGGACAAAAAGTATATTTTCTTTAGGAATTTAGTGAAGTAAAAGTTGTCAAATATAAATAGTCAAGTTCAGATACTCCCCAAAAATAGCTTAAGTAGTATTTTTACTTAAGTACTTTACACCCTTGCTTGGTGGTAAAAACTACACAATAATGATAAAACATACTGAATGAAAGGAAAGTGGGATTAGATGTATACATAATATATTCCGGACAGTTGATTCACCAGACAGAAGCTTGTCGGTGTCCCAAATGGTACCGTATTCCCTATATTGTGCACTACTGTTGACCAGGCCTAGTGCACTATATGGGGAATATGGTGCCGTTTAGGATGCACTAAACAATTCTGTTTTTCTGTCTAGCTGTGAAGAGAAGGCCCTGACCCTCACCTGAGGAGTAAATTCATACAGACAGTCAATTAGAGGTGGATTTTCTCTAGCCTCTGGCCTTGACCAATCAATATGTGTTTTACCGGCGGATTTGCAAATCCCAACTGATCCTTGGGAAAGGAACTGCCATTACAGATCAGACATTGATTAGGTTAAAGTTTCTGCTTCTCCACCCTTCCCAAGGTAGCCTACTCAGACCGCCACAGAATTTCTAACTATTTCACTGCAGCAGTGGAAAGTTTACACGAGGGTTTAAAAATACATAAGTGTTATAGAAAGAAGGTGCAGCCGCCTTTTACAATAAGGATGTAAAAATGTTTGTCTCAAATGCACCCTATTCACTGTATAGGGCTCTGGTCAAAAGCTGTACACTAGATAGGGAAGCCTACCAGACGAGCTAAATTCCTTCAATGCTCGCTTTGAGGCAAGCAACACTAAACCATGCATAAGAGCACTAGCTGTTCCGGATGACTGTGATCACACTCTCCGTAGCCGATAGAGCGTAAGACCTTTAAACAGGTTAACATTCATAAGGCCGCAGAGCCAGACTGATTACCAGGACTGCGTACTCAGAGCATACGCCGACCAGCTGGCAAATTACATTTTCAACCTCTCACTGACCCAGTCTGTAATACCTACATATTTCAAGCAGACCACCATAGTCCCTCTACCCAAGAATGCCAAGGTAGCCGGTCTAAGTACTATCTCCCCGTAGCACTCATATCTATAGCCATGAAATGCTTTGAAAGGCAGGTCCTGGCTCACATCAACACCATCATCCCAGACACGCTTGAACCACTCCAATTTGCATACCACCCCAACAGATACACAGATTACGCAATCGCTATTGCACTCCACACTGCCCTTTGCCACCCGGACAAAAGGAACAACTTTGTAAGAATGCTGGTCATTGACTACAGCTCAACAACATAGTGCCCTCCAAGCTCATCACTAAGCTAAGAATTTAACACCTCCCTCTGTAACTGGATCCTGGACTTCCTGATGGGCCATTTGGTGAGGGTAGGCAACAGTGCTTCTGCCACGCTGACCCTCAACACAGGGGCTCCTCAGGGATGTGTGCCTAGTCCCCTCCTGTACTCCTTGTTTACCCACGACCGCGTGGCCAACGACACAACAGTGGTAGGCCTGATCCACAACGACGATGAGACCTGGAAGTGTGGTGCCACGAAAACAATCTCTCCCTCAATGTCAGTAAGACGAGAGATGAACGTGGACTACAGGAAATTAGGTCTGAGCACGCCCCCACTCACATTGACAGCGCTGTAGTGGAGCGGGTCGAGTGTCCAAATCACAAAGGCCCCATCATGGTCCAAACACACCAACGCAGTCATGAAGAAGGCATGACAATGCTTCTTCCCCCTCGAGGCTGAAAAGATTTGGCATGGGCCCTCAGATCCTCAAAGTTATACAGCTGCACAATTGAGAGTATCTTGACTGGCTGCATCACCGCTTGATATTGCGACTGCTTGGCATCCGACCGCAAGGCGCTACATAGGTTAGTGTGTACGGCCAAGTACATCACTGGGGCCGAGCTCCCTGCCACCCAGGACCTATATACCAGGCGGTGTCAGAGGAAGGCCCTAAAAATTGTCAGACTCCAGCCACCAAAGTCATAGACTTTTCTTTTATGATGCAGCTCGGCAAACGCTACCAGAGCGCCAAGTCTGGGACAAAAAAGGCTCCTGAACAGCTTCTACCCCCAAGCCATAAGACCACTGAACAGCTAATCAAATGGCTTCCCGGACTATTTGCATATATTCTATATTTTTTGCACTGGCTCTATGCACTCTCACTGGACTCTACCCACACAGTCACACATTCTACAGTCACACAGTCTACATAGATACTGCATATGCTTACACACACAAAACATACACATGCATATTGACTCCACACAGACACACTTTTAAACTCTTTCACACTGTTTACACATGCTGCTGCAACTCTTTATTTGTTTATAATCTTCTATCATGATTGCCTCGTCACTTTTACCCCTACCTACATGTACATATTACCTCAATTACCTCAGCTACCTTGTACCCCAGCACATTGACTGTACTGGAAGTCCTTGTACACTGAGTATATAATAAAAATGAAGAACTGCTCTTGCCATGACATATAGACTGATCAGGTGAAAGCTTTGGTCCCTTGTTGGTGTAGATGAAGGGGAGGAGACAGGTTAAAGAAGGATTTTAAGGCCTTGAGACAATTGACATATGTGTGCCATTCAGAGGGTGAATGGGTAAGACAAAAGAGCCTTTTAAAGGGGTATTGTAGTAGGTGACAGGCGTACCGGTTTGTGTCAAGAACTGCAATGCTTCTGGGTTTTTCATGCTCAACAGTTTCCCGTGTGTTTCAAGAATGGTCCACTACCCAAAGGACATTCAGCCCACTTGACACAACTGTGGCAAGTATTGAAGTTGAGGCTGTTCTGAGGGCAAAAGGGGGGTGCAAATGTTTGGTATACTCTGTATATAGCCTCATTATTTTATTGTTACTATTTCCTTTTGTGCAAATGTTCTTTTTAATTTAGCATTGTCTGGAAAGGGCCCGTAAGTAAGCATTTCACAGTAAAGTCTACGCCTGTTGCTTTCAGTGCATGTGTCAATTACATTTGATTTCAATAGGGTGTCATCCACTGTTTTCCTTTTGAATCCATGAAGAAACATTCCGTGTCTCCTTTCCTCCAGGATCCAGCTTAAGACCCGGGAGCTGCGGGAGCGGCAGGCACGGGAGAGGGACTACGCTGAGATCCTGGACATCAACCTGAGCCGAGATGAGGAGCACCCCTATGCCGGCATCGGGCCCCTGGACATGTCCCTGGGCAGCGGACACAGCCGTCCCCAGAGCCCCCGAGACAACGACCACCACCACCAAGATTCCTCCCTCTACACACAAGTCGGCAAGGCCCGCAACGCAAACGGACGCCCTCCCTCCGCCGACAGGTAGGGGGCCGAGGGTCGGTCCTACGCTATGAGGGGCAGAACTGGGTTTAAATACTTTGGCCATTTGCTCAATCCTGCCAGGAGTGGCATATGGGCAGTGTTTGTCTTTGAACCCGGGGCTGATGAAGAGAGGTAGTAAAAACACTATAAATACCACTATCAAGAATTACTATTAACTAGCACTTCTGCCTGGTACACTGTTTTTATGGACCAATTCATCATGCTAAAGACCATCATTCAAGCCCTGGTGATGTTGAAGAACTCATTCCTTTATAGGTAAAATAGTATCTTGCTGTGCCTAGGTAACGCTAGGCCAAACACTGTTGCACTGAAGTGTCTTAGTCCAGTCAACACACCTCACCCCAGGAAAATAACCACAGGAATGAAAGGCAGTTAAATATCACCACTCTACTGACAGGGACTCACTGGTGATTACCTTGGTCCGGGGGGGAAAGGGAGGCAACATTTCTACATTTTCACTTACTCACTCCTGTTGCATGATCATAAAATGCATCCCAAATGGCACCCTATTTCCTACATAGCTGCGCTTTTACTTTTATAGGCCCTGGTCAAAAGTAGTGCACTATATAGGGAATATAGTGCTGGTTTAGGACTGTAGATAAACCGTTTGTGACTCAGAATCGAAGTCTGGTCCTCAGGCTGATTCGGTTTACTTTCCTTTAGGATTGGCATCTGTCAATCATCTCACACCATTCCCTAGACTTGTGGAATGGAAGATATATTTTCATTTTACCAACTTCAACTTAATTGTCCCAGATTGGTTTTACAACAATACTCCAACATCATCGTACATCAATGATCTGTATTCCTACCATGTATTCATTCATACTCAATGTACCAGTGACAGTACTGTACATCACACATGAAGCTATGAGAAACCATAAGCCTGTGTGCCCTCTGTCAACAGCAGTAGTCCGTGGCTGCGTCCCAAATGGTACCCTATTCCCTATTGTGCAGAGCTTTTGTGCACTACATCGGGAATATGATACCATTTGGGACGCTGACCCAATATTACAGTGCCATTTGGGACGCAGAACCAGTATTAAATTGTAAGTCTGTATGGCCTGAAGCGTATTACAGAATGAATTATGTGATTTCTCTAGCCAAAGAGAATACAGGGTGTTATTTCACATGTTCCTATACTCACAGCAGTGTGTATATTATTAATACTGTCTGTAGTATTGATTTGTAAATTATTGTGCTGCCACAGTGTTAGTGTTCTGTTATACAGGTAAATGCCAAAATAAAGGAAACAGTGTCAACATAGTGTCTTAATTGGGTGTTGAGCCAGAACAGTTTCAATACACCTTGGCATAGATTCTACAAGTGTCTGGAACTCTTATTGGAGGGATGCGACACCATTCTTCCATGAGAAAACGCTGTCTCAGGCACCGCTCCAGAATCTCCTATAAGTGTTCAGTTGGGTTGAGATCAGGTGACAGACGGCTATGGCATATGGTTTACATCATTTTCATGCTAATTAAACCATTCAGTGATCACTTGTGGATGGGGGCATTGTCATCCTATGGGGGCATAGCCATGGTACCCAAAATAATGGCCTACCCAGTATTTTATACATGACCCTAAGCATGATGGGATGTTAATTACCTTAGGAATCACAGCTGTGTGGAAGCACCTGCTTTCAATATATTTTGTATCCCTCATTTACTCAAGTGTTTCCTTTATTTTGGCAGTTACCTGTAGTTCTAGTGCGAGGATGTGTGAAGAAGTGAATAGCATTACCATGCACTGCTGCTGTTGAACGAGACTAGCAATATCATAGAGCACTTGTTCAATAAACAGTCAAGGACTTCATGTTTGTGTTCATGATGCACCACAACGATTCAGCTCCATGGAGAAAGGTGTAGAATTCCGGGAAATTCTCTACACCGCCAATGTGGGGGCCTCTAAAAATGTTATCTGAAATTACACCGGGCCGACCGCGCCCATTGCCACGCCCACTAAGCCCTTTTTTGATAGAGTAAAAAACCCTGACTTCTACTATGTAGTTCAGGGCTAATGCTAGGATTGAGAGACTGATTTAATTATTGATATGTGACCCACAATATAATATCTACTCATGTCCATGGCACTAACACCTACGGTATGTGTTAATATGATAATGGTTGACATTGGACAGTCATACCCTGTATGTGAGGGGTGATGTGCTTTCTAAACTGCCCTTGTTTGTCTCCGAATGTGAAAGCCAGAATAGTGCCGTTTGGGGACTAGTCTCCTCCCACTTTCATTCCTCTTAGAGCTGGAACATCACCCATTGCCCTTTTTGTCTGCTTGGCAGAGAAGGAAAACCAACCTGCAGCTGCATAAACATGCAGTGGAATTCATTTTCTAATTGCCTACAGTAGTTGCTTGCAAAACTGCGGACCATCAGAACTTTCAATTTAACTGTGCAGCGTAAAATGAGTCTGCCGGGAGCTTCATGAAACCCAGAGGAGAAGTCAGCCATTTCCTCCACCCTGAGAACCATGACTGACTTCTGTCAGCTCAATCATATTGTTGTGACAGACAGAGTCTTAAATGGCACCCTATTTCCTATATAGTGCACTACTTCTGACCCGGGCCTGGTCAACAGTAGTGCACTATATAGGGAATATGGTTCCATTTGAGACACAACCATACTGGTGCAACAGCATAGAGCTTTTTGTGGAGTTCATAGGCATTGGTACTGTGTATTAGCCTACAGTATGGAACTATAACATGGCTGGGCTAGTATGGGCTGCCTGGTAAAGGATTTATAGAGTTAGTGAAAGAAAATAATTTATGTTGAAATTACTCTGTTTGTTGTGCAGTAATTGTTATTTTGGTAGGGGTCCTATATTTATTGTATTGGTGGTACCGTAGCTGTAAGTTAAGAATATTCTCTCTCTGTGAGCTAGTCCTTCATGGTCCTCTGCCAAATTGCATAACCTCTCCTGGATATTGTGGTTGGTCCTACTTGCCCCCTCCGTCTGCCAAAAAAAATATTGTGCAAAGCCCAAACTTATCTCAGTAACCTTTTCCCACAATTACTGTGTATATTTCACAAGGTCTTGAGTTCAAATTTGACATCTGGTAACATTTGTCATAACCTTGTAAGTCCTAAGCCCCCAAATAGACTGAAAATGCAATTATGTACTTGGCAACAACTGTGTTGGCCATAACAATGTAGTCTACTTTAGTGAGAAGCACAGAGCACTGGGAGAATTCTGGGATTTAAACAGCAACAAAGCGGTCACCCAACACTTTTTTGGTAAACAGCTGAGGAACTGGGCTGAAGTAATGTAACAACTCTCAAATTCATAGACCATCCATGAGATCAAAAATACCCCCTGTCCAAAAAAGGATGTTCCAATCCCTGTTTGCCCCTTTAATGTGTTCAAGAGAGGTGGGCTTTCATTGGTGTATATATCGTGAATGCCTGAAATGCAGTGTTCCATCACATGATGGAGTTTAAACTAGTGAATTATCTCCTGTGTCTGTATTGTCTCATCCCCCTCCAGGAGAATAGAGACCCTGGTTGAATGCTCCCTCTGGGATCTTATGTGATTTGATTCTCCTCTGTGGCTGTTATTATTGAATCTGCTATATTGTGTTCAGTTAGGCCTGTAAGAAAACTCCCTCGGAGCAAAGCGACATACAGGAGTGGTCACATCGAGTCACACACACACCCGAAGCATTATATGAAACAGCTAGCCAAGCAGCATCTGAGAGGCAGTCACAAACACACCCGAAGCATTATATGAAACAGCTAGCCAAGCAGCATCTGAGAGGCAGTCACAAATGGCACCCTATTCCCTATATAGTGTCTGGTCTAAAGTAGTGCACTAGTGACATTTGGGATGTATAATGAGGTTCTGGGAGCCTGATAAGGCCCTAGAGTGAGTAACATCACACCACGGGGGGTCACTTCAACCTTGATCCATCTTCTCAGCTTTGCAGATGAATAGAAAAGGCAGTTGAATGTGGGACCACTCGGGGGTGGGGCTGTGTGCGCGTGCGTCCGAGGGCAATTAATTCCCACATAAAACGTGGGTAAACACACGGGTAATCCCCCTTTATTCAGACAGAGGGCTTTCAGATACCCAACAGGAGTCCCTCGAGTCTCTCTCTCACACACACACACATACAGATTCTACCACCTACGATGATGGGGAAAGAATGGGTGTTGTGGAAAACCAAACTGTTAAGAGAAACCGTGAAATCGGTAAGAATGTGTTGAGAGAAAGTCACTGTGGTTGAAATAGTGTTACTAAAACAGCAGGCTGAATAAGCTGTAGACACTACACACAAACCTCATCTCTCATTTAAAATTATACGTTCATTTGATAAACTATAATCCACCTCTTGATAATGTCTTTATCTGCTGATTATCTATCGATCGTGTATATAGGAACGTTCCAAATGGCACCCTTTTTCCAATATAGTGCACTACTTTTGCCGTGCCCTATGGGGTCTGGTTAAAAGTAGGGCAATATATTTGAAGTACTAGTGGCATTTGGGACGCAGTCAGAATGTATAGCTGATGTACTCTTGGACCCGTTACTGTAATTAACGGTTTATTACAGAGTCGTTACTCTTTACTCAGTAAACCATCGTGTGCTGTATTTGGTAATATCAGTGACTGTTTAAATATGTGGCTGTAGAATTTAACGATCAGCTACTGTCATCTCCCATCTGAACTTCTGTGACAGAGTCATCCCTTAGTTAATCTATAGGGGAGACATGCCTTTCTGTTTTCTGCCTAATCCAGGGATCCTTCTTGGCCAACAACCTCTGGGGAGGCAGGACTGGACACTATGGTTCTATAGAAATCCTGTCTAGCTTTGCAAAATCCCGCTTACTTTCCCAAAATATCTAGGTTTCCCAGAAATCCTGGTTAGAGGGTTTTGGATTTCCTGCTGATTCTCTCCTGATTACCATTTAGAGAGAACCTGTGAATTTGGGAAAAGTTACTGGAATTGTGCAGCTCTAATCCTGTCTGAATGTGGGAGAGTATACCTCCGTGGCCATTGTCTTTGTCTTCACTGTTCTGGCTAGGTTGTTGGTGTTTTATACAGCTTAGTTCCAGTCCTAAAAAGGTTTTGAAGCTCTTATTTACCTTGACAACGCCAAGGTTTCAAGCTGAAAAGAAGGTTGTGTGAATGTGAGTGGGATGGGTGACAATGTCAGTAGGTTGAATAAGTGCGATTTGTGGCAAATGGCACACTATTCCCTATACAGTGCACTACTTTTGACCAGTAGTGGCACTATATAGGGAGTAGGGTGCTATTTAGGATGCTACCTGCATCTCCTATCCTTCCCTACTAACATATGATAAGCCTCAAATCTGTTTACTGTATCTGTGTCTGTCTGTTTTCATGCTGGATCAGAATTACTCCTGTTTCTATCACACACACAGTAATGTACAGTAAATCAGGTTCGAGCCCTCCAATATGCTGCTGTTTAGTCAACCCTGAGGTGTTTATTTTAGGATGATCATGTTATAGGACTGGTGCTTTCAGTAATAGCCAGCAAAATTAGGACATCGCAGACAGCAATCTTTTGTATTATGTATTTAATTTAGACTTTATTGAAATGTATGGAATACTGAGATGAGTATAGTTTACCTAAATTATTTTATTATTATTATATTATACTATTTTATAAGCCCCACTGAAACAAAATGGTGGAATACCATTACAGTATGTATTCCCTCAAAGTGCCCATGGATTTTCTATCTTGTCATTTCAATTGAAGGCTGCTCCCTTTGTGAATAATGTGGCTTACTGTTCAGTGCAGGACCCTACCCAGAGAGACAGAACTCCTCTGGGGGTTGGATAATGCATCTGAACCCAACAGACATCTGATTATCAAAGAACCTTTGGCTCAGTGTGGCATGTACACACACACACACACACACACACACACACACACACAGCACAGAATACGTTCTGGTCATTCAGGGACAGTTAGATGGCCATCTGTGCTGCCCAGTGTTGACCCTGTCTGATGTCTGACAGAAAGATGTAATCATCTTTCCTCTCATATCTGGCTCCAGGCGGACGGAGTCCTTATTCGTGCAATAATAGGGGCTTCCCTCTGGGGTCACTGTCTGAAGGCCTATTCCACTGACACGCTAGGCTGGTGGAACAACAGCAATTTTATTACACTACTATGTTCATGGTTTTATGTGTTTGAATCCACTTGTTTTTGATCCATCCTAAAAAACAATCCTTTAAGTGGCTTCAACATTTGCATTTCCAACGTCCTAGCTGTTGTATCTGCTTCATACACACCTTTCTTTCATGCCACTGGCCTCATCATGTACTTCTGACATGATTTCCTCTTGGCTCCATCACTTCTGTATCCATCCAGCTAAAAACACATTTGGTTTGAGTTCTCCTGTGGACTGCCTAGGTTCACTTCACACACCACCACTGACCATGTAACACTGAAGCCTGCCGACCCACATTTACACCAATCACCAGTCGTTGGTGTTTGGATGCTTTTTCTATCAATGTCTGCACCAAATGGTACCCTATTCCCTACTCCTCACCCTATTCCCTATATAGGGCACTGGTCAAAAGTAGTGCCCTATATAGGGAATAGGGTGCCAATTGAGATGCAACCTCTGTGGCTAGACAATCTGGACCCTCTCTTTCTAAAATTATCTGCCGAAATTGTTGCAACCCCTATTACTAGCCTGTTCAACCTCTCCTTCGTATCGTCTGAGATTCCGAAAGATTGGAAAGCTGCCGCGGTCAACTCCCTCTTCAAAGGGGGTGACACTCTAGACCCAAACTGCTACAGACCTATATCTATCCTACCCTGTCTTTCTAAGGTCTTCGAAAGCCAAGTTAACAAACAGATTACTGACCATTTCGAATCCCACCATACCTTCTCTGCTATGCAATCTATTTTCAGAGCTGGTCATGGGTGCACCTCAGCCACGCTCAAGGTTCTAAACGACATCATAACCGCCATCGATAAGAGACGTTACTGTGCAGCCGTATTCATCGACCTGGCCAAGGCTTTCGACGCTGTCAATCACAACATTCTTATTGGCAGACTCAACAGCCTTGATTTCTCAAATGATTGCCTCGCCTGGTTTACCAACTACCAACTTTGTCACCAAAGCCCCATACACTACCCACCATTGCGACCTGTACGCTCTCGTTGGTTGGCCCTCGCTTCATACTCGTCGCCAAACCCACTGGCTACAGGTTATCTACAAGTCTCTGCTAGGTAAAGCCCTGCCTTATCTCAGCTCACTGGTCATCATAGCAGCACCCACTCGCAGCATGCGCTCCTGCAGGTATATCTCACTGGTCACCCCCAAAGCCAATTCCTCCTTTGGTCGTCTTTCCTTCCAGTTCTCTGCTGCCCATGACTGGAACGAATTGCAAAAATCTCTGAAGCTGGAGACTCACATCTCCCTCACTAGCTTTAAGCACCAGCTGTCAGAGCATTTTACAGATCACTGCACCTGTACTTAGCCTATCTGTAAACAGCCCATCTATCTACCTACCTCATCCCCATACTGGTATATATATTTTTTTTCACCCCAGTATCTCTACCTGCACATTCATCTTCTGCCGATCTACCGTTCCAGTGTTTAATTGCTATATTGTAATTACTTCGCCACCGTGGCCTATTTATTTCCTTAACTTACCTCATTTGCACTCACTGTATATAGACTGTTTTCTTTTGTTCTACTGTATTATTGACTGCATGTTTTATTTATTCCATGTGTAACTCTGTTGTTGTATGTGTCAAATTGCTACACTTTATCTTGGCCAGGTCGCAGTTGCAAATGAGAACTTGTTCTCAACTAGCCTACAGTGCCTTGCGAAAGTATTCGGCCCCCTTGAACTTTGCGACCTTTTGCCACATTTCAGGCTTCAAACATAAAGATATAAAACTGCATTTTTTGTGAAGAATCAACAACAAGTGGGACACAATCATGAAGTGGAACGACATTTATTGGATATTTCAAACTTTTTTAACAAATCAAAAACTGATAAATTGGGCGTGCAAAATTATTCAGCCCCTTTACTTTCAGTGCAGCAAACTCTCTCCAGAAGTTCAGTGAGGATCTCTGAATGATCCAATGTTGACCTAAATGACTAATGATGATAAATATAATTTGATTTGATTTGAAATACAATCCACCTGTGTGTAATCAAGTCTCCGTATAAATGCACCTGCACTGTGATAGTCTCAGAGGTCCGTCAAAAGCGCAGAGAGCATCATGAAGAACAAGGAACACACCAGGCAGGTCCGAGATACTGTTGTGAAGAAGTTTAAAGCCGGATTTGGATACAAAAATATTTCCCAAGCTTTAAACATCCCAAGGAGCACTGTGCAAGCGATAATATTGAAATGGAAGGAGTATCAGACCACTGCAAATCTACCAAGACCTGGCCGTCCCTCTAAACTTTCAGCTCATACAAGGAGAAGACTGATCAGAGATGCAGCCAAGAGGCCCATGATCACTCTGGATGAACTGCAGAGATCGACAGCTGAGGTGGGAGACTCTGTCCATAGGACAACAATCAGTCGTATATTGCACAAATCTGGCCTTTATGGAAGAGTGGCAAGAAGAAAGCCATTTCTTAAAGATATCCATAAAAAGTGTCGTTTAAAGTTTGCCACAAGCCACCTGGGAAACACACCAAACATGTGGAAGAAGGTGCTCTGGTCAGATGAAACCAAAATGGAACTTTTTGGCAACAATGCAAAACGTTATGTTTGGTGTAAAAGCAACACAGCTGAACACACCATACCCACTGTCAAACATGGTGGTGGCAGCATAATGGTTTGGGCCTGCTTTTCTTCAGCAGGGACAGGGAAGATGGTTAAAATTGATGGGAAGATGGATGGAGCCAAATACAGGACCATTCTGGAAGAAAACCTGATGGAGTCTGCAAAAGACCTGAGACTGGGACGGAGATTTGTCTTCCAACAAGACAATGATCCAAAACATAAAGCAAAATCTACAATGGAATGGTTCAAAAATAAACATATCCAGGTGTTAGTATGGCCAAGTCAAAGTCCAGACCTGAATCCAATCGAGAATCTGTGGAAAGAACTGAAAACTGCTGTTCACAAATGCTCTCCATCCAACCTCACTGAGCTCGAGCTGTTTTGCAAGGAGGAATGGGAAAAAATGTCAGTCTCTCGATGTGCAAAACTGATAGAGACATACCCCAAGCGACTTACAGCTGTAATCGCAGCAAAAGGTGGCGCTACAAAGTATTAACTTAAGGGGGCTGAATAATTTTGCACGCCCAATTTTTCAGTTTTTGATTTGTTAAAAAAGTTTGAAATATCCAATAAATGTCGTTCCACTTCATGATTGTGTCCCACTTGTTGTTGATTCTTCACAAAAAAATACAGTTGTATATCTTTATGTTTGAAGCCTGAAATGTGGCAAAAGGTCGCAAAGTTCAAGGGGGCCGAATACTTTCGCAAGGCACTGTACCTGGTTAAATAAAGGTGTTCTCAACTAGCCCACCTGGTTAAATAAAGGTGTTCTCAACTAGCCTACCTGGTTAAATAAAGGTGTTCTCAACTAGCCCACCTGGTTAAATAAAGGTGTTCTCAACTAGCCCACCTGGTTAAATAAAGGTGTTCTCAACTAGCCCACCTGGTTAAATAAAGGTGTTCTCAACTAGCCCACCTGGTTAAATAAAGGTGTTCTCAACTAGCCCACCTGGTTAAATAAAGGTGTTCTCAACTAGCCCACCTGGTTAAATAAAGGTGTTCTCAACTAGCCCACCTGGTTAAATAAAGGTGTTCTCAACTAGCCCACCTGGTTAAATAAAGGTCAAATGAATAAAAATCAAAAAAAGAATCCACCGCTGGAGGTTCACTGCCCTGCCCTCTCCTCCAGAGCGTTAACTCTCCCTAAACTGGGCCGTATTATGACATTAACACGTTGAGGAAGGGAATTATAAACTATTTGACTGAAGACCTTTGAACTGTAGACTCCCGTTGCTAGACAACACTGCACATCAGAGAGGACAGGGCATACAGGGCTGTGGCTCATCTCTACTCATAAAGCCCCAGCTCTCTTCCAGACCTGAATTCATATACTATTTGAGATATTTCAAGTACTTTAGCCCTGTTTATTGAGCTTGTCTGGAGAAATTAAACTAATTTAAAGAGCAATCCCTGCTCAACTGACACTCTAGGCAGGCTAAAGCAAACCCTCAAACTATGTAATAGATTTCAAATACTATTTGAACCCAGGTCTGCTCTCTCCTCTGGCTAGATGTCTGGGTCTGATCATAGGGAGAGAGGAGGAGGAGGTTGTGAAGAGTTTTTGATGGTGACACAGTGGTATTTACCTATTTGGGTATGCTGCAATAGAGATGAAGAATCCAAGGAGAGGGACCCTCCCTACACAATCCAGATTTGAATCCTATTGAGAGGAGAGGGATGCTGATATGTAGAGAGAGAGGCTACTGCCTGGCTTTTAAGATGGCTTGGTCTTTGTTAGAATCATTGATCCCATGAAGGCCTGGGCTGTATCACAAATGGCATCATATTCCCTATATAGTGCGCTAGAGCCATATGGACCCTGGTCAAAGCCGTGCTCTATATAGGCAATAGGGTCGCAGCCATAGTGTGAGTCTAAACTTTGGAGCATGGACAGACAGCCCTTGGATGAGCACTGTTCTGAAGGTCATCCTAACAAGATTATAGATTAAATTGTCCAAATGGACAAGTATTTAAAAATCATGCAAAAATCACTATCAAACAATTAGGCTACGCCGTTCAGAATTGGATCAAAGTGTCCTCCGGATGCGATGTGCTGCACACTGTCCCACCAATCTCTGCAGAGTGCATTGTGTAACAACCAATGCTGCAAACTATGATTGTAAACCGTCTCTCAAGCTCTCAAAATTTGCTAGGATTTTCCTCTATTCAATACTAGCTATGTAATTCTGACAAAGTAAAAACAAATATTATTAGATTCCTAACTCCTGTGCTGTCAATATCTCCCTGGCCATCCACCAGGAGATGGGTGTGCAGGCTTTTGCTCCAGCCCTGCTCGAACTCACCACATTGTAAAAAATCAGCTGCTCAACAGGGCCTTGATAAGCTGACTAGTGTGTTTGAGCAGGGTTAGGTCAAGAGCCTGCACACCCAGTAGCTCTCCAGAGGGTTGACAGATCACATGTGTTTTATACAGTAGCCTATTCGTGCAGTATTTTACATTATGGTGGGTTAAGTGCCTTGCTCAAGGCCACACCGGCAGGAGATATAATGCGTGGGATCAGAGACCAGCAGCCTTACATTGTCAATACCAGTGATAATAATGCATGTTATTTTGTGGTTTCTTGCATCATAAAACACAATTTTCAGTCACCTTTTTGGCCCATGGTGTTACAGACCATTACTTTTTTTGGGGACAACTACCTTGAGCTTTTGGACAAGTGAAGAAAAAAAAAAAAAAAGCTGTCCTAAGGACAAGTGGCTAAAAAAGTTAATGTCAAGCCCTGCATTGTTTGCTTTTCCCTGCCACCCGCCCAGCCGTCAACGACACTCTGAATGTGTTATTTGTGGTTGTTTTCCCTCTTCTCTCCAACGTGCTGCGTAATCTTTCAAATGTTCTCAGTTTCCAACCGAGATACCTGGAGCGACAGGGAATTAGAAATCTTGCTCGATTAAATCACTGGCTGACAGGCAGGCGGTGACAGTTTTGAAAGATCACCAGTGAGAGATACCATTATTATGTCGTTCCTGCCTTGGCAGGAATCCCCCTTCATTCTCAATGCTTCTGGGACCATGGGAAATTAAAGAACACAACCAAATCTGAGTATGAAACTCCAACTTTCATCAGCTACTGTTATCAGCCATTCCCTTTCAACTGGATGTGTTACCATGTTGGTATTCCCTCAGGAACGCAGGTAGGGAATTCTGAAGCAAGGAAGTTCTGTGGTAGTTTCACTCAACTCATCTTTTCATGTTTTTGTATTCAAACCTTCTGGTCTATACGTCAAAAGCAGTACAAATGTTTGTTACTTTCCCACCAAAAAACAATATAAAAAATGTATCTACTACACTTTTAATACCGCTAGTCTGTGACATTTATTTATGGATTGAAGTGTGTTCATTAGTACAGTAGCTTCCGGGCTATTCAAATAAATACAATTTATCTCTGAGGTGTTCTGAGGAAATGATCACTGACCCCATCTCGTTAATCATTAATGATAGGGTCCCTTTGAATGAACAGCCCACCGAGTGTTCCCTCTCTCTCCCTCCACAACATGTGATGTCTTCTGCTGCCCCAGGTAGATAATACCAGCTGTGCCATGATGCCTCACTCTGGGATGGGAAAGCGTCTTTGTAAGATAAGAGTTGGCGACATTAGTAGCCCACATTGTATATCTTTTTTAAATGGGACTGACCCGTATTTAATCACACCCAACTAGAGTATTGCATTGTTTTCTGCCACCTGTATTTTACCCACTGGCTTGAATCCATACAATGCCTCCAATTTGCAGTGACACAACAGGAAACATTCATTTCCTGCACTGTAGGTTAACTCTGTCAGGATCTTTTGACTGATGTTCAGATTCAATGCTCAAGAATACACTTTGCCCAATCTGATTATGGAGCTGTAATTCTGAATTCTATCGTCAGTATTTCTGGGCGTGCTGCAACAATGATTGGCACACTGCTTGTACCAGTGATGTGTATTATGTCGTGTGCTGGACGCTGGCACACAACATAATACACAACACTGGTACAAGCAGTGTGCCAATCATTGGTCAGGTGACATAAGTGAAGCTGGGCAGCCAGAGTGAGATGGAGAGGAGCGCGATCTCAATTAGTCTTTCCACAATTCCTTACATCTGCCTTCTCAACCCTATTGGAAGACTGCAGCCTAAAAAGCATTTTTATCGACTTCCACTGTCCTCCAAGACTGTCTGAGTTTCCTCTTCACATCAGCAGTCAGAAAGCCAGCCCTGCGTCTGGACCACACATTTAATTCACCCTCATCTTCCCAACTCCTGGCTGTGACAAGAGAGGGAGAACAGTTTGATGGCATCAGTCTGGATATTACTCACTGGTTGAGGAGAGATGTGTCCCGTATCTCTGCCCCAGAACCAAATCAGCTAACACTGTCACAACTCCCTAAACCACATTACATTTTGAAAAGTGCTTTGTATTTGTAAAATGTTCCCCCATTACCTTGGTCCCCAGTAAAAATTCAAATTCTGCTTTTTGACTCGGACTCATTTGAATATTAATAGTTGAGGAAAATATTGGCTCTGAAGATATTATCTATCTTATTATAATTCACTGATTATTTAGTTTAAAAAAAAGAAATCAGCTTAATGAAAACTCCCTCCCAAAGCAGACTCTGTGCTATTTGGTGTATTTCACTCACCACGGCAGAGCTGTGCAAAGCAATCAAGTCGAACATGTGAAATTAGTTTTCAGGTTTACGCAGTGGAGATAATTCACATCAAGTTTTCTTCCAAATTGAAGTGTTTACGTGCGTGTGTCACTTTTCATCCAAACTGTATTGAAATGAAATGGCCCTGGTGGTCGTTTGCATTCACAGAGCCCTCCTCTAATGAAAATAAGGTAGCATCCCAAATGGCACCCTATTCCCTATATAGTGCACTGGGGTGCCATTTGTGATGTAGCTGAAACTGTTGTGGGCTTAGGGGACCACCGTTTCACCCACTCACTTCAGAGCAATTACTTCTGTTGCCCACACAAGTTCCCTCAAAAAGTTAGTACAAAAAGTCCCCTCTTTATTTAATTAAATGAGATGATTTAACTGAAAAGGCAATTTGGTTAATTTGGAACTGAAGTCAAAGGATCTAAGGCCCAGTGGGTTTTCATTCACAAGATTGAATACATAAAAGAAGTGCATCTGGCGTAGCAAGCGGGTTTTGGATTTTGACTTGAATGTTTGACTTGAATTTCCATGTATTGATATCTGACAATCTAGTGCTTTCTTTTTGTGAGGCCATAGAAATTAGTTAGCACACGGTCTTATGAAACTAGCGTCTGCTGTTTGGAGATTGCAGAGGCAATAACTGTATAGAGCACAACCCAATCACTCCTTTCGAAACCAATCATTTGCTATTCTAATCTGGTATTGTATAAAGTACAGTGCCTTCAGAAAGTATTCATACCCCTTGACATCCACATTTTGTTAGAGCCTCAATTGAAATTAATTAGTAGGGTTTTTTTCTAACTCATTTACACAAATACCTCATAATGACGAAGTGAAAACATGTTTTTATTTTTACTATTTTCTACATTGTAGAGTAGTAATGAAGACATCAAAAAAGTGTTATTCAAATAGCCACCCCTTGATGACAGCTTTGCACACTCTTGGCATTCTCTCAACCAGCTTCATGAGGTAGTCACCTGGAATGCATTTCAATTAACAGGTATGCCTTGTGAAAAGTTGTGGAATTTCTTTCCTTGATACGTTTGAGTCAAACAGTTGTTGTGACAAGGTGTGGGGGGTATACAGAAGATAGCCCTATTTGGTAAAAGTCCATATTTTGGCAAGGACAGCTCAAACAAGCAACGAGAAACGACCGTCCATCATTACTTGAAGACATGAAGGTCAGTCAATACGGAAAATTTCAAGAACTTTGAATGTTTCTTCAAGTACAGTCGCAAAAACAATCGAGTGCTATGTGGACCGCAACAGGAATGGAAGAACCAGCGTTACCTCTGCTGCAGAGGAGAAGTTCGTTAGAGTTACCAGCCTCAGAAATTGCATCTCAAATAAATGCTTCACAGAGTTCAAGTAACAGATGCATCTCAACATCAACTGTTCAGAGGAGACCTTGTGAATGAGGCCTTCATGATCGAATTGCTGCAAAGAAACCATTCCTAAGTGACACCAATAATAAGAAGTCCAATTTGGAGATTTTAGGTTCCAACTGCCGTGTCTTTGAGTGACCTGTTGTGGGTGAACGGATGATCTCCACATGTGTATTTCTCACTGTAAAGGAGGAGGAGGTGTTATGTTGTGGGGGTGCTTTACTGTTGACACTGTCTGATTTATTTAGAATTCAAGGCACACTTAACCAGTATGGCTACCACAGCATTCTGCAGCGATACGCCATCCCATCTGGTTTGAGTTTAGTGGGAATATAATTTGTTTTTCAACAGGACAATGACCCAACACACCTCCAGGCTTTGTAAGGGCTATTTGCCCAAGGAGAGACCTGGCCTCCACAATCCCCTGACCTCAACAATATTGAGATGGTTTGGGATGAGTCGGACCGCAGAGTGAAGGAAAAGCAGCCAAGTGCTCAGCATATGTGGGAACTCGTTCAAGACTGTTGGAAAAGCATTCCAGGTGAAGCCTGGAAAGACCAGCTCATTATTCTACAATGTAGAAAATAGTTTTAAAAAATAAATAAACCCTTGAATGAGTAAGTGTTCTAAAACATTTGACCTGTAGTGTATGGAACCATTTTAAAGTAACTGTTGGCTTCATGGTGAAATCCCTGAGTGGTTTCTTTCCTCTCTGGCAACTGAGTTAGGAAGGATGCCTGTATCTTTGTAGTGACTGTGTATTGGTATTTTATTAGGATCCTCATTTGCTTGTTGCAAAAGCTGCAACTACTCTTCCTGTGGTCCACACAAAACATGAAACATAATACAGAACATCAATAGACAAGAACAGCTCAAGGACAGAACTACATACATTTTTTGAAAAGGCACAAGTAGCCTACATATCAGTGCATACACACAAACTATCTAGGTTATATAGGGGAGAGGCATTGCTTTATCTGTTTTTTGAAACCAGATTTGCTGTTTATTTGAGCAATGTGAGATGGAAGGAAGTTCTATGCAATAAGGGCTCTATATACGCAATACTGTACGCTGTGAATAGACCCCTGGTGGCATGTCTGGTGGGATAAGTGTAAGTGTGTAAGTTTACTATGCAAACAATTTTCAAAACATTGTTTCTTTTTTTATCTTCTTTTTTTTGCAGTCAGTCTCTCCTCAACACTGAGCCAATAGAGACTGGCATGCATAGTATTTATCAGCCCTCTGATTACAATTTAGAACAAAACGTGCCCCTCTGTTCTGGGCCAGCTACAGCGTAACTAGGTCTTTCCTTGTCGACACGACTGGATAATAATCAAGATTAGACAAACTAGAGCTTGCAGAGCTTGCTTTTCGCAGTGTGGTGTCAAAAAACAGCATCTCTTTATTACTGCTAGACCTCTCCCCATCTTTACAACCATTGAATCATTTTTTGTATTTTTTTAATTTCACCTTTATTTAACCAGGTAGGCCAGTTGAGAACAAGTTCTCATTTACAACTGCGACCTGGCCAAGATAAGGCAAAGCAGTGCAACACAAACAACAACAGAGTTACACATGGGATAAACAAATGCACAGTCAATAACACAATAGAAAAGTCTATATAGAGTGTGTGCAAATGAGGTAAGATTAGGGAGGTAAGGCAACAAATAGGCCGTAGTGGCAAAGTAATTACAATTTAACAATTAACACGGGGGTGATAGATGTGCAGAAGATGAATGTGCAAGTAGAGATACTGGGGTGCAAAGGAGCAAAAAAACAACAAACAAACAATATGGGGCTGAGGTAGTTGGATGTTGGAATGTGTAGAGGGGCTGTGTACAGGTGCAATGATCTGTAAGCTGCTCTGACAGCTAATGCTTAAAGTTGGTGAGGGAGATATAAGACTCCAGGTTCAGTGATTTTTGCAATTCGTTCCAGTCATTGGCAGCAGAGAACTGGAAGGAAAGGCGGCCAAAGGAGGAATTGGCTTTGGGGGTGACCAGTGAAATATACCTGCTGGAGTGCGTGCTATGGGTGGGTGCTGCTATGGTGACCAGTGAGCTGAGATAAGGTGGTGCTTTACCTAGCAAAGACTTATAGATGACCTGGAGCCAGTGGGTTTGGTGACGGATATGAAGCGAGGGCCAGCCAACGAGAGCATACAGGTCGCAGTGGTGGGTAGTATATGGGGCTTTGGTGACAAAGCGGATGGCACTGTGATAGACTGCATCCAATTTGCTTAGAGTGTTGGAGGATATTTTGTAAATGATAGTAGGATAGGATAGTCAGATTTATGAGGGTATGTTTGGCAGCATGAGTGAAGGATGCTTTGTTGCGAAATAGGAAGCTGATTCTAGATTTAACTTTGGATTGGAGATGCTTAATTAATGTGAGTCTGGAAGGAGAGTTTACAGTCTAACCAGACACCTAGATATTTGTAGTTGTCCATATATTCTAAGTCAGAACCGTCCAGAGTAGTGATGCTAGACGGGCGGGCAGGTGCAGTCAGCGATTGTTTGAAGAGCATGCATTTATTTTTACTTGCATTTAAGAGCAGTTGGAGGCCACGGAAGGAGAGTTGTATGTCATTGAAGCTCGTCTGGAGGTTAGTTAACAGTGTCCAAAGAAGGGCCAGATGTATACAGAATGGTGTCATCTGAGTAGAGGTGGATCAGAGAATCACCAGCAACAAGAGCGACATCATTAATATATACAGAGAAAAGAGTCTGCCCTAGAATTGAACCCTGTGGCACCCCCATAGACTGCCAGAGGTCCGGACAACAGGCCCTCCGATTTAACACACTGAACTCTATCTGAGAAGTAGTTGGTGAACCAGGCGCGGCAGTCATTTGAGAAACCAAGGTTGTTGAGTCTGCCCATAAGAATGTGGTGATTGACAGAGTCGAAAGCCGAAAGCCAGTATTGTCTTTTATCGATGGCGGTTATGATATCGTTTAGGACCTTGAGCGTGGCTGAGGTGCACCCATGACCAGCTCGGAAACCAGATTGCATAGCGGAGAAGGTATGGTGGGATTCGAAATGGTCGGTGATCTGTTTGTTAACTTGGCTTTCGAAGACATTAGAAAGGTAGGGTAGGATAGATATAGGTCTGTAACAGTTTGGGTCCAGTGTCTCCCCCTTTGAAGAGGGGGATGACCGTGGCAGCTTTTCAATCTTCGGTGATCTCAGACGATACGAAAGGGAGGTTGAACAGGCTAGTAATGCCAAGTAATTTCGTCTCCTCAAATTGTTCAACAGACATTCATTACCAGATTCAGCTGAGGTCTACAACTTAAGGAATGATTTGTACCAAATACAATGCTCTTAGTTTTAGAGATGTTCAGGGCCAGTTTATTACTGGCCACCCATTCCAAAACAGACCAACTCTTTGTTAAGGGTTTCAGTGACTTCATTATCTGTGATTGCTGATGCTTATATGTTTGAATCATCAGCATACATGGACACACATGCTTTGTTTAATGCCAGTAATGGGTCATTGGTAAAAATAGAAAAGAGTAGCATGTTTGACATTAGAGAAGCTTCCATTAAAGATAACCCTCTGAGTTGTATTAGAAAGCTCTGGATCATTTTTTTTTCAACAACATGTTATGGTCAATAATATCAATCTTCTTATTATCAATTTATTTCAACAAGTCTGTTAATTTGTTTACAGGGAAATAGCATTGTATTTGGTCAAACACAATTTTTTCCAACAGTTTGCGAAGAGCTGGCACCAAGCTTATAAGTCTGCTGTTAGAACCAGTAAAGGCAGGTTTACCACTCTTGAGTAGAGGAATTACTTTGGCTTCCCTCCAGGCCTGAGGACAAAGACTCGAGGTTCAGATTAAAATTATGACAGATAGGAGTGGCTGTAGTCAGCTATCATCCTCAGTAGCTTTCCATCTAAGTTGTCAATGCCAGGAGGTTTGTCATTATTGGTCAATGATAATAATTTTTCCACCTCTCCCACACTAACTTGACAAAATGCAAACTTGCACTGGTTTTCTTTGATTTGTGTTTTTATGCATGAATACAATTGCTCACTGTTCGTTGTTGGCATTTCCTGCCTAAGTTTGCCCACTTGGCCAATGAAATAATCATAAAAATAATTGGCAACATCAAACTATTTTATGATGAATAAGCATCTGATTCGATGAAAGATGTAGTTGAATTTGTCTTTCTGCCCATAATTTCATTTAAAGAACAAGTTATTTATATCATTGATCTTGGCTTTGTAATAGTTTCTTCTTTTCGTTGAGTTTAGTCACATAATTTCTCAATTTGCAGTAAGTAAGCCAGTCAGATGTGCAGCTCCTGCTCCTTATTAGCCACTCCTTTTGCCCCATCTTTCAACCATAGTTTTTCAATTCCTCATCAATCCATGGAGCCTAAACAGTTTGAAAAGTCAGATATGCCAACTGAAGTGTAATTAATAACTTCACCATGCTCAAATGGATATTCAATGTCTGCTTTTTTTTTAAGTGCTCTTTGCGAGGCATTGGAAAACTCCCAGGTCTTTGTCGTTAAATCTGTGCTCCACTGAGGGACCTTACAATTATCTGTATGTGTGGGGTACAGAGATAATCATGTTAAACACTATTATTGCACACAGAGTGAGTGCATATTTTTACTCCTGAACTTTAGGCTTGTCATAACAAAGGGGTTTAATACTTAATTACTGAAGCTTTTCATTTTTAATTAATTTGTACAAAATTCTAAAATCATAATTCCACTTTGACATGATGGGGTATTGTGTGTAGGCTAGTGACACGATCTCAATTTTATCAATTTAAATTTCAGGCTGTAACAGAACAAAATGTTGACAAAGCCAAGGGGTGTGAATACTTTCTGAAGGCACTGTATCTGACTAGTTCAGTCTGTTTAAGGAACCTTTTTTTACATTGAAACATTAAATTAATATAACCATGACAAAGTCGGTGACACAACTGTTAAGCTGTGTGTCGAGTCGCTTGTAGTTTTCACAATGTCAACAGCACAAAAACAGATTTTTGAGAAACAGAACTATTATGACCTTGGAGAAACGCCACGAAAGGAATATGTGCACTGTGACCACTATCTGTTAGTGGTTATTCTACCACAGATTGAGTCTAGCTCAGCAGTCACTGTCATACCCCAGCAGTTCCACAAAGGAAACCTAACATTAAAGGAATCATAATTAGTATTTCATTTCCAAGGTCTCTCAGATTGTGGGGCTGTTAAGATGAATATCCATTTCCCTACTCACTGTTGAGAAGATCCAGAACCAGAACTGTCAGTTTTCACTGTAGAGGTCTGACTGGTGCTGTCACAGGCAGGTGTGCGTCCCAAATGGAACCATGTCACTTGTGTAGTACACTAGTTTTGACCAGAGCTCAGTGACTCGGGTGCCATTTAGGAGGCATCCCAGATCTCCTTCCACTGTGTTGTGTGTGTGTGTGTGTGTGTGTGAGGGTGTGTGTGTATGAGGGTGACTGACTGGTTGAAGACGGGCCCCCTGGTTCCCTGGTCCATTTCAGAGCAGACTACAGAGGTCCTATGATCGGTGGTTGGAAGAATTGAGAGCCCATGAGGGGAGAGCAGGGCCAGTGGTGATAGTTCTATCGGTTGTAGTCCAGGGTATTTTCCTGTGTGTGTGCGCGCGCCTCTATGTGCACATGTGTTTAGTTGCAGGTTGTAGCATGGTTTTCCCCTTTTTCTCTTTGATCTGTGATCACTGACACACAGGTTGGTGTAGGGGCATCAGTAGCTAAGAGGTACGGATGCTGATGTTGCGTTCCTTTACAGAAGGATTTGTTGGGAAGAAAAAACAGGACCTGACATACTTGAGGAAGCAAGTCTTTGATCCATCTGTAGCATGTACAGTAAGGGATGCGTTCTGAATTTCACCCTAGTCCTTATGTCATGCACTACTTTTGACCAGGGCCCATCAGGTTGCCATCTGGGATGCTATTTAGATGTTCCAGGGGTGGTTGTAGGAGAATGTATAACAGATGGCTCGTTGTCATGGTGTATGTTTATGGATGGAGCCATTTAACTCCTTTGACAGTCAGCTTAAGGTTACAGAGCCACATCTAAGGACCGTAACATCTCTTAGAACAGAACTGAACCCCTCTGGCTTTGTAAAAACTGCCAAGCCTTGGTCACTTTTTCTTAACCTATCCCTGATGAGAGGAGAAGAAGTGTGTGTGTGCGACAAAAGATGTATGGCCAGACCTATCCTCGATATTGGCTGTTTTGAAATGCAGGCTATTCCTTTTGGGCCCTGGTTAAAAGTAGTGCCCTATTTAGGGAATAGGGTGCCATTTGGAACGCAGACCCAGACGTATTGATTTTGTTTTTTTCCCCCCTTGAGTAATGGATGGCCACTGGCCCCCACCCCTGTTCTGTTAGCACAAATAATGACTAATCAATATGTACTGGAGTCCTGGTGATCATCCTTTTAACACATGATTTATACCACACCAGCACAGGGCAGTTAGTCACTCTACTACCAGCCAATCAATTTAGCCAATCAACTAAGGGGCCCTTCATCATATCCTTTACTTAAGATGCTCCGTGGGTTTTTATTGGTCCATTCGCGATTCCCTGGCTCGTATCCGGGCAGATGTGACCTCAGAGACACCTTCTGATTAGGGCATATTATTTCTCTATTCTCCTATATGATATGTGTGCTTATTGAATATTAATAGCTCACTGTAGTCAGAAAGAGACTGCTAGAGACAGAGTGGTGTATCAATGTGTCCTTTTTCTGCTAAGTACCCACCAGTCACTGTCTGTTTATCTGTGTCTGAGTGATGCTGCAAATTGGACTGTATATGTATTCTCCCTCAGTCAGAGGCATATTATAGAGTGGGTGTGAGGGGGGTGACTTCATCTCAGTCCCAAATGGCACCCTATTTCCTGTATAGTGCACTACCCTATGGGCCCTGGTCAAAAGGAGTGCACTACATAGGGAATAGGGTTTCATTTGAGACTCAATATCTGAGTGAATGAAGGGGATATGATACCTCTCCAGAGGGGTATCCCGTTGACTGTATTAGCCTGCTCAAAGGGAACGGGGTCAGGCAGAGCTACTGGAGGCTACCCGGGCCTTCCCCTCTGGGCTCTGGTTCCATAGGCATATACAGGAAACCGCCATTAAAACCAACCATTTGGAAGTCGCCTCTGTGTGAATTGCCCAATTTTTCCCCAGATGAAATGTTATGTGTCTACGAAATGGAACCTACAACAGTGACTACTAATAGTTCAGTAAAACTTTGACAACGGAAAGAAGCTTCAACAGAGCTTTGGTTGGTTTAGTTCTGTAGTTGTGTGTTATTGTGCAAAAACGTTTTTTTATATCTCTTTAAATTAACTCCATGTTTCTCATAGGCTGCGTTTACACAAGCAGCTCAATTCTGATCATTTTTTCCCACTAATTGGTCTGGTCATTGGAATGCCTGTGTAAACGCAGCCATAGTGATTCTGGCCACTAATCTCTAATAGAAGAGAAGCTTACACCTTTTTTATAACATAGTTTAGGACTTTAATACCATATGTATTTCTGGATAATCCTTCCAAGAAGGAAAGGATTTGGGTGTGACTGAACAGCCATTGGTTTTACTAATCCTTAAAACCTTTATCATACCCCCCTGGTTTCTTTCTTAGTGTTATTTGTGTGGGATTTGTGTCAATTTTGCCCTAAAGCTTAATGTCAATTGGAATAATAACACTTGTGTTGGTTTCCCCCCCATTTCCCTTGTGGCTTTGCATGCTGCTTGAACTTGACAACTCAGTGAGACAAAGAAGGTATTGTATGAGTGCTGTAGTAGGATTGTATGAGTACTGTAGTAGTATATGAAGAGCATGTGTAGTGTGCTTTAGTTCCTTAGAGTTACTATACAATCCACTTCATGGAAGTAGTAATACTGCACATTTCCAGTTTTTGACTATTTCCTTAGTGTTCCCCTTTCTGCCATACCCTGAAGGCTAGTGAAGAGTGAATAAATAATAAGACACTTGTGCATCCATCACTGATTGAATGTATGTAACTAATGCATCATCAATGCATTATTGTGAATAGATATGAAATATCCAGGTATTCCTCATAGACCGGGCATCTCTGAGTAGGAATGCTGATCTGATCCCGTCCTCCCTGTCCATATAATCGTATTCATTATGATCTAAAAGGCAAAAATGAACCTAGATCAGCACTCCTACTCTGAGAGAGTTTTAGGAATACAGACCCTGGGAAATAAACGGATGTGTTATGCTATGTTCTGTAATGTTAGTTGTATTGTTTTGCTGCTGTCTTTTGTGGCTGGTGGGTGGGTGGTCCCTTAGGTGTTGGAAGCTGACAGCTCAATAAGGAGGAGTAATGGGGGTGATCACGAGAGAGGGAGGGAGAGAGAGAGAGGGATGGGGTTGTATGTTCCAGGGGTTCCCTGTGAGCCCTGGTCAAAGGTAGTGGACTACATAGGGAATAGGGTCCCATTAGGGATGCTGGGGCCTGGGCTGTGATCCCTGGGCAGGGGGCCTGGTTGGCCCCCGAGGGCCTGTGACTTATACCTGGCCCAGTGTCAGCATTACAGGCCTACCCTAGTGAGGTTACCACCTCCAGGTCCACACCAGGCTGGTCTGTCTGCACTACAAATGCCCTGGGCTTAGTCTTCTTTGCCCCAAATGTTTCCCTATTCCTTACATATTCCCCCAATGGGCTCTGGTCAAAGTAGTGTATATAAAGGGAATCGGGTGCCATTGGGGACGCAAGGAGATGTCATGACAGTGGGTCCTTTGAAAGTGGCACACTCAAGAGCACCACAGAAGCTCCTCATAGTAAGGGTGTTATTTCTGGGACCCTGTAAGTGCTGAATGAAACAGGCCTGTGTCAGCAGCTGCCCTGAACATCCTCCATGGGTTAGTCATACTATTCCCCAGGTCTTCCCTCACCCCTCCTCTCCATCCTCCATGGGTTAGTCATACTATTCCCCAGGTCTCCCCTCACCCCTCCTCTCCATCCTCCATGGGTTAGTCATACAATTCCCCAGGTCTCCCCTCACCCCTCCTCTCCATCCTCCATGGGTTAGTCATACTATTCCCCAGGTCTCCCCTCACCCCTCCTCTCCATCCTCCATGGGTTAGTCATACTATTCCCCAGGTCTCCCCTCACCCCTCCTCTCCATCCTCCATGGGTTAGTCATACTATTCCCCAGGTCTCCCCTCACCCCTCCTCTCCATCCTCCATGGGTTAGTCATACTATTCCCCAGGTCTCCCCTCACCCCTCCTCTCCATCCTCCATGGGTTAGTCATACTATTCCCCAGGTCTTCCCTCACCCCTCCTCTCCATCCTCCATGGGTTAGTCATACTATTCCCCAGGTCTCCCCTCACCCCTCCTCTCCATCCTCCATGGGTTAGTCAAACTATTCCCCAGGTCTCCCCTCACCCCTCCTCTCCATCCTCCATGGGTTAGTCATACTATTCCCCAGGTCTCCCCTCACCCCTCCTCTCCATCCTCCCATTTACTGACCCTTCCTCATCCCTTCACCCCTGCCTACACCCACCCTCTCTCTCTCATCTAACCTCAATCTCTCCCCCCTCTCTCTCAGCCTTAGTCTTTTCCTTCAAACTCTCTCCATTCACTCCAATCTTACCTTCCCTCCACTGACCCTCTCACCCCAGCCCTACCTTCACTGAGCCCCTTTCTCCCCTCCCCCCTCTGTCCTGCTACCCCCCACACCCAGCCCTACCTTCACTGAGCCCCTTTCTCCCCTCCCCCTCTGTCCTGCTACCCCCCACACCCAGCCCTACCTTCACTGAGCCCCTTTCTCCCCTCCCCCTCTGTCCTGCTACCCCCCACACCCCAGCCCTACCTTCACTGAGCCCCTTTCTCCCCTCCCCCCTTTGTCCTGCTACCCCCCACACCCTAGCCCTACCTTCAGAAGGGAGTCCTGTCAGGCCTCTTATTTGCCGGGTTGTCTGGAGAGTTTTGAACCGTGGAGACATGCGACGTGTGTCTGCCAAACATTTTTAATAACCTGACATGATTTCTAGAGATTTCCAGTCGTGGTCTTTGATGCTCTGCACTTGTCTCATCTCGTGTCTGTCTGGTGGGCTTTGAGTCCAAGCACGCACGCACACACCGCCTAGCCCTCTGACCTTTCAGATACAGAACAGCTGTGCTCAGGCCTAGTTTGGAGATATTTTTTAGAGGGGTCATAGAGGTGAGTCTGTGAAAAGACCAGGGAAGGTTTTTGGTTGGCTATGTTCTTAATTTATCCCCTACCCTTTCAAGGTGGTGTTGTGATAGCTAGGCCTATACCTAGTTTACCTATTAACCTACATTTAGATGACTGTTCAAATAAGATGTCCCATCATGTTGCTTTCAACATATAGCTAAGCAAATACATCTCTATGGGTACTATATATTGCTCCTACAGTAGGACAGCCATGTCTGCTGGACAAGTATAGAATACTGTAATACATGTTTTACATTGGGAGGGGAATCTTTGTGCAGAACATCTGTACAGGCAAGAAGCAGTCAAACCCAGAATGAACAGCATAATGAACTGTATGTATGAATGGCATTGGGTTGGAAGAACCAAGGCCCTATCTCTCGACACAGCAGCACAGAGAGCAGAGCATTCCATCGTATGGCAGTCTGGGTCAGCACAATGAGAGAATAGAATGGCAGCGTTGCCTTTAAAGACAGGAAGGAGACTGGTGTGGGGGAGGAAACCGCTCTACCCTACTGATGTGGTGGGTATTTTGATGGCCTCCTTTTGAAATATTTGTCTTGAGAAACTAAGGCAGGAAAGTCTTTGTGCTGCATCCTGGGAAGACTGATTTAAGCCTGGTTCAGTCCTCAGCACCTGGTTTCCCCTCTAGGCCAAGGCTCCTGCTCCTGGATCGAAGCTCTCTGCTCTGGTGGGATATACAGGAACTAGGTCCAAAATGGCACCCTATACAGTATGGGGCCCTGGTCAAAAGTAGTTTACTATATAGGGAATAGGGTGCCATTTGGGACTACATCTGTTCACTGTCTGTTTTAGTATAGATGTTCATATGTGTTGTATTTGATGTAAAACAGACAGTCCCTTAGTGATCTCTGAGCTTCAGAAATGATTTGATCAAAATCACCCTATGAGCCCTTGTCCAGAAAATGTAACTAATGTTTTGTCCCATACACTTGATGGGTGCTGTGAAATGTTTTGCTTCACAGGGTCAGCCATAGTAGTATGGGGCCCCTGGAGCAAATTAGGGTTTAGTGC
Source organism: Oncorhynchus mykiss (assembly GCF_013265735.2). Taxonomy (NCBI): domain Eukaryota; kingdom Metazoa; phylum Chordata; class Actinopteri; order Salmoniformes; family Salmonidae; genus Oncorhynchus; species Oncorhynchus mykiss. Next base: position 24,881,435 of record NC_048592.1, read on the forward strand.
CGTGCTCAAGGGAACATTGACAGATTTTGAGTATTCGAACCAGCCACATTTCGAATGCTGGTCCAACGCTTTAACAGCTAGGCTACCTGCCACCCTAAATAAAGTGTGCGCTATAAAGGGAATAGGGTGCCATTTGGGATGCAGATGTTGTGAGAGAGCCAGTTGCCTCACTTCCCATTGGAGTTTCCTAGGCAGGATGTTCTATTGAAGATTGTCCTCTTTCCTTCCCCCTAGCAAATCACATTCAATTCATTTTTGGTCATGTTTTCATTTTTATTTGATAAATGTGCGTTGGATATTGTGTGAACGTGGGGTATTAGGCTTACACTGAACATTCCAATGGTTTACGTCTCAAATTCCCTATATGCTGTAGTGCTCATAGTGCTCTGGTCAAAGGTAGTCCACTATAGGGAATAGGGTCCCATTTGGGTCAGATCCATAGTGTGTTTCCCTTGCAATGCCCTCATAAAATTGACACCCCAGTCAGAATGTGTATCTTTAAAGTGTTAGGAAAGTCCATGTTTCCAATAAACTTGTGGGAACCTACACCAGGGTGAATTGAATACAGACTTTGTTTTTGTTCTTGCTCGTAGCTATAGATAAAACAGCAGGCACAGCTAGGCTTTACTTTGGTTGTCTCAAATGGCACCCTATTAGCTATATAGTGCACACATTTTTGGCCAGAAACAGGAAATAGGGTGCCGTTTGGGACGAAGTCCAACTCTGAACTGTTCCTGTGGCATGCTGGACATACATTACCATAGCAATCATACAGCATCAAAATATGAGTTTTCCAAAAACTCACTGCACTCCCAGAACAAAACCTTGTCTACTTTTCTACCTCCATTTTCACCTCGGTGAGAAGTCCTAGGATGCTACCCAATTGGCACCCTAATCCCTAGATAGTGCACTAGTTTTGACCAGACCCCATAGGGCTCTGGTCAGAAGTAGTGCACTCTATAGGGAATAGGGTGCCATTTGGGATGCTGGCCTAAACAGAGCAGGCCCTGCCTGCTTCGTGATGATAATGGCCTCTAATTTGACTAAATTGTGATTTTTATCAGATGCTAGCCAGGCTTCCTCCAACTCCACAGACATTAAAGCCTCTGAAATGGGAACTATTACCTTGAAAGTGCCATCAGTCACTCCCAGTGTTTTGGACAGAGAAACACATAAGCCATATGCCTGCCTAGATCCAGTTTAGAAATTGGACAGCTCCAATTCCATTTCCCCCTTTCCACCAACCGCATGCTGAAGTTATCAGTGGGCATTAGAATTATACCATCCGTCAGGGCCTTCGCCCATTCCAGAGTTCACATTATAATTATATTTATCCTCCGTCGTCGCTTATTTCACTTTGGCTTCTGTCGCCTTAGCCCAGCCACGGGCGTCTTATCTGTTTCCTGTTGCTGCTTTGGAAAGGATTCTCTTTCATTGCATAGTATTGATGACTGAAATCCGCTTTTCATTTATGTGAGTAATGTGTCCCTTATTCAGAGTATATCCAGATATGCTAAAGCTGAGATCATGATGGATGGCTAACGCTGGCTTCATACCCTGGCTGTGGACCCTCTTCCTTTGACTGTCAGACCCTGGAATGTTCACCTTGAGTGTCCACTTGGGATGTCCACCTGACCTGATCACCTATTGACTGTCCATTGAGTCGTATATGCATTCCATGATCCAGTGGATGAAACATAAGTTCATGCCCCTGTACCCATAGTCATTTACTAAATGACCTGCAAGTAGCACCTTCTAACTGACCAGTGATCCTCTCTAAATCCTCTCACCCCTCTCTTTCTCCTCTCTCTCTCTCTCTGTGTGTGTATGTCGCTCTAGAATGCTATATAGGGAATACGGTGGCATTTGAGATGCAGATTGTGTGGCGTTCTTTTTAATCATATGGAGTGGTCAGTGTATGGTGTAGGGCATCAGAGCCCTCCTTTACTCCTCTCTGGACATGGTGAAAGAATCAGCCTGCTGATTGAGGGTCATTTCCAGTCTGAACAGTCCACCGTATGCTGCTCCCTCCAGCTGCTGAATAACCTGAAGCTGGACATGGCCTATAGACTATGTAAATGGAATCTCAATCTTTGACCTAAATGGATTTACAGTATCTGATTAACTGAAAAAATACCTGGGTAGAACAGGGGAGTATTGTATGAGAATGGGGGAGTATTGTATGAGAATGGAGGAGTATTGTATGAGAATGGGATGAGAATGGGGGAGTATTGTATGAGAATGGGATGAGAATGGGGGAGTATTGTATGAGAATGGGGGAGTATTGTATGAGAATGGGGGGAGTATTGTATGAGAATGGGGGGAGTATTGTATGAGAATGGGGGGAGTATTGTATGAGAATGGGGGGAGTATTGTATGAGAATGGGGGGAGTATTGTATGAGAATGGGGGGAGTATTGTATGAGAATGGGGGGAGTATTGTATGAGAATGGGGGGAGTATTGTATGAGAATGGGGGGAGTATTGTATGAGAATGGGGGGAGTATTGTATGAGAATGGGGGGAGTATTGTATGAGAATGGGGGGAGTATTGTATGAGAATGGGGGGAGTATTGTATGAGAATGGGGGGAGTATTGTATGAGAACGGGGGGAGTATTGTATGAGAACGGGGGGAGTATTGTATGAGAACGGGGGGAGTATTGTATGAGAACGGGGGAGTATTGTATGAGAATTGGGGGAGTATTGTATTGTATGAGAACGGGGGAGTATTGTATTGCATGAGAACGGGGGAGTATTGTATTGCATGAGAACGGGGGAGTATTGTATTGTATGAGAACGGGGGAGTATTCCATTGGGACTCATTGTGGGGTTTGGTGGTTATCTACCTCATCAGAGAATAATCATAATGTGAATTTCTAATAAAATCATTGAGTGAAAGCTTAATTAAAAATCACAGTTTTAATTAAACATTTAATTAAACAGATAAATTATCTGGGATTTATACCCGGAGACGTGACTGTTTTGTGAACTACAATACGAGTATTGAATAAACATTTGCTGATGTAGTTACTGATATACCCGGCTGATGAGGAAAACGGACAGGTCCCAAAGGGATGTCACCCCCCCAAACCAAAGCCAGCAGCAGCTGTAGCTGTTGGTTGAATTTTTTTTATCAGATTCACGGAGAGAAGCACACCATCTCAAAAAGACAACACAGCAGCTGGTAGCTAGCTAGAGCCTCTCTCCACAGTGAAAAATGAAGCTAGCTGATAATCCAGTTGTATTGATTGAGAGCAACTCAAAAAACATTTACTGAGAGACTCCTTGACTGCTGCTCAGTATGTTGTAGTCAGGTGCCTGGCAACAACATTCTGGTTTTCATCCTCTCCTAATCAGGAACTAATTCAGACCTGGGACACCAGATGAGTGCAATTAACTACCAGGTAGAAACAAAAACCAGAAGTGTTTCTCCAGGACCGGAATTAAACAGACCCGTTTTAGATGCTACATGTGCCTCTGTGTTCTACATGATGTCGCTAAAAATGTCATTTTTGACGTTCATTAGGTCTCAGTTTACTACCTGGGATTAAAGGTCATCTCAGGATTATCTGGGATTAACAGTGATCAAATTGCATTGATTCTTCATTTGCAGTAGCAGCTGATCAATACCAAAGTCATCCCACACAGGCTTAGACTATTAATTCAAGGAAATACAGGACATTTGAGGTAGAAACCCAGATCATACTGTGTCTGGTCTAGTTTGTTCTTCAGTGAGAGGAAAGTAGACATCTTTATTTTGATCTACAGTGTATCTATTTACTCAGGGGGTCAGAGGACCTAAGGCTAATGGATTCACCTACTGTCTATGACCCCGGGCCAAATTAGACTCTGTATGCATGTTCCAAACCTTCTCAGACACGACTCAAAACACACACTCTCCTCAAAGGGCAGTTCCTCTGGCCAAAAGCCAAAACACACTGCCAGCTCTGTCTCTCTATGTACATCGGAACAAACACGGAGAGGGCTTACTCACAAGGATGAAACCTAATGTGCATTCCAAATGGCATCCTTTTCCTTATATAGTGTCCATTGGGCTCTGGTCGAGAAGTAGTACACTATATAGGGAATAGGGTGCCATTTGGGATATAGGCTCTGCAGACATTGACAGAACTACCAACCAGCTCCACAGCAGCTTCTTCAAAGTTTCAAGGGAGGACAATTTCTTCCCGAAAGCATGAATCAGGTATTCAAATATCAAAGTGATTTATTATGTACTACTTTTAGAATTGTGTTTATTTACTCAACTATTAAATGGGGACATGTCAGAACGTCATCTTTTGCTTCATCGCCTCTTTCATGTCATAGGGCCAGTTTTGGCCAGTGTAGGCAGTCATTGTAAATAAGAGTTTGTTCTTAATTAACTGACTTGCCTAGATAAATTAAGGTTAAATAAAAAACTGTAAATATATACATAACCATGCCAGCCCATATATAATAAATATATATATATAAATAAATAAATACATATATATATATATATACAGTGCCTTGCGAAAGTATTCGGCCCCCTTGAACTTTGCGACCTTTTGCCACATTTCAGGCTTCAAACATAAAGATATAAAACTGTATTTTTTTTGTGAAGAATCAACAACAAGTGGGACACAATCATGAAGTGGAACGACATTTCTTGGATATTTCAAACTTTTTTAACAAATCAAAAACTGAAAAATTGGGCGTGCAAAATTATTCAGCCCCTTTACTTTCAGTGCAGCAAACTCTCTCCAGAAGTTCCCAGCCTGGTGCAGGTCTACAATTTTGTTTCTGGTGTCCTTTGACAGCTCTTTGGTCTTGGCCATAGTGGAGTTTGGAGTGTGACTGTTTGAGGTTGTGGACAGGTGTCTTTTATACTGATAACAAGTTCAAACAGGTGCCATTAATACAGGTAACAAGTGGAGGACAGAGGAGCCTCTTAAAAAAGAAGTTACAGGTCTGTGAGAGCCAGAAATCTTGCTTGTTTGTAGGTGACCAAATACTTATTTTTCACCATAATTTGCAAATAAATTCATAAATCGTACAATGTGATTTTCTGGATTTTTTTTTCTAATTTTGTCTGTCATAGTTGAAGTGTACCTATGATGAAAATTACAGGCCTCATCTTTTTAAGTGGGAGAACTTGCACAATTGGTGGCTGACTAAATACTTTTTTGCCCCACTGTATATAACAAAAATAAATAAATTCAGTCCGGTGAAATAAGGATTATGTTGCATTTACACTGAACAAAAATATAAATGCAACATGCAACAATATTAGGAAATCAATCAATTGAAATAAATTCTTTAGGCCCTGATCTATGGATTTCACATGACTGGGAATACAGATACATATGGATCTGTTAGTCACCGAAACCTTAAAAAAAGGAAGGGTTGTGGATCCGAAAACCAGTCACTATCTGATGTGACCACCATTTGCATAGAGTTGATCAGGCTGCTGATTGTGGCCTGTGGAATGATGTCCCACTCCTCTTCAGTGGCTGTGCGAAGTTGCTGGATATTGGCGGGAACTGGAACATGCTGTCCTACACATCAATACAGAGCATCCCAAACATGCTCAATTGGTGACATGTCTGGTGAGTATGCAGGCCATGACAGAACTGGGACATTTTCAGCTTCTATGAATTGTGTACAGATCCTTGTGACATGGGGCCATGCATTATCATGCTGAAACATGAGGTGATGGCGGTGGATGAATGGCCTGACAATGGGCCTCAGGATCTCGTCACGGTATCTCTGTGCATTCAAATTGCCATCGATAAAATGCAATGGGGCACTCTGTTCGTAACGTTGACGTCAGCAAGCCACTCACCCACGCAATGCAATACATGCTGTCTGCCATCTGCCCAGTACAGTTGATTCATCTGTGAAGGGCACACTAATCCAGCGTCAGTGGCCATTGAAGGTGAGCATTTACCCACTAAAGTCGGTTACGGCGCCAAACTGCAGTCAGGTTAAGACCTTGGTGAGGACGATGAGCAGTCAGATGAGCTTCCCAGAGACTGTTTATGGCAGTTTGTTCAGAAATTCTTTGGTTGTGCAAACCCACAGTTTCACCAGCTGTCCGAGTGACTGGTCTCAGACAATACTGCAGGTGAAGAAGTCAGATGTGGAGGTCCTGGGCTGGAGTGGTTACATGTGGTCTGTGGTTATGAGGCCGGTTGGACGTACTGCCAAATCCTCTAAAATGACATTGGTGGTGGCTTATGGTAGAGAAATTAACATTCAATGCATTCCTGCAGTCAGCATGTCAATTGCATGCTCCCTCAATTTGAGACATCTGTGGCATTGTGTTGTGACACAACTGCACATTTTAGTGGCCTTTTATTGTCCATTGCCCTGTGTTATGATCATGCTGTTTAATCAGCTTCATGATATGCCACACCTGTCAGGTGGATGGATTATCTTGGAAAAGGAGAAATGCTCACTAACGAATGTCAACAAATTTGTACACAAAATGAGCGAAATAAGCTTTTTGTGCATATGGAATATTTCTGGGATCTTTTATTTCAGCTCATTTTTATTTATTTATTTATTTATTTTACCTTTATTTAACCAGGTAGGCAAGTTGAGAACAAGTTCTCATTTACAATTGCGACCTGGCCAAGATAAAGCAAAGCAGTTCGACAGATACAACAACACAGAGTTACACATGGAGTAAAACAAACATACAGTCAATAATAAAGTATAAACAAGTCTATATACAATGTGAGCAAATGAGGTGAGAAGGGAGGTAAAGGCAAAAAAAGGCCTTGGTGGCAAGGTAAATACAATATAGCAAGTAAAACACTGGAATGGTAGTTTTGCAATGGAAGAATGTGCAAAGTAGAAATAAAAATAATGGGGTGCAAAGGAGCAAAATAAATAAATAAATTAAATACAGTTGGGAAAGAGGTAGTTGATAGGGCTAAATTATATGTGGGCTATGTACAGGTGCAGTAATCTGTGAGCTGCTCTGACAGTTGGTGCTTAAAGCTAGTGAGGGAGATAAGTGTTTCCAGTTTCAGAGATTTTTGTAGTTCGTTCCAGTCATTGGCAGCAGAGAACTGGAAAGAGAGGCGGCCAAAGAAAGAATTGGTTTTGGGGGTGACTAGAGAGATATACCTGCTGGAGCGTGTGCTACAGGTGGGAGATGCTATGGTGACCAGCGAGCTGAGATAAGGGGGGACTTTACCTAGCAGGGTCTTGTAGATGACATGGAGCCAGTGGGTTTGGCGACGAGTATGAAGCGAGGGCCAGCCAACGAGAGCGTACAGGTCGCAATGGTGGGTAGTGTATGGGGCTTTGGTGACAAAACGGATTGCACTGTGATAGACTGCATCCAGTTTGTTGAGTAGGGTATTGGAGGCTATTTTGTAAATTACATCGCCAAAGTCGAGGATTGGTAGGATGGTCAGTTTTACAAGGGTATGTTTGGCAGCATGAGTGAAGGATGCTTTGTTGCGAAATAGGAAGCCAATTCTAGATTTAACTTTGGATTGGAGATGTTTGATATGGGTCTGGAAGGAGAGTTTACAGTCTAACCAGACACCTAAGTATTTGTAGTTGTCCACGTATTCTAAGTCAGAGCCGTCCAGAGTAGTGATGTTGGACAGGCGGGTAGGTGCAGGTAGTGATCGGTTGAAGAGCATGCATTTAGTTTTACTTGTATTTAAGAGCAGTTGGAGGCCACGGAAGGAGAGTTGTATGGCATTGAAGCTTGCCTGGAGGGTTGTTAACACAGTGTCCAAAGAAGGGCCGGAAGTATACAGAATGGTGTCGTCTGCGTAGAGGTGGATCAGAGACTCACCAGCAGCAAGAGCGACCTCATTGATGTATACAGAGAAGAGAGTCGGTCCAAGAATTGAACCCTGTGGCACCCCCATAGAGACTGCCAGAGGTCCGGACAACAGACCCTCAGATTTGACACACTGAACTCTATCAGAGAAGTAGTTGGTGAACCAGGCGAGGCAATCATTTGAGAAACCAAGGCTGTTGAGTCTGCCGATGAGGATGTGGTGATTGACAGAGTCGAAAGCCTTGGCCAGATCAATGAATACGGCTGCACAGTAATGTTTCTTATCGATGGCGGTTAAGATATCGTTTAGGACCTTGAGCGTGGCTGAGGTGCACCCATGACCAGCTCTGAAACCAGATTGCATAGCAGAGAAGGTATGGTGAGATTCAAAATGGTCGGTAATCTGTTTGTTGACTTGGCTTTCGAAGACCTTAGAAAGGCATGGTAGGATAGATATAGGTCTGTAGCAGTTTGGGTCAAGAGTGTCCCCCCCTTTGAAGAGGGGGATGACCGCAGCTGCTTTCCAATCTTTGGGAATCTCAGACGACACGAAAGAGAGGTTGAACAGGCTAGTAATAGGGGTGGCAACAATTTCGGCAGATAATTTTAGAAAGAAAGGGTCCAGATTGTCTAGCCCGGCTGATTTGTAGGGGTCCAGATTTTGCAGCTCTTTCAGAACATCAGCTGAATGGATTTGGGAGAAGGAGAAATGGGGAAGGCTTGGGCGAGTTGCTGTTGGGGGTGCAGTGCTGTTGACAGGGGTAGGAGTAGCCAGGTGGAAAGCATGGCCAGCAGTAGAAAAATGCTTATTGAAATTTTCAATTATGGTGGATTTATCAGTGGTGACAGTGTTTCCTATCTTCAGTGCAGTGGGCAGCTGGGAGGAGGTGTTCTTATTCTCCATGGACTTTACAGTGTCCCAGAACTTTTTTGAGTTAGTGTTGCAAGAAGCAAATTTCTGCTTGAAAAAGCTAGCCTTGGCTTTTCTAACTGCCTGTGTATAATGGTTTCTAGCTTCCCTGAACAGCTGCATATCACGGTGGCTGTTCGATGCTAATGCAGAACGCCATAGGACGTTTTTGTGTTGATTAAGGGCAGTCAGGTCTGGGGAGAACCAAGGGCTATATCTGTTCCTGGTTCTAAATTTCTTGAATGGGGCATGTTTATTTAAGATGGTTAGGAAGGCATTTTTTAAAAATATCCAGGCATCCTCTACTGACGGGATGAGGTCAATATCCTTCCAGGATACCCCGGCCAGGTCGATTAGAAAGGCCTGCTCGCTGAAGTGTTTCAGGGAGCGTTTTACAGTGATGAGAGGAGGTCGTTTGACCGCTGACCCATTACGGATGCAGGCAATGAGGCAGTGATCGCTGAGATCTTGGTTGAAGACAGCAGAGGTGTATTTAGAGGGGAAGTTGGTTAGGATGATATCTATGAGGGTGCCCGTGTTTAAGGCTTTGGGGAGGTACCTGGTAGGTTCATTGATAATTTGTGTGAGATTGAGGGCATCAAGTTTAGATTGTAGGATGGCTGGGGTGTTAAGCATGTTCCAGTTTAGGTCGCCTAGCAGCACGAGCTCTGAAGATAGATGGGGGGCAATCAGTTCACATATGGTGTCCAGAGCACAGCTGGGGGCAGAGGGTGGTCTATAGCAGGCGGCAACGGTGAGAGACTTGTTTTTAGAAAGGTGGATTTTTAAAAGTAGAAGTTCAAATTGTTTGGGTACAGACCTGGATAGTAGGACAGAACTCTGCAGGCTATCTTTGCAGTAAATTGCAACACCGCCCCCTTTGGCAGTTCTATCTTGTCTGAAAATGTTGTAGTTTGGAATTAAAATGTCTGAATTTTTGGTGGTCTTCCTAAGCCAGGATTCAGACACAGCTAGAACATCCGGGTTGGCAGAGTGTGCTAAAGCAGTGAATAGAACAAACTTAGGGAGGAGGCTTCTAATGTTAACATGCATGAAACCAAGGCTATTACGGTTACAGAAGTCGTCAAAAGAGAGCGCCTGGGGAATAGGAGTGGAGCTAGGCACTGCAGGGCCTGGATTCACCTCTACATCGCCAGAGGAACATAGGAGGAGTAGAATAAGGGTGCGACTAAAAGCAATAAGAATTGGTTGTCTAGAACGTCTGGAACAGAGAGTAAAAGGAGGTTTCTGGGGGCGATAAAATAGCATCAAGGTATAATGTACAGACAAAGGTAAGGTAGGATGTGAATACAGTGGAGGTAAACCTAGGTATTGAGTGATGAAGAGAGAGATATTGTCTCTAGAAACATCATTGAAACCAGGAGATGTCATTGCATGTGTGGGTGGTGGAACTAATAGGTTGGATAAGGTATAGTGAGCAGGACTAGAGGCTCTACAGTGAAATAAGCCAATAAACACTAACCAGAACAGCAATGGACAAGACATATTGACATTAAGGAGAGGCATGCTTAGTCGAGTGATCAAAAGGGTCCAGTGAGTGGAGAGGTTGGTTTAGGGTCACGGCGATTTAGACAGCTAGCCAAGCCAACCGGTAGCAAGCTAGCATAGGTTGGAGTCTGTTGTTAGCCACCTCTTGCGTTCGGTCAGTAGATTAGTGGGGTTCCGTGTGGTAGAGGGGATTAATCCAAATCACACAACAACAAAAATAAGAACAATAGATATAGTTATAGAGGCCCGAGAAGAAAACATAATAATTCAAATAAATAAATTGTCCGATTGTCTATTCAGATAGCAGCCGGAAAGACAGCTAACGGTTAGCGGGCCGCAGATGGGCGTTCCGGTAACGTCGCGACAGAGGAGCCAGCCGGATCTCCTTCAGGTAGATAACGTCGGCAGTCCGGTTGTGAAGGCCCGGTGGGGCTCCGCGTAGGCAGTGAAACGGGTCCGGATAGGTGACTGCAGCCCAGGAGTGAATGATGGAACTCAGGCGTGATTGACGGAGCTGGCTAGCACCGGAACAATCGATGTTTGCTCCGGAATCGACGAAAGCCGACTGTCACACGGATAGCAGCTAGCTAGCTGTGAGATCCGGGTATGAATGTCCAGAGAGCAGTTGAAATCCAGGGACATGGAGAGAAAAATTGGTCCGGTATGTTCCGTTCCGAGCCGCGCTGCGCCGTACAAAACTGGCGATAGATTTTCGATAGATTTTCGAACTAAAGGACAGCCGATGACCACAAACCGTGGTTAGCTTCTGATTAGCTTCTGGGCTAGCTCCTGGCTAGCTTCTGGCTAGTTTCTGGCCAGCCTCCTGGAGTTTCTGGCTAGCTTCCTGAAGGATTGCAGATCTGAGGTAAATAATACTTTTTTATAAATATAAATTGGTGAGGCTGGTTGCAGGAGAGTGTTTAGAAGATGAGTTGATGGAAAATAAAAATAAAATGTATGTGAAAAAAGTTGTAAATATATATATATACAGGACACGACAAGACGAGGACAAAAGACGTCTGAACTGCTATGCGATCTTGGATACTTATGTATCATGAAACATGGGACCAACACTTTACATGTTGTGTTTATATTTTTGTTCAGTGTGATTTAAGAAATGGCAGAACAAAACAATGGTTACAGAACAAAACAATGGTTACAGAACAAAACAATGGTTACAGAACAAAACAATGATCCAAAACGCATGTAAATGTCCAACGATAGCCATACACAGCCAAGCTTTCCTCTGCTCCAATAGCACCATGTTAAAGTACTAGCCATTCCATGGGATGCAACCACATGTGTAACATCCTCCACACTAAACATTGGAATCCACAGACATAATGGATTAGATTTAATTGTCTTTTCAGTTTTACAATGTAGCCATATATTTCCAGAGTCACTGCTGTCAGCAGAGACTGTAATGCGATATTTGCCTGATGAAATTGCGCTGTTATGGAGAGAGATGGTTTTTGATGTCAAAGTATGGCGCCACCAGTAGTAATGATGCATGTAACATGGTATAGGCCTGCTTTTAATTTCTGGACAATTTCATGCTTTACAAACCAATATATCAATTGTGTACTAGGTTACAACCAGCAAATACATTGAACTGCTTGTCCTCTTTTTATTACAGTCTCTCCTTTTACTTGGAAGGGAGTTTTCTAAGCAGGACTTGCTATCTGTCATAAGTGCCATATCTCAAATCCTTGCTGTTCCATACAGACAGTTCATCTCATGCGTGCATCATTGTACTTTTTAACGTCTGTTTCACCAAAGCCAGACAATAGTGAAATATCTGGGCCTCCTGCAAAATCCTTCATAGAACAGTAGCCTTCAACCCCTAGGAATCTGTTACACATCACTACATAAATACACTGAATGCACAGACAACATGCAAAATGATCGTGTATACTGTATTAAGTGTTCATCCCCTAGTCTACACCATCACAGAGCTCTGACATAATGTCCTGCAGTCAAGGCCATGATCGACTGGTGAGATGTCATGTGTGATGGATGGCGGTTGGGTGGCTATGAGGGCGTCGTAACAGAGAGATAAAGGTTGCGTCCCAAATTGCATTATATTCCCTTTATAGTGCACTAACTTTGAACACGGCCCATAGGGCTAAAGTAGCTACAGACTGCTATATCGGTCTGCTTCTTTAAAAATTCTGATTTTTCAGGGGGTGCTACCTGGCACCCCTACTTCCTGCGGCTATGGCCTCCATACATCACGTCAAATCAATCAGTCAATGGACCAATCACAGCTGTCAGAAAGAGCACTTACTGAAATATATCTACAGCCCCTAAATATGGTTGTGAACCCACCAATCATAACTTAAGCTCTGCGCGAGTGCCTATCATAATCGCCATGCACTTCACAGCTGATTAAATGTATTAAATTACCTGTATAATCTGCAACAGCTTTGTAAGGATTTTTGGTTAACCATGTTTTTCCATTTCTAATTTCATAAAGCAATAAAGAAATCGTCAGCATCACCAACTTGTCTCTTTAAGGCCGTTAACTTGTACGGGTGCTGTAACATGTCATAGAGGGAGCAAAATGGAGAACTGGGCTGCTTGTGTAAATGCAGCCTTTGAGCTGTGTTCTCTTCCTCTCAGCTTAAAGGTGCAGTGCAGTTTAAAAATGTGATTTCCCTTGTTTAAAAAATATATATATATAGTTCCACACTATGATGTCAAAATAATACTCTGAAATTGTGAAATTATAATAATGCCCTTTTTGTGTAAGATGTTTGAAAAAATAGCTGAAATTTCAGCCTGTTCAGGTGGAATGTAGCATTTGTCCCACATGATGTCAGAATGTGATCTGATTATAATAGACCAATGACTGTTCAGTCTTAGGTTGGGAACCCCTGCTCTAGACCAGCCAACCAGGGCTGTGTATGTAAATCTTCACATTTGTTTCCTAACACCCACATGATCAGACTGAGCATTTCAAGGGCCAATGGAGGCTCAGTTATGAGTTATTTTCATTTATAAATAAACACAGTGAGTTTAGACATACAGTGATGATTTAAAATTACAAATATTGCATGGGGGCTTTAAACAGAAATGCCACTAGTGCTTTCCCCTTAAACCAACGGCACACCACTCACCACAAGGGTGTTCATCACAACAAAGACGGTCTCCATCCCAATGATCATATAATCATGTGTGACTCCTTTTTGTCTGGTTTTATTTGATTTATTTATCCTTTATTTATGCAGGGAAGCCACATGTAGTTGAACTCTTTATTCCAAATGAGCCCTGGCCAAGAAAGCAGCATACATTTATTTACACAACACAATGTAGACTAAAACAACACGAGTCAGTGCAGTGGTCAAGTAAAAATAGTGCACAGAAAGGCTGGCTGGCAACATTGTCAGAACAGCAGCTGGCTTTTACAGCCTGGGATTGAACAGGGATGAACTGCTCATTCAGAGATGGATTCGTAAAGCCTCAATCACTCCCAGTGGTACTCTTCTCTTCCCTCTGGAGTCCAATAAGAACGCTGGTCTCCAACCCCCATATTAATATGACCAGAATGGGTGTTTTCCATTTATGCTGTGCACCAATCGATCTGTGAGGTGCCTCCTGTTGTGTCCTGAGGCTGGGAAGGAAGAGGAGTTCTGAAAGAGGCCATTCAGATGTAATCCAGGGGATCAGGAGCCTTTGGATCAGCTGCTACTGTTACTTACTGTACGTTCTGCTGTAGGGTGTTCCCCTATAGACAGCCTTTGGATCAGCTGCTACTGTCACTTACTGTACGTTCTACTGTAGGGTGTTCCCCTATAGACAGCCTTTGGATCAGCTGCTACTGTCACTTACTGTACGTTCTACTGTAGGGTGTTCCCCTATAGACAGCCTTTGGATCAGCTGCTCCTGTCACTTACTGTACGTTCTGCTGTAGGGAGTTCCCCTATAGACAGCCTTTGGATCAGCTGCTACTGTCACTTACTGTACGTTCTACTGTAGGGTGTTCCCTTATAGACAGCCTTTGGATCAGCTGCTCCTGTCACTTACTGTACGTTCTGCTGTAGGGGGTTCCCCTATAGACAGCCTTTGGATCAGCTGCTACTGTCACTTACTGTACGTTCTACTGTAGGGGGTTCCCCTATAGACAGCCTTTGGATCAGCTGCTCCTGTCACTTACTGTACGTTCTGCTGTAGGGGGTTCCCCTATAGACAGCCTTTGGATCAGCTGCTACTGTCACTTACTGTACGTTCTGCTGTAGGGGGTTCCCCTATAGACAGCCTTTGGATCAGCTGCTCCTGTCACTTACTGTACGTTCTGCTGTAGGGGGTTCCCCTATAGACAGCCTTTGGATCAGCTGCTACTGTCACTTACTGTACGTTCTACTGTAGGGGGTTCCCCTATAGACAGCCTTTGGATCAGCTGCTCCTGTCACTTACTGTACGTTCTGCTGTAGGGGGTTCCCCTATAGACGGCCTTTGGATCAGCTGCTACTGTCACTTACTGTACGTTCTACTGTAGGGGGTTCCCCTATAGACAGCCTTTGATTTGGGGTGGGATGATTAATAGGGACTGTAATGTGACATTAGCCTGGTTTCTAGATCTCTTTGTACTGTCTAGCTCCCATAGGAGTTGGCAAGAACTCACAAACTGATCTTGGACCAGGCTAATGTGATGGCTTCCAACTCCATCGGCATGAAGATGAGTTTTGGTCAAGGGCTCAAAGTTTGACCCACCACTTTCTCTTTGCCACTCAAACCTGAGCTTCAGGTTTTAGATGTATGGCAGCGAACATCTGCTGTCGATTTTGAGGGGAAATAATTAAAGCATTGTTAGCCTTTACATTCACACAGGGCCACACAGACGGGAGTCCGCATCTGGGGGACAGATCCACTGTCTCCTCCAGGTCAAGGCCGGAGACGGTGCTGTGGCCCCATTCCACGGCTACTATTCCCTCAACTGGTGGGCCTCCAAGCACTTTTTTAAGTAGTTTTGTTTGGTTCTCGGCTGACGTCAAGTTATGCTAAACTCACAGCCTCTTTGTGTCCTGACCAAGCTATAAGCCACAGACAAAACTCAAAGGGCACATCCTATCATAACATGAAATAAATAGCTTTCCAGGCTGCCTAGTCAGCAGCCAGGCCAATCCAATGTCCCAAATGGCTCCCTATGTAGTGCACTATTATTGACCAGGGCCTATAGGGCTCTGTAAAGAAACTGAGGGCCATTTGGGATGCAGCCCAAGTCTGTTGAGCCCCAGAGGCTTAAGTCTGTAAACAATGACCCATCAGGCCAGACACAGCAGCAGATATTGAGGGAGCTTGTCCATAGGATGTAACTCATCTAATGTTAAATCTCACCACACTGCAGGGGATTTTCTTAACTCCTTCTGTATTTCTTTTGTTCTGTTTTATCATTGATTTAAGAGTCTTGGCAAACAATAAAAGACTGAGGTAATCTCTCGATCCATGATAATTGAAGTCCATTTTTTTAAGGCTATTTGATGATAGTGGTACATTGAAGCTTCCAAACGTTTCTGTTCCATTTCAAACACAGTGTTGTGATGAAGGAAGGATAGGGCGCGCACACACTTACTTCAATTCAATAATAGCCTGCCCTAGTATTATGAACACTGACTGTCCTCTTAAACTGTCATTCTAAACAATGACTGTTCAAAATAAAATGGTGCTACAGCACTGCCAAATGACACACTATTCCCTACACAGTGCACTATGTTTGACCAGAGGCCTATAGACCCTGGTTAAATAGGGCACTATAGGGAATAGGGCGCCATTTGGGAACAGCCCAGTGCTCTGTTGAGAGCCATATGTTCACAGGTTGCATGGCAGGCTAATATCTGATAATAAAGGGGTTCTGTTGCTGTGACCCCTGATGGGGCTGTGACCTATAGGCAGGGGGGCACACATGGTGTTCAAAGAGTATATGGTTGTGTTACATATCACAGGGATTAGACAGATCACGCATGACAGTTTCCAACCCCATACAGGCTGAATGGGTCTGTTCTTTGGTTTTGGAACCAGTGTTTGTCGGTAATGATTTAGCTATTTATCCAATGCTATGTTGTTAATGATTTAGCTATTTATCCAATGCTATGTTGTTAATGATTTAGCTATTTATCCAATGCTATGTTGTTAATGATTTAGCTATTTATCCAATGCTATGTTGTTAATGATTTAGCTATTTATCCAATGCTATGTTGTTAATGATTTAGCTATTTATCCAATGCTATGTTATTAATGATTTAGCTATTTATCCAATGCTATGTTGTTAATGATTGTGAAAACATATGAGGCTGTTTCATAGATTATCAAACGGCCTTAGGTGGGTCTGTTTTAGTTGTCTGTTTTTGGAATCAGTGCATTATTGGTGATGTTTGGGATCTTGTATTAAGCTATTTCAAAGGTCGTAAAATTAGAGGAGACTGGATACTTTTAAGAGATCATAAAATGATGTCCAGAAAAGTTACTGGCTGTGTTTGAAAGTTGAACAGTAAACTTGGGATTTCTCTTCTGCTGCTGCTCTCTGGTCGCCTGTCCTGACATGGCTGTTCAGAGTCTAACAGTGGTTTTAATTAGCTTCACTCTGAGAACACAGATGACCTCCACCTGTCTGTCCTCTCACGTATGTCTAGATAGCCCACCCCTCCCCTCTCCCCCCTCTCTTGCTCTCCCCCCCATGTAATCTTCATCAGTGCTTCTGGGACGAGGTCTGCTCCATTGGATAATGCAGAGACTTCCGCCCTCTTTCTCTCTTGTCAAACTCAATTCAGTAATTAGTCAGGTGAGCCAGGTGATGTTTTAATGGCTTGGTTGTTATGAGTGGACCTAAAGACAATGGATGGTGAGTGATGAGTGACCTGAGGATGTAGCTAAACTAGTTACTATTGTTCATTACTCTGCTTTGTTCGTCTGCTTCCCAAATGCACCCTATTCCCTTTATAGTGCCAGCACCAATTGGCTGTGGGTAAAAGTGGGGCCATTTGGGACGTACGCCATGGTTATAAATAAAACATGATTATTTATTAGTTTGATTCATGTCTGAGGCTCTACTGTGTGTTAGTCCCTTCACTTATCATAAATATACATTGTATCTACCCGTTTCTGGACCATTTACCAGCTACACTGATCAACAGCATTCTAATTGGCACTTTATTCCCTAATGTAGTGCACTACGGGCTCTGGTCAAAAGTAGTGCACTATATAGGGAATTAGGGTGTCATTTGGGATGTATATTGGCCCACCACCTCGCTCATCTAGTATTTCCTCTCTCTCCCCCCCTGCAGCAACAGACTAGCGCCTAGCAACCACGACCGGATACAGCGGCTGAGGCATGAGTTCCAGCAGGCCAGGGAGGACGATGACCCAGACGACCGGAGACGCACATATAGCTTCGAGCAGCCCTGGGTGAGTGTCTGAGACCGGGCTGAGAACCAGGCCTGCCTGCCTCTCCATGGACCAACCCCTCACTAACCACTTCCACTGCCAGCCTGGGAGGGCTGCTAACACCCTGGCTGGCTGGTTATACTTGCTGGCTGGCTGCACCGTGGAGCCTCCCACTACCACTAACAACACTGGGCCTGGCCTGAGCATGGACTGTCCAGTATGACACTGACTGAACGTCAGCCCATGGAGCCTCTTCTCTTTAACTCCTCTATAGGCCTCCCACCTAACCCAGGCTGTGTAGCTCTGATAACTCTAACAATGTTGCGTCCCAAATGGCACCCTATTCCCTATTTAGTGCACTATTTTTGACCAGAGCTCTATGAGACCTGGTTAAAATAGTGCACTATGTGGGGAATAGGGTGCCATTTGGGACACAAACAACCTCTCCACCGGCATGTGTCCTGGAGCATGTGTCCCTCTGGCACGCTCACCTGACCTCTAACCCCGCCCCCCCCATCACCACCACCACTCCCTTCATACCACCCTTGTCATCCAATCTGCCATCAGTGCCATTTGTTGGTTTGTCTGTCACTCAAACACAAGGATCCCCCCACCTTCACATGGACCAATGGACTCCTATCTGTGTCTGATTGTGTTTCCTTGTTGGGGGTTTCTTTTTTGTGTGTGAAAGGTGGCTTTCTGGTTTTAACTGTGCCTTTTTAGAATAGGTTTAGGTATGATTTTCTCCCTTTTGATGGCATGGCTGTTGGCCACCAAGTTAGAATGAGTGAGAATTCAAACTGAACAAAATTGGAGACCTTTCTATGACCTAATTGAAGGTATTTGGTCCCTCAATTAAAAACAGCACTATTCTTCCATTGCACCAGCAGTATGCCTTAAGTATACATTTTACATTGTCAATTATGATGTAAAAATCTGAATATCAACAAAATGATTTGCCTAATGTTTGAGAGTCGCTACTTTAATATGTCTGTTGTTGTATGATATTGTTTTCCTATAAGCACTAATGTATTTATTGACTTTTGTTGTATTAATCTTATACATTGTCCATATGACGTACATTTCTACTAATTCAACTTTCATCATATAGACCTGTAATTTGCGGTGACGTTTTTAGAGCTGGTTTAGACTGTCAACATGTAGTAGTTCGTGTTTATATTGTGTTGTCTAAGGCTTGATTTGAATGAATTTTCCAACGTTTGTAAACTGATAGCTAATGAACAGACTCCATTGACATCTGGGGCTGTATGTATCAGGTGTCTCAGAGTAGGAGTATGGATCTAGGATCGTTCATTGTGATCTAAAAGGCCAAAAGATCCTAGATCAGCATGCCTACTCTGAGACGCCTGATGCGTACTGATCCTGGGCTTCTCTTATAGGTGATGATAAATCAAATAAAGGGCTTGGTCTTGTTTTGAGTTCTGTTTGATATTAGTACCCTATAATTGAGTAAGTTGTGTGCAATGTGTGGGAGAGAGCTTTCCAACCCCACTCTGTTTCTCTGAACAGTCAACATGCATATAAAGTGCCTTGTAAAAGTTTTCAGACCCCTTTGATTTCTTCACAGTTGGGATTAGTGTTATTAAAATGGATTTAATTGTAAACTTTTTTCAACAATCTACACAAAATACTCTGTCAAAGTAGCCAATGCGTTTTTTTTATTTTTTAAAGATTAAACAAAATGTCATGAAAATATAGTGGTTGCATAAGTATTCATCTCCCTGGGTCAATACATGTTAGAAACACCTTTGGATTACGAATGTCTAGAAGAACTTTGCACACCTGGATTGTGCAACATTTGCCCATTAATTATCTTTTAAATATTCTTTAAGCTTTGTCAAGAGGGTGGGTATCATGGCTACACAGCCATTTTCAAGTCTTGGTATAGGTTTTCAAGGATATTAAATGGCCATTCAGGAACATTCACTGTCTTCTTGGTAAGCACGTTGTTGATCCATCCTCAGTTTTCTCCCATCACAGCCATTGAACTCTAGCTGTTTTAAAATCACCAATAGTCTCATTGTAACATAACTGAGCAGATTCATTCCTGTCCTGCAGCTCAGTTCAGAAGGAAGACTATCTTTGTGTCTGGGTGGTTTAATACATCATCCACAGCATCATTAACTTGACCATGCTTAAAGAGATATTCAATGTCTGATTAGTTTTTGTTACCCATCTACCAATCACTTGTCTTTGAGGCTTTTGAAAAGCTCCCTGGTCTTTGTAGTTGAATCTGGGCTTGAAATTCAATACTTGACACCTTACAGATGTTGTTTGCATGAGGGACTGAGGAAGGGTTAGTCAAATTAAAAGCATGTCAACCCCTATTATTTCACACAGAATGAATCCATTTAACTTATTTTGCCAAATGTTACTCCTGAACTACCTTAGGCTCGTCTTAATAAAGGGGCTGAATACTTAAGCAACGACTATTTTGGTTATGACGTTTTTATTTATCTTTAAAAAAAACTTCCACATTAACATTACTGAGTATTTTGTGTAGATTGTTGATAACAATTACATCCATGTTAATCCTACTCTGTAACACAATAAAATGTAAGGGGTCTGAATACTTCTGTGTAGGTTATGTCCCAAATGTTACCCTATTCTCTAATTAGTGCACTACTTTTGAACAGAGCCCTATGGGAATACCACTGCATTGTTTGTTTACATTACTGATAGAACATAATGTTCCCATGACAGCAACATTAAAGGGACAGTCGGACATTATTGCAATCACAATTTATTTCTGAATAACCAACCTCTTACAGAATCGTAAAGAAATCTAGTCATTTGTGTTATTTTTTCCCTACCATACTAATTGCCACATTATGGAAAACAGGAACATATATAGCTGGCACCCTTTTCCGTATATAGTGCACTAGAAGGTCGACCGATTAATCGGAATGGCCGATTAATTAGGGCCGATTTCAAGTCGATAACAATCGGAAATCAGTATTTTTGGGCACCGATTTGCCTATTTTATTTTTTTATACCTTTATTTAACTAGGATAGTCAGTTAATAACACATTCTTATTTTCAATGACGGCCTAGGAGCGGTGGGTTAACTGCCTTGTTCAGGGGCAGAAGGACAGATTTTCACCTTGTCAGCTCAGGGTATCCAATCTTGCAACCTTACAGTTAACGAGTCAACGCAATAACGACCTGCCTCTCTCGTTGCACTCCACAAGGAGACTGCTGTTACGCGAATGCAGTAAGCCAAGGTAAGTTGCTAGCTAGCATTAAACTTATCTTATAAAAAACAATCAATCATAATCACTAGTTAACTACACATGGTTGATGATATTACTAGATATTATCTAGCGTGTCCTGCGTTGCATATAATCTGACTGAGCATACAAGCATCTAAGTATCTGACTGAGCGGTGGTAGTCAGAAGCAGGTGCGTAAACATTCATTCAAACAGCACTTTCGTGCGTTTTGTCAGCAGCTCTTCGTTGTGCGTCAAGCATTGCGCTGTTTATGACTTCAAGCTTATCAACTCCTGAGATGAGGCTCGTGTAACCGAAGTGAAATGGCTAGCTAGTTGGCGCGCGCTAATTGTCGTGTTGCTGGTTCAAGCCCAGGGAGGAGCGAGGAGAGGGACGGAAGCTATACTGTTACACTGGCAATACTAAAGTTCCTATAAGAACATCCAATAGTCAAAGGTTAATGAAATACAAATGGTATAGAGGGAAATAGTCCTATAATTCCTATAATATCTACAACCTAAAACTTCTTACCTGGGAATATTGAAGACTCATGTTAAAAGGAACCACCAACTTTCATATGTTCTCATGTTCTAAACAAGGAACTGAAACGTTAGCTTTCTTACATAGCATATAATGCACTTTTACTTTCTTCTCCAACACTTTGTTTTTGCATTATTTAGACCAAATTGAACATGTTTCAATATTTACTTGAGGCTAAATTTATTTTATTGATGTATTATATTAAGTTAATAAAATAAGTGTTCATTCAGTATTGTTGTAATTGTCATTATCACAAATACATTTTCTTTTAAATCGGCCGATTAATCGGTATCGTTTTTTTTGGTCTCCCAACAATCGGTATCGGTGTTGAAAAATCATAACCTGTCGACCTCTATAGTGCACTGCTTTTGAGTGCTCAATCAACATCATGCCTTCTGTAGTGGCCACAGTGCCTGATCTAGACTAATGTAAAGTCCAAAGGAATAGAATCGCAGTGGGTTATCTCAATATGTCCGCTGACCCACTCATCATGGAACATACACAAGGTGAATGGAATTCTGGGAA
This sequence comes from Oncorhynchus mykiss, assembly GCF_013265735.2. Taxonomy (NCBI): domain Eukaryota; kingdom Metazoa; phylum Chordata; class Actinopteri; order Salmoniformes; family Salmonidae; genus Oncorhynchus; species Oncorhynchus mykiss. The sequence goes on from NC_048592.1 coordinate 24,903,318, forward strand.
TTCTATTCCTGGGCCCATAGGGTAAACAGTGAAGGGAGAGTATAGGTGTTACAGCCATGTGGAAGCACTGACCCTGTCACTGTAAGTGTTCTTAGCAGGTATTGATATTAAAGATCTGGCCAGCTCTGTGCATTATCTCCTCTACAGCCTGCCTGTTGAGGCCTGCTGTCCAATTTCTGTGGGCTGCAGAATAATTTCCCTAATTATCCGGTTCTGCATGCTGTTTAGTTAGGTGTTCCTGGTTAGCTGAAGTGCAGTTAGACAGCTCTACATCCCCTGATTGGTACCCCTGTGGATGGTATATTTCTCACTGTAGAGGAGAGCAAGTTCAGTAGGTAGAAAATGTTTTGGAACTGGGTACTACCTGAACTTGCTAAGTAAGAACACCGATTTTTCACTTTCCGTTACAAAGAGTTTTGCTATGGTGTGCCCTACAGAACACAACCCTAGTTTCCGTGGGCTAATTCCATCACAGTGACTGATGGGTAGATATCCAATCTGTGTTGTGGTTGCATTGGGGACCCTTTATTGAAGTCATTTACCACACAGAGCAGTGCATCGACTGGCTGCTTCCGCCAGCAGCGCTATATTGCCACACTGTATTGTTCATTTTAATACCTCCATTAGCTTTAGGTCTTCTGGGTCATGTTTTATCTACTGGTGTTTCCTCATGTTACTAAGGTATTATTTCAAGACACTAAAGGGATCATTCCCCAATACTTCCCCATATTGCAAATTGTAATTTACATGTACGTGTATAATCACAGTAAAATTCACATCTGAAAATGACTGAGAGCTAGCGACATGGATGGAGGTGAGCTGCCTTTACGTGTCCCTGGCCTTGTTCCATGTTCTGTCTGGTGTCGCCATGGCAACAGATACAGCACGGCAACAGCCCAGGTTATGCCAATCAGTCCCCGATGATTGCAGGGATTCATTATGTTTATGTGCATGTCTCGGAAGTCCTCTCAGCGATGACAGGACTAATCTCTTTATGGCCCTCCCACCACTAGTGTGGCACTGTATGAATAGTTGGCATTGCCCATAAAAATAATTAGATTGCCTTTGTATTATGACTGATCGGCAGCCATTACACCCACCTCATGGCTAATGAAAGATGGGGAAGAAGAACAAAGGTGTGGTCGTTAGTAGTTACGCCGACATGTTCCAGAAAGGATATGGGATGTCTCTCTCAAATGGCACCCTATTCCTTATATAGTGCACTACCTTTGACTAGGACCTTATCCATTCTTGCACTATTTAGGGAATAGGGTGCGATTTGTGATGCAGTCATCTGCCAGGAGGAGCTGGAGATAATTAAATGATGATGCTATTCCAAGGTGCCTTGCTGTACGGTGGTGTACACTGTGTGTTCAGGCGGGTTAATGACCTGTGCTAGGGAGGAGGGAGGAAGCCCTGTCACGATGTCAGCGGAGCAGCTACTTGCTTCTTTTAAGGCCCAGTGCAATCAAAAATGTGATTTTCCTGTTTTATCTATTTCCATACTATAAGGTTGAATTATTCTTAGACATTTTTGATAATGCCCTTTTAGTGAAAGAGCTGTTTGAAAAGACCACCTGAAATGTCAACCTGCTTTGGTGGGTTGGAGTCTAATTTAGTTATTAGACCAATCAGAAAGAGTTCCAACTCTTTCTGCCCTTCCCACTCAGACCATTCCCAGGCTGTCCAAGCAAAAATCATGCTTGAGAAATGACTTTTTTTTCTTTTTTTTTTATTAAAAAGAAAAATAATCACAGTATGGTACTTAATAATTGTTACCCAGAAATGATTTAATACTGAGATAAAAACGGCTGCATTGGCCCTTGCAACATCTACTTGACATTCATCACATCTCACTTGTCCCTACATCTCCAGCATGGTCCTCCATCCTCCCTAACCTCTCTGTCTCTCTGTCCGTTTTACCTGAGCACTATGAAGGACAAGGACAGGTAATGTCATCTCTGGATGCCTCCTGGTAAGTGTACTGCAGAGCTATATATTTAGATAGTTTGGCCAACTTTTAGAATGGACGCCATGTTTGTGCCTTTGAGCATTCCATTTATCCGTAGGTTCATGTCACAGAACTAAAGTTACATTCAATTTCTAAGGGTTCATGTACTGTAAATGCATCATATTACATAACTCAATGTCCAAACACTAAATACATGGCTCTGGTGTACAGTACGTGTCTGTGAAAGTTGTGTGTTGAATAACCAGGATGTTGGCCCATTCCTCTTTCAGCAGAACACCACCAACACCGGTCCAAGCCCGTACCAGACAGACAGACAACAGACAGGCCGACACTCTGTGTCTGTAGAGATGCAGATGCAGAGACAGAGGCAGGAGGAGAGAGACGCCTTCCAACAGGCGCAGAGACAGTACAGCTCTCTGCCACGGTAAGTGTGTATGTGTGTAACACACAGAAAGAACACCCGTAGTCCCTATTTGTTTTCCCAGGTCAAGGTGACATTACATATTAATGACCAATTGGCCATGGTATTATCCATTCATATGGATGACATCAGCCTGATATTATCAGCCGGAATCTACAACCAGGTCATTCCTGTCTGGAGTCCAAAGCACCAAACCCACAGCCAAATCTCAGAATAAGCTCAGTTAAACCACAGTCGAGGACTGCTTCCTAAATGGCCACCTATACCCTACATTGTGCACTACTTTTGACCAGAGCACTATAGGCCCTGGTCAAAAGTAATGCATGATATAGGGAACAGGGTTCTATTTGGGATGCAACAAGGGTGTGTCACATTACCCACCACAGTAATCTGACATGATCGCACTAATCTGAGAATGAAGTTACCTTTGAACTACATGATCTGTGTGTTATTACAGGAAGTGGTGTGTCTGTCTGTGGCCTTACATGCTGAAGAAACCGCACGTGCGCAAGTTGATTTTGTTCACCCACACCAGATGCAATCAGGACACGCAGATTGAAATATTCAAACAAACTCTGAACCAATTAAAATTATTTGGGGACCGGTCAAAAAGCATTAAACATTTATGTCAATTTAGCTTGCTGTTGCTAGGTAATTTGTCTTGGGATATAAACAATGAATCCACAGATAAAAAAGGTAAATCAAATGAGTTTCTCGTCATCGCTCCTCCCTTCAGGCTTATTTTTCTTTGGACTGTATATGGCGGTTGGCAACCAACTTTACGGTGCATTACCATAAAGATGAACTGAGTGTGGACCTCAGTTCATCTTTCAATCACCCACGTGGCTATATGCACCTAAAAACAATGAGATGGGAGAGGCAGGACTAGCAGCGCTTTGAGCGTCACAAATAGAACCAAGTTCTATTTTAGTGCTTGGCCACAACGATTGAATAACACGTATGTGTACATTTATTTTGCGACGTCAGCGATGTGGTCAGCATGTTATTATCTGCTCAGGGTTAGAGGTATAGTTCACGCTTCTGATTGGCTCAGGGATTAGAGCAGGGTTTCCTTAACTTTTTCACTCAGCCGCCCTTTCCAACATTAGAGAACATCCCGCGCCCCCCCCCCCCCCCCCCCCCACGTCTATTTCTATGGGTACAAGTTACTGACAAACTGTTCACACCCCTCTTGTTGGCTGAGATAACATTTTGCAGGTTTAAAGCAAATTTCCTGCAATTATACATATTGTCTTGTGTGTTCATGTGATATTTGAGGTACTCGAACGTTACAACAAAATCAATGGACTAAAAAACCTAGATAAAAAACGTTGGCTGACATGGGTTGAGTTGTTCTGGACATTTCTGACAAGTTCTAAATAGCTCTCTACGGTCTGCAATGACTGACATGACAAGGAAACCTGCTGATGCATTACCCAATTTCAAAATTGAACCATTAGAGGATTGTTCATTCTTGTTTAGCGAGAAGCTAAACATTGGCGCCAGAGGGGATGACTGCCGTCTTATCGGCTCTTAACCAACCATGCTATTTTGTTAAAAACAAAATTGCATTGTTCGTAACTTGTTTTGTAGATAATGTTGTTGCTACCGTCTCATATGACCGAAAAGAGCTTCTGGACATCAGAACAGATTACTCACCTCAGATTAGACGAAGAGTTTTTCTTACACTGAAACCCTGATATTTTTCCGCGAAATCTCAGTTGCCTTTTGAGGATCAGGCAACGAGTAGCTAATCTGCCCATGCCTTCCGTCCTGAAAATCGCTGAAAAAATAAATGGGACGAACTGAAAGCACGTACACTACCGTTCAAAAGTTTGGGTTCACTTAGAAATGTCCTTGTTTGTGAAAGAAAAGCATTTTTTCTTGTCCATTTAAAATAACATAAAATTGATCAGAAATACAGTGTAGACATTGTTAATGTTGGAAATGGCTATTGTAGCTGGAAACGGCAGATTTTTTTTGTAATGGAATATCTACAAAGGCGTACAGAGGCCCATTATCAACAACCATCACTCCTGTGTTCCCATCCACGTTGTGTTAGCTAATCCAAGTTTATAATTTTAAAAGGCTAATTGATCAATAGAAAACCCTTTTGCAATTATGTTTGCAGAGCTGAAAGCTGTTGTTCTGATTAAAGAAGCAATAAAACTGGCCTTCTTTAGACTAGTTGAATATCTGGAGCCTCAGCATTTGTGTGTTTCGATTACAGGCTCAAAATGGCCAGAAACAAAGAACTTTCTTCTGAAACTTGTCAGTCTATTCTTGTTCTGAGAAATGAAGGCTATTATATGTAAGAAACGGAAGATCTCGTACAATGATGTGTACTACTCCCTTCACAGAACAGCACAAACTGGTTCTAACCAGAATAGAAAGAGGAGTGCAAGGCCCCGGTGCACAACTGAGCAAGAAGATAAGTACATTTGTGTCTAGTTTGAGAAACAGATGCCTCACAAGTCCTCAGCTGGCAGCTTCATTAAATAGTACCCCGCAAAACACCAGTCTCAACGTCAACAGTGAAGAGGCGACTCCAGGATGCTGGCCTTCGATGCAGCGTTCCAGAGAAAAAGCCATATGTCAGACTGGCCAATAAAAAGAAAAGATTAAGATAGGCAAAAGGACACTGGACAGAGGAACTCTGCCTAAAAGGCCACCATCCCGGAGTCGCCTCTTCACTGTTGACGTTGAGACTGTGGGATAATACTTTTCGAAACGGTCATCCAACTCGGAATACCAAGTCGGGAACTCGGGCCTCTTTCTAGAGGAAGATCACTGATGTCATGATTCGGCCTATTTTTCCCCCCCAGAGTTCTCAGTTGTATTGAAAGCACCATAAATCCAGACAATACCAGACTTTGACAAAGTTTTATGACAAAATTTGCCCACAAGAAGGAGCACCACACCATCTTCCTGTTCAAGTGAGCACAGCACTACAAGACGAGTCCAAAAATGTATTGTATGTTGCATAAATTATGTAATATGCCAGGGAGATAAGAAAATAAAACTCCCTAGAAAGGCCAAAACCTAGAGAGGAACCAGGTTATGAGGGGTGGCCAGTCCTCTTCTGGCTGTGCCGGGTGGAGATGATAACAGAACATGGCCAAGATTTTCAAGTGTTCATAGATGACCAGCAGGGTCAAATAATAATAATCACAGTGGTTGTCGAGGGTGCAACAGGTCAGCACCTCAGGGGTAAATGTCAGTTCGCTTTTCATAGCCGATCATTCAGAGTATCTCTACCGCTCCTGCTGTCTCTAGAGAGTTGAAAACAGCAGGTCTGGGACAGGTAGCACCTTCGGTGAACAGTTCAGGGTTTCATAGCCGCAGGCAGAACAGTTGAAACTGGAGCAGCAGCACGGCCAGGGGGACTGGGGACAGCAAGGAGTCATCAGGCCAGGTAGTCTTGAGGCATGGTCCTAGTGCCCAGGTCCTCCTCCTCCGAGAGAGAATTAGAGAGAGCATACTTACCATCCTGATACAAGGCCGAGTATAGCCCACAAAGATCTCCGCCACGGCACAACCCAAGGGGGGGCGCCAACCCGGACAGGAATATCACGCCATTGACTCAACCCACTCAAGTGACGCACCCCTCCTAGGGACGGCATGGAAGAGCACCAGTAAGCCAGTGACTCAGCCCCTGTATTAGAGTTGGAGGCAGAGAATTCCAGTGGAGGGAGGGGAACCGGCCAGGCAGAGACAGCAGGGGTGGTTCGTTGCTCCAGAGCCTTTCCGGTCACCTTCACACTCCTGGGCCAGACTACACACAATCATAGGACGTACTGAAGAGATGAGTCTTCAATAAAGACTTGATAAATAAATACTTTTTCCTAGCCACCGTGCTTCTACACCTGCATTGCTTGCTGTTTGGGGTTTTAGGCTGGGTTTCTGTACAGCACTTTGTGACATCAGCTGATGTAAGAAGGGCTTTATAAATACATTTGATTTGATTTTGATTTGAAGGTTGAGACCGAGTCTGCGTCTCTCACATGGGTATGCAGACCATTCCATAAAAATTGAGCTCTATAGGAGGAAAGCCCTGCCTCCAGCTGTTTGCTTAGAAATTCTAGGGACCTTAAGGAGGCCTGCGTCTTGTGTAGGTAGTTACGGCAGGACCAAATCGGAAAGATAGGTAGGAACAAGCCCATGTAATGCTTTGAAGGTTAGCAGTAAAACCTTGAAATCAGCCATTGCCTTAACAGGAAGCCAGTGTAGGGAGGCTAGCACTGGAGTAATATGATCACATTTTGGGGTTCTAGTCAAGATTCTAGCAGCCGTATTTAGCACTAACTGAAGTTTATTTAGTGCTTTATCCGGGTAGCCAGAAAGTAGAGAATTGCAGTAGTTTAACCTAGAAGTGACAAAAGCATGGATACATTTTTCTGCATCATGTTTCTGAGTTTCTGATTTTTGCAATATTACGTAGATGGAAAAAAGCTCATTCATGTCTTAATCGAATTATAGATTGCCTCTTATCTGCTCATCCTTCCTTTGTCATAGTTTGAACATCTTAATTGTCAGTAGAAAACACATTTGTTTAAGCAAGTCATCCATATCAGCTATATATTTTTTTAAAGGCAATAAATGAGGCAGAATTAACTGTTTCGCTGCCAGACAAGGCTCCACTTATAGCCAGGTGTAGCAGGATTCACTCCATGGTGCTGAAAAGAAAGCTCTGCTGTTGGGACAGCTTTATGTAGGTCCTAACGGTTTCTGTGCACTGTTCGTCACCGTTATAGTGCAATTAATGTATTGTTTAGTGTTGTGTTGTGGCTTTGCTGGCATGCATTAAAAAAATGTTTACCCCACCAAGATTTACACACCAAGACATGCTATTATCGCCACTGCTGCTAGCTAGTACTTCATCAATTCAGCTTAGTCATTGGTTGCTGATACAGATTCCCGCTTGATGAATATTTGAAGAAGCAGCTTTGTTTACGGCAGAGATTTATTGTATAAATGTCTCCCCGATGCCTGGTCAAAAAACATCCTGTGGCTTTGTGGTGTCATTTCATTGTAATTCTATTAAGGCCAGTTGTGTTTGGATTAACCTGTTTGTTTAAACATTCCATTGTAATTCTAGGCCATTGACTTGGAGTAATATGGGGCCTGGTATCAGCTTGTGCAATCTTGATTGATTTCATATGGCCCCTTGCTTCTGCAGCACAAAACTCTCCAACACACACAAACACACGCTGCCATTGGTTGAATGGATGAATCATGGCCTATTTGTGATTCATGTTTGTGTGTTCATAAACAGCGTTTTAGATAAAGGTCAGTTTCCTCCTGGTGAAGCTTTGCTAAACAAGGGGTTCAAGTGAAAATAGGCCTTGAACAATGACGCTTGTTGAGAGCCCATGTTCATCATTGACACACAGTATAGATCTCACAGCAAAAGTCTTGTCATTTACATCAGGACCAAAGGGCTTCGGTGTCTGTAGAGAGGCTGTCGAAGTGCTTCCCAAACGGCACCCTATTCTCTTAATGGTGCACTACTTTTAACCAGAGTCAAATAGGTCCTGGCCAAAAGGAGAACACTATGTAGGGAATAGGGTGCCCTTTGGACACAGACGCCATCCATAAGAGATAGCTGGTTTACATTTATTTACAGAGAAACTGTGTCTTACATGTCAATGACATGTGTCCCAAATGGCACCCTATTCCCTATTTAATGCTCTACTTTTAACTAAAGCCTTATGGGCCCTGGTCAAATGTAGTGTGCTATAGAGAATAGGGTGCAGCCCACATGTACAGTACTGGCATAATATCTAATGGAAAAGATAATAGATAGCTGGTTTACATGTATTTACAGAGAAACAGCCCAAGTGTGTCTCTTGTGTCAATGTATGAAATATAATCAGATATGGAGTCGTGGAGCTCCATCTTTTGAAATTGGAATCATTGAAGCATGGGTTTAAAATAAACAGCTGGGTTTGTGTTTCTGTTATTGGTTGAAAGGCCAGCATTTCTGTATCTAACCGCCGGTTGTATTTACACAAAGGTCTGGGTACATTTCTCATTATCATTTTTCCTTCAAATACAGAAATAATACAGTTTCTTCACAGCTGGTTGATAAACCTGCTAATTATGCATGGCTCTGAGACAGAAGGCTGTTTGTTTCAGCCCTGGCTTCAAATACTACTTGAAATCTATCAAATATTTTTTGAGCATTTGCTCTAGCCTGCCTAGAGTGACAGATGGGTGGGGTTTACAGTTGTGGGACTATTCTATTGGTCCATTAGGTCAGACAAGCACAGATTAAGTATTTTTTAAATGATTTAAAATAGTGTTTGAACCCAGGTCTAGTTGGTTGATGTTACTGTGTCTGTTCCATTTGTCCTGCCCCTGCGATAAGCAGTGTTCAAGGCCTGAACACTCATGCATTTCATAAGGGCTGAATACAGAGGTCACAAAGTGCCCAGTCAAGCATGAGTCTGGGTGATGTCACACACACACATATATATATATACATCCTGTGTGGCTCAGTTGGTGGAGCATGGCGCTTGCAACGCCAGGATAGGGGGTTCGATTCCCATGGGGGACCAGTATGGAACAAAAATATGAACTACTGTAAGTTGCTCTGCTAAATGACTAAAATGTAAGATACCATGTCAGATGTCTAGTGTCAAACCGCCGCAGACACATAGTGGGCCGAGTTGAGTCTCATCTGCAACAGGGCTGCTATTACTGCCTATCAAACCCAATGGCCCGGTCTGTGCTTCACAACAGGCCTAAATGGATGAGAATGGCTGTGCCACTGTCCCTCTAGGTGTATGTGTTTATTTCTGGTTTATTGTGTGCTAAATTGCCTATTGGTCATGTGTGGCACTGTGCCTTGTCTGCCCCAGCCTCTCTCTGTGGAATATCCTCTCTTTCTGAACTCCTTCTCTTTAAAACCCTCTTAACCTCTTTACTCGTGTCTCACCCTGTCTCCTTTTTATTCTCTCCCTCCCACCAGACAACCCAGGAAGAACCCTAGCTCCATCTCTCAGGACTCCTGGGTCAAGGTCTACCCGCCGGGCGAGGGCTTCCAGACGACCAAGGAGAACCCTCGCTACTCCAGCTACAAGGGCTCCAGGAACGGCTACCCGGGGGTGAGCAGTGTGAATGCCCGCGTCTTGCTGGAGGCCCAGGAGCTGCTGAGGCAGGAGCAGAGACGCAGGGAGCAGAAGGCCAAAGGGAAGCAGCTACTACTAGCACCCCCGCAGGAGCACCACGGGAACAACACCTACAACGCCACTCCGTCATACTCAGCTCACAAGGACCCTGTGTCGCCTAAGGGCCCCTATAGACAGGACGTACCCCCCTCGCCCTCCCAGCTGGCCAGGCTCAACAGGCTGCAGGGGCCTGAGAAGGGGAGGCCCTTCTACTCCTGAGGGGATAAGGGCGGGGAAGGGACAGGGCAGCCAAGAAGAGGCCACAGTTTGTGGCAACTACTGCAGGAGCTGATTAGCTATAGAATGGGGAGGACCTTCTACTCCTGAGAGGATAGGGACAGGGTGGGCCAGAGGTGCCATAGTTGTGGACAATGTGAATAGGGAATACACAGTGAGTGTTAGTATTAATGGCCTCTTAGTGACGACCGTTCAGTCCCAGTCAGTCCTTTTTTCTCACACAGACTGTTGTTAAATGAGACTTTCAGTGCCTCCTGTGTTCATGGACATGATGCTTTCTGGGGTAGTAATGGTGTTGTGGGATTCATAGACATCTGTCACCCTCACGCTCTGACAATCATACAGGCAAACATATGTTTTTTCAAACAATGGAGGTGTGTGTGTGCAAGTGCGAGACTGTCTTAATGTATGTATGTGCGTTATGCTAGTGTGGTGTGGACACTTACAAGGTCGCCTGGTTTAGTTAAACCATGGCTCCTACTTGACCTGCCCTCCCCTGGACATGAACCTCCCCATAGTTGGTAGTACACTAACACGTCAAAACAACAACGCTGAGCTCTCACTATTCTATTTCTCTGTGTTCATCCTGTTTTTCTTTACTTCAGTAGTCACCAGTGGGCTAGAGAAAAGAGAGGGAGTGTGTAAAAGGAGGGGGAGCATAGCACTGGTTATTAATGAAGGACTCTCATAAATTATTCATGTGTGTGCCATCTCCACGGAGAGAGAGAGAGAAAGATAGAGAGAGAGTCTGATCCACCGCCTGGCCCCTCTGCTCTGGGCATGGCTAACCTGGCCTGCCTGTCTCTGGCTTCCTCCTCTCCCTCACCACCACTTTCTCCTCCTTCTCTCCTCCTCTTTCCCCTATCCTCCTCCCCCTCACCACCTATTTCACCTCTTCTCCTCACCTCTTTCACCTCTCCTCCTCTTCCACCTCTCCTCCTCCCCCTCACCATCACTTCCACCTCTCCTCTTCCCCCTTCCACTCCTAGTTCACCTCTTCTCCTCCCCCTCACGTCCTTTTCCAACTCTTCCCCCGTCAACCCTGCACTGAATTTTGCATCACAAGCTGCCTGCCACAGCCAAAGAACAGAACACAGCACCTAGAGGCTGCTGTGTAGTGGAGGGCCACACCACAGTTTCTCTCCGCAGAGAGACAATCGGAGTACCGACGCAAGACTTAGGTTCAATCTTCCCTTGTTCATAAAAAATAAATAGTGTTTGAGTGGTAATTGCTTTCAGCTGCCGTATAGCGGAGTACTAGTGAGTCGCTCTCCTCTTGTAAATATTGGACCTTTAATGTAACGATGCTCTGATGTCTATGAAATGTACCAAATGGTGGAGATGAATTTCAACCGAACAAAGGAGAGCACAGAAAAGATGAAAAATCTAATGACTGTGGTACGTACTCTGTGTGTTGCCTCGTGGTATACTATAACAGAAGAGTCTGGCACCTCGCTGCTTTGGAGATGTGCTTCAGTGTTCTCCCTATGCCAATTACAGCCATACGAAATGCATTAGCTTCCATTTGTGAGTTAATACAGTGTCTGTGTCCCAAATGGGACCCTACTATCTACACAGTGCACTACGGGCCCTGGTCAAAAGTAGTGCATTAAATAGGGAATCGGCTGTTGAACACGTCTAACATGGAAATAAGACTGTGTTCTGTCGTCTGTACTGCAGTACCTTGCCAATGTCTGCAGTCTGGTTGGAATCTGTTGTATGGTGTCCATTGCTAGCTTAGTTCCAGATCAGTCAGTTTTTCATGTCCCTCACTAAATGGTTAAGGTTAGGATTGGGGGGAGGGGAAGCTGATCCTATACCTGTACCTAGGGGAAACATCACCCCAGAGTAGTAAATAAGACAGGGCAAATAGATCTGGGATCAGGTGGACCATCTGACCACCACTGGCTAAGTTGAGAGTTCAATAATAAGTGCCTGAGATGCCATGCAGTTCCTGAATAGGAAAAACAATGTGGATTGTTCCTTGTTGTAGCTAAATAGACACAACACCATCACACCATGTGTTTTTAACATAATATTCTCATGTCTACAGCACAGTATGTGTTTTGATTGTTTTGGGGCTTTTTTACAGTGAGAGTTCAAATAAGCCTCTGCACAGCTGATCAGTGTATTTGTATCCTGTCTGTTTGACATTGCCTTCACAATGCTGTACGTATCATGACGTTTAAAGTATAAAGCTATTGTAAGCACAGTGCAATTGTTTTTCAGACTTTGACATGATATGTTTAGACATGTATACAGACACGTTTCCTGTACATATCACATTTAGAATAAAAGGAAGGCCGTTTCATCCTGTTTACAACTATCTCTGGGTTGTCCTCGATTTGTCATCCTCTCCTTTGAATAATGAACTGGCAGTGATATCAGGTTATATCCTCATTAGTAGCAGTGAGTCTGGTTTGATCCACTCTTGTATTTGTAATATGATTTTGCCTTTTCTATCAATAGGTTATTGCAGTTATAGCTTCACATCTTTCATGTAAACAGCTCTACGAGTGTCTCTGTATCCTTGTCTCTGTATGCTTGTCTCTGTATGCTTGTGTTTGTGATTATGTGTAAGTGTGCGTGCTTTAGTGCCTGCATGTCGGTGTTTGTATAGTCAATGCAGTCAGAATGGTTTAGAATTTAAGGCTGATGTGTTTCCTGTTGTTAATTGCACTCACATTCCCATTGTCTCTCGTACGGTGTTAAATTACTCGGGCTACTGTGTGTGTTCCTGGGGTTAAAGTTGACGTTCTAAGCAAATACCACTAAGCTGTTTCAGCTACCGAGGGGAGGGGGGGGGGTCTCTTGAAAGGAATATGAGAGAGGAGGAAAAAATATGTTGAAGGAAAGAAATCCTTTCATCTCATCCTGTTCTTTTATCTTCTTAGCTTTGTCTGCTCTTTCATCAATTTATAAAAGAACGCCTCACAGAGAGAGAGGCGTCTCCCTATGCTTTTGGCAAAGCCTCCGGCCAGAGGAGGATTGTCTTTGATTTCTGACTCGTAGATAGTCAATGACCTTCAGGCTTTCCTCTATGGCACAACCAGAGGAACCAGAAATATGTATTATTGCGTAAGGCGTGTCCGTTTGATCCCGTGCTCTGGCTGTTTTACTACTATGACTGACTTGGTGTGTAGTTTGAGTTAGGAAATGTGACACTCAACCATTCTTTTGCTTTCTTGCTGTGTCTTTTCAAACACATGACTACTGGGTCGTATTCACTTGGAACCAAACAGAAGCAAACGGGCCAATTAGAATTTTTCCATAAAGAAACATTTGTTTTTTGCTTTCCATTGCAAAATGTTTTTCTGTGGTGTGCAGTAACTGATATGACCCAGATGAAAGACAGCTGAATGACGAGGGACCTTAGATACATTTTTTTATGCATCACAGTTTCCAAATCTACAGTAGATTTTGCCCTTACACATTCTTGTCCATGATAGTAAAAACACATGTTGAATCCCTCTCAGAACAGCGTGTTGTTGCTGCGGAGGCCTTTTCCTGAGTTCCAGCATTCCGGGCATCGCCCGACATCGCCATGCTGATGTGAAGGTCATCCAGGGTCACGGAGAGGTCAGTGTTCATCCTCAGCTGGCGCTCAGCTCACAGGATACACAGCCTGCTTTGAGTTAACTACATACATACCATACATTTAACAATATGGATATCACCTCTTCTCATTAGTATATAAATATATGTCTGATATAAACGTGCATATGGTATAATGTTATTTAACAATGGTGTTCAGCTTGCAGCTCAGACTGGCATTGATTAACAGTGTTGACCTCTCCAGGACAGTTTCCATGGGATCAGTATGAAGATAGGAGGATAACAATCAGAGGTCTTCATCTGCTTGCCTAGTGATAGAGAATGTGATACATTTTAGATGGGACATAAAATATAAAGAACACTGCATCATGTAAGACAAGCGATGATTAATTTTACAATAGTCTAGAATCCATATGTAAGGGAGCATCCGACGGGTCGATCTCAGTTTTTTGTTGTGTTTTTGTGTTGTTTTCAGCCCAGGTTCACGCAGCAGTCTGGTGTGGACTGAGGGTAATAAGTGTTTGTACCCCAGCCAAGCCAGTGCTGCCATATCATTACTCATACTCTTAACAGCTAACTCTGAGCTTGTAATGCTCTCCTCTCTCCATAACTCCCAGCCACACCACGGATCACTTCCTCAAAGGCCTTTCTCTATGGAGAAATTAATAACAAACACTGGGCTTCATAACCGCCTATTTCACTGATGTTATCACGTCGTCGTAGAGTTAGTGGGGTTCATTATACCCCATCATTCTATATTGAAACGCAATCAAACGTGCTTGAAACGTGCTTCTACACCTGCATTGCTTGCTGTTTGGGGTTTTAGGCTGGGTTTCTGTACAGCACTTTGAGATATCAGCTGATGTAAGAAGGACTATATAGATACATTTGATTTGATTTTATCAAGCTCATGAACACGTCAGACCTGGGTTCATATACTCATCAGTCATTTCAAATACTGTATCTGTCCTTGATTGTGCTTACCTGTTGCAATGGAACCAATAGAAAACTCCAACATTGCAAGTAGAAGTAAAGCTATTTATTAAAAGTATTTGAACACCGGTCTGAAACACGTTTGGAGATCGGGTGGGTTGGTACAGTGAGGGCTGTTGTTACTGAGGTGACACCTGTTTCTGCTTGCTTGCTGGTTTCCCTGTATTTACGCTGTATTCTCTGGGATGGATGGAGTCTTTAAGGGTGTTTCGAGAGGAAGCTGTGCTAGTCACAGAGAATCTGAAGCATAAATCCTGAAGGAGACAAAGGTATTGTCCCAAATGGCACCCTATTGCCTATTATAGTGCACTTATTCTGACCAGAGCACTATGGGCCCTGGTCAAAAGTAGTGCACGACATTGGGAATAGGGTGCTATTTGGGACTGAGACAAAGGAAACCAATAGGAGGAAGTCCCCCAGGTCTAATCTTAACCCTCTGCTGTTGGAGGAACCTCTGGTGGGATTTTACTATGGTTAAACATAGACCATAGTGTTGTCTACTTATCTAGCTACCTACCACACACAGACAGGTTGACAGGCACCCCAATCCTCAGCAAACTGTTTCATCACATCCACATTGGTGCAGTTTTCTATGCTCTAAGATAATCTCATGTCTGTGGCCTGTCATGGAACACCATTAAAAAGGATTGTGGCACTCCTTTGTGGAAGCTTTATAAAAACAATCTCAGTATTTAGTTTGTACAGTATAATTTGTAGCTACTGCTCTTGACTTGTGGGGAAGTAAGAAAAGCAGCCTGGCAGCACTAGCCGAATAAAGCAGAATAAATGACTGAGTCCTGACTCCTAAAGGCATTTATACTCCAAACAGAATTCACCCAGCTTGTCTTTCAAATGCACCCTGAAATGGCTCTAACATGCCTTATTCCCTCTGTTTAACCCCAGTTAGCCATAAAATCATTCTCTGATGCCTGCTGGACAGATACTGGCTGGCATGTTCTCTGTGTTCAAAATATACCATATTCCCTACATAGTTCCTCTATATATCCCATTTGGGATGCCCAGGCAGTCTGGAGAGTTTGCGCCTATAGATAGTTTCCCTTCCAATAAATTACTAGTGTGTAAACTTACTGTAAAAGTTATGGTCATGCTCTCTGTGACAGATATATTTCATATGCAGGAAGTGGCTTCCCACTAAGCGCAAAATGGTTGAATCAACATTGTTTCAATGTACTTTGTCAATGTATTGTGATGTGGATTCTACACAGAAAATACATCAACATAAATTGTTGTTTTGAGGGTAAAATGTCTACCACAGGATTATGGTTACCAAATTTCAGCATAGACAAACCTTGTATAAAATATGTTGAATTTGTACCTTTTTAAAACAACGTCAGATCTTCAGTGTTACATTCACTACCAGAAGAAAAAAAACAACAGGCTGGGCAGCACCTCCTAGGGAATTGATCTATCGACAGCTGTCCTTTGGTCTCTCATCCAGGGTTTTAACCAAGCCCAGCCCTGCTTAGCTATGATATTTGTCACCGACTATTACCAATGTGCTATCGTGAGAATCATTGTTAAGCAATCTCTGCTTAAAAACTAAATAAGATATACTGTTGCTTTTAAAGTCATTTCAAAGGGTAGGTTTAACAGAGCAAATTAAATGTGACCATACTTTATCACTCAAATATCATGATGTTGTTTAGGCCTAAATAGCATTTGCAAATTCATCAACAGCTTTCAACCCAGGATTCAACTAAAAATAGGCAATACATAGGTCTAGGGTTTCAAACTCTGGTTGATTTTACATTGAATGATATTTAGTGATTATTGAATTGTGTTTGGTTGTCAATGCAACCAAATATCAATATTTGAAGGATATTTATCTTGTGCTTGGATAGTTTCATCTGTAGCACTGGCTCAGTCTGGCTTTAATTCCAGTTTGTTTTCAAATTAATAATTGCTATGTTGTAATCAGGTATCCATGTCAACCAAAAATGTAAGTGAAATATTTTTATTTAAAGTGCATTTCAAGTTTGATTTTATTTGATTTAGCCCAATTATTTAAGGTAATTTATTTATTTGGGGGGTGGGGTCGAGGTGAGGAGGGGGATAATTTAAGATACTGTTTGAAGAGGTAGGGTTTCAGATGATTTCAGAAGATTGGCAGGGACTCTGCTGTCCTAGCTTCAAGGGGAAGCTGGTTCCACCATTGTGGTGCCAGGACAGAGAAGAGCTTGGACTGGGCTGTGCAGGAGCTGCCTTCCCGTAGGGAGGCCCAAGAGACCAGAGGTGACAGAACGGAGTGCCCGGGTTGGGGTGTAGGGTTTGAGCATAGCCTGAAGGTAGGGAGGGGGGCATGGGGGAGAGTGTGAGGTGAGAGAGGGGGACACCCCAACACCTGTAGTGGGAGCTGCCCCCAGTGCATGATCATCTGTCTCTGGGATTGGACTGGGCTCTAATGGCCATACATATTTGCAAGCATACACACACAAACACACTTTCTCTTGTTTTTGTTCTCTTTCTCCCTGTAATTTTAGGAGATCCAGATAATGTATTTATTCTTCTGCTTTTATAGAGCGTCTCCTTTACATCCAGTTGAATAATGAGTCTCTTCATTTAATTTATGTGTAATGTCATATGCCCTGCCGTGCCACACTGCTACAGTCTCTGTCGGTGAGTCACTAATAAAGGTTCATAGTCCCTGAGAGACAGTGGGAATATGGTACATTTCTACATTACAATGTATGTGTCCCAAATGGCACCCTATTCCAGATTAAGCGCACTACTTTTGACCAGGGCCCGTGGGGCTGAATGTTTATTAGAACCCCCTCTGGTGATGTTGCCTTTCTAATTACTCTGTATTGCCTATTGGCTGTACCTACAGATGGGTCCGTTTTGGCTCAAGCATTGCACAGTAACACAATCACAAAATGAGCCACTGGTACTGTTGTGGCTCTAGTTTCCCAGCATATTTCCCCCTCCTTTCTTGTTATTGACAGTGACCTGCAGATGAGCCTGTTGCTGGGAGGAGAGCGGGAGTGGCACCCTATTCCCTATGTATTGAATTATTTTGACCAGATCCCTATGAGTAATTGTCAAAAGTAGTGCACTTCATAGGGAATAGGGTATCATTTGGGACGTACCCTGGGTGAATGAAGATTAATGACACCACCAGGACCGTGTCTCCTGTTAATAATGCTTATTCATCACTGTCCATGTCTGCCTCTGGATGCTGTAAACACACACACACACACATTTGTTTTATCTTTCTTGTGGGGACCAAAAAATTGCTTCCCATTCTAAATCCTATTTTCTCTAACCCCTATGTCTAAAATAGCCTTTTTCCTTGTGGGGACTGGTGAAATGTCCCCACGTGTCCAGATTGTCTCAAGATATGAATGCTTATTGGGGAACAGTACCTTTAACAGTATGTGTTTGTATGATGTTGAATTCAAATACACATACACATGGTTAGCAGATGTTAATGCGAGTGTAGCAAAATGCTTGTGCTTCTAGTTCCGACAATGCAGTAATAACCAACGAGTAATCTAACCTAACAATTCCACAACAACTACCTTATGCACACAAGTGTAAAGGGATAAATAATATGTACATAAAGATATATGAATGAGTGATGGTACAGAACGTCATAGGCAAGATGCAGTAGATGGTATCGAGTACAGTATATACATATGAGATGAGTAATGTAGGGTATGTAAACATAAAAGTGGCATAGTTTAAAGTGGCTAGTGATACATGTATTACATAAAGATGGCAAGATGCAGTAGATGGTATAGAGTACAGTATATACATACAGTGGGGCAAAAAAGTATTTAGTCAGCCACCAATTGTGCAAGTTCTCCCATTTAAAAAGATGAGAGGCCTGTACTTTTCATCATAGGTACACTTCAACTATGACAGACAAAATGAGAAAAAAAATCCAGAAAATCACATTGTAGGTTTTTTAATGAATTTATTTGCAATTTTTTTGCCCCACTGTATACATATGAGATGAGTAATGTAGGGTATGTAAACATTATAAGTGGCATTGTTTAAAGTGGCTAATGATACATTTTTTACATAAATTTTCCATTATTAAAGTGGCTGGAGTTGAGTCAGTGTGTTGGCAGCAGCCACTCAATGTTAGTGGTGGCTGTTTAACAGTCTGATGGCCTTGAGATAGAAGCTGTTTTTCAGTCACTCGGTCCCTGCTTTGATGCACCTGTACTGACCTCGCCTTCTGGATGATAGCGGGGTGAACAGGCAGTGGCTCAGGTGGTTGTTGTCCTTGATTATCTTTATGACCTTCCTGTGACATTGGGTGGTGTAGGTGTCCTGGAGGGCAGGAAGTTTGCCCCTGGTGATGCGTTGTGCAGACCTCACTACCCTCTGGAGAGCCTTACGGTTGTGGGTGGAGCAGTTGCCGAACCAGGCAGTGATACAGCCCGACAGGATGCTCTCGATTGTGCATCTGTAAAAGTTTGTGAGTGCTTTTGGTGACAAACCGAATTTCTTCAGCTTCCTGAGGTTGAAGAGGCGCTGCTGCAACTCTACTTTGTCTCTATACTGACGCTTAGCTTGTTTGCGGAGGGAATAGCTACACTGAGGAGGGAATAGCTACACTGTTTGTATTTGGTCATGTTTCCGGTCACCTTGCCCTAGTTAAAAACAATGGTTCGCGCTTTCAGTTTCGCGCGAATGCTGCCATCAATCCACAGTTTATGGTTTGGGAATGTTTTAATAGTTGCTGTGGGTACGACATGGCAGATGCACTTGCTAATGAACTCGCTCACCGAATCAGCGGATTCGTCAATGTTGTTGTTGGACGCAATGCGGAAGACATCCCAATCCACCCCAATCCACGTGATCGAAGCAGTCTTGAAGCATGGAACCAGATTGGTCGGACCAGCGTTGAACAGACCGGACGGGAGGGAGCTTCCTGTTTTAGTCTCGGTCTATAGGCTGGGAGCAACAAAATGGAGTCGTGGTCAGCTTTTCCAAAAGGAGGGCGGGAGAGGGCCTTATATGCTTCGCGGAATTTAGAATAACAATGATCCAGGGTTTTACAAGCCCTGGTTGCACAATCAATATGCTGATAGAATTTAGGAGGTCTTGTTTTCAGATTAGTTTTGTTAAAATCCCCAGCTACAATGAATGCAGCCTCAGGATATGTGGTTTCCAGTTTACATAGAGTCAAATAAAGTTTGTTCAGGGCCATCAATGTGTCTGCTCAGGGGGGAATATATACTGCTGTGATTATAATCGAAGATAATTCTCTTGGTAGATAATGCGGTCGACATTTGATTGTGAGGAATTCTAGGTCAGGTGAACAGAAGGACTTGAGTTCCTGTATGTTGTTATGATCACACCATGTCACGTTAATCATAAGGCATACCCCCCCCCACCCCCCACCCCTCTTCTTACCAGAAAGATGATTGTTTCTGTCAGCGCGATGCGTGAAGAAACCAGCTGGCTGTACCGACTCCGATAGCATGTCTCGAGTGAGCCATGTTTCTGTGAAGCAAAGAACTTTACAGTCTCTGTCTCTCTGGAATGCTACCCTTGCTCGGATTTCATCAACCTTGTTGTCAAGAGACTGGATATTGGCGAGTCGTATGCTCGGGAGCGGTGCGCGATGTGCCTGTCTCCGGAGCCTGACCAGAAGACCGCTTCGATTGCCCCTTTTACGGCGACGTTGTTTTGGTTCGCTGGCTGGGATCCGATCCATTGTCCTGGGTGGTGGGCAAGACAGAGGATCTGCTTCGGGAAACTCGTATTCCTGGTCGTAATGATGGTGAGTTGACGTTGCTCTTATATTCAGTAGTGCTCTTATATTCAGTAGAGATCATGACAGAACACGGCCAAGATGTTCAAATGTTCATAAATGACCAGCATGGTCAAATAATAATAATCACAGTAGTTGACTGTATGTAATGAAACCTAAGATTACCTGGGGTACCAATGTAAGAAGTAATACGTAGGAACGCGAAGAGAGGCGCCGGAAGTGCCTTCCATACAGTTGAGTGTGTTTCAATTTCGTCCTATGTGAATACTCTTATGTCCACTGTGTGTATTTTAATATACAATGCTCAAAAAAATAAAGGGAACACTTAAACAACACAATGTAACTCCAAGTCAATCACACTTCTGTGAAATCAAACTGTCCACTTAGGAAGCAACACTGATTGACAATACATTTCACATGCTGTTGTGCAAATGGAATAGACAACAGTAGGAAATTATAGGCAATTAGCAAGACACCCCCAATAAAGGAGTGGTTCTGCAGGTGGTGACCACAGACCACTTCTCAGTTCCTATGCTTCCTGGCTGATGTTCTGGTCACTTTTGAATGCTGGCGGTGCTTTCACTCTAGTGGTAGCATGAGACGGAGTCTACAACCCACACAAGTGGCTCAGGTAGTGCAGCTCATCCAGGATGACACATCAATGCGAGCTGTGGCAAGAAGGTTTGCTGTGTCTGTCAGCGTAGTGTCCAGAGCATGGATGCGCTACCAGGAGACAGGCCAGTACATCAGGAGACGTGGAGGAGGCCGTAGGAGGGAAACAACCCAGCAGCAGGACCGCTACCTCCGCCTTTGTGCAAGGAGGAGCAGGAGGAGCACTGCCAGAGCCCTGCAAAATGACCTCCAGCAGGCCACAACTGTGCATGTGTCTGCTCAAACGGTCAGAAACAGACTCCATGAGGGTGGTATGACGGCCTGACGTCCACAGGTGGGGGTTGTGCTTACAGCCCAACACCGTGCAGGACGTTTGGCATTTGCCAGAGAACACCAAGATTGGCAAATTCGCCACTGGCGCCCTGTGCTCTTCACAGATGAAAGCAGGTTCACACTGAGCACATGTGACAGACGTGACAGTCTGGAGACGCCGTGGAGAACGTTCTGCTGCATGCAACATCCTCCAGCATGACCGGTTTGGCGGTGGGTCAGTCATGGTGTGGGGTGGCATTTCTTTGGGGGGCCGCAAAACCCTCCATGTGCTCGCCAGAGGTAGCCTGACTGCCATTAGGTACCGAGATGAGATCCTCAGACCCCTTGTGTGACCAAATGCTGGTGCGGTTGGCCCTGGGTTCCTCCTAATGCAAGACAATGCTAGACGTCATGTGGCTGGAGTGTGTCAGCAGTTGCTGCAAGAGGAAGGCATTGATGCTATGGACTGGCCCGCCCGTTCCCCAGACCTGAATCCAATTGAGCACATCTGGGATATCATGTCTCGCTCCATCCACCAACGCCACGTTGCACCACATACTGTCCAGGAGTTGGCGGATGCTTTAGTCCAGGTATGGGAGGAGATCCCTCAGGAGACCATCCGCCACCTCATCAGGAGCATGCCCAGGCGTTGTAGGGAGGTCATACAGGCACGTGGAGGCCACACACACTACTGAGCCTCATTTTGACTTGTTTTAAGGACATTACATCAAAGTTGGATCAGCCTGTAGTGTGGTTTTCCACTTTAATAATGAGTGGGACTCCAAATCCAGACCCCATGGGTTGATAAATTTGATTTCCATTGATAATTTTTGTGTGATTTTTGTTGTCAGCACATTCAACTATGTAAAGAAAAAAGTATTTAATAAGAATATTTCATTCATTCAGATCTAGGATGTGTTATTTTAGTGTTCCTTTATTTTTTTGAGCAGTGTATAATCCTATCAAGGAGTCTGATAGCTGAAGAGCACGTAAAACATATTTTATTTCATTTGAAAGCACTGCACAGTACACACAACCATATGCCTTAGCCAAGATGACAGAAAGACCATAAAATAAAAGGAGCTACATTTTAAGAAATGAAAGGGAGTCCTCAAACTGCTGCTTGATAGAAACCCATTTCAGCTCTGGTATTTCTGCCCATAATGGCAAATAAAGACTGGAGAGTGTCCAAGATGGGGTCTAAATGAAAAAACATGGAGGCTCTGACCCAGGGCCAAGGCCTGTCCATCTCCTCAGCCTAGTACAGCTGCTGACCAGGTCTGCTTCCCAAAAGGTACCCTATTCCCTACACAGTGCATGACTTTTGACCAACATCTTAACCTTCATCACAGACCATATGGACATCTGAAGATATTATCATTGTATGATTTCTTATTTCAGTGGATTGTGTACCGTTTTATTTTAGAAATAAGACAGACATTAAAATTTGTCAGCATTTGAATGAAAATGACAGTTATTACATGATACCATAGTACACAACACGTCATGTTAGATCCAGCTTCATTATCTCAGACATGATGCACCAGCATGGAGAAAGGAGCTCAATGGGAATGTGAGTTAAAATGGTGAGTATCATATTTGATATAATTTAGTTTTATTAGCCACCGCAGTCAACTCGGTAACACTGGCCACTGTTTTCAAGGGGGTCCATGCTCTGTGGGATAAATCCCAACCATGGCCCAGTCAGCAGCCACATCCTTAGAGGGTTTGGCTCAAACCTGGCTGGCTGCATCTCGAGGAGTCACCTGCTTCTATTTCACTGACTGACTGGCTTTAGGATTAGCGACCAGCGATAGGGGGGTGGTGGCTAGGAGAGAGGATGAGCCAAGTATACACATCCTTCTGTCATGACGTTGGCCTGGGGGGTTGGTTTATGACAGTCATAAATATCTCTTCCCCCCTTTTTCCTCTCTCTTCCCTACTCAGGTTACATTTGCAAAACCCTTGGTTAACATGGAGATTCTGGGAACATCAGAAGGTGGGGGGAAATGAACTATATTCTGGTAATCCGACCAATTGAACATATGCGGTGGTACTTAATGAATATGATGTCAGTTCGGTTGTCTTCTGAGACATTCTCATCAATGATAAGATGACATAAACTCTACAGTGGAAAGTCTACACATCAGAGTTATCGGATTCACATGGAATTGTTGTTCAATTTAAATGTTTGAATATGAAATTATTCGTGATGGGATGAAATGTGATTTTAGCTTGTTAAATGTGAGATTTGGGTTTTCATAAGGTAGGGCTCTGCTCAATCAGTGGCCCGCCCCTGTGAAGGGACATGGGCTATAAAACTTTTCAAACACGCCCTCCTCTCCCTTCCTATATAAGCCCTTGACGACAATGTAACCTCCTGTTCCGAGGACGTGAGGACGACGGTCCTATGTCAGAATGGTTCAGATAATAACTACAGAACGAAGCCAACATCAGCGTGAGCTTTGGTTGCGAATGGTATGAACCTTGAACTCTTATTCACTACAGAAGTGATACCTTCTAGCCGTTGAGTTAGCAACAGCAGATGCAAACAAGGGTTAGGAAGGAACAGACAGAGTATCCCGTCTATCACCCAACGACGTTACTACAACGTATCCAATTGACTGTGTTGCCCAACCATCTACCACCAACCTACTGAAGCACAGCTCAGAGTAAACATTTATTGCATTTTCCTTTTCCAAATGGGCGGTAATTTAGAATGCATAAAATACTGTATTGACGATAGCACAGCTTCGCCCTTTGTTCCTCAGTCTTCCCGCTCTTTCACTCAAACCCAGCCCCTTTTCTTTTGTGTAACAAGCTGTCATATCTGTTCCGCCCGCCAGGGCCGTTTTCCTTTATGACGTAATTTCTAATCAAGTTATGATTTAATTATGTGTATGTGTAATTATGTGTGATTAGTTAGGTATTTAGTAAATAAATAATTAAACACAATTTTGTATTGCTGGTTCAACTTGTTAGTCAAGGTTCGTGCAGATACCCAAGAATTTACAACTTTCAGATGAGACTGAATTAAAATGTTGATTAATATGGACTGTTATTGATGTAAAATATTACTAGGCCTTTAAGAGTTTATTCGGAAGATAACCGCTCTATAAATATTATTTTGTGGTGCCCGACTCTCTAGTTAATTACATTTACATGATTACCTCAATCAGGTAATATTGATGACGGAGAAATTATTTAATAGAATAGCATGTCATATCACTTAATCCGGCATAGCCAAAGACACAACACTTCCTTCCAACTTATCAGTGACCACTGAGACCAAATTAAGCATAAACACAAGAGCACATTGAGAAGGACGTGTATGTTGCAGCAGCTAGCACCTCAGAGGATCCCATGCCTTGGGCTGTATGTTCCAGCAGCTAGCACCTCGGAGGATCCCATTTCTTGAGCTGTATGTTCCAGCAGCTAGTACCTCAGAGGATCCCATGCCTTGTCCATCCAGACCGAGGAAGATGGAGATCGTGTCCCAAATGACACACTATTCCCTTTACTGTGCCTTACTTGTCACCTGAGCCCTATGGGCACTATGTAGGATAAAGGTGCCATTTGGAAGGCGGAGACTGTTAGTTCCATGCAGCGCTGGGCCCCTGGTCTGGTCTGATGCCAACAGCTGCTTCTCTCTGAGCCAGGCCCAGCTGTGGACTAGGAAGAAGACTGGTGGTGGCAGTGGGGGGGATATCAAAGGAAGGCAATGAAAATAAAGTAAGAGGGCCAAATCCCAAATAAATTTGTGCCACAATCACTGCAGCCCAGGACTGTGAGAAATGTCCTTGTGATGCCATTGTTTTGTCCCAACTCGCAACCAATTCCCTATATAGTGCACTACTATTGACCAAAGCCCATATGTCCCTGGTCAAAAGAAATGGTACCATTTAGGACACAGAACATCCCAGGCCGGCCCATTGTGCTTGGGGCAGAACATCTAGGGAACCAATGACTCCTTGAATGCATGAATTGTATGTATATCGTATGTAATTGTATTATATATTGTGCTTTTCAGCACCTGGTTCATGATGTGATGAGAAGTCTCACAAAATGACTGGAATATAGATGTAGCATCTTAATCTGGTCACGCTTTTGTCGCTGAGAATATTCCTGTACCGCAGGAAATGTACTAACTAATTTCACTGAAAACCCGCAGTAACACAGTTGATATGATCAGTATTGCACTTTTCATGTAGCATACTTTAGGCCAGCTAATACCCTAACCACCAATCAAGCAAACATTATGGACTAAATGACAGTATAGGTCAAATTTAAGATATTTCCATCTGTAAGCATGAGGAAAAACAATGGTAAGATCTGTTGAATCTATATGGATAAAAGCATTACAAGAGAGGGAAATTATAATCTATGTATGTGTTATGAAGGGAAATGATTTATGGTAGGATGCCCTTCCTACTTATGTGTTTATTAACATGAAATGTGTGGAGGGCAGGCAGTTCAACCTTTGTAATTTTAATGGGATTTCTATCATTTAACCCCATGTTAATGTGAGACAGTCACACATGTGGGTTCATTGTGTCTCCCCGACCTGGTGTCTGTGCCATCACCAGAACAATTACACATCTTCTGGTTAGACATGATTGTAAAATAGCTAATTATTGTGTCTACTGCCGGCATGCCAGCATTCAGATGAGCCAATTGTGTGACAAACTAACAAGCCAATTCAAAAGCAGCCATAAAGGAATGATGTTTCGGGAGCATTGTTGGTGCATTCAATGAACATTCTGCGCCACCATTCAACTGTGTATCTTTTGAAAGACATTCAGCTTTTCAATTCCCACACAGAGGCTCACAGTAGTTCAATTAGGTTTTATTCTATTTCCAATTCCAGTCCCGCTCATGCTGAATTTACGAGATACGCATGTTTTCCAGAGAAAGGAATTCCACATAGTGGATTGTGGGAAGAACGTTCAAAGAGGGTTTAAATGGAGAATGTGGCGTGATTATTGGACAGTTAAGGTTTGTTTCCTTTCATGTCCAGCCCAGTAAACAAAGCTGCCAAACATCAGTGCCTTTTTAAATACTTGCGTATTTTCATTTTTATTTCACCATACCATTTTAAAGGTGCTCCGGTAACACCTTAAGTGACACCCAGCATCATGACACATTATGACACGGTCATAACCATGTCCTCATATGTCATAACAGCTAACATATCCTGTCATAACCTGTTACAGGTTACAGTTAACACTGTCATGACACATATATTTAGACCTGGCTGGTTATGACACCTACATGAGTGTCAAAACTCGCAAAACTTACCACAAGGCAAAACATTCCATCACACCATAGTCTACGTGTCAACAGTATGTTTATATTCCATAACGTTTTCTGAAATGGAACATATTAAATTATAATTGTAATTGCGCACACATTGATGTGACACCTTCACCTTTCCCAATGTTCTGCTGCTGTTGACTGGGATGAATGCAGGAGCAGATTTCAGGAGCAGGACAAGACACCCTCTTTTTGATGATAGGCCTATCTGTCTTATATGATTATGATGGTCCTGACAGTGTAAAATCTCATGGTGTTGACATATTGAAAAACTGTCAGTTCACTCATCATAATAGGATGGACATTAATTGCATTACAGTTTAGGCCTAATTTGGATTCGGCCAATTACTACATTAGCAAAACAACCAGGCTCAAGCCTATCAAAAACAAGTTGGCCATTTTACTGCACTATACCATGGAATATTACTGTGTTTTCCACTGACCTGCTTTACAGCACTCAGATGACGTGACAACGCCATGGTACGATAGATTTCCAAACCAAAGGGCAGTGTGATCTCTGATGCTTTCTACCATGACTGTTGTTTACATCTCGTTAAGTCCATGGAGTGTCAATACTATTGATTTCCTGCACATGTAACTATCCTACCTCTCTCAACCATGGATCTGACTATCTGTGTCCCAAATGACTCACTATTCCCTAAATCGTGCACTACTTTTGACCAGAGCCCTATGGGCATATACTGGGTGCCATTTTGGACGTAACCTGTGTGTCTATTGACATGCAGGCTGGTGCCTGACAGAACCCTGGATCCTTCCTTGGTCTGTTGGAACCCAATGTCGCTGACTGGGCAGAAGAGGGTCTTCTGCATTGCTTGCTGTTTGGGGTTTTAGGCTGGGTTTCTGTACAGCACTTTGAGATATCAGCTGATGTAAGAAGGGCTTTATAAATACATTTGATTTGATCTTCTCTTTAAGATATGCAGTGGTATGTGCTATCTGGTATGTAGAAATAATGAAGCGGTTGAAAACACGTGTTCAGAATCCACTGTCGTTCGATCAGCCTTCAGAATAATGTCACAGGTTTCTAATAGTTACTAAACGTATTTATTTCCCGTTACATGTTCTAGGATCCTGGGCCACACCAACACAGACACCAGAGAGTCAGAGGTAAAGACAGTGACCATTTTTATTTTAAGTTGAATCGACAACTTAAAATCTATTTTTAAATTGACACTTGCCAGAACACAATTCACAACTAAAGAAAAACAATATTCTGTAACACCATTTTCAGAATTCAGTTGAAAACAATAGCATGTGTTCAGAACCCACTGTCATTCCTATTGTAATGTATGTAGGTGGCAGCCAATATCAAATTCTCCCCACCACTCAGTCAACACAGCTTTTCCACTGTTTCTGTTCCCTCTTTAATGCCACCTATTTAACATGCATCAGACGCTATTATCCACGATGCCAATCTACCTTCAGCATAACACATCTCAGATACGTATGAAAAGGTGTGGAGTCTGTCTGAAATGACTGGCCTTTTGTCCTGTCTGAATAGCTGCAATTTTCCTTTTCAATCATCCCTCCACCACATTCAGAAAATGCCCATACAAAGTCCTGCTATCATTCCTTCTGCAACGCCAGATGCATACTGATCAATAGTCGTATTCTCCCGTTCTGATTCTGATGAAAGCCATTGACGGCCAAAATGTCATGATTTTAGCTTGAATTCGATTTTTGTAAAGCATCAAGATTTTAATTGTGAGTGAGAGTTGCGCCTATTCCTTTCAAATGCTCTTATGTCTCATGTTGGTTGAGCACCTTCTACTCTCCACTCTTTAGCTCTGCCCATTCCTCGAGTTCCCCTATTAAATGCTTAGACGGGAGTAACAGACCATTCTATAATTTCCTCTTCTGTTAACTAAGATTATGAGGGACGGCTCATTGTGTCTTTATTGAGGGGAGAAGAAGTTGACCCCTGGGGTCACACTCAGGCTCACAGAGGGAGATGTTACATCACGTCTGCGTCCCAAATGATGCCCTATTTCCAAAATAGTGCAGTATTTTTGACCAGAACTCTATGGGCCCTGGTCAAAAGTAGTTCACTTTTTTGGGAATAGGGTGACATTTGTGACACTACAGGCTCACAGAGGGAGGTATTACATCATGTTTACCGAGGCTGGGAGGGCTGAGGCTCATCTCATCCCTGACCATATGTGCCAGTGTCCAGAGAGAACGACCTTGATCTTGACTGCTGACATTTCCCTTCCCCAGGGTCAGATATGAGCGGCGCCTCAGAACTCACATAAGATTAAGAGCAGTAGCATCCGCTAGAGCCAAGCCCATTGGCTGACCTATGACCTTTGAGTGAACATTCTCCCACAAGGGGAAAACATCTAGGAGGGGAGAGACACAACTGCATCTCTCTAACACCGGATATAAAATCATCTTTGGCTATGTTGGAAATGGTAGTGTAGTATATAGGGAATTGGGTAATATTT
Organism: Oncorhynchus mykiss; assembly: GCF_013265735.2. NCBI lineage: Eukaryota > Metazoa > Chordata > Actinopteri > Salmoniformes > Salmonidae > Oncorhynchus > Oncorhynchus mykiss. The sequence continues at coordinate 24,932,119 of NC_048592.1, forward strand.
CTGACACAGACAGTCTGTGTTGTTTAGCTTTATTCATCCTGTTTTGTTATCTTAGTGTCTGTCCCCTTCACCACATGACACACAGTCAATGCTACTGTGTTACCACCAAACAGAGAGGGGATTCAGAATCTCAAGGTCAAGATCAACTGCCTCGCAGTTGACAGAATGTCCATTCTGTCTACTTGTTGCTCAACTCGCTCCCCTAAAGGTGAGCACACTGAATCCATCCATCAAATTATCCTGGAGAAGACTTCTTCATTCCGACAGATTCTTTCCTTCACTCATCCATTCTTCCTCTCCATGGTAACGGAATTTCGCTGAGGCTCAGATTTATTTTAAAATGTATACCCCCAAAGTTTAATATAACCACACAACTCTATGAACACGGACTACTTTTGAAGGTCCAATGTAGCTGTTTCGATCTTAATATAAAATAATATCTGAGTATATGTACATTATACCCAGAAAAGGCACTACAGAAGGTAGTGTGTACGGCCCAGTACATCACCGGGGCCAAGCTTCCTACCATCCAGGATCTCTATACCAGGCGGTGTCAGAGGAAGGTCTTAAAAATGTCACATTCTTAAAATAAAGTGGTGATCCTAACTGACCTAAAACAAATTTTGAAAAACTGAGTTTAAATGTATTTGGCTAAGGTGTATGTAAACTTCCAACTCCAACTGTAAGTATTCACACCCCTGAGTCAATACATGTTAGAATCACATTTGGCAGAGATTACAGCTCTGAGTCTTTCTCGGTATGTCTCTAAAAGCTTTGCACACCTGGATTCTTTCAAAAAATTCTTCAAGCTCTGTCAAGTTGGTTGTTGATCATTGCTAGACAGCCATTTTAAAGTATTACCATAGATTTTAAAGCTGATTTACTGTAATGTTCTTGGTATGCTTGTAACTGTTAAAGACTGGGGAGTTTTTCAGAATAAAAAAAGAAACCGAATGGAGCTAAGCACAGGCAAAATCCTAGAGGAAGACCTGGTTCAGTCTGCTTTCCACCAGACACTGGGAGATGAATTCACCTTTCATCAAGACAATAACCTAAAGCACAAGGCCAAATACACACTGGTATTGCTTACCAAGACGACATTGAACGTTCCTGATTGGCCTAGTTACAGTTTTGACTATGCTTGAAAATATGCCACTACTGTGCTTGAAAATATGGAGAGTGGTACTCAGTAATGTGTTGTATTGTATTTGGCCCAAACATAACACTTTGTATTCAGACCAAAAGTGAATTGCTTTGCACATTTTTTTGCATTATTATTTTAGTGCCTTCTTGCAAACAGGATGCATGTTTTGGAATATTTGTTATTCTGTACAGGCTTCCTTTTCACTCTGTTCAATTAGGTTAGTATTGTGGAGTAACTACAGTGTTGTTGATCCATCCTCAGTTTTCTCCTTTTACAGCCATTAACTGTTTTAAAGTTTTAAAGTCATTGGCCTTCAAAGTCACCATGGTGAAATCCATGAGCGGTTTCCTTCCTCTCCAGCAACTGAGTTAGGAAGGACGCCTGTATCTTTGTAGTGACTGGGTGTATTGATACATCATCCAAATTGTAATTAATAACTTCACCATGCTCAAAGGGATATTCAATGTCTGCTTTTTTTATTTTTACCCATCTGTCAATAGGTGACCTTCTCTGTGATGCATTTGAAAACCTTCCTGGTCTTTGTGGTTGAATCTGTGTTTGAAATTCACTGCTCGACTGATGGAGCTTGCAGATACTTGTATGTGTGGGGGACAGTGCTGTGGTAGTCATTCAAAAAAAACCTCACAGCTGTAATCGCTGCCAAAGGTAATTCCAACATGTATTGGCTCAGGGGGTTGAATACTTATCAAATCAAGATATATTAGTGTTTTGACATTAGAGTATTTTGTGTAGATCGTTGACAAAAAAACTTTAATCTCACTTTGTAACACAACCAAATGCGGAAAAAGTCAAGGGGTGTGAGTTCTTTCTGAAGGCTCTGTATATGTCCCCATAGTATGTTATACCGAGTGCCCGACTGAAAGGGAATGTACAGTTATGAATATAACTACTGTTCCCTGAAGGAGGAACAGGTTATTACATCATTTGGCCCTGCGTCGTCAGAGGGTTTGGGTTCAAAGAAGAGCCGTATTGAATTGAGGATATTAATGGAGCCCCGGTGCTATAGCCAGGAAGGTGGGGTTTCCGAGGGCGGGCTCTTCATTCATTGGAAATTTGGGTGTGTTTCTAGTTTTTTTCCAGGTGACTGTGATTGGTCGTTGACTCCCCATTTTATGTCATACCTCGTTCCCCCCTTCGGTGAACAGTAGTTATACTCATATTTGTAAGTTTTCAAGAAATCCAGAGAATCCCCTATTCAGGGTAGCAACTTTCAGACACTCAGAGAACCCTTAGTTTCTGAAAAAGACAGCACACTTGAATTTATAGCTGCTTGCATGTTAAACAATCATCATTTAAATTGTGACCTGCTGTTTTTGTCAACTTGATTAGGGACAACATCTGGCACAATCACAGGCAGCCACCACAAATTATTTGTCAAAATAAACCATTATAAACACAACCGATGACCTCCCTGCACTGCAATCAGTGCAGATTCTAGGTTTTAGAATTCTCGATGTTAGAACATACTCAGTAACTGCTTTATGTGTGGCGGGAAAACATGACTGTGATAATGAAATACAGTGGTGATTGAAAAGCTGAAGGTCTTGTGCTGTGTCCCTCCATAGCTGAAGAGGCCTGGGTTAAGTCTCAATTGGCACCCTATTCCCTATATAGTGCACTACTTTTGGCCAAAGCACTATGGGCCTCTGGTCAAAAGTAGAGCTCTATGTAGGGAATAGAGTACCATTTGGGACACAGCCCTGAAGTTGCAGTAAAGCCTATCATTTCCTGCATGGGGGTTCTGTTGCGGTCATCTGATGATTGATAACCAGGCAGCAGATGTTTCAGGAAGCAGACCATTGATGACAGTCCTTGAAGGAGGAGCACGATGATTCGGGTTCATCACCATCACACACCATCTACTGCACAACCACAAGCACATACACACAAGCAGACACACACAAGCACACACACAAGCACACACACACACACAAGCACCATCTCGCCATCCATCACAGCAGTAAATAAGAGGCCTCGTTCTCAGGCCTTTCACAGAAACACATAGAACCGGTGATGATTCATTAAATTATAAGAAATAGATGATTAGAGACACTGATCTTACAATCTTTTACGTCCAGGGGCATGGATGATTGCGTGTAATTGTGGACGACAACAAGACTCATTACATGTATTTTTTATGGAGTGAGGATGGTTCTACATCATGTATGTACGTCTGGGTCTTTGATTCAATCTCAAGATACCATATGAACTTTAAGCATAGATCGCTGGAATTAAATGAAGCGAAATGGCTTAAAAAACGCACATGGAATCATTTTTGAGATAATGACATTGCATATGTAAAACTGCAACCTGATGGGTAAAGTTGCACTCATAAGCGCGCAGAGAGGATGGAGAGAGAGAGAGCCCAGGGAACTGGCAGTGTATTGTTGTTGTGCGTTTTTTCTTACCCACAGTCAGTTTGAGCTTCAGAAGCCTGTCTGCAGGGTAGAAATGCATTCAGCTCTGAACGATTTGAGAAACAATGCAATCGTCCTGAATGTAAATGGGTTCAATGCATGTAATACAGATTGAACAGTCGGAACACAGTCACATATAGTATTCGTTAGTTCAGAAAGCTTTCTCACTCTCTTCTTTCTCTCTCAGATTTCAGATTTGTTTTGCCCTCATGAAAATGGTATCAGCCCCGACAAAAATGTTCATTAATTATAATCCAAATTTCCTGTTGCTGCGGGATTAATTTCCTGCTGTAGCAAACTGGCTCAAATTAAAATCCTGCATCTGTAGCTAGCATTTATTTTCTCTGTTTCTCATTGGGGACAGTGTTCAGACCATCGAGGGAGAGAGGGGGAAAAGTTCACTATCTGCTTAACCAAATGTGCGCGTGTCACATTCTGCCTAACCAAGTCTGACATCAAAAAGTCCCCTTCTTAACAGTGAATAACAGAATAATCAAATGTGGACTGGTGAAGACTTCCAGACGCCTCCCCATGTCTAAACCCTGTGGAAGTGTCTGACGTGTGGGGCCTGGCCCGGCCACCCTATAACCAGATGGTGGACATTTATAACTTTTGAGGAGGAATTCCATACCCACATGTAGGATACAATGCCTCTGGGAGCAAATCCCACTCCAATATCGATTTCTCGTTGGTTTAACGTAATTTCATTGAAATTACATTGATTCAACATTGATTCAACCAGTGTGTGCCCAGTGGGACTTGTATTATCAGTCCACATTCTGTTGCTATTACATTTGATTAAGACTTTAGAATATTAGAAGAGTATACTAATGGACTTTAGAATGTTAGAAAGTGAACAAATGGACTTTAGAATGTTAGAAAGTGAACTAATGGACTTTAGAATGTTAAAGTATACTAATGGACTTTAGAATGTTAAAGTATACTAATGGACTTTAGAATGTTAGAAAGTGAACAAATGGACTTTAGAAAGTGAACTAATGGACTTTAGAATGTTAAAGTATACTAATGGACTTTAGAATGTTAGAAAGTATACTAATGGACTTTAGAATGTTAGAAAGTATACTAATGGACTTTAGAATGTTAAAGTATACTAATGGACTTTAGAATGTTAAAGTATACTAATGTACTTTAGAATGTTAGAAAGTATACTAATGGACTTTAGAATGTTAAAGTATTCTAATGGTCTTTAGAATGTTAGAAAGTATACTAATGGACTTTAGAATGTTATAGTATTCTAATGGTCTTTAGAATGTTAGAAAGTATACTGATGGACTTTAGAATGTTAGAAAGTATACTAATGGACTTTAGAAAGTAAACTCACACTCCTTGACGTGCCAACAGGTGCATGGAGAGAAAGGTATACTGTACTAAATAAAAAAGATAACTCCACCACTCCAGCAGTGTGCTAGAGATTTTCTTATTTTTATTGACGTTAGTATGTTACCCAGCATTTCATCCATAATTTACAGTAATAACCAGCTTGTTAATTACAAATAGCTATTGATTCCTATGTTGAGCACCTTACAGTTTCTCTTTTGTCTTGCAATTACACTGCATTCTTGGTGGTCCATTTGGTTGGTTTGTTAATTGCCTTGCAGGGAGATAAGGGAAGACATTTCATCCGAACAAGTTAATTAGCCAGGAGATTGCATCAGTGCAAATGAGGATAATGAAATTAACACTGTCCTAAAGTAACTGATTAGCAATTAAGCTATTATAATTGAACAAATGGCATTGTTTTATGGTTTGTTTGTTTTATAGCCCTTGCCTTCAGTCAATTACAAACGTGCCATCTTTGGCCTCATGGGTGGAATATTATTCATAGTTTCCATAATTTCATAATGAATAAAGAGTTTTTTTACGACAAAAATCCAGTGTTTTTATGTCAAACAGTTTTGTTATATTTCAGTCTTCTGTGATGTGTATAAAGGGTAATATTGGGATGCAAACTCAAATTTGAACACGTTTCAACTCTGTATCTGACATGGTACAGGTGTCTTCTTTTTTTAAGCCCCCAACCATGTGTGTGAGGTGTATACTTTTGTTTCAAAGTCAATTTGTTTAAGACTACCAAGAAACACTCTGTGTGACCCTGATTTAGCCCACTGCAGTAAAAGGTTTATGTTGTGCAATATTGCAATACGTGCGGAGACTACAGTACTACGATGTGTTTTTACTGTAGCACACATAGCAAAGTTTTTAGGACACAGTATTTCACCAGGAATAAGAAAGGAAGTACAATATGGAAATCATCTTCTCAATAGATACAATCTTGACTCTGTGTACATACAACATTAAATCTTCCTGCATCTGAGAGAAAACTATTTACAATTGTTGTATAAGTTAAGGGTTACTTTTCAGGAGGTTTATTGTTCCATTCGTTGCTGTTTGTGAAATGTGTATATATTTTAAGCCTAGCAGAGAAATGTGTATACTTTAAATGACACGGATCCATTAATTCTGAGATGCTCCACATTCCATTGTTAACTTCGTTTTCCCACAGAATAATTGAGATCAGCAGTATAACATGGTTTGTACTCAAAAACACCATACAGATATGGCAAAAATATATGTATGGTGTGCGTCTCTACTGGGTCCACCCTGTCCTTTCTCTGAGAGGGGAGGCCCGGCAGGCCCTGTATGCCTGATGGATGGAGGGCTGAAGGGTTTATAGTCATTGTGACAGAGGAACTACACGTCTAGTTTATCTCCTCCACCAACCTTCTTCACACACACACACACACACACACACACACACACACACAGCCAGATAATATAATTAACCCACAGTTCTTTGTTTCTCTCCACCACTGCCCAGCCCCTGTATCAGCGCAGAACAACCATTTGAAAGGGGATCTCTCATTTCCGTCCTTAACAATGGGCTGATAGTGTGATCATGTGCCTAAGTGACGGATTCAATCCAGCTTGGTAAAATAGAAAGGCGATGAAGTGGCAGCATCATTAGCTATTATGGCTTCATTGGCAAACAGTCTCTGATGGAAAGTATTTGTAAGAGTGTATAAGGCATCATGTTTGAAGTGTTTGAATGGGCACACAAACAATCAAGCTTAAGACAAAATGATGGTCTGTATAAAAAAATAATTGGATTGAGAAAATACTGCTCGGAGTGGTTGTGAACTGAAATAGCAACGTGTTTTCACACAATAACACTAAACGCGCATGCACTAGGGATAGCAAGTCAAGCTCATAATGTTGAGCAATAGTCCCCTTTGACTGCCTTGGATGGTGGCAGTAGTGTTTGGCCAGCCTATGCTGCATGATGTCATAGCTCAAGGTCTCAATGTCATTACTGGAACACTGAGTCACCTTTGCCCGAGCACGAGATGTCGCAGAAGGACCCATCACTTGTCATATTGTATTAGAAGAATACTCCAAATACAGCCAAGCTGTTAGACTTTGAATCACATTTATGCGACGATGTCAAATGAATGAGCTCACGCTGTGTGAGCTAACCCCAATTACAGTAAATGTAAAAGTAAAGGACTTTGCAAAAACAGAATAATTACATTGAAAAAACTTGGGCAAACTTTCCTGGTTTTCAAGGTCTATATTGGAGGCTTTTTAGTAACTTCAGGACAAGCTGTACTTTGTGATTAATGACTCTACTTTGTGAGGCTCTCTATGGAACAAATAACCACCATAGCAAGAGGCAAGCAGTCTACAGTAAATGCTGTGAATTGTGCTTCACAGGGCTGAAAGTGAACCAGGGGTCCCAAGAGGTTTGCCTAATGGGAATAGGATGGTAAGGTCACAACATAGAGTAGACATGAATTGCAGTATGTATTATGTGTATGACAGCTACTCTGCTTTGTATTGTAGGTCCATTGTGATCCACTCAATGAAACATCATCTTAGGAGCCTGAAAAGATTTGGCTCAGTCATGACCATACACTGAGATGCACCTGAGCCCAGGGAGGCCTATCTCTCTGAACGAAAGTAGGTGTTCGCATCTATTGAAATACAGAGAAGTCATTTTGGATCTGGTTAAGCATGTGTGTATGGGTTAGATGAGGTAGTATAGAGCCCAACATTGGACGTGTCATTATACCCATGGTTCCAATAGTTTTTCCTCCATACATTTTTCCCATAGTGAATTTTAGAAACACTTAAAATAAGGGCTGTGTTTCGTGTAGGCTTATCCTACGTTTTAATAACCTTGTAAATCTCTCTCGGACATGGTGACTTGTATTAATATATTTGGCTCTATTTATTCTCAGATTAAAAAATTTAAATCAGCATAAAATCCCTGCAATCTCCTGCACGTAATCTGTAGCTGGCACCTATGCTAATAGGTACATTTAAATACATTATTTATGCAGAGATTCTTACCTTTGACTCGATTTTGCAGTCTTGTCCAGTTCATCATGGTTTTTGTAGTTCTTTGTGATTGCCACATAAGCAGCTAATTAGCATTTCATTTGTTGAGGACAAATACAGGCAACTGTTTTGATAAAAGTCACCTTGTCCGAAAGGGATTGACACGGTTATCAAGACGCCACGCCAGAGAAAGCCTACACAAAACACTGCCCTTATTTGAAGTGTTTCTAAAATCACCTATGGGAAATATTTATGGTGGAAAAACTATTGGAACCATTTCCCTTTTTTGACCGCTAGGTTTTATGGCTATTATGACTCATTCTGTCATTCTGTATACTGTCTGACTGGAATAGAGAAACTAAAGGAGGCTGTTTGACACTTCCCCACCTGTAGTGCTGTGCATGGACTCTCATCCAACCGCTGCATAAAAACCTCATCTGAATCCTGCTGCAGCCAAGGCCCATTTGATTAGGTCTGCATCTGCGTCCCAAATGGCACCCTATTCCCTATTTAGTGCACTACTTTTGATCAGGGTCCATAGGCTTCTGGTCAAAAGAAGTGCACTACCTGTATGTTGGGATCAGAGTGCCATTTGGGGGTGCAGACGAGTTGCCCCGTGACAGGACATCAGTTTAATGTCCCCTCTTTCATTTTGTCCATCAAATCAAATGCTATTTGTCACATAATTGGTAAACAACAGGTGTAGACTTACAGTGAAATGCTTACTTACAGGACCTTCCCAACAACGCAGAGATATAGAAAATAGAGAGATAAGAGAAAAGTAAAAACACAATAATACAAAGTAATACTAAATACACAATGAGTAACGATAGCTTGGCTATATACACAGAGTACCGAAGTCGATGTACAGGGGTACAAGGTAATTGAATTAGATACAAAAGTATGTGGACACCCCTTCAAATTAGTGGATTCGGCTATTTCAACCACACCCATTGCTGAAAGGTGTATAAAATCGAGCACACAGCCATGCAATCTCCATAGACAAACATTGGCAGTAGAATGGCCTGACTATAGACACATCTAGGTTTGGTGGATGGCAGGAGAACCTGCTACCTGCCTGAATGCATAGTGCCAACTGTACAGTTTGATGGAGGAGGATTAATTGTCTGGGGCTGTTTTTCATGGTCATGGTTCATGGTCCATACAGAAATGGTTTATTGAGATCGGTGTGGAAGAACTTGACTGGCCTGCAGAGAGCCCTGACCTCCCCAACAAACACCTTTGGGATGAATTGGAACGCCGACTGTGAGCCAGGCCTAATCGCCCAACATCAGTGCCCGACCTCACTAATGCTCTCGTGGCCGAACGGAAGCAAGTGCCCGCAGCAATGTTCCAACATCTAGTGGAAAGCCTTCCCAGAAGAGCGGAGGCTGTTATAGCAGCAAAGGGGGGACCAACTCCATATTAATGCCCATGATTTTGGAATGAGATGTTTGACGAGCAGGTGCCCACATACTTTTGTGTATGTACATATAGGTTGGGATAAAGTGACAGAGGGCAAACAGTAGCAGCAGCCACGGAATCGTGGCTGAATGACGACATGGATATTCAGCTAGCGGGAGATACGCTGCACCGGCAAGATAGAACACTCCAGTAAGACGAGGGAGGGCGGTCTGTGCATAAATTTAAACAACATCTGGTGAACGAAATCTAAGGAAGTCTCCAGTTTTTGCTCGCCTGAAGTAGAGTATATTGTGATAAATTGCAGGCCACACTACTTGCCTACTTTTCGTGGCTGTTTATTTACCACCACAGACAGATGCTGGCACTAAGTCTACACTCAGTCAGCTATATAAGGAAATAAGGAAACAGGAAACCACTCACCCAGAGGCGGCGCTCCTAGTGGCTGGAGACTTTAATGCAGGGAAACTGAAATCAGTTCTACCAAATTTCTATCAACATGTTAAATGTGCAACCAGAGGGAAAACATTTCTAGATCACCTGTACTCCACACAAAGATGCGTACTAAGCTCTCCCTCGCCCTCCATTTGGTAAATCCGACCACAACTCTATCCTCCTGACTCCTGCTTACAAGCTAAAAATAAAAGCAGGAAGCACCAGTGACTCGGTCTATAAAAAAGTGGTCAGATGAAGCAGATGCTAAACTACAGGACTGTTTTGCTATCACAGACTAGAACATGTTCCGGGATTCTTGCAATGGGATTGAGGAGAACACCACATCAGTCACTGGCTTTATTAATAAGTGCATCAAGGACGTCGTCCCCACAGTGACTGTATGTACATACCCCAACCAGAAGCCATGGATTACAGGCAACATTCACACTGAGCTAAAGGGTAGAGCTGCAGCTTTCAAGGTGTGGGACTCTAACCAGGAGGCTTACAAGAAATCCTGCTATGCCCTGCGACAAACCATCAAACAGGCAAAGCATCAATACAGGACTAAGATTGAATCATACTACACCGGCTCCGATGCTCGTCTCATGTGGCAGGGCTTACAAACTATTACAGACTACAAAGGAAAGCACAGCCGCCAGTTGCCCAGTGACACGAGCTAAATCACTTCTATGCTCGCTTCAAGGCAAGCAACCCTGAGGCATGCATGAGAGCATCAGCTGTTCCGGGCGACTGTGTGATCACGCTCTCCGTAGCCGACGTGAGTAAGACCTTTAAACAGGTCAACATATACAAGGCTGCGGGGCCAGACGGATAACCAGGACGTGTGCTCCGGGCATGTGCTGACCAACTGGCATGTGTCTTCACTGACATTTTCAACTTGTCCCTGATTGAGTCTGTAATACCAACATGTTTCAAGCAGACCACCATAGTCCCTGTGCCCAAGAACACAAAGACAACCTGCCTAAATAACTACAGACCTGTAGCACTCACGTCCGTAGCCATGAAGTGCTTTGAAAGGTTGGTAATGACTCACATCAACACCATTATCCCAGAAACCCTAGACCCACTCCAATTTGCATACCGCCCAAACAGATCCACAGATGGTGCAATCTCTATTGCACTCCACACTGCCCTTTCACACCTGGACAAAAGGAACACCTATGTGAGAATGCTATTCATTGACTACAGCTCAGCGTTCAACACCATAGTACCCTCAAAGCTCATCACTAAGCTAAGGATCCTGGGACTAAACACCTCCCTCTGCAAGGCTCTAAATATTGTCAAAGACCCCAGCCACCCCAGTCATAGACTGTTCTCTCTACTACCGCATGGCAAGTGGTACCGGAGTGCCAAGTCTAGGACAAAAAAGGCATCTCAACAGTTTTTACCCCCAGACCATAAAACTCCTGAACATGTAATCAAATGGTTACCCAGACTATTTGCATTGTGTGCCTCCCCCCCAACCCCTCTTTTTACGCTAATGCTACTCTCTGTTAATCATATATGCATAGTCACTTTAACTATACATTAATGTACATACTACCTCAATTGAGTCGACCAACCAGTGCTCCCACTCATTGGCTAACCGGGCTATCTGCATTGTGTCCCGCCACCCACCACCTGCCAACCCCTCTTTTACACTACTGCTACTCTCTGTTCATCATATATGCATAGTCACTTTAACCATATCTACATGTACATACTACCTCAATCAGCCTGACTAACCGGTGTTTCCTATAGATCACGATCATCATGCAACAGAATGCACAGTAGGAGGCTGATGGAATCAGTGTGGTTGAACATTAAATTGCAGTAAGAGAAAACACTCAAATAGAATTTGCTAGAAATATAATAATAATAATATGATATTCCATTTAGCAGACGCTTATCTGCATTGTGTCCCGCCCCCCACCACCTGCCAACCCCTCTTTTACACTACTGCTACTCTCTGTTCATCATAAATGCATAGTCACTTTAACCATACCTACATGTACATACTACCTCAATCAGCCTAAGTGGTGTCTGTATGTAGCCTCGCTACTGTATATAGCCTGTCTTTTTACTGTTGTTTTATATCTTTACTTACCTGTTATTCACCTAATACCTTTTTTGCACGGTTAGAGCCTGTAAGTAAGCATTTCACTGTAAGGTCTACTACACCTGTTGTATTCGGGGCACGTGACAAATACACTTTGATTTGATGTGATGAGTCAGAAAAGTTAGTGCAAAAATGGTCCATGCAGATAGTCCAGGTAGCTATTTGTTTAACTATTTAGCAGTCTTATGGCTTGGGGGTAGAAGCTGTTTAGGGTCCTGTTGGTTCCAGACTTGATGCATCGGTACCACTTGCCATGAGGTAGCAGATAGAACAGTCTATGACTTGGGTGGCGGGAGTCTTCGACAATTTTTATGGCCGTCCTCTGACACCGCCTGGTATAGAGGTCCTGGATGGCAGGGAGCTCTGCCTCAGTGGTGTACTGGCCGAACACACTACCCTTTGTTTTTTTTAAATGAGAACACATTCTCATTTACAGCAACAACCTGGGGAATAGTTACAGGGGAGAGGAGGGAAACGAATGAGTCAATTAGTAGCGCCTTGTGGTCAGATGCCAAGCAATTGCCATACGAAGCGAGGATGCAGCCTGTTAAAATGCTTTCAATGGTGCAGCAGTAGAACCTTTTGAGGATCTGAGGGCCCACGTGGCCATGCCAAATCTTTTCAGTCACCTGAGGGGGAAGAGGCATTGTCCTGCCCTCTTCCTAACTGTGTTGGTGTGTTTGGACCATTATAGATCCGTAGTGATGTGGACACAGAGGAACTTGAAGCTCTCGACCCGCTCCACTACAGCTATGGCAATGAAAATGAGGGACTGCTCGGCCCACTGTTTCCTGTAGTTCACGATCATCATGCAACAGAATGCACAGTAGGAGGCTGATGGAATCAGTGTGGTTGAACATTAAATTGCAGTAAGAGAAAACACTAAAATAGAATTTGCTAGAAATATAATAATAATATTCCATTTAGCAGACACTTATCAAAAGCAGCAGTGTGTGACATGCATTTAGAAATCTAGAAAAGATACCGCAGATTCCCCATTTAAGATGCAAAGTGTTTCTGTTACTGTTAAACGCTAGAATACAATCCCTTTTGTGAGCCTGACATGTTGATAGTGTGTGTTTCCATGACAACAGCTACCTTCCATGGTCTGGAATAGGAATATTGACAGAAGGTTATGGGTTGAAGGCGTTGACTCTTACTCTCCCTGGGTGTAAATAAGACAAATAGTAAGGTACTTGGCAAGAATACATGTAATATATTCTCTACCCTGTCATAAGGCTCCATGCCCATGGCTGGTTTACCTTGAGATGAAAAAGATAATGATCAAAGTATTTTAATTGCTCTCTCTTTTCCCTGATCCAAGCATATGGCACATTGATGCTGCAGTTAATGTGGGCTCCCAGGCGAGAGATGTCTTCTGAATGCTCCGTACACACTAACTAATGAACACGTCTGTGATAGATTACAGCGAGTGAACTCTCAAGGGGGTGATAAAGAAAGACTTACTTAAATAGGACACACTGTGTCTAGTTCTACTATCTATCCATCTACCTCAATATACCCATTGACTGAATGCATGGGATTCCCCTTTAGAGAGATGATGCAAGGTCAAATCATGGCAAAAGATCTATGTGATGTACAGTAACAACAAAGTTAAAGCATACTGTAATGGAGGCAGACAAACATGAACTGTCTTTTTGTCTCTTACAAAAAAGAAAGCTGTGAGTCCTCCAGTGAGAATGATGACAGCAGAGTCGAGCATCATGATTGTGAGAATGATGAAGGTTCCAGATTGTCTGATGTACAGCCGAGAGCCCAGCCTGTACGGCCTCTCTGTGATGTGCAATCTGTTACCTGGGTTTGCCCTTCACACACTGGAAAACACAGAGTAACACTGTTTGATGCTGCAGGTTTTCCACCTTTCATTTTCAAGAAGCATATTTCCCGACGCTTCACAACACAAAGGCTAAATCGGATGAAACACAGGAGTTAGTATGGCGACATGGATGGGTTGATTCGTTCCTATTGTTTATGAAAAGGCGTGGAGGCCCAAATTAGCTTGATGCTAATTCAGAAGACAAGCTGATAATTTATCCCATGCACAAACTAAACCAATGGCTTCTTTCACATGGTTCCACATGGCAATACACCAAGCCATAACATTAGCTGACTAATTGCCTCATGAATTCCCGTCTGGGTGAGTGAGTGTAGCCACAGTGTAATGCCTAGTGACAAAGCTGATTTAAACCAATAAAGAGGCACTAGGACTCTAATGAACAAGCTCAACAAGTGATGATTCATTTGTATGACACTGGCCATTTTCACACCTCCTCCAATTCAGGCATGAACCTTAGCATCAGGCAGTGTTATGACTGACCACCAAGTTAGAATTTTGTCACCCAACTCGCTTTTACTCTATGCTTGCGTGTACCACATGCTGTGTGGCTGTGTAGGGTAAACCTCTGAGTTGTCGCTAGTTGGGACTGACATTCAGACACGGGTGTATTGAAATTCAGCTTTAGAAGCACTGCTGTGGGAAGAGATGCATTTCCCTCCACCAAACCCCACCCCAGCTACCATGATAACCCTACCCCATCTCCCATGTTGGCCAGTCAATAGTGGGTGAGTCATGGCCCATTTTAGTTTGTTGAAGATCAAATGTCTCTCACATTGGAATCAATCAGTACATGGGGCAGTGGCTATTTTTTAAAGACTTTAATTAATAAATAAATACATTTTGTTGAATCAATTTAATAGGATCTCTACGGTATCGCCAATGTCTTCTTTTCCACACAGTCAGTTTTAACTGTGATCTAGTGCCAGCTGTAGCAATTAGCCACACAACAAAAATACTGTAATGCTAGAACTCGATTCAGACACTGCTCTTCAACAATTTGCTACATTATTTTACATGTTTTTTTGTGTTCATTAAATAAATGTGTAGCCCTGATGAACTGGTTCCTTTGTATTTAAAATTGCAGTTAGTTGATTTCAAACTGCATTGCAGTTAAACAGATTATGCAAATGTTTAGTGCTGCTGCCTTTATTTTAATACCTGGAATAAAGCATTTACTTCTATGGAGGTCAGAGTGGATCTAAGATGTTTATGTGCTCCTTTGAACATTACATTATCATAGCATAGTGCTCCGCTGCCTCTCACTCTGACTAATCCTAAAGACTAATCCTGTTGTAAACCATTAGTATTTTAAAGATGCACTGCGCAGAAATCGATCCGCCATTTCCTGGTTGCTAAAATTAGAATAGTTTGCCTAATTTCGGTTTATGTGAAAAAACAGGCAAACTATTGTGTAGAGAATCATTGTACCATCTAAACTGCTGTGAAATATACTTTCCATAACAAAAAAAGATTGTATTTTCAGCTGTTAGAAGCTGGAGTACAAAAGGAAAAGACAACAACAAAAAAACACTATGAGAATGACAGATCTATAACCCATTGCTATGTGAATTGGTTGGGTAACCCAAAAAGATACATACTGCAGCTTTAACTCTTATATCTGTTGGTCTGACATGACGTGGTTATTTTATGAATTCTTACTACTTTCAAGTGATAGTGGTTTTATGCTAAACCAGGCCACAAGTTCTCTGTTTCATTCCTGCATGGCTGCCTGCATGTGATTTCTTCCAATCGAAGATGTGGATCTAACCAATCTCCTTGGTTAGATATCAAAGAACACTATTTATCATTCAGATGTTTTCCCCGCAGAGCTGGTGATGCTTGTCACATTATAATTTATGTATTTATTTATTCATAACACTTATTCATAGCACTTTACTGCTAGTTATATGTACATACAGTTGAAGTTGGAAGTTTACATACACCTCAGCCAAATACATTTAAACTCAGTTTTTCACCATTCCTGACCATCCTAGTAGAAATTCCCTGTCTTAGGTCAGGTAGGATCACCACTTTACTTTAAGAATGTGAAATGAGAGTGATTTATTTCAGCTTTTATTTCTTTCATCACATTCCCAGTGGGTCAGCAGTTTACATACACTCAATTAGTATTTGGTAGCATTGCCTTAAACAATTTAAACTTTGGTCAAATGTTTCAGTTAGCCTTCCACAAGCTTCCCACAATAATTTGGGTGAATTTTGGCCCATTCCTCCTGACAGAGCTGGTGTAACTGAGTCAGATTTGCAGGCCTCCTTGCTCGCACATGCTTTTTCAGTTCTGCCCACAAATTTTCTATAAGATTGAGGTCAGGGCTTTGTGGAGGTCAGGGCTTTGTGATGGCCACTCCAAAACCTTGACTTTGTTGTCCTTAAGCCATTTGGCCACAACTTTGGAAGTATGCTTGGGGTCATTGTCCATTTGAAAGACCCATTTGCGACCAAGCTTTAACTTCCTGATTGATGTCTTGAGATGTTGCTTCAATATATCCACATAATTTTCCTGCTTCATGATGCCATCTATTTTGTGAAGTGCACCAGTCCCTCCTGCAGCAAAGCACCCCCACAACAGGATGCTGCCACCCCCTTGCTTCACAGTTGGGATGGTGTTCTTCGGCTTGCAAGCATCAACCTTTTTCATCCAAACATAACGATGGTCATTATGGCCAAACAGTTCTATTTTGTTTCATCAGACCAGAGGACATTTCTCCAAAAAGTATGATCTTTATCCCCATGTGCAGTTGCAAACAGTAGTCTGGCTTTTTTATGGCGGTTTTGGAGCAGTGGCTTCTTCCTTGCTGAGTGGCCTTTCAGCTTAAGTCGATATAGGACTCATTTTACTGTGGATATAGATATTTTTGTACCTGTTTGCTTCAGCTTCTTCACAAGGTCCTTTGCTGTTGTTCGGGGATTGATTTGCACTTTTTGCACCAAAGTATGTTCATCTCTAGGAGACAAAACTCATCTCCTTCCTGAGCGGTATGACGGCTGCGTGGTCCCATGGTGTTTATACTTGCGTACTATTGTTTGTACAGATGAACGTGGCACCTTCAGACTTGTGGAGGTCTACAATTTGATGGCTGGCGGATTTCTTTTGATTTTCCCATGATGTCAATCAAAGAGGCACTGAGTTTGAAGGTAGGCCTTGAAATACATCCAAAGGTACACCTCCAATAGACTAAAATTATGTCAATTAGCCTATCAGAAGCTTCTAAAGTCATTACATAATTTTGTGGAATTTTCCAAGCTGTTTAAAGGCACAGTCAACTTAGTGTATGTAAACTTCTGACCCACTGGAATTGTGATACATTGAATTATAAGTGAAATAATCTGTCTGTAAACAATTGTTGGAAGAATTACTTGTGTCATGCACAAAGTAGATGTCCTAACCGACTTGCCAAAACTATAGTTTGTTAACAAGAAATTTGTGGAGTGACTCCAACCTAAGTGTATGTAGACTTCCGACTTCAACTGTATCTACCTTAATTACATCGTACCCCTGCACATCGACTCGGTACTGGTATATACTCATATGGTGTATATATACAGTGCCTTGCGAAAGTATTCGGCCCCCTTGAACTTTGCGACCTTTTGCCACATTTCAGGCTTCAAACATAAAGATATAAAACTGTATTTGTTTGTGAAGAATCAACAACAAGTGGGACACAATCATGAAGTGAAACGACATTTATTGGATATTTCAAACTTTTTTAACAAATCAAAAACTGAAAAATTGGGCGTGCAAAATTATTCAGCCCCTTTACTTTCAGTGCAGCAAACTCTCTCCAGAAGTTCAGTGAGGATCTCTGAATGATCCAATGTTGACCTAAATGACTAATGATGATACAATCCACCTGTGTGTAATCAAGTCTCCGTATAAATGCACCTGCACTGTGACAGTCTCAGAGGTCCGTTAAAAGCGCAGAGAGCATCATGAAGAACAAGGAACACACAAGGCAGGTCCGAGATACTGTTGTGAAGAAGTTTAAAGCCGGATTTGGATACAAAAAGATTTCCCAAGCTTTAAACATCCCAAGGAGCACTGTGCAAGCGATAATATTGAAATGGAAGGAGTATCAGACCACTGCAAATCTACCAAGACCTGGCCGTCCCTCTAAACTTTCAGCTCATACAAGGAGAAGACTGATCAGAGATGCAGCCAAGAGGCCCATGATCACTCTGGATGAACTGCAGAGATCTACAGCTGAGGTGGGAGACTCTGTCCATAGGACAACAATCAGTCGTATATTGCACAAATCTGGCCTTTATGGAAGAGTGGCAAGAAGAAAGCCATTTCTTAAAGATATCCATAAAAAGTGTTGTTTAAAGTTTGCCACAAGCCACCTGGGAGACACACCAAACATGTGGAAGAAGGTGCTCTGGTCAGATGAAACCAAAATTGAACTTTTTTGGCAACACTGCAAAACGTTATGTTTGGCGTAAAAGCAACACAGCTGAACACACCATCCCCACTGTCAAACATGGTGGTGGCAGCATCATGGTTTGGGCCTGCTTTTCTTCAGCAGGGACAGGGAAGATGGTTAAAATTGATGGGAAGATGGATGGAGCCAAATACAGGACCATTCTGGAAGAAAACCTGATGGAGTCTGCAAAAGACCTGAGACTGGGACGGAGATTTGTCTTCCAACAAGACAATGATCCAAAACATAAAGCAAAATCTACAATGGAATGGTTCAAAAATAAACATATCCAGGTGTTAGAATGGCCAAGTCAAAGTCCAGACATGAATCCAATCGAGAATCTGTGGAAAGAACTGAAAACTGCTGTTCACAAATGCTCTCCATCCAACCTCACTGAGCTCGAGCTGTTTTGCAAGGAGGAATGGGAAAAAAATTCTGTCTCTCGATGTGCAAAACTGATAGAGACATACCCCAACTTACAGCTGTAATCGCAGCAAAAGGTGGCGCTACAAAGTATTAACTTAAGGGGGCTGAATAATTTTACACGCCCAATTTTTCAGTTTTTCATTTGTTAAAAAAATTTGAAATATCCAATAAATGTCGTTCCACTTCATGATTGTGTCCCACTTGTTGTTGATTCTTCACAAAAAAATACAGTTTTATATCTTTATGTTTAAAGCCTGAAATGTGGCAAAAGGTCGCAAAGTTCAAGGGGGCCAAATACTTTCGCAAGGCACTGTATATACATACATACTCTCATATGGTATATAATCGACTCGGTACCATGTACCATAAAGTTATGGTTGCTCATTGTGTATTTTTTTTACAGCTTTTATTATTACTTTTTTATTGTTTCTCTATTTTCTTTCTCTCTCCATTGTTGGGAAGGGCCAATAAGTGAGCATTTAACTGTTAGTCTGCAACTGTTGTTTATAAAGCATGTGACAAATAAAATTTGATTTGATTTTGTCCATTACTTCCCATTTCAGTTTCCGGGACCAATGAGTAACACATAGCCAAGTCCCTTATGGCAACCTATTCCCTACATAGTGCACTACTTTTGATCAGGGCCCTATGTAGGGAATAGGGTACCATTTGGGACACAGTCCCATGCCAGGTGGACACGTGTGTGCCATTTGGACAGACTGATGCTAAGTGGCACTCTAAAACGATCCAGACGGAAATAATTGTAACTTATGTCGACAGAAAATCGGACTCATCAGGGGTCTGCACCCTTCTTCTCCCCCCCTGTTCCTACCCTTATGTCTTCTCGTGTTACCCACGGCGCTGCCAAAATGGGATAACAGGCATCATTTTGTTGAGGCTTTTATGACGGACATGTTTGTTCCCCCAACCATTCAATAGAGTAGTGAATTTAATAAGCAACAGCCTCCTTCCCCTAACGCTGTATACGCTGTATGGAAGCCCCCAGTAATGAAGGTTTATGTGATGTGCTAAACAGCCTAACGTCCTTTGCTCTCATTACAGAGGCTTTCACAGCCTGCTAACAGCTCCTCAGTCAAGCTTGAATAACAGGCCAAGATGAGGAACTACGTTCCAAATGGCACCCCTATTTCCACGGGCTCATAAGGGCTCTGGTCAAAAGTAGTCCACTATGCAGGGAATAGGGTGCCATTTGGGACGTAGTCAAGCTGTACACAACTTCCACTGAATGGAAAGAGAGGCTTTTAGATTGGGTTTATTACACCAAATATCCTTGAATGGAAGGTAGACTCTATGTCCAGGTTAGGACAAGGGATACTTTTGGAAGTAGTGATGACTTCCAAAGGATGTGCTTTATTGATTTTTACTTAATCACATTCTTCTGGATCTTTATGTTCCTGATTCCATTGTGAAATAGCATACCTTACCGATTGTATCCTTAGATGTATTATGAGTGCGTTCCAAATGGCACCCTATTTCTTTTATAGTGTACTACTTCTGACCGGGACCTATAGGTAACTATTAAGGGATTGTGCCATTTGGGAAGCAATCACTGTGTGTAGTCAGGTGAGTAGACATGAGCTCTTAGTAGCAATGTACTAGTGCTTATGTGGCGACGATTATCGCTGTAGTGGCTTGATGTCCACTTATGGGCCTATTTCAATAATTTACTCGAGATTACATTTGGCCATGACTGGTTGTTCGCTGCTCTGAAGTGGCATTGAACAACAAACTGTTCATCTTTGGAAAATAACTGGATTAAACACAGAGGAGGCTTTAGAAAGGCTTGGAATGTGAAAGCAAGCCTGATATGTAAATGTATAGTTATTTTCACCATGACAATCTAATAGCCTGCTGCACATGCTATTTTCTGTATGCATGTGCACAGCCTAAACACTACATTACTGTTTTTTTTTTAAACAAAAAATACACCATTAAACATCATATTATGCAGGAAGGGTTACCATTACAGTTTCTATTCAGCTTTCACTCCACACTGATACTCTACACTCACCAAAAAATGTAATAAATAAATAAAAAACACTCCCCGAAAAATGTACATTTCCAAATTCACCCGATTTCAGCACTAAATAGGTCAGCAGGCCTGAGGCCATAGGTTTCAAGCTCTCAGAGTTTGAGTTTGGCCTCTTAGATCATAATGAGTAACATGACATGGACAGGGGGACCTGGGGCCTTAGTTATCAAGAAATTGGTCCTAACTGCCCGAAGATTCTCAGAATTACCAAATGTGGTCCTAATTTTACGCATAGGAGTAAGAGCATGTTATCAACATCCTTATGAGTAGCCTACTTATATCATATCTCAGGGTGTTTTTAAGAGAGATCAAGAGGTGTCTTAACCGGTTAGGAGTTGCCAGACGACGGCAAGCACGCACATTTAGGGAGAGGAGGTGTGTTTTAAAAACATTTGATAATGATATCAAAAGATATCGGTTAGACTGACCTTGGCCGTGATGCTATTTGTCCATCTATGGGATGAGCGTGTGCTCTCTCTGTAGAGATCAAAGTTATCGCCACTTTATGCTTCTTGGCTACAGAAAAAAATTAGACTGTGTAACCGCGATGATTTGGTTCCATCACAGACTACTATCAGCAAAGCAATCTGCCAAACCCTGATGGCAATTACGGCTTCTCAAATCATCGAAGGTTCATTGATCCATCAGTCAACGCCAGATTATTCAAAAACAAGCTGTTTTAATGCAAATCGCTGGTTTTCCGGGAGTTGTTGGCGTCATTGACTGTACTCCCATTAAAATCATTGCCTCGTTCATCAATCGAAAGCTGTACCACAGTACTGGGCTACAGTATATAGTGGACTTTATTTCAGCATAATTAACATATTAATCTATATAAAATGAGATGTACAATTATTTTATCTGAAGGGCTCACAAGATCACAAGGAGCGTGGTGGAAAGGGGAATTGGCCAGTGGAAGAGATTTCATGTGCTCCATGGAGAGATGCGTCACAGCCCAAGGATAGTCTGCCGCATAATAATG
Organism: Oncorhynchus mykiss; assembly: GCF_013265735.2. NCBI lineage: Eukaryota > Metazoa > Chordata > Actinopteri > Salmoniformes > Salmonidae > Oncorhynchus > Oncorhynchus mykiss. Next base: position 24,953,791 of record NC_048592.1, read on the forward strand.
ATTTGAGCAATATTGCAGGACATCTACAAACTACGGCGGATCCCTCTACCTTCCGTCAATGGAAACCCAGAAACTGATATTGACGAAAGTGATGTAGACGATGATACTGCGCACCCCAATGCCACAGGTGAAGAGGGAACACTTTTCTGCCAACTGTTTGCCGACCCTCACTTTAGGTAGGCTGGCACAGCAATCTCCACACTTAATTTGGCGCTGTGTGAGCACAGGAGAATGGTCTGGCAGAACCCAATATCTAGCTACTGATAAACATTAAGCTATTGGCATGGGAGAGCGTCATACAGATATGCCATAGTGGACTAACGTAAGTATAGGCTAGATTTCGGTGAACAAATAAGCACACCATATTTTTTAAGCGTTTTTATTGCAAGAGAGTAATATTCCTCCTGCAAATGCAAAACTTGTAAAAATGTTTTGTTTTCTCCAGTTGCGTCTGAGCAATGTCGGGTGGCAGGTAGCGTAGTGGTTGGAGCTTTGGACCAGTAACCGAAAAGTTGCTGGATCGAATCCCCGAGCTGTAAATGTAAAATATCTGTAGTTCTGCCCCTGAACAAGGCAGTGAACCCACTGTTCCCCGGGTGACGTTATGGCAGCCCCCCGCACCTCTCTGACTCAGAGGGGTTGGGTTAAATGTGGAAGACACATTTCAGTTGAATTCATTGTTGTACAAACCTCCTCAGGGTTTGATGGAACCAGACCTTCCAGGGAGCTGCTGGGGCGCCCCGTTTTTATTGTAGGAGAGTAATATTCCTCCTGCAAATGCTAAACTTGTATAAATGTTTTGTGTTCTCCAGTTGCATCTGAGCAATGTCCTCCTCGGGGTTTGATGGCACCAGCCCTTCCGGGGATCTGCTGGTGCATGGTGCGTCCTGCAGCAACAGCGAAGTGGAGATCCCCTCAGACGCTGGAACGAGAGATCCGCTGCAACAATATAATTATTGTTTAGTTTAGCTTACAATAAAACTTTTATTTTTTAAATCAAAATATCATGTGAAGTGTTTTAAATTCAACAGTAAGCTTAAATCCTACTTATCCTACTGCCCATTGGCCCTGAAAAGTGCAGTGTCTTGGCCCTCTCCAATGCCGGAGGGTCACATTTGAGCACCCCAGGTACATTCAGCTATGGCACTGAGGGGTTTGGGTGGAGGGCCACCTCCTGAATGCAGAGAATACCCATTAGACAACACAATAGTCTACTTTACAGTGTGGATAACATATCAATTGAATTTAGGCCTATCTGTTTTTTTCCGTTTGGCTGCAGAAGTTGGCCACCTCCAACCTACAGTTTGATAGGATGGTGTACCAGCGTTTTTCACATTCTTCAGGAGTTCTTACAGAAAAATGAAATTTGTCGTTTATTAATTCAGAGATGGCTCTCCACGAGTCATTCTTTTGCTGGCTGGTCAATGTAGGATTACATTTGCACTTGATAATACTTTGGAATTTCTCAACTTGCCCTGCAAGTAAAATATAGAGCTTTCCTCCTCCCACCAGTTCACTTTTCTTTTAATTTCCAACAATATGACATGATGTGTTTAAAAAAGCTAGAAACTGGAAAGGGATTTGTAGTTCTACAGTATGTAAAGAGTGTAATGTGAGAGCTGTTCATAATGTCCTCTCAAACTAATTTGGTTAGTTAGATTAGCCTATCTCTCACAACAGTGCCAACCTTTCATACGCTGGTGTGCCTGGGATTATTATTTAATCTAAATAGGCCTAATAACAAATTTAATATTGGCCAACACCATTATGATTATATTTTATGATGATTACATTTTAATATAACAATAATAAGAAGAAATAATAGCATACAAAACAAACATCGTAACACTATGTTGCTAAGCCTATAATTGGTTTGATATTAATGTTGCTTAAATGTACCAGTGTTGTTTTTGGAAATGTGGAATCAACTCAGTGTGCCCTTTTTCTACTTGAAAAACTACAAAATGTCATCAGACTTTCACTTAACGGCTCTTCTCATGCCATAAAAACGTGCTGAGATCAAGTCATACGACTGAGTCCTACTCAATGCTGGGACTAGGGGAGAGACGCCCTTTTAGGTCCTACTCTGAACGGTGAGTAAATTAGGTCACAGTCATACACAGTCTTATCGGCAGACTCAGTAGCCTCGGTTTTTCTGATGACTGCCTTGCCTTGTTCACCAACTACTTTGCAGACAGAGTTCAGTGTGTCAAATCAGAGGGCATGCTGTCCGGTCCTCTGGCAGTCTCTATGGGGGTGCCACAGGGTTCAATTCTCGGGCCGACTCTTTTATCTGTATATATCAATGATGTTGCTCTTGCTGCGGGCGATTCCCTGATCCACCTCTACGCAGACGACACCATTCTATATACTTCCGGCCCGTCCTTGGACACTGTGCTATCTAACCTCCAAACGAGCTTCAATGCCATACAACACTCCTTCCGTGGCCTCCAACTGCTCTTAAACGCTAGTAAAACCAAATGCATGCTTTTCAACCGTTCGCTGCCTGCACCCGCACGCCTGACTAGCATCACCAACCTGGATGGTTCCGACCTTGAATATGTGGACATCTATAAGTACCTAGGTGTCTGGCTAGACTGTAAACTCTCCTTCCAGACTCATATCAAACATCTCCAATTGAAAATCAAATCTAGCGTCGGCTTTCTATTCCGCAACAAAGCCTCCTTCACTCACGCCGCCAAACTTACCCTAGTAAAACTGACTATCCTACCGATCCTCGACTTCGGCGATGTCATCTACAAAATTGCTTCCAACACTCTACTCAGCAAACTGGAAGCAGTTTATCACAGTGCCATCCGTTTTGTCACTAAAGCACCTTATACCACCCACCACTGCGACCTGTATGCTCTAGTCGGCTGGCCCTCGCTACATATTCGTCGCCAGACCCACTGGCTCCAGGTCATCTACAAGTCCATGCTAGGTAAAGCTCCGCCTTATCTCAGTTCACTGGTCATGATGGCAACACCCACCCGTAACACACGCTCCAGCAGGTGTATCTCACTGATCATCCCTAAAGCCAACACCTAATTTGGCCGCCTTTCGTTCCAGTTCTCTGCTGCCTGTGACTGGAACGAATTGCAAAAATCGCTGAAGTTGGAGACTTTTATCTCCCTCACCAACTTCAAACATCTGCTATCTGAGCAGCTAACCAATCGCTGCAGCTGTACATAGTCCATCGGTAAATAGCCCACCCATTTTTACCTACCTCATCCCCATACTGTTTTTATTTATTTTATTTTCTGCTCTTTTGCACACCAATATCTCTACCTGTACATGACCATCTGATCATTTATCACTCCAGTGTTAATCTGCAAAATTGTAATTATTCGCCTACCTCCTCAGCCTTTTGCACACAATGTATATAGACTCTCCTTTTTCTACTGTGTTACTGACTTGTTAATTGTTTACTCCATGTGTAACTCTGTGTTGTCTGTTCACACTGCTATGCTTTATCTTGGCCAGGTCGCAGTTGCAAATGAGAACTTGTTCTCAACTAGCCTACCTGGTTAAATAAAGGTGAAATAAAATAAAATACTTTTAGCACAATTCCTAGGAGTCATTCTGAGACGCTTGATAACTACGGGTGCTGATCCAAGATCAGCACTCCTACTCTCAGATACTCTCAGATGCTTTACAGGCCCTGAGCAACGGAAGTTCCCATGATACACATGCAAGCCAAGGAGGTACTGGCACACTCTATTACCTCTGGAATGGCACTGCAATTGAATTATCCCAGATAGGGTATAGGCGTCAGCATTTTGTCTTTGGAGGACCTGTTAACATGAACAGTGTCAGTGTGAGTGAATCATCTTTCACAATCAGCCATCTGTGTGATGTACCCTGGGCTGGGAAATGGGACTACTGCAGATGGAGAGATGTCTCAGCTGTGAAAGGATTGGCTGGGTTTACTTTGGACCGTATCATGCAGATCCAGAAGGAGCTAGGAGCTGGGCGCTAGCAAGAGAGCATACAGCTGTAGGATCTTAAACATCTAAAAGTCTAAACTGTATAGGAGATATAAGAAATCTCAGGAGATTACGCATATTTAACCCCTTATTTTTGATGGCACCGAACTACCTCCATACTTCCATTAGTTTGAATGGGTTACCTTCAGACAAGTCCTGTGACACTTGTGGGGGTCATAGACCAAAAAGTCTCCCCTTTCCATAGAGGGGTCATATTAGTTTGTAGACCGTTCAGATGCTGCAGACGCTTTCGTGAGAAGACCGATTTTCGGGATGTCTCATGTTCTGACAAACATCGCTGTAGCTCGGCCACCTTTTCATCGCAGATGCGGAAGGCCGGCATAGGCGGATGCTGTGGATTGTGCCCATGCAAAAAATTATATATCTCTAGCTTAAACTGTCAGATTTTGATGCAAATGTTTTTATTATATTACTTAGATTAATGCACAGATGTTTTATGCAATCACTCTTTTGTTGCTGCACAGCAGGAAATGAACATTTGTAGTGTGTTTGAGATTTGAAAAAGCTTATACTTTTTGTACTTTTCCACTTTGAAAATTCAGAGTTAATTTGCACTAATGAAAAATGTATCAACCCCTAGAAAAATGTCCATTCATTGTAATCCACGTAATCATTCAAATTTCCAGCAAACTGGCTCAAATTAAGATCCTACATTTATTGTGTAGTTAGTACATGTTTCACTTTTCGATGTTGTTATTGCTTTCTTATTGCGTTTGTTTGTTTTCTAAATGGTGGTGTTTTAGGGGAAGTCTAACAGTCCATCACTTTTTGTGTTTGCAGTTTGTTTTTTTAAAAGTATATTTTCAGTGTGTTTAAAAAACAGTATATTTGCAGTGTGTTTTAAAAACAGTATATTTGCAGTGTGTTTTAAAAACAGTATATTTGCAGTGTGTTTTAAAAACAGTATATTTGCAGTGTGTTTTAAAAACAGTATATTTTCAGTGTGTTTAAAAAAAAGTATATTTGCAGTGTGTTTTAAAAACAGTATATTGGCAGTGTGTTTTAAAAACAGTATATTGGCAGTGTGTTTTAAAAATAGTATATTGGCAGTGTGTTTTAAAAATAGTATATTGGCAGTGTGTTTTAAAAACAGTATATTTGCAGTGTGTTTTAAAAACAGTATATTTGCAGTGTGTTTTAAAAACAGTATATTGGCAGTGTGTTTTAAAAACAGTATATTGGCAGTGTGTTTTAAAAACAGTATATTGGCAGTGTGTTTTAAAAACAGTATATTGGCAGTGTGTTTTAAAAACAGTATATTGGCAGTGTGTTTTAAAAACAGTATATTGGCAGTGTGTTTTAAAAACAGTATATTGGCAGTGTGTTTTAAAAACAGTATATTGGCAGTGTGTTTTAAAAATAGTATATTTGCAGTGTGTTTTAAAAAAAGTATGTGTGCCGTGTTTGCAGTGTTTTCCTCTTTATCAGTGTGCTTTCTAAGGTGACATTTGTGGTTTCTTCAATGCTTACGAAAACTGATACTAGAGTGTTAAAGGGGCATTGGGGACTTTGTTGCTGTTTTCTAGGAGTTTGACCCTGAACTATGTGAAAATCGCAAAGTCTAGTTGACACACACAGGTAGGGCATAGTCACTTTACCCCTACCCAACCACTGCACATTGACTCGGTACCGGTACCTCCTATTGTTATTTTGTTACTTTTTTTAATTATTTTTTTTACTTTAGTTTATTTAGTAAATATTTTCTTAATTATTATTTTTCTTAAAACTGCATTGTTGGTTAAGAGCTTGTAGGTAAGCATTTCACGGTAATACTTTTTGTATTCAGCGCATGTAACACAACTTTTCAAGGCAATGTCAAATGTATATTTCAGACAACATGTGATATCTTTAGCTTGATCTTAGGAAACACTTTGAGTTGCAAAACGGTCTTTAAGAAGGAAGCTTTCATGCTGTTGTTGACAATGTTATCACCTCGTTAGTTCAAGAATCTGTCACTTAAGCAGCACTAGTAAACAGACCAGCAGCTAGCCATATCTCACTGTTCCCATGGGACCCTGAACAGCCTCTCATAACTCTGAGTAGCCCACTGCAGAAACTGCCCTATCACAGGACCAGTCTTACTAATGTCATGTAGGCCCATTTGATATGTCTGAATTGTATAATTAGCAAAATCATTTAAAATGATTTCTCAATAAAGAATTAAACTGTTCGTTAGAAATCGTGAATTGCCTAATGCCTTACCTCTTAGAAGCAGTTAAATAACACATATTTGAGTACATTACAATTTTACATGGATTGATTTGCCCATCAGAAATGAATTGTTTGGCCAAGAAAACCGTTGCTACGGTGCCCATATTAGGACAGCCTCAGTGTCAATGATTGCAGAGTCTGAGGCTGTCGTAATATGTGCACCACATGTGTTTATCATATAAGATTAATCTATCGCTGTGTTTGTCATCTTATAGGAATCTATCACTGATTGGCTAATGTCCAGGGAGTCTTCCAGCAGCAGCTTCCTGTGTGTACATATTGTGAGCCCAGTGTGATATCACAACTGGGATGGATCCTAATCCCTCTCCTGTCCCACCTATCAGCAGACTTAATTACTAACTCTATAGTAGACTCCAATCTAGGCCACTCCCAACCTGTTTGTCTTTCTTTTCTTCTCCTTATGGGAATGTTGCTCCTGATAAAACCCTGATAAAGGCAGCATAGCTGTCAAAACGTTAGTGTTCATTACATGTATTGCATCGGAGCCATGAGAGTTGATGAAAAAAAGGGGTAGGGTTGTGAAGAATCGAAGGTGCAACTGAAGCACAAAATTAGTCTGAGGCAGAGCAGAAATTACAATAAGAAGCATTTTAGATCTGCCTTTACAAAACACAGCAAGATATTTCATATGCCTTTTATAAAAAAGATTTCTACATTAACATGACCCCTAAGTTTAACTTGCTAGTTATCTAAGACAGGGCATCATATACTGTAGCTTTCTGCCGTGTTTGAGAAATCTGTACAGCTGCCACTGCTGTCTTGATTTCCTTGTGTTATTTCTCCTCTCCATTCTCAGCCTGTCTGCTCCCCCCACCACTTCCCAGTCAGAGGAGGCAGGCCCGTTGCCCTAGCGACTCCAGACTCCACACAGATCCAGTACTGTTCTTCCTTCACACAAGTATGCATCAAAACTTTGTTGATCTGTACAATGTCTTTCGTTAGCAATCGCTTGTAACTGTCCAAACTCACCAAAAACTACATTCGGTAGCTCATACCTACGGTGTATTCAGACAGTACCGTACAGTACAGTACCCCATAATGACAAAGCCAAAATAAAAAACAGAAATACCTCATTTACATAAATATTCAGATGCTTTGCTATGAGACACAAAATTGAGCTCAGGTGCATCCTGTTTTCATTGATCATTGTCACTCCCTGGCCTTAGTTATCTTTGTTTCCTTTATTATTTTGGTTAGGTCAGGGTGTGACATGGGGGATTTATGTGTTTTGTCTGGTCTAGGGGTTTTGTATGTTTATGGGGCTGTTTCCTTTCTGGGTAGTTTTGTATGTCTATGGTTGCCTAGGTTCTCAATTAGAGGCAGCTGTCTGTCGTTGTCTCTGATTGGGAACCATATGTTCTTTGGGTATTTTGTGGGTGATTGTCTTCTGTCTTTGTGTCATTGCACCAGACAGGACTGTTTTGGTTTTCACATTTGTTGTTTTGTATTTTTGTAGTGTTCTCGTTTATCTTCTATATTAAAGATGTTGAACACTAACCACGCTGCATTTTGGTCCTCCTCTCCTTCAGTGGAAGAAAGCCGTAGAGAATCACCCACCATAAAAGGATCAAGCGTCGTGGTAACAGGCAGCAGCAGGAGAGGCAGCAGCCAGCAGCAGGAGAGGCAGCAGCAGGAGAGGCAGCACTATTTGGAGAAATGGACTTGGGAGGAGATCCTACACGGGAAAGGACCCTGGGCACAGCCAGGAGATTATCGCCGTCCCAAAGAAGAGCTGGAGGCAGCGAAGGCGTAAGGCACTGGTATGAGGAGGCGGCGCGGATGGAAGCCCGAGGGACAGCCCCAAAAATGTATTTGGGGGGGGGGGGGGCGCACAGGGAGAGTGTGGCAGAGTCAGGAGTCAGACCTGAACCAACTCCCCCTGTTTACCGCGAGGAGCCAATGATGGAATCAGAGCAGTCGGCGAAGTTGAGGTGTGCGTCTGAGAATGTGGAGGAGTTATTGGACAAATTGGAGGAGAGTGAATGGAGGGGAGATTGAGACATTCGAGGAGTTGTTGATAAAATTGGAGGAGAGTGAAGAGAGAGCTGTCGGTTTGGCGCAGTATGCACAGCATTCACCCTGAGGAGTGTGTTAGCTGTCTGATGCCACATGTGTCAGTTCCTAGTACTCATCCTGAAACGTGTTAAAGCTCCTGAACAATTGATGCCGGCTATACACACCAGGTCTCCAGAGTACCTTCACAACCCGGGGCGTTCTGTTCCTGCTCCCCGCACTCGCTCTGAGGTGCGTGTCCTCGGCCCAGTACCACCAGTGCCGGCACCCCGCACCAGGCTTCCTGTGCGTGTCCAGAACCCAGTACTCCCGGTTCCTCCTTCCCGCACTCGCCCTGAGGTGCGTGTCCTCGGCCCAGTACCACCAGTCCCGGCACCGCGCACCAGGCCTACAGTGCTCCTCACCTGTCCAGAGCTGCTAGAGTCTCCCGCCTGTCCAGAGCTGCTAGAGTCTCCCGCCTGTCCAGAGCTGCTAGAGTCTGCCGCCAGTCTGCAAGGAGCCGCCAGAGTCTGCCGCCAGTCTGCAAGGAGCCGCCAGAGTCTGCCGCCAGTCTGCAAGGAGCCGCCAGAGTCTGCCGCCAGTCTGCAAGGAGCCGCCAGAGTCTGCCGCCAGTCTGCAAGGAGCCGCCAGAGTCTGCCGCCAGTCTGCAAGGAGCCGCCAGAGCCGCCAGTCTGCAAGGAGCCGCCAGAGCCGCCAGGATCCGCCAGGGCCGGCATTCAGCCAGGGTCCGCCAGAGCCGCCATTCAGCCAGAGCCGCCATTCAGCCAGGATCCGCCAGAGCCGCCATTCAGCCAGGATCCACCAGTGCCGCCATTCAGCCAGGATCCGCCAGAGCCGCCATTCAGCTAGGATCCGCCAGAGCCGCCATTCAGCCAGGATCCGCCAGTCAGCCAGCCAGAAGCTGCCAGAGCCGTCAACCAGCCTGAGCTACCTCTCAGTCCTGGGCTACCTCTCAGTCCTGGGCTACCTCTCAGTCCTGAGCTACCCCTCAGTCCTGGGCTACCCCTCAGTCCTGAGCTACCCCTCAGTCCGGAGCTGCCCCTCAGTCTGGAGGAGTTTGTTTAGTGGAGTGGGGCCCTTTAGTAGGGTTGCCAATCATAGGTCAGTGGCGAGGGTCGCCGTTCCTAGGAAGAGACTAAAGCGGACAAAGACTATCGTGGAGTGGAGTCCCGCGCCAGAGCCGCCACCGTGGACAGACGCCCACCTAGACCCTCCCCTATGGTTTTAGGCGTGCGGCCAGGAGTCCGCACCTTTGGGGGGGGGTACTGTCACGCCCTGGCCTTAGTTATCTTTGTTTCCTTTATTATTTTGGTTAGGTCAGGGCGTGACATGGGGGATTTATGTGTTTTGTCTAGCCTAGGGGTTTTGTATGTTTATGGGGCTATTTCCTTTCTAGGTAGTTGTGTATGTCTATGGTTGCCTAGATTGTTTCTCAATTAAAGGCAACTGTCTGTCGTTGTCTCTGATTGTGAACCATATTTAGGCAGCCATGTTCTTTGTGTATTTTGTGGGTGATTGTCTTCTGTCTTTGTGTCTGTGCACCAAATAGGACTGTTTCAGTTTTCAGATTTGTTGTTTTGTATTTTATAGTGTTGTCGTTTATCGTCTATTTTAAAGATGTTGAACACTAACCACGCTGCATTTTGGTCCTCCTCTCCTTCAGCGGAAGAAAGCCGTTTACAATCATCCTTGAGAAGATTCTACAACGTGATTGGTGTTCAATTGATTGGACATGATTTGGAAAGGCACACACCTGTCCATATAAGGTCCCACAGTTGATCGTGCATGTCAGAGTAAAAACCAAGCCATGAGGTCGAGGAAATTGTCAGTAGAGCTTCAAGACAGGACTATGTCGAGGCACAGATCTGGGGAAGGGTACCAAAAAATGTCTGCAGCATTTAAGGTCTCCAAGAACACAGTGGCCATCATTCTTAAATAGAAGAAGTTTGGAACTACCAAGACGCTTCCTAGAGATGGCCACCCAGCCAAATGGGGGAGAAGGGCATTGGTCAGGGAGGTGAACAAGAACCCGATGGTCACTTTGAAAGAGCTCGAGAGTTCCTGTGCGGATATGGGAGAACCTTCCAGAAGGAATACCATCTCTGCGGCACTCCACCAATCAGATCGTTATGGTAGTGGCCAGACGGAAACCACTCCTCAGTAAAAGGCATATGACAGCCCGCTTGGAGTTTGTCAAAAGGCACCTAAAGGATTCTCAAAACATGAGAAACAGAATTCTCTGGTTTGATGAAAACAAGATTGAACTCTTTGGCCTGAATGCCAAGCGTCACGTCTGGAGGAAACCTGGCACCCTCCCTACGGTGAAGCATTGTGGTGGCAGCATCATGTTGTGGGGATATTTTTCAGCGTTAGGGAGACTAGAAGGTTCACCTTCCAACAGGACAACGACCCTAAGCACACAGCCAAGACAATGCAGGAGTGGCTTCGGGACAAGTCTCTGAATGTCCTTGAGTGGCCCAGCCAGAGCCCGAACTTGAACCTGAACGAATATCTCTGGAGAGACCTGAAAATATCTGTGCTCCCCATCCAACCTGACAGAGCTTGAGAGGATCTGCAGAGAAGAATTGGAGAAACTCCCCAAATACAGGTGTGCCAAGCTTGTAGCATCATACCCAAGAAGACTCGATGCTGCCAAAGGGTAAAGGGTCTGAATACGTATGAAATGTAATATTTTTAATTGTATAAATTAGCAAAGAATTATTGGGTATTGTGTGTAGATTGATGAAAAAACTATTGAATCCGTTTTTAGAATAAGGCTGTAACGTAACAAAATATGGAAAAAGTCAAGAGGTCTGAATACTTTCCAAAGGCACTGTATACTGCTGGAACAGGTTTATCTATTTTGGATGCAATTTGAATGGAGTTGGTGAGAGAGAAAGACTACAAGAGAGTGCTTGATATTTGAGTGTTAGGCCTGTAGGTTTTAAAACTTAGCCGCTGCAAAACAACAACAAAAAATGAAATCTTTACAATTTCAAAATAAGGTCAGATGGGTAAATTAGAAGCATATTATGTCTTTATACCTGTCACCAGAAAAAAAGTTTGGGGGGAAAAGGGAGCAATTTTGGGCAGTAAATCTCAATAACCAGGTTCCCGCCATTCAACCCTAGCCCGTTCAAAGGCACTTAAATATTTTATCTGGCCCATTCCCCCTCTAAATGGCACACATACACAATCCATGTCTCAATTGTCTCAAGGCTTAAAAATACTTATTTCACCTGTCCCCTCCCCTTCATCTAAACTGATTGAAGTGGATTTATCAAGTGACATCAATAAGGGATCATAGCTTTCACCTGGTCAGTCTATGTCATGGAAAGATCAGGTGTTTTTAATGTTTTGTGCACTCAGTGTATGTATAACTTTCTGAGCTGGATTGCCTGTCTTTGCAATTAGTTTATTTTCGTTTGCGCTCATTAGCACATTTAGCTAACAGCCTCCATGGAAATTCGCTATTACTTATGCTAATTTTGTTAGCATTCTGGTAACAGACACCCAATGTTGTTTTTTGTTTTAAAACGGCAATTCCACAAATCTAGGGATGAGAGAACGATATGAAAATCTGGATACTGATCAACCCTACTATTTGGTTTAAATCTGACTTCAGACCATCCTGTAGGTTTTAACTCCAACCCTGTTCCTGGAGAGCTGCTGTCCTGTAGGGTTAACTTGCTTCAACCCTAATCTAGCGCACCTGATTCTAATAATTATTTGATAAGGTAGGTAAACTGAATCAGCTTAGTTCCAGGATGGAGTAAATCAGATAAAAGTGACAGCAGCTCCTCCAACCACCATGGAAACCATGGGAAACTCCATTGCCTGTGTGATGTAACCATGTACGTATGGGCATACATACACACATATGTAGGATCTTAATTTGAGCCAGTTTGATACAGCAGGAAAATAATCCTACAGCAACAGGAAATGTAAATTATTATGTGGATTATAATTAATGCACATTTTTGTCGGGGTAACGGAAAATCAAGTATTAAATTGCGAAGTGGAAATTACAAACTTCAGAAGCCTTTTTAAACCTCAAATACACAAAACTTAAATATCCTGCATTGCAGGGAAGTTCTGCACAGGGTGATCAAAGTAAGATCCTACATCTGTACCATCTAGAGACCATCTTAATATACATGAAAAAATCGTTTTGGCTCAGACGAGCTTAACCCCCTTACTATCTCAACATATAGGACCTATTAACATTCCAGTGCCAATGCACTCAATGTCGATGATATGAGACCAATCTTAGTGGTAGCATGTTCTTGACTTCAGTAGGCTACAAACGTAAAGCCTAACCTTCCTCTCTTACTCCAACATTTCCTATTTTATCTGCCTCCTTAAAGTCATTTCCTGTTTTATCTGCCTCCTGAGAGTCATGCTGATGGGACAGACTAAAGAGTGATGGTGTTGTTTTGAAAAAAACTAAACTGTGGCACAACACTAGCTAATTCCCCTGTTGACGGCCTAGGAACAGTGGGTTAACTGCCTTGTTATGGGGCAGATAGACAGATTTTTACCTTGTCAATTTTTACCTTCTCGGCTCGGGGATTCGATCTAGCAACCTTTCGGTTACTGGCCCAACGCTCTAGCCACTAGGCTACCTGCCACCCCTGTATGTGTGTATGCCATGAATAGATTTGATTAGAGTTTTGGTGCTCTGAACTCGTTGACAGTGGACTAATGACCGTTGCGTCCTCCTGACTGTTCTTGCAAACAGCCATATAAATTATCCAGCGTCTTCTTCTCCTGACCTGTTAATTGATAGCATCAAATGCTAGCATTGCATCCTTCCAGGATGACTGGGATTATGGAAGTCAACAGATTCTTGATTGATTGCAGAGAAAGCAAACTGAAGTCTCCTACAGACACACAAGGGAACAGTCCCACGTCTAGTGCTGGTGAATTGTGATTGATGACAGCATTCCCCGTCTTCAATGTGTTTAGTTTCAGCTACTGAATACAAAGTGAAAGAACCAACTATATGCTCAAGTTTCTCTCTTGTTCTGCTAACCATCAACCATGGAATGAAGTTCTCCAGTATTAGTTAATTAAAAAAAACTACAGTATAAATGTGTTTCTGCACACAGTATCATCAGTAAAGGTGTTATATCTGCACACTGTTTGTTTAATCAGAGCAGCTAGCTCCTGAATGCTCACCTGTTGTTCAGAACCCAGTCCTCAGTGTATTGGGACTGTCACACAGCAGTCTGGCTTCACTAAAGTACAGTCTTGTCCTCCTGCTCACTGGATCACAGCCTGTAGACAAACATAAAGCTGAGCTACAGAGGAGCAGTGTGCAGCATGGGTAGACCAACAAACAATTATATAAATATATCACATCCAGTGGTTCATTGAGTTCAGTATCACACTGTGTGTCCAAAATGGCACCCTGTTCCCTATATAGGGCACACATTTTTTTTTTTTTACCATGGCTCTGGTCAAAAGTAGTACCCTACATAGGGAATAGAGTGCCATTTAGGATGTCTCTCCATAAAGTTGGTAAACTCACAAAACCTCTCCCTTCAGGAATGAACTCCATCTTCATCTGTTCTTCCAAGGTTTCCTGTTATTTCAACATAGTTTCTTATAGCTGTCATACCCCCCTCAGTCAACATGAACCCTTTATCTCTGATCTGACTGTATGCGTCTAAATATCTGTCTTCTCTCTTTTCTCTCTCTCTGTCTCTCTCTGTCTCTCTCTCTCTCTCTCTGTCTCTGTCTCTCTCTGTCTGTCTTTCTCTCTCTCTCTCTGTCTCTCTCTCTCTCTGTCTCACGGTCTCTCACGGTCTCTCACGGTCTCTCTCTGTCTCTGTCTCTCTCTCTCTCTCCGTCTGTCTCTATATCTCGCTCTCTCTCTCCGTCTGTCTCTATCTCTCGCTCCCTCTCTCCGTCTGTCTCTATCTCTCGCTCTCCCTCTCCGTCTGTCTCTATCTCTCGCTCTCTCTCTCTGTCTCTCTCTGTCTCACTCTCTCTCTCTCTCTCTGTCTCTCTCTCTCTCTCCGTCTCTCTCTCTCTGTCTCGCTCTCTCTCTGTCTCGCTCTCTCTCTGTCTCTCTCTCTCTCTGTCTCTCTCTCTCTCTCTCTCTCTCTGGACCAAGGGTAATATTTGCTAAAGTCCCACTGCTGCTATGACAACGGGCCCAGTGAGGCAAGTGCCTAGTGGATCTCCACTGAGCCCAAATGTCCCCCTATTCCCTTTATAGGGGTTAAGGGCACTGGAGGTTATAGGGTGTACTTTGGAATGCACTTGATTCCACCAGCTACAGTAGCTGATCACTGGGCCGCTGCCTACCACTACCGTGATGATGCATTTTGCAGTGGTACCATTCACCACCACCACCCCATCCCTCCTCAGTCAGTCGTCTGTTTTAATCACCTCCACTGGTCCTCCAGTGGCAGTACGGAGGGAGTTAGTACTAGCCTCGCGAGTCACTCTGATACAGTCAAACTGAAAATTGCAGTGTAAAATAATCAGATCCTAAAGCAGGTTGCGGTTATCCTTGATGACAAGTGTCTGAGTGAAGGAGGCCTCATTGAGATGAATGCTTGACTGTTGATAATTATTTTCATTAGGTTGTTGACTGTTACATAGCTGTAGCATAGCAGGTATACAGTAGCAGTGTAGCCTAGCCCAAAGCCTCCATCCCCCATCTGATCACGTGAAGGTCACGGTTGAAGGTCCCTGTCTGGCTGTTTCACCCTCAGCTGCCATAGGTGACCAGATGACATGAGCCACTCTCCCATCTGTTTCACCCTCTTGACACGTGGCAGAGCAGAAGCAGCACAGATTGTGGCTCCTGAATGACTTCACAGGCCCAGCACTAGAGGATGGACTCCGGGTGATCATAATGACTAGTCCCAAATGGCACCCTATTCCCTACAAAGTGCATTATTTTAACCACAATCCTATGAGCCCCGGTAAAAAGTAACCATTATTAGGAAATAGGATGTTATTTGGGATGTGGACACTGTAGTCTTTCACCCATAGAACAATGACTGGTGAGAGTAGAGCAGTGTGTGGATGCTCTGTTTTCAGACTTTTCAGGCAGGAAACAACTGCCATATTTCACTGTAAGGGTGACTTCATCAGATTATTTAAGCATGTGACATTTTTTGTTCCAATGTGACAAAATTAATGACAAAAAAAACAATTGGACAGTTGTTTAATTAAAAACTATTCATATTTCATCATGGGACATTGTTTTATTACACATAAAAACACTATTTATCTTAAGCCGCTAGAAGTTCCATTTTATGGTTCCCTCTCTCTTTCATTAAGACCATATAACAACACTGTGATACAGTACAAGCACTATGCCAAGGATCATAAAACACAAGCATGTAGGGAATTAATGAGAATCTGCCCATTAGTAGAACCTGTTGTTTAATGACATGGAAGACCTCCCTATAACATGCCATAACCCTGCTCATATAGCCTTTAACTTGCCTCAACCCTGGAGTAAAGGACTGTATCTGCCCTAAGATGTTAGATGACAAGGGACCCCAGAAAGACTAGGGTCTCGATTAGATCCATATCATGGAAGTTTGGCGCTATAGCGAGATTGAAATGTAAAGGTAATTTCAGATTGAGCCGACATATGCAGCGTTGAATGCATACCTTGAATGCTAGAGAAGAAGGGCTAGAGAAGAAGGTATAGAGAAGAAGGGCTAGAAAGAACAATTGGAGAATAATAGCTAGAGGGGAAGAGCCAGAGAGAAAATTTGGAAAGGAAGGGCTAGAGATAGAAATGGGAGAATAAGAGATAAGAGCAGAGAAGAAGGGCTAGAGAGGAAGGGCTAGAGAGGAAGGGCTAGAGGGGGAGGGCTAGAGAGGAAGGGCTAGAGAGGAAGGGCTAGAGGGGGAGGGCTAGAGAGGAAGGGCTAGAGAAAAGAGCAAGAGAAAATAGCAAGAGAAGAAGTGCTAGAGATGAAAATTGGAGCAGAAGAGCTAGAGGGGGAGGGCTAGATGGGGAAGGGCTAGAGGGGAAGGGCTAGAGGGGAAGGGCTAGAGGGGAAGGGCTAGAGGGGAAGGGCTAGAGGGGAAGGACTAGAGTGGAAGGGCTAGAGTGGAAGGGCTAGAGTGGAAGGGCTAGAGTGGAAGGGCTAGTGGAAGGGCTAGAGTGGAAGGGCTAGAGTGGAAGGGCTAGAGTGGAAGGGCTAGAGTGGAAGGGCTAGAGTGGAAGGGCTAGAGTGGAAGGGCTAGAGTGGAAGGGCTAGAGTGGAAGGGCTAGAGAGGAAGGGCTAGAGAAGAAGGGCTAGAGATAAAATTGGAGAAGAAGGGCTAGAGAAGAAGGGCTAGAGAGGAAGGGCTAGAGATAAAAAATTGGAGAAGAAAGGCTAGAGAGGAAGGGCTAGAGAGGAAGGGCTAGAGAAACGAGCTAGGAAAGAAGGGCTAGAGAGGAAGGGATAGTTAAAAATTGGAGAAGGAGGGCTAGAGAGGAAGGCCTAGAGAGGAAGGCCTAGAGGGGAAGGGCTAGAGGGGAAGGGCTAGAGAGAGAAATTAGAGAAGAAGAGCTAAAGAGGAAGGGCTAGAGAGGAAGAGCTAGAGAGAAGAATTGGAGAGTATGACCTGGAGTGGAAGGCTAAAGGAAGCAGAGCTAGAGATTAATGGATAGAATAGACGGGCTAGAGAAGACGGGCTAGAGAAGACGGGCTAGAGAAGACGGGCTAGAGAAGACGAGCTAGAGAGGAAGCGGAGCTAGAGAGGAAGCGGAGCTAGAGAGGAAGCGGAGCTAGAGAGGAGGAAGGGCTTAGAGAGGAGGAAGGGCTTAGAGAGGAAGAAGAGCTAGAGAGGAAGAAGGGCTAGAGAGGAAGCAGAGCTAGAGAGGAAGCAGAGCTAGAGAGGAGGAAGGGCTTAGAGAGGAAGAAGAGCTAGAAAGGAAGAGCAAGAGAAGAAGTGCTCTAAACACATTGTCCTTAAGCCACTTTAAAACACGTATATCTGTATGTACAGCTGGTTATATGATTGGAATTCCTAAAGTATACCTAACGTAACACCTATGATGTTGATCTGGCTGGTGGGGAAATAGTGTTCAATCTAAATGAGAGAGTGAACTAAGGAAAAAGGTAGAATGACATTTCAGTGTGACGTGTGACTGCTCAGTGCCGTGACATTTAGAAAAAAGCCCAGTAGACAGCCTGGGAGAAGGGCCTTATTGGTGTGGGATTCATACAGAATGAGAATGTGAAGCCTATCCCACCATGACTCTTTCCTCTCAGCTCTGGCTCTCTCGCTGCATGACCTAGCTATCTCTCATTTCTATCAAGACCCAGTATGATAGGAGAGGAATGTGTTTCACGTTGTGGAAAAGGCTATATTGTCATGAAGGAATGTGATGGAAGGGAGGCAATAGACTGAACTGAAAGGCTTGTGTGTGTCTGTGTGTGTGTGTCTGTGTGTCTGTGTATGATTGGTGCGTGCGTGCGTAGATACGGGTGTGATGGACAGAGGTTCAGTGGATACAGACACAACAAAAAGGTCAGAGGGTATATCCAGACACTCTACAGGAACACTGACCGTCTCAGGAGAATGGATATATGACTGGGCCTGTGTCTTAAATAGCACCCTATTCCCTATTTAGTGCACGACTTCTTACCAGGTCCCATAGGGTCAAAAGTAGTAGGGTCCGTTTTGAACGCTTCCTGGGTGTCCCCGGCCTGCTCCAGTAAACTCACCTGCATCTCTCTGATGTCTGATAGGTAATAACCATGTAATGACACTAGAACACAGTCAGATGTGAAATATGTTACATATGTTTCACATATCATTTGTTTGGATTTTCAACACTGTCATATCGGGGTCAAGAAAATACATGACTGAAACAGGTTGATAAGTTGTTTACATGCACTTTCTCAAGGTTGAGTGAGAATGATGACTATTGCATACAATGTTCAAATGTGATATGTTTGAATCACCTGTTTTTATCACAGGGCACAAACTTGTCATGATTTAAGTCATATGTGATAAACTTCCAACCATTTTATGCATTTGGTGAAAAAAAATCTAGTCCTCTAGCTTGGCACTTTTCACAACATTGTCTCTGAGGAAATAAAAGAGAGAAAAGTGAATTTTGTATTGAGGTTTTATTTTGAGCGATGACTTGTTGGTTTATCTCTTTCTTTCTGCGTGTCCATTAATTTGATGGATGAGAAATACGCTGCTGTTACAGGTCCTGTTTGAACTCAGGGGTAACGTCTCTGTGTTATTGTGTCATGACTCATGTTGTCTGTCTGACAGAGGGAAACGAGGAGCAGCGAAGAAATGGTTCCACGGCTGTTCATGCCTCAATATACCCCCGACACACACGCATGCACCCTCCACATGCACACACATGCGCATACACACCATCCATACACAAACACACACACAAACACCTCTCCCCCCACACACACACTCTCGACTAAATGAGTCATCTGGTGGGCTTCACGTTTGCCCAGAGAGAGCAGTTTGCTGCTGTTGCATTCTGGAGCTGAGAGGATGAGAGGCTGAGAGGGGCAAAGCCTCTCAATCCTCCTCTCTGTACCAGAAACCCATTTCAAGGTCCCCTGGTCTTAAACACCACAGGCTGGCTGTCTGTCAAATAGATATGCTGAGGTAGGGTGGACTGGAACAGGGCTGTGTCTACAATGGCACCCAAGTGCATTATAAAGGGAGTAGGGTGCCATCTGGAAGGAAATAGGGTGTCGTTTGGGACACATCCCATTGTTTACTAGAACAACGGCAAGATGACACACAGACATGTTGACACAGGAGATTGGTTGACACACTCACACCCTCTCACTCGTTTTCTGTTCTCCTCTCTCTATTTCTCTCTTTCTTCATCTCTCTCCCACTGAACTTGGAAGGGATGGTGTATGTTTCATACATAACAGAATTGACAGAATATTTGTAACCATTGAACGTAACAATCACCAAAACCTGAATCGTGGATTATTTTCCAGCTGAATGTTGCTAACAAGATGACAACCTTCACAATGTGTGTGCCTGATCTAGTTTATCTATGCTCTTAATGTAGACATCACAATGTGTGTGTCTGATCTAGTTTATCTATGCTCTTAATGTAGACATCACAATGTGTGTGTCTGATCTAGTTTATCTATGCTCTTAATGTAGACATCACAATGTGTGTGTCTGATCTAGTTTACGTACTGTATGTTCTTAATGTAAACATCACGGAGGTGGATGGAAATGTCAAGTAAATGTCACAGGCATGATGTCATGCACACGGCAGCCTACAAGTGGATACTGATAAAAGTGATTTAGGGCTGTCGTGTATGGATGCATATTTGGCACAAGGGAAAGTTATATATTTGAATTGGGACTGGTGAGCTGACATAATTAGAGGCTACGTTTATCCAATGTGCACTTAGCTCCACTGTATGAGTGTGTGAGCTTATACCATCTCATGATAGTTTGCCTTCCTGATGATAGAGTACAATAAGCTTAATGGTGAGATGTCCTAACACACCCCTCATCATCTATTCTGAATACAGATGAAGACCTCACTACCTCAGGGTTTTCCTGACTGGGACTGTCTGGACTCCAAACCAGTATTAACCCTGAACCCTACCCTTCTGGGCTCCTGCTATTGAGGTCCATGTCGTCTCTGTGTTGAACTGTCAGTGAGGTGGTAAATAGCCAAATAACATTCTAATGTTCTAGAAGGCCATCTGCTTTCAGAATGGAGTCGGTCCTTTCCACAAGCCTTTACTGCTTGGACATCATTGCCAATGCATTCATAAGTAGCATAGCAGTATGGTCTATAGAGGAAATGTACACTTCAATGTCCAGTCAATGACAATAGCATCACCACAAAATGAGTGTCAATTTGTTTTTGTTAAGAGGTGTGGCAGAAAATTGCAATGGCCATCTTAAGTAACTGTAAATGTCATTCTCCTCAGTGTTGAGTGTTGAGAATGAGTGTGACAGACAGGCAGAGGTGATTCTGCAGTAGGCTATAATGAGAGTGTTTGTGTCCCAAATGAGTCCCTATTGGCTATGTAGTGCACTACCTTTGACCAGGGCCCATAAGGCTCTGGTCTGAAGTAGTGCAACAGATCGAGAAAATGGTGCCATTATTGGGATGCATCCAATCTGTTCTCTTCCCTAGTCTGGTGTGTCTAGCTAGGTAATCACACTAATGCAACAGCCATCTTTCATGACATTTTTCATTCCATCATTCCTCCACTCTCATCAGTGGTCTGAGCGATCCTGCATAATCCCCAGAAATGGGAAGAGGCAAAGGCTTAGTCAAACGATAGTGAATGTCATTATCACTTGTGACCAAGGGGAGATTTTTGTGTGTGTGTGTGTGTGTGTGTGTGTGTGTGTGTGTGTGTGTGTGTGTGTGTGTGTGTGTGTGTGTGAGAGAGAGAGAGAGATTGACAGTGGAGGATAAGCTCGTGAGGGTTATTGATTGGAGGCCAGTAGAAGCTAGTCAATCACCAGTGGCCTAGATAGTGTTAGCGAAGCAGACTGTATTAATAAGATACCGGTCTTCTACTTTAACCACCTTGAGAAGAGCGCTTTCAGTTGATTAAATACTCTTAAATTCAATCAGGGCTATTGATATTCTTTATCATTGATGTAAGGTTTGAAATGAATGTTTTTTTAACCAGAGGAATAGGTTGGACTATGGGAAGTAAGAAAGAGAGCAGCAAGAGAAAAATAATTAACAGACAGGTGGACGGACGGACAGACAGACGGACAGAGAAAAGACCTGCAGTAGACATAAGGGGAGAGACAGAGAGGCAGTGAGTTGGGTGAGCAGGTTGAGTGAGAGTGCCTGAGTGACAGATGCTCCCTGAGGGCAAAGCTGGAGCTGGTGTGTGTTAACGCTAGCAGATGATAGCACTGAGTGAGCAGACGGAGGGTGTGTGTTTGTGTGTGTGTGTGTGCGCTCATTTATGTGTGTGTGCGCGTGTGTACGTGTGTATGTTTGCATGTGCGTGTGTCTGCTCATGTCTGCCTGTGTGTGTGTCTGTTTGTGAGTCTGTTTGTGTGTGTGACCTACTATAGTAGGGATATTATGAAGAAAAAGAAAATTCAAGGGGTCTGAATTCTTTCAGAATGCACTATCCCTACAATGGACATATAGCCCTACCATAGACATATAGCCCTACTATAGACACACAGCCCTACTATTGACATATAGCCCTACTACAGACATACAGCCCTGCTATAGACATATATTCCTACTATATAGATATACATTCCTACTATATATCCTGCCTGTTTAGCCTTGTCCGGGGGTATCATCGGATGGGGCCACAGTTTCTCCTGACCCCTCCTGTCTCAGCCTCCAGTATTCATGCTGCAGTAGTTTGTGTCAGGGGGCTAGGGTCAGTCTGTTATATCTGGAGTATTTATCCTGTCATATCTGGTGTCTTGTGTGAATTTAAGTATGTTCTCTCTTTCTCTCTCTCGGAGGACCTGAGCCCTAGGACCATACCTCAGGACTACCTGGCATGATGACTCCTTGTTGTCCCCAGTCCACCTGGCCGTGCTGCTGCTCCAGTTTCAACTGTTCTGCCTGCGGCTATGGAACCCTGACCGGTTCACTGTGGTTATTATTATTTGACCATGCTGCTCATTTATGAACATTTGAACATCTTGGCCATGTTCTGTTATAATCTCCACCCGGCACAGCCAGAAGAGGACTGGCCACCCCTCATAGCCTGTTTCCTCTCCAGGTTTCTTCCTAGGTTTTGGCCTTTCTAGGGAGTTTTTCCTAGCCAGCGTGCTTCTACACCTGCATTGCTTGCTGTTTGGGGTTTTAGGCTGGGTTTCTGTACAGCACTTTGATATATCAGCTGATGTAAGAAGGGCTGTATAAATAAATTTGATTTGATATACCATAGACATATAGCCCTACCATAGACATATATTCCTACAATAGACCTATAGCCCTACTATAGACATATATCCCTACTGTACAGGCATACAGTTGAAGTCGGAAGTTAGGTTGGAGTCATAAAAACCCGCTTTTCAACCACTCCACAAATTTCTTGCTAACAAACTATAGTTTTTGCAAGTCGGTTAGGACATCTACTTTGCCCTGACCATAATCCCATAGAAAATGTGTGGGCAGAACTGAAAAAGTGTGTGCGAGCAAGGAGGCCTACAAACCTGACTCAGTTACACCAGCTCTGTCAGGAAGAATGGGCCAAAATTCACCCAATTTATTGTGGGAAGATTGTGGAAGGCTACGCGAAACGTTTGACCCAAGTTAAACAATTTAAAGGCAATGCTACCAAATACTAATTGAGTGTATGTAAACTTCTGACCAACTGGGAATGTGATGAAAGAAATAAAAGCTGAACCAAATCATTCTCTCGACTATTATTCTGACATTTCACATTCTTAAAATAAAGTGGTGATCCTAACTGATCTAAGACATGGAACTTTTACTAGGCTTGAATGTCAGGATTTGTGAAAAACTGAGTTTAAATGTAGTTGGCTAAGGTGTATGTAACCTATGACTTCAACTGTATATCCCTATTATAGACATATATCCCTACTATAGACATAAACTCACCAAAAAAATAAATGCCCTGTCACTGTGAACTGCGTTTATTTTCAGCAAACTTAACGTGTAAATATTTGTATGAACATAACAAGATTCACGAACTGAGACACAAACTGAACAAGTTCCACAGACACATGACTAACAGAAATTGAATAATGTGTGCCTGAACAAAGGGGGGGGGGGGGGGGGGGGGGTTAATCTGCAAAATTTTAATTATTTGCCTACCTCCTCATGCCTTTTGCACACAATGTATATAGACTCTTTTTTTCTACTGTGTTATTGACTTGTTAATTGTTTACTCCATGTGTAACTGTGTTGTCTGTTCACACTGCTATGCTTTATCTTGGTCAGGTCGCAGTTGTAAATGAGAACTTGTTCTCAACTAGCCTACCTGGTTAAATAAAGGTGATATATATATATATATATTTTTTTTTTAATAAATGTACTGCACCAGATTTGCCAGTTCTTGCTGTGAGATGTTACCCTACTCTTCCACCAAGGCACCTGCAAGTTCCAGGACATTTCTGGGGGGAATGGCTCTAGCCCTCACCCTCCGATCCAACAGGTCCCAGGCGTGCTCAATGGGATTGAGATCCGGACTCTTCGCTGGCCATGGCAGAACACTGACATTCCTGTCTTGCAGGAAATCACACACAGAACGAGCAGTATGGCTGGTGGATTTGTCATGCTGGAGGATCATGTTAGGATGAGCGTGCAGGAAGGGTACCACATGAGAGAGGAGGATGTCTTCCCTGTAACGCACAGCGTTGAGATTGCCTGCAATGACAACAAGCTCAGTCCGATGATGCTGTGACACACCGCCCCAGACCATGACGGATCCTCCACCTCCAAATCGATCCCGCTTCAGAGAACAGGTCTCGGTGTAACACTCATTCATTCGACGATAAACACAAATCCGACCATCACCCCTGGTGAGACAAAACCGCGACTCGCCAGTGAAGAGCACTTTTTGCCAGTCCTGTCTGGTCCAGCGACGGTGGGTTTGTGCCCATAGGTGACGTTGTTGCCGGTGATGTCTGGTGAGGATGTGCCTTACAACAGGCCTACAAGCCCTCAGTCCAGCCTCTGTCAGCCTATTGCGGAGAGTCTGAGCACTGATGGAGAGAGTTTGCGTTCCTGGTGTAACTTGGGTAGTTGTTGCCGTCCTGTACCTGTCCCGCAGGTGTGATGTTCGGATGTACCGATCCTGTGCAGGTGTTGTTACACGTGGTCTGCCACTGTGAGGACGATCAGCTGTCCGTCCTGTCTCCCTGTAGCGTTGTCTTAGGCTCCTCACAGTACTGACATTGCAATTTATTGCCCTGGCCACATCTGCAGTCCTCATGCCTTCTTGCAGCACACCTAAGGCATGTTCACACAGATGAGCAGGGACCCTGGGCATCTTTCTTTTGGTGTTTTTCAGAGTCAGTAGAAAGGCCTCTTTAGTGTCCTAAGTTTTCATAACTATGACCTTAATTGCCTACCATCTGTAAGCTGTTAGTATCTTAACAACCGCTCCACAGCTGCATGTTAAATAAGTGTTTAAGGTTCCTTGAACAATCATGGGAAACAGTGTTTAAACTAGATGATAGGAACACTGTGGACAATTTTCAGCAAGTTGCAGCATTGAAATACAGAAATAAACCCTTTTCCATAAACAAGGTCTAAATCCTGTTTGATGCACTCTGTGAGTATTTTTTTTTGCTGTACTGTTTAATAAATCCTGTTAAGGATATGGCAGACATACGCCCCCTTTGGAGAGATTGGGTACCCCTAGTAAACTGGAAAAAAAATCTGTCAAAAATTGCTAATATATGCAAATAAAAATTATTATTGGATAGAAAACACTCTAAAGATTCTAAAACCGTTGGAATTATGTCTGTAAGTATAGCAGAACTCACAGGGCAGGCATTCTTCCAAACTAGTTTTTGTGGCCATGAAAGTTGGAGCAACTTTGACGTCATGGCCCCCACCCTTCCCAACCAGCTATGATTCTGGGGACACTTTCTATCTCTTCCGCTAGATGTCCTCTTTCATTAGAGTCGTTCAAATCCCGCGAGAATTGACCCTATGGGAGTGAAATTAGTGCGTGCCACGAGAGAATAGGCTGTGCGTATGGGCGCGAATTGGTCCCAGCCATTCCTTTGTTTCCAGCACTCAAGAGAAGGGCAGACGATGGCCGATTGAATTGAAGTTTGTTTTGCATGTCTAAAACATCATAAAGCTTGCTTCTGCACTTAGTTTGACCTGTTTAGTCGACATATAATGTGTAATTTTGAAGTTTTGATGCGCAACTTATCCGGACCAGAGGACGTTTTGGGTGCATTTCAGCTGTAGCTAATACAAAGACGCAAGACTTGAAACCAAACGATGTATTGGGTAAGTATGAAGCCTTCCAGAACATTCTGAACGAAGACCATCGAAGGTAAGGGAATATTTATGCTTAAATCTGTGTTTCTGTTGACTCCAACATTACGTGGAAATGTAGCTTGGAACTGAGCGCTGTCTCAGCATATGGAATAGTGTGCGATTTCTGTAACGTTAAAAATAAATCTAACACAGCGGTTGCATAAAGAAGCCGTGTATCTTTCTAACTATATGTAGAACATGTATATTTAGTCAAAGTTTGATGTCTATTTACGTTATCTTGCCGCGCTACATAGATTTCCTGCGGGCATTTTTGAGTAATTTCTGAAGGTGAACTCACTGTAAATGGACATTTATGGATATAAATGGCATATTATTGAAAAAAAAAATATGTACTGTGTAATATGTCATATTACTGTCATCTGATGAAGATTTTCAAAAGGTTAGTGAGCGATTTATTTTTTAATCCTGCGTTTGTTGATTGCATGTTTTGGCTATTGAAATGAGCTGTGTCTGGTGGTGGTTTTACATATATATGTGCTATGTTTTCGCTGTAAAACATTTTAGAAATCTGACTTGCTGGCTAGATGAACAAGATGTTTATCTTTCATTTGAGCTATTGGACTTGTTAATGTGTGGAGGTTAAATATTTTTAAGAATATTTTTGCGTTCCATGCGCCACCGTTTCAGCTGAACGTGGGAGGGTTGATCCCCAATTGGGAACCAGTATCGTAGACAGGTTAAATTAAGATCTATGAAGTTATTTGGATTTTTATGAATTATCTTTTTTAAACAGGCCGTTTATTTTTTTGCTGAGTTTATGTCCCTATTATAGACATATATCCCTACTATAGACATATATCCCTACTATAGACCTATAACCCTACTGTAGGCATATAGCCCTACTATCGACATATAGCCCTACTATAGACATACAGTTGAAGTTGGAAGTTTACATACACTTAGGTTGGAGTCCTTAAAACTCCTTTTTCAACCACTCCACACATTTCTTGTTAACCAACTATAGTTTTGGCAAGTTGGTTAGGACATCTACTTTGTACATGACACAAGTTAGTTTTCCCACAATTGTTTAAAGATAGATTATTTCACTTATTCACTGCATCACAATTCCAGTGGGTCAGAAGATTACATACACTAAGTTGACTGTGCCTTTAAACAGCTTGGAAAATTCCAGATAATGATGTCATGACTTTAGAAGCTTCTGATAGGCTAATTCACATCATTTCAGTCAATTGGAGGTGTACCTGTGGATGTATTTCAAGGCCTACCTTCAAACTCAGTGCCTCTTTGCTTGACATCATGGGAAAATCAAAAGAAATCTACCAAGCCCTCAGAAAAACAATTGTAGACCTCCACAAGTCTGGTTCACCCTTGGGAGCAATTTCCAAACCCCTGACGGTACCACATTCATCTGTACAAACAATAGTACGCAAGTATAAACACCATGGGACCACACAGCCATCATACCGCTCAGGAAGGAGACGCGCTCTGTCTCCTAGAGATGACGTACGTTGGTTCGAAAAGTGCAAATCAATCCCAGAACAACAGCAAAGGACCTTGTGAAGATGCTCGAGGAAACAGGTACAAAATCTATATCCACAGTAAAACAAGTCCTACATATATTTTTTGTTTTAATGAATTTTTTATTTAACCTTTATTTAACCAGGTAAGCTAGTTGAGAACAAGTTCTCATTTACCACTGCGACCTGGCCAAGATAAAGCAAAGCAGTGCGACAGAAACAACAACACAGAATTTCATGGAATAAACAAGCGTACAGTCAACACAATAGAAAAAAGAGTACATACAGTGTGTGCAAATGGCGTGAGGAGATATGGCAATAAATAGCAAAGTAATTACAATTTAGCAGATTAACACTGGAGTGATAGATGAGCAGATGATGGTGTGTAAGTAGTGATACTGGTGTGCAAAAGAGCAGCAAAGTAAATAAAAACAGTATGGGGATGAGGTAGGTAGATTGGGTGAGATATTTACAGATGGACTATATACAGCTGCAGCGATCGGTTAGCTCCTCAGATAGCAGATGTGTAAAGTTAGTGAGGGAAATGGAAGTCTCCAGCTTCAGCGATTTTTGCGATTTGTTCCAGTCACTGGCAGCAGAAAACTGGAAGGAAAGGTGGCCAAAGGAGCTGTTGACTTTGGGGATGACCAGTGAGATATACAGTGCCTTGCGAAAGTATTCGGCCCCCTTGAACTTTGCGACCTTTTGCCACATTTCAGGCTTCAAACAAAAAGATATAAAACTGTATTTTTTTTGTGAAGAATCAACAACAAGTGGGACACAATCATGACGTGGAACGACATTTATTGGATATTTCAATTTTTTTTAACAAATCAAAAACTGAAAAATTGGGCGTGCAAAATTATTCAGCCCCAGTGAGGATCTCTGAATGATCCAATGTTGACCTAAATGACTAATGATGATAAATACAATCCACCTGTGTGTAATCAAGTCTCCGTATAAATGCACCTGCACTGTGATAGTCTCAGAGGTCCGTTAAAAGCGCAGAGAGCATTATGAAGAACAAGGAACACACCAGGCAGGTCCGAGATACTGTTGTGAAGAAGTTTAAAGCCGGATTTGGATACAAAAAGATTTTCCCAAGCTTTAAATATCCCAAGGAGCACTGTGCAAGCGATAATATTGAAATGGAAGGAGTATCAGACCACTGCAAATCTACCAAGACCTGGCCGTCCCTCTAAACTTTCAGCTCATACAAGGAGAAGACTGATCAGAGATGCAGCCAAGAGGCCCATGATCACTCTGGATGAACTGCAGAGATCTACAGCTGAGGTGGGAGACTCTGTCCATAGGACAACAATCAGTCGTATATTGCACAAATCTGGCCTTTATGGAAGAGTGGCAAGAAGAAAGCCATTTCTTAAAGATATCCATAAAAAGTGTTGTTTAAAGTTTGCCACAAGCCACCTGGGAGACACACCAAACATGTGGAAGAAGGTGCTCTGGTCAGATGAAACCAAAATGTAACTTTTTGGCAACAATGCAAAACGTTATGTTTGGTGTAAAAGCAACACAGCTGAACACACCATCCCCACTGTCAAAAATGGTGGTGGCAGCATCATGGTTTGGGCCTGCTTTTCTTCAGCTGGGACAGGGAAGATGGTTAAAATTGATGGGAAGATGGATGGAGACAAATACAGGACCATTCTGGAAGAAAACCTGATGGAGTCTGCAAAAGACCTGAGACTGGGACGGAGATTTGTCTTCCAACAAGACAATGATCCAAAACATAAAGCAAAATCTACAATGGAATGGTTCAAAAATAAACATATCCAGGTGTTAGAATGGCCAAGTCAAAGTCCAGACCTGAATCCAATCGAGAATCTATGGAAAGAACTGAAAACTGCTGTTCACAAATGCTCTCCATCCAACCTCACTGAGCTCGAGCTGTTTTGCAAGGAGGAATGGGAAAAATGTTCAGTCTCTCGATGTGCAAAACTGATAGAGACATACCCCAAGCGACTTACAGCTGTAATCGCAGCAAAAGGTGGCGCTACAAAGTATTAACTTAAGGGGGCTGAATAATTTTGCACGCCCAATTTTTCAGTTTTTGATTTGCTAAAAAAGTTTGAAATATCCAATAAATGTCGTTCCACTTCATGATTGTGTCCCACTTGTTGTTGATTCTTCACAAAAAAATACAGTTTTATATCTTTATGTTTGAAGCCTGAAATGTGGCAAAAGGTTGCAAAGTTCAAGGGGGCCGATTACTTTCGCAAGGCACTGTACATCCATACTACAGACATATAGCCCTACTATAGACATATATCCCTACTATACAGACATATAGCCCTACTATAGACATATAGCCCTACTATAGACATATAGCCCTACTGTAAACATATAGCCCTACTACAGACATATAGCCTTACAACAGATATATAGCCCTACTATAGATATGTAGCCCTACTATACAGAGGTATAGTTCTACTATAGACATATATCCCTACTATACAGACATTAGCCCTACTATAGACATATAGCCCTACTATAGACATATAGCCCTACTATAAAGACACCTACTCCTATAGACATATAGCCCTAATATGGACATATATCCCTACTACACAGAGATAAAGTTCTACTATAGACATACATCCCTAATATACAGACATATAGCCTTACTACAGACATATAGCCCTACTATAAAGACATATAGCCCTACTATAAATACATATAGCCCTACTATAGACATAAAGCCCTACTATACAGACAAATAGCCCTACTATAAAAACACATAGTCTACTATAGACATATAGCCCTACTATAGACATATAGCCCTACTATATAGACATATAGCCCTACTATAAAGACATATAGCCCTACTATACAGACATATAGCCCTACTATAAAGACACATAGTCTACTATAGACATATAGCCCTACTATAGACATATAGCCCTACTATATAGACATATAGCCCTACTATAAAGACACAGTCTACTATAGATATATAGCCCTACTATAGACATATAGCCCTAATATGGACATATATCCCTACTATACAGAGATATAGTTCTACTATAGACATACATCCCTACTACAGACATATAGCCTTACTACAGACATATAGCCCTACTATAAAGACATATAGCCCTACTATAAAGACATATAGCCCTACTATACAGACATATAGCCCTACTATAAAGACACATAGTCTACTATAGACATATAGCCCTACTATAGACATATAGCCCTACTATATAGACATATAGCCCTACTATAAAGACACAGTCTACTATAGATATATAGCCCTACTATAGACATATAGCCCTAATATGGACATATATCCCTACTATACAGAGATATAGTTCTACTATAGACATACATCCCTACTACAGACATATAGCCTTACTACAGACATATAGCCCTAATATAGACATTTAGCCTTACTATAGACATATAGCCCTACTATAAAGACACAGTCTACTATAGATATATAGCCCTACGACAGACATATAGCCTTACAACAGATATATAGCCCTACTATAGATATGTAGCACTACTATACTGACTTATAGCAGTTTTTGATTTGCTAATATGGACATATATCCCTACTATGCAGAGGTATAGGTCTACTATAGACATATATCCCTACTATACAGACATATAGCCCTACTATAGACATATAGCCCTACTATTGACATATATCCCTACTATAAAGACACCTAGTCCTATAGACATATAGCCCTAATATGGACATATATCCCTACTACACAGAGATAAAGTTCTACTATAGACATACATCCCTACTATATACATATACAGTGCCTTGCGAAAGTATTCGGCCCCCTTGAACTTTGCGACCTTTTGCCACATTTCAGGCTTCAAACATAAAGATATAAAACTGTCTTTTTTTGTGAAGAATCAACAACAAGTGGGACACAATCATAAAGTGGAACGACATTTATTGGATATTTCAAACTTTTTTAACAAATCAAAAACTGAAAAATTGGGCGTGCAAAATTATTCAGCCCCCTTAAGTTAATACTTTGTAGCGCCACCTTTTGCTGCGATTACAGCTGTAAGTCGCTTGGGGTATGTCTCTATCAGTTTTGCACATCGAGAGACTGACATTTTTTCCCATTCCTCCTTGCAAAACAGCTCGAGCTCAGTGAGGTTGGATGGAGAGCATTTGTGAACAGCAGTTTTCAGTTCTTTCCACAGATTCTCGATTGGATTCAGGTCTGGACTTTGACTTGGCCATTCTAACACCTGGATATGTTTATTTCCATTGTAGATTTTGCTTTATGTTTTGGATCATTGTCTTGTTGGAAGACAAATCTCCGTCCCAGTCTCAGGTCTTTTGCAGACTCCATCAGGTGTTCTTCCAGAATGGTCCTGTATTTGGCTCCATCCATCTTCCCATCAATTTTAACCATCTTCCCTGTCCCTGCTGAAGAAAAGCAGGCCCAAAGCATGATGCTGCCACCACCATGTTTGACAGTGGGGATGGTGTGTTCAGCTGTGTTGCTTTTACGCCAAACATAACGTTTTACATTGTTGCCAAAAAGTTCAATTTTGGTTTCATCTGACCAGAGCACCTTCTTCCACATGTTTGGTGTGTCTCCCAGGTGGCTTGTGGCAAACTTTAAACAACACTTTTTATGGATATCTTTAAGAAATGGCTTTCTTCTTGCCACTCTTCCATAAAGGCCAGATTTGTGCAATATACGACTGATTGTTGTCCTATGGACAGAGTCTCCCACCTCAGCTGTAGATCCAGTTCATCCAGAGTGATCATGGGCCTCTTGGCTGCATCTCTGATCAGTCTTCTCCTTGTATGAGCTGAAAGTTTAGAGGGACGGCCAGGTCTTGGTAGATTTGCAGTGGTCTGATACTCCTTCCATTTCAATATTATCGCTTGCACAGTGCTCCTTGGGATATTTAAAGCTTGGGAAAATCTTTTTGTATCCAAATCCGGCTTTAAACTTCTTCACAACAGTATCTCGGACCTGCCTGGTGTGTTCCTTGTTCTTCATAATGCTCTTTGCGCTTTTAACGGACCTCTGAGACTATCACAGTGCAGGTGCATTTATACGGAGACTTGATTACACACAGGTGGATTGTATTTATCATCATTAGTCATTTAGGTCAACATTGGATCATTCAGAGATCCTCACTGAACTTCTGGAGAGAGTTTGCTGCACTGAAAGTAAAGGGGCTGAATAATTTTGCACGCCCAATTTTTCAGTTTTTCATTTGTTAAAAAAGTTTGAAATATCCAATAAATGTCGTTCCACTTCATGATTGTGTCCCACTTGTTGTTGATTCTTCACAAAAAAATACAGTTTTATATCTTTATGTTTGAAGCCTGAAATGTGGCAAAAGGTCGCAAAGTTCAAGGGGGCCGAATACTTTCGCAAGGCACTGTATCCCTACTATACTGACATATAGCCTTACTACAGACATATAGCCCTACTATAGACATATAGCCCTACTATACAGACATATAGCCCTACTATAGACATATAGCCCTACTATACAGACATATAGCCCTACTATAATGATACATAGTCTACTATAGACATATAGCCCTACTATAGACATATAGCCCTAATATGGACATATATCCCTACTATACAGAGGTATAGTTCTACTATAGACATACATCCCCAGTACAGCCATATAGCCTTACTACAGACATATAGCCCTACTATAGACATTTAGCCTTACTATAGACATATAGCCCTACTATAAAGACACAGTCTACTATAGATATATAGCCCTACTATAGACATATATCCTTACTATACATACATATTGCCCTGCTATAGACATATAGCCCTGCTATAGACCTATAGCCCTACTATACAGACATATAGACATGCCGCTACTATACTGACACATAGCCCTACTAGACATATAGCCCTAATATAGACATAGCCCTACTATACAGACACATACAGCCCTACTATAGACATATAGCCCTACTATAGACATATAGCCCTACTATAGACATATAGCCCTACTATAGACATGCCGCTACTATACAGACATATAGCCCTACTATACAGACACATACAGCCCTACTATAGACATATAGCCCTACTATAGACATGCCACTACTATACAGACATATAGCCCTACTATAGACATATAGCCATTATTTAAAGACACATAGCTGTACTATAGACATTTTTCTCTACAATAGACATATATATAGCCCTACTATAGACATATATAGCTTTACTATAGACATATATAGCCCTGCTATGGACATAAAGCCCTTTTATAGACATGTATAGCCCTATTATAGATATGTATAGCCCTACTATAGACATATAGCCCTACTATAAAACATATATAGCCATACTATAGACATATATAGCCCTACTATAGACATATAGCTCTACTATGGACATGTATAGCGCTATTATAGACATGAATAGCCCTTCAATAGACATATAGCCCTACTATAGACATATTGCCCTACTATAAAGACACATAGTCCTACTTTAGACATATACACATACAGACGTATAATGCAGATCACCAGCAGGATAAGTGTTTGACATTGATATAAACAGGAGACATTACTGATACAGACACTCGACTGTTGGTCACAGTGGCTTGAGATGAAAAGTAAAGTGTGTAAACTTTCCCCTTCAAAAAACATAAGTCCAAGTCTACCAATGTCACTATCTGTAAATAGGGTTTATTACCTTGAAGACAGTAGTCAAGCTTTAAAACCATATTGCAATTCTCCAATAAAACAAATGGAATCAAGTAGATTATCAAAGCATTTGCTTCAGACTCAAGAGGAGTTCCTTCCTCTTATTCCTCAGTTCTAAGAATAGAGATATCGAACGATTCTCAATCGCCCCAGTTTTTCCCAAAATGTGATGACTTTCCATTCCAGGTGACCTTTCAACAGTGGCTAATAT
Source organism: Oncorhynchus mykiss (assembly GCF_013265735.2). NCBI lineage: Eukaryota > Metazoa > Chordata > Actinopteri > Salmoniformes > Salmonidae > Oncorhynchus > Oncorhynchus mykiss. Next base: position 24,987,410 of record NC_048592.1, read on the forward strand.
TAGCGCTGTGCTCAAATCTCTGCAGGCCCCTTTAGAGAGGGGGGACGGGGGGAGATACCTCTTCTCTCCCCGTGGAGCATCTGTTTGAACCAGACGCACAGCAGGGGATAATGGCACAATGCCACCAAAAGCAGGGGGATCCTTCCAACCATGGGTATCACACTGTATATCTGCCATTGTGCCCCTCAATACCCAGTAGTTATTTGTCCAATTTTATGTTAATATTGTGGCAGACGGCAGGGAGAGGTGAGGGGAGTTGTTATTGAGGGGAGATGCCTGTTGACTCCACCCCTGGGCCCTATATGGAATTCCTGCCCCAACGAGGCAAGGCTGTGATCGTTAAGCCAGGGAATGCTTGGGGATAAAAGGGGAAGCAACCTGCACAAAGGGGCAGAGTAGGAGAGAGCCACGTGCGTGATGAAGAGTGGAAGAAGAGCAAGCAATACCTGTGTGATTACCCATTGTGACTTGGCCAGCGATCTCCAGCAGGTGACCATAGTTGACGGAAAGCCCGTGGAGAGGGTAAGTCAAATAACCTACACCCCCATTTCGCTATAAGGAAGAAGTTGCTGTATCAGGTCGTGAAGAAGAATGACAAATGTCTGGAGTTGTTATTAGTGCCCCGTCCCTTTGTACATATTTCCTGCAGTTTGCGCACTCCCACCTTAGACAGAATCAAGGCACGATTTTACTGGCCAGAGGTGAAGAAAGCAGTGGAGGAATACTGCCGCAGTTTACCGGAGTGCCCGCAGGTGGCTCCAAAACCACATTTCCGCAGTCCCTTAACCTCTTATGGCTGCATCCCTTGTTCTCAATTTCCGCCTGAAGAAATACCCTAATCTAACTGCCTGTAGCTCAGCCCCAGAGGCAAGGATATGCATATTCTTGGTATCATTTGAATGGAAACATTCTGAAGTTTGTGGAAATGTTAATTGAATGTAGGAGAATATAACACAGTAGATCTGGTGGAAGAAAAGAGAAAGAAAGAGCATACGTGTTCTGTTTTTTATTGTTGTAGCATCTTCTTTCACATGTACTAGAATAGCCACACAGTCAGATAGGATGCTGGAGATACTTTTGATGGATAACACAAGAGGGCAACTGTAGGTGTGCAAAGTTTGAGACTGATAACTTCAGGAATGTACCCAAAGCGGCCAAATTGGTGAAATGACCTATAACTATATACAACAGTGCAAATAACTATATATAACATATCAAAAAGCAATTCTAATACACACACACCATTTAAAAAATAAATATTATATTAGAAAATAAATATTTAAAAAAAACAGTACTCCCTTTGGAAGTCCTCTACCAATATTTTGCTGCCTGTGCCATGTCCCATAGCAGTCTCTTTCTGATGTAAAGCAGAGGCAAATTGAACATGTGGTGCAGTTCATGCGACACAGAGCACAACGACGCCTCCATACTGTGCCCTTTTGGCCCTGAGGCACAGTCATGCCTGCAGTAATGAACTGTGGCATATGAACACCACTGGGGGGAGAGGTAGAGCGGGCAGCTTGGCACCGGGGGCTCCCAGTCGGAGTCGCTATCATTTTAAATAATTTTAACATTTTAAAAAAATTGTATTTTATGAGCCTTTTATCATCACATAAAATAAACAGATATGTATTGTATAGAGCATAGGGAACAGTCACTAAGGTGAAATGCTGTTCCATTCAACTCCGGCCTGAACAGCACCCAATGGCTATTTCATATGGAAATGGAGAGGAGTAGCAGGCGCAGTGGCCATGTGTGTGTTTGCTGTTGAAAATATAATCTGACATGGAAAATATATATATCTGACATGGAATATATATATATTTATATATTTATATATATATACACATACATACATACATACATACAGTGGGGCAAAAAAGTATTTAGTCAGCCACCAATTGTGCAAGTTCTCCCACTTAAAAAGATGAGAGAGGCCTGTAATTTTCATCATAGGTACACTTCAACTATGACAGGCAAAATGAGAAAAAAAAATCCAGAAAATCACATTGTAGGATTTTTAATGAATTTATTTGCAACTTATGGTGGAAAATAAGTATTTGGTCACCTACAAACAAGCAAGATTTCTGGCTCGACTTGTAACTTCTTCTTTAACTTCTTGCGTCGCGCAAACCCGTTTCCGGGAGCGTAATCATAGCCTCAAGCTCATTACCATAACGCAACGCTAACTATTCATGAAAATCGCAAATGAAATGAAAGAAATATACTTACTCACAAGCTTAGCCTTTTGTTAACAACACTGTCATCTCAGATTTTCAAAATATGCTTTTCAACCATAGCTACACAAGCATTTGTGTAAGAGTATTGATAGCGATAGCATTAAGCCTAGCATTCAGCGTGCAACATTTTCACAAAAACAAGAAAAGCATTCAAATAAAATAATTTACCCTTGAAGAACTTCATATGTTTTCAATGAGGAGAAACTCAGTTGGATAGCAAATGTTCATTTTTTCCCAAAATATTATTTGTGTAGGAGAAATCGCTCCGTTTTGTTCATCATGTTTGGCTAAGAAAAAAAACAGAAAATTCAGTCATTACAACGCCAAACTTTTTTCCAAATTAACTCCATAATATCGACAGAAACATGGCAAACGTTGTTTAGAATCAATCCTCAAGGTGTTTTCACATATCTATTCGATGATAAATCATTTATGGCAGTTGGGTTTCTCCTCGGAAGCAAACAGAAAAATACATGCAGCTGGAGATTACGCAATAATTGCGACTGAGGACACCAAGCGGACCACCTGGTATATGTAGTGTAAAATGGTCAATCTTCCAATGATATGCCTACAAATACGTCACAATGCTGTCAACGCTATGGGGAAACGACAGGAAGTCTAAGCTCATTCGTGACCCATACACAGCCATATAAGGAGTCATTGAAACACAGCGCCTTCAAAATCTGGGTGCACTTCCTGTTTGAAATTTCATCTTGGTTTCACCTGTAGCATCAGTTCTGGGGCACTCAGATACAATATCTTTACAGAGTGTTTTCTTTCCAAAGCTGTCAATTATATGCATAGTCGAGCATCTTTTCGTGACAAAATATCGCGCTTAAAACGGGAACGTTTTTTTTTATCCAATAATGAAATAGCGCCCCCAGAGTTCCAAGAAGTTAAGAGGCTCCTCTGTCCTCCACTCGTTACCTGTATTAATGGCAGCTGTTTGAACTGGTTATCAGTATAAAATACACCTGTCCACAACCTCAAACAGTCACACTCCAAACTCCACTATGGCCAAGACCAAAGAGCTGTCAAAGGACACCAGAAACAAAATTGTAGACCTGCACCAGTCTGGGAAGACTGAATCTGCAATAGGTAAGCTGATTGGTTTGACGAAATCAACTGTGGGAGCAATTATTAGGAAATGGAAGACATACAAGACCACTGATAATCTCCCTCGATCTGGGGCTCCACGCAATATCTCACCCCGTGGGGTCAAAATGATCACAAGAACGGTGAGCAAAAATCCCAGAACCACACAGGGGGACCTAGTGAATGACCTACAGAGAGCTGGGTCCAAAGTAACAAAGCCTACCATCAGTAACACACTACGCCGCCAAGGACTCAAATCCTGCAGTGCCAGACGTGTCCCCCTGCTTAAGCCAGTACATGTCCAGGTCCGTCTGAAGTTTGCTAGAGAGCATTTGGATGATCCAGAAGAAGATTGGGAGAATGTCATATAGTCAGAAGAAACCAAAATATAACTTTTTGGAAAAACTCAACTCGTTGTGTTTGGAGGACAAAGAATGCTGGGTTGCTTCCAAAGAACACCATACCTACGGTGAAGCATGGGGGTGGAAACATCATGCTTTGGGGCTGTTTTTCTGCAAAGGGACCAGGACGACTGATCTGTGTAAAGGAAAGAATGAATGGGGCCATGTATCGTGAGATTTTGAGTGAAAACCTCCTTCCATCAGCAAGGGCATTGAAGATGAAATGTGGCTGGGCCTTTCAGCATGACAATGATCCCAAACACACTGCCCGGGCAACGAAGGAGTGGCTTTGTAAGAAGCATTTCAAGGTCCTGGAGTGGCCTAGCCAGTCTCCAGATCTCAACCCCAAAGAAAATCTTTGGAGGGAGTTGAAAGTCCGTGTTGCTCAGCAACAGCCCCAAAACATCACTGCTCTAGAGGAGATCTGCATGGAGGAATGGGCCAAAATACCAGCAACAGTGTGTGAAAACCTTGTGAAGACTTACAGAAAAGGTATTGAGATAAACTTTTGTTATTGACCAAATTTCTTATTTTCCACCATAATTTGCAAATAAATTCATTAAAAATCCTACAATGGGATATTCTGGATTTTTTTTCTCATTTTGTCTGTCATAGTTTAAGTGATGAAAATGATGAAAATTACAGGCCTCTCTCATCTTTTTAAGTGGGAGAACTTGCACAATTGGTGGCTGACTAAATACTTTTTTGCCCCACTGTAAATACACACACACACATGTAACAGTATTAGTTTAGACCGTCCCCTCGCCCATACCCGGGCGCGAACCAGTGACCTTCTGCACACATCAACAGTCACCCTCGAAGCATCGTTACCCATCGCTCCACAAAAGCCGCGGCCCTTGCAGAGCAAGGGGAACTACTACTTCAAGGTCTCAGAGCAAGTGACGTCACCGATTGAAACGCTATTTAGCGCGAACACCGCTAACTAGCTAGCCATTTCACATCCGTTACACTCACCCCCCTTTTGACCTCCTCCTTTTCCGCAGCAACCAGTGATCCGGGTCAACAGCATCAATGTAAGTAACAGTAACCGTCCCCTCGCCCATACCCGGGCGCGAACCCAGAGCAAGGGGAACTACTACTTCAAGGTCTCAGAGCAAGTGACGTCACCGATTGAAACGCTATTTAGCGCGAACACCGCTAACTAGCTAGCCATTTCACATCCGTTACACACACAAACAAACGACACATTTCATTGCAAATTGCAAAATATATATATATATTTTTCTTGTTGCAAAAATATATATATATATTTATATTTCATAAAACGGCATTAGCACCCATCCAGAAGTACGTCCTGTCCTTGCAGAAAACACCTCCTCAGTTCCTGTTTGAATCATAACACTCAAAGATTCCTCAAACAAAAAATCTGTCTCACTTTCACTTTTTCACTTTCACTTTAGACTTTGACTTCGCTTTTCCTGATTTATTTGCCATGATATCTTCAATGAAATAGTTGAAAATACAACTCTCCGAAATACTGCTGCGCGTAACAAGCCTCAGAGCAACTCCTCTGATAGTCAAGGCGAGAATGGAGTTCCTTACGCGTGCATTTACAAACATGGAATGGTGGTCCAACCCAAAACCATTACATACTGGTGTTTACCTCAGCTCATTGGCTATCTACCCAGCTAGATTTCAAGAAGATCATTGGGCAGAAATACAGTCAATCAATGAAGCTTTGCTAAAATGTTTGGTGCGCAAGGAAGTAATTGCTCTTTGTCTTCAAATCAGTTCACTTCGGTCAATACTCCCCGTAAAAAAAAGACAATGATGTTTGGCTGTGTTGCAAACATCCATAGGAATGCACTGAAACCAACCATGACTAGATAAACGATTGTTTACGGTGTGTAATTACGGTGTCGAATGCTCCGTAAAAAATTTATAGAGATGGAATTCACGGCATAAACGGTTTACAAAATGTTTCGATTTAGGCTATAAAAATGGATTTTATCAAAGAAAACGGCACTTCATTTGATCACTGGGACCCTCAGGAAGAGAAATAAGAGCAAGATATCAGAATGTAAGTCATAATTTTACCTTCAGATGTGAATGTGTAAAAACTGTCATGGCGGAAAATGTTTCTGTTGTTGATTGCTCTTCTCAAACAAAAGCATGGTATTTGTTCTCTGTAATAGCTATTTTAAATCGGAAAACGTAGTTTGATTACCAAGATTCAAATATTTTGAAGGATGTGAGACCCTTGCATTTTCAAGAATTTTTAATGGTACGACGTTGTATTTTTAGTTGTCACTCTGAAATTTCCCCTGATGTTGATCCCAGGTGACAATGGGAGAGCAGTTGAGCCAAGCCCAGAAGCAGGAGCTGAGGGAGTTGGTCAGCCGAAACCAGGATGTGTTCTCCAGTGAACCAGTAGACAATGATTTGGTACAGCACCGCAACATCACCGAACCCGGGAAAAAGGTGAAGTTGAGACCCTACCGCATACCAGAAGCAAGGAGAGAGGCTGTCAGGACTAAGGTTAAACGATGTTGGAAGCTGATATAATCGAAGAGTCGAATAGTGAGTGGTGCAGCCCCATAGTGTTGGTGCCAAAACCAGATTGCACTTGCAATTCTGTAAAGATTTTAGAAAAGTAAATGAAATCTCAAAGTTCGACACCTACCCCATGCCCCGAATTGATGAATTTATCAAATGGCTAGGGACTGCCCTATTTATCAGCACGCTCGACCTGACAAAGGGATCCTGGCAGGTGCCGAGGCATGGGAGAAAACTGCTTTCGCCACCCAGGATGGTCTGTTCCATTGCAAGAAGCTGTCCTTTGGACTGAACAGGGCCCAGGAAATCTTCCAGAGGTTGATGGACCGGGTTCTCTGACCCCATTGGAAGTACGCGGGGGCATACATCGATGATATTGTGATCCATGGGAGTGAGTGGGAGACCCATCTAAACAAGGTGAGCACATTAGTGCAGGCCTTACGGGAGGCAGGGCTAACAGCAAACCCAAAGAAATGTTGGCTTGGCCTGCGGGAGGCTGAGTACCTGTGGTACATGATTGGGAGGGGATGTGTCAAACCCCAGATGTAGAAAGTGGTGGCAATTTGGGACTGGCCCTGCCCCCTCACCAAGAAGCAGGTGTGCACGTTTGTGAGGTTGACTAGTTACTACCAGAGATTTATTCTCCACTTTGCCTCCCTAGCCAGCCCCCTTACATATCTGACCAGGAGCCGTCTGCCCGCCCAGGTGAAGTGGACCAAGGAGGCAGAGAAAGCTTTCCAGGACCTAAAGGGAGCACTGTGTTCTGGACACGTGCTGGTGACATCGGACTTCTCCAAACCACTGGTGGTACAGACCGATGCATCTGAAACGGGTGGGTGCCGTCCTAACACAGCTCCAAGAAGGTGAGGAACACCCAGTCATGTACATTAGCCGGAAGCTGTTGCCGCGGGAACAAAGATATTCCACGGTGGAGAAAGAATGTCTGGCAATCAAGTGGGCTCTAGAAACGTTGAAGTATTACTTATTGAGACGGCACTTCACCCTCGTATCGGACTATGCACCACTGGTTTGGATGTCACGGAATAAGGACAGTAATGCCTGGGTCTCCCGCTGGTTCCTATCCTTACAGCCCTTTGCTTTCTCTGTCGTCCACAGATCAGGTGCAGCCCATGGAAATGCCAATGCCCTCTCCAGGAGGAATGCTCTAGGGAGCTAGACCGCCCCTCCCTCCCGGTCGGAGCTGAGGGGGGTGGCAGATGGCAGGGAGAGTTGAGGGGAGTGGTTATTGAAGGGAGAAATCTGGCAGCCCATTGGCTCCACTCCTGGTCCTTATATGGACGAGGCAAGGCCCCAATGAGGCAAGGCATTGATCGTTAAGCCAGGGAGTGCTTGGGGATAAAAGAGGAGGCAGCCTGCACAAATGGGTAGGAGAGAGCCAAGTGCGTGATGAATAGTGGATAATAATAGGAGAGAGCAATACCTGTGTGAATACCGTTGTGACCTGGACTGTCGGACTACCTCCCTTGTGTACCGGACCGGATTGTCTGAGAACCCGAGTGTGAGGATTACCCCTGGAAAACGGAACTGACAACGTGAACGACTTGTGGACTGTGAGGTGATTGGTGAATTCCCCCTTCTTCCCCGTGTTCAAATATTCGTAATCAACTTCCCATTTGCATTCTATTTGTGCTCATGGTAGATGTTTTGATATTGAACTTGGTGACAATATAGAGTATGGGTGGATACAAAATGATAATGTGTAAATCAACATGAAAACATTTGAATCAACTACTATAGTAGTCATACTGTAGCACAGAAAGCACACTTGACATTTGGAGTGAAGAGCTTTTCTCAATGAGTAACAAGATGCTTGGAATGGAAGCACTGTGGTTATTTCTCGTCTTGAGGCACCAGAGGACTTTGAATCACCGAGAAGGCCTTTGCTCCATCATTACTCCCTTCTGTCCAATCAGCAATCAACAGTCGGGCTCTAGTAATGTGCTTCCCAAATGGGACCCATTTTCCAACATAGGGCTCTAGTCAAAAGTAGTGCACTGAAGGAGGAGGGTGCCATTTTGGACGCATACCATGGGGAGCCGCAGCCATGCTCCAACGCCAGGCAGAAATTCCCCATTGTCCTTCACGCCATGCAGTGTTAATCCTTAGAGCAAACTTCCATATGTCTGGACAAACTTAATTAACACCAGTCACTTCCTAGCAGAGCTGCATTAGTCTAAGCTGTTTTTTTTCTTCTAATTAGATCATTTTTACACGTGTGACAATGTTCAGCCGATGTTTAACGGCCATCGAACACTATTAACATATATTGTGGTCTTCATTTCAATTCCTCCTCTGGCTTTTGCATCAGCCATCAGTCATCAGCCATCAGCCCAAGTGATGCAAAGCCACAGCACCAAGGCAATTAATCACTAAGTCATTAGCTATGCATCAATTACTCAAGACGCCTGCCACGTTTTTGATTAGAGTGAACGAATCATGGAAGGCTGACTAACTGAATATTTAACAGTCCGCTCCAATAAGCTCTTTAATCCCTCTCTGTCTGACGACCCCTGACAGAAGGCAGAGCACATCTGTCCATGATGCAGGAACTTATTGATCAGAACAACCCTATATCAATAGACTGATACACATACATTCCAATGGTGGGTTTCCCAGTTCCTTTTGTCAGAAACTTAGTCCACTTGCTGCATGGTGCCCTCTCAGTGAAGTGGCTGTATACCTGTCTGCCAGATACCTATATGCTGCTTCTTGTAGATTAAATCATAACTTTAGTTGAACAATAATCAGATCTGTAGCCCGTAGCCTGTATGGTTCAAGTATCATTGCCCCTCCCCTGGGATGTGTGCTCACTGTGCTGCTATGGGCTATGGACCCACTCAGTACTCAATAGTGGTACAAAACATAACCCTGGGTATTAGTTAATAATTGTTTACTAGTCAGATGATAGGAAGTCATTGCTCATATGTTGGGCCATAAACAAAAACAGATACATTAACAGTAGGGTTACATCCCTGGCACCCGATTCCCTATGTAGTGCACTACTTTGGACCAGGACCCATAGTGGGGTGCCATTTGGGACACAGTCATTGCTCACCAGACGAAGTCATTGCTCATCAGTAGGGCCATAAACAAAAGCAGATACATTATATTACAATTTGATAATAGGACTGGTCCTGCATGAAATGGAATCTTCAACACCAATGGCTTTTGCAGACCAAAATACTAATGCAGATGTGAATATGAAAATATAATGTTTGTAAAGAGGTAGTAATAGAGGACAAAAAAAACAGAAATCTGTGGCTCTGTTCATCCTCCTGTATCCCCCAAGGCCAGTGATATCCAAGTAGTGGTCCAGTGTAGATTGGAGGAAGGGCACCTTCAGGGTGGAACACAGTTGGTGTCTGGGAATTGTCTTGCTTGAAGGCTTTAATGAAATTGATGAAAAGTACAGGCTTCAGTTCAGAAAAGTGTTTTTAATAAATAGAGCAATGGTTGACATGAAAAAAGGTTCTCAAACATTAATTGGCACTCCCAGGTCTATTAAATACGTGGCAATAGCCGGGTGTAATTTCTCTCCATCACAGGCACTCAATACACTGAGTTCAAAGTGATTGCAGACGTTAATTATGTTCAAAAGAGCTGTGTTGTTTCATCACACTAGATTGCAGGCAAATTAATGGCAGCAGGGGTGAAAGGAAAACCCAATAGAAGCATCATTAACATTCTCCTTTGAGATACTCATGCAGGTTCAGTGTATTGCTCAATAATCACTGCATACTCTCTGTTCATCATCATAGTCACTAACCATATATAAATGTACATACTACCTCAATCAGCCTGACTAACCGGTGTCTGTATGTAGCCTCGCTACTTTTATAGCCTCGCTACTGTATATAGCCTGTCTTTTTACTGTGGTTTTATTTCTTTACCTACCTATTGTTCACCTAATACCTTTTTTGCACTATTGGTTAGAGCCTGTAAGTAAGCATTTCACTGTAAGGTCTTCTACACCTGTTGTATTTGGAGCACGTGACAAATAAACTTTGATTTGATATTCCTCTTCTCAATACTGAACATGTAATTCCCTCCCAACAGGAGAGTATTTTGTATCAGTGATATGAAGTACAAAATCATTTTGATGGAAAAAAAATTCTGTTTCACCAAGGGTTTTTTGTGACTCTATATAGATACAGTATCGTTCTTAATTTTACTGTAAGGTACCTGTTATTAGCTATTGTAGCAGGAGAGTTTGATTATTTGGTTGTCTTCCAGAAAGGTAGCGGGGTCACATTGCTGAGAACGACACTGCTTGTCTGGTTGAACAGACCTTGCAGCAAAGGTCAGCCCCCATGCCTGTATCTCCTTCCCCCCACCTCAGACACATTTCTGAAGCCCTGCATCTTTCAGAGCTGCACCAGGCATTGCTAACGGTGCTCAGGCATTCGCCCCTCTCCTCCCATGTGGTGTTCAAGCCCTGAAATGCTCCTCCTCCCATGTTAAGCTCTGGGCTAATTTTATTTATATTTATTAGCATAAATATATTTTACCAGACACTCTTATCCAGAGTGCATTACAGAAGCAATAAGGTTTGAGTTCCTTGCTCAAGGGCATATCGACAGATTTGTCAGCTCGTTAATACGAACCAGCGACCTTTCAGTTACTGGACCAACACTCTAAAACCACTAGGCCACCTCTATGTATATGAGTCCTCCTCCCCCCTCTCCTCAACCAAACTCCCATGATCCAATATGCAAATATAATTGCAAATCAATGTATTTCGAAGAAGCTCTATCGTAATGACATCCCTGGGGTACCTGATGGTGAACCTGTAGACTAAGGATCCTACTGCAGCCTCGATACTTAAGCATCACTGTAGGGTGTTGACTCTGAGATATAGGGTGATTTACATTTCCGACAACTGTCATATTACTGTTGCAAGTTACATTATGGTTAGTAACCTATTCATTTCCCCCTTTCCACTGAACTGACTTAATTCCTGATCAATGAAATAAAGACACAGTCGATACACTGATGAATGCTCCTGCAGTTTATACTGGGCAAAGTTACAACCCGGAGGTGTTCGTCAGGCTTTAATGATGAAGACCTAGTCAGTTTTTTTTAATTATAAAGACCCAGTGGTCGAAATGTTGTCTAATAATTTCACATGGTAACATAAAACAAGCTGCCATGATGACAGTAACTGTCTGTTGTGGCACAGAGGTCTGCTGTGAATGAGAACCTACATGGTTATGTGTCAACAATTAGGGATTCTCGTTCACACTTTGTATGTTGTGTCGCGGCTGTCACCATCAAACTAATGGAAATGTCACTCCGCTGAATGACACATGACAAATTGAATCTCTTGACAATTTGTTGTCGACTAAATGGAGTCTCTGGCCTCCATATCTGAAATAAATAAATTTCAATGCTTTTCTAGGATACACCAATACCTGGTCAAGCCGGATTAATCTGATAAGGACTATGTTTGCATCCCAAATAGTACCCTGTGGGCCCTAGTCAAAAGTAGTGCACTATATGGGGAATAGGGTGACATTCGAGAAGAGCCTTAAAACTAACATGGTACATATTTGACACCAACCTAAATACAGTGTAATTTTATCGTTTTCCCCCAAACCCTGCCAATCAGTATATCCTAGTACTGGATCTGATCTGCTAGCATGCAGCACTAATCATGTTAGAAACCAGTTCCTACAGAAAGACACCCATCTGGTAAACACTTCGAATGGAACCATGCAAATGAACTCTGGCTGATTATCAGTTTGATGGATAGGGAGGGGAGGTGACAAAATTACAACTCACCTGTTGATGCTGTTGGGCTAAGTGATGAATATCGACATTGCCATGGAAACGGCGAGTTGCATGTTTACTGTGCTGGAACTGGAATGTTAGGGGTGGTGTGGGTGCTGGGTGTGGAGGGGGAGCTGGGTGGATGTTTCAGAGAGAGGTGGCATAGCAGCACGGAGGGTGTCAAGGATTTGTGCATCCCAAATAGTTCCCTATTCCCGATATAGTGCACGGCCCTGGTCAGAAGTAATGCACTACATAGAATAGGTTACCATTTGGGACTGAGCAAGGGTGTCAAGGATTAGTGCTCCAACCTGCCGGTGGTAAATAACATGGGCATGCTGATATTCCCCTGCTAGAAACCCCTCATATTTTAAGTGGTTACCTAGGAAACCAGAGCGAGAGAGAATGCCCCCTAATTTCATGTTGGACTCTGAGACAGATGAGCTCTTGAGTGCACAGGGTGGGTGGATGGGGAGGGGTTTGTTTTGTGGACTAGGTCTAGTATAGTTACAGTAAAATGCATGCAAAAGCACTTCATATACAGACAATCAATATAGGGCATAATAGCAACATAAACATGCTGTAATGCTCCTGTATCATAGCTACAGCTACGGTAAATGACGTACCTCCTCAAACTGCATAGCGGTCAAATTGAGTCTTGAGATTGATTCTCAATCTACAGAGGATGATGTATTGTACAATGTCTCTCTTTTTCTCATTCAATAATTCATTTGCCAATCATGTTCATCAAGAAATGACCTTGGCAAGTTTAGCTATCTCTAATTCGTCAACGTGACCGCTTAATGCTCTAAATATTGAACAACAGCTTACAGCTCTAGAAAATCCCTCAGGACTTGGAGGCATTCCATAATGAGAAGAAGTCTCCCTGGTTCAGTTTCTACATGGTATGTTCTACAGCAGACTAGAAATCAATACTGTATCAGTGGGAATGACATCTGTGGGAAGGCTAGGGAATCAATACCTTTAGGCAGAGAATGTGGATATGGGGAGACATGTTATCAAATGATCAAATAATGAGCATCTCCAAGAAATGTGAGTGTGTGTGACAGACGCAAAGAGAGTTCAGTGGATTAAACTCTGTCAAGTTGAATCCATTGAAAAGGTGCACACGTTGTGTGTGTGTGTGTGTGTGTCTTGCAACGTGCGTGTGTAAGGTTTTGGCTGGATTTCTGAGTTCATTCATAATGTATCAAGGAGAGTGCTCATAAAGTATTACCACGCTGATCATCTCTCGAGAGTCGTCTGGCACTGATCCCAGTGCTGCCGTGGGCAACACAGGGCAGGACACACTGGGGAGGAAACCAAAGCACTTCTATTCAAATATTGATCAAACGCCAGCATCTCCCACCCAGTCAGACTCAAACTTCTGAAATCCACATCCACTTCTTACAGCAGGACAAAGAGAAAAGCAGTGGCCATAAAGTGAACTGTATCAATGAAAAGGGCTAACGTCTATATCAATGGAGAATTGAGATGACAATAACATTTTACACACCTGAAGGTAAAGGCTGCTATGAGTTGGTTTGTTGTGTTTGATTGTGTTTTTCTTACCCTGAATTGATTTATTTGTAAACACATTCTATATGATAAATGTTGACAGTTCTCTAGTCAATGTTTTCTCTCTGCAGACCCACCCAGCAATGGACTGGGACCAGAAATTCGCTCTGGCGTTTCTAACATGAACCATTTCTTTCCTCAAGGCCCCCACACCTGCCCATTTCTTTCCTCAAGGCCCCCACACCGGCCCGTTATTATCCTCAAGGCCCCGACACCTGCCCATTTCTTTCCTCAAGGCCCCCACACCTCCCCATTTCTTTCCTCAAGGCCCCCACACCGGCCCATTATTATCCTCAAGGCCCCGACACCTGCCCATTTCTTTCCTCAAGGCCCCCACACCTGCCCATTTCTTTCCTCAAGGCCCCCACACCTGCCCATTTCTTTCCTCAAGGCCCCCACACCTGCCCATTTCTTTCCTCAAGGCCCCCACACCGGCCCATTATTATCCTCAAGGCCCCGACACCTGCCCATTTCTTTCCTCAAGGCCCCCACACCTGCCCATTTCTTTCCTCAAGGCCCCCACACCTGCCCATTTCTTTCCTCAAGGCCCCCACACCGGCCCATTATTATCCTCAAGGCCCCGACACCTGCCCATTTCTTTCCTCAAGGCCCCCAGACCTGCCCATTTCTTTCCTCAAGGCCCCGACACCTGCCCATTTCTTTCCTCAAGGCCCCCAGACCTGCCCATTTCTTTCCTCAAGGCCCCCAGACCTGCCCATTTCTTTCCTCAAGGCCACCACACCTGCCCATTTCTTTCCTCAAGGCCCCCACACCTGCCCATTTCTTTCCTCAAGGCCCCCACACCAGCCCATTTCTTCCCTCAAGGCCCCCACACCAGCCCATTTATTTCCCCAAGGCCCCCACAACAGCCCATAGCCTCAAGGCCCCCACACCTGTCAATTTTCCTCCTCAAGGCCCCCATTTTAGCCAAATAATGATCACTCTTCACACCAAAAAATATATATATTTAGACCAGCCCACTGGGCTAAAGATAAGGACCAGACCATCTGGCATTTGCCCAAACTACCCTATTTCTGGATCTGGACCTGCCCCCAGTGAATCAGTAACTAAGTGAGTAAGTGAACCTCCACCTGTTCAACCCTCCATAGCCTAAAGAGTAGAAGACAGATGAGTGGCCTGGAACGGTCTGGTCCTAATGGACTGTGTGGAAACAGCGTAATGAGGCGATGTGTCTTCTGTAAAGGAGGGAGTCTATGGCTGTTGTCTTCATTAACCCCCAACACTGGGCTTGTGTTACATCATTCAGTTACAAAGCAGCAGGGAGAAGGTAGAGTACAGAAGTATTCCTAAAGGAGTTCTGTTGCTGGTAAATGTAATGAACCACAAGGGATTTTAACACTAAACTCCTGATGGTCTGTGGGTTAAACCGAACAGAATGGAAAATCTGTGTAGTATGTCTTAATTGTTCAATGGCCTAATGCTTGAAAGTGGACGTTAGGAATATGACCTATTCTCCATGTATTGTTTTAACGGAATAGAAACATGCATGTACAGCAGAGGCTTCCACAAGACATTTCTGCTTCCCTGAAATTATTACTGATTGAGATGTAGACCCAGGCTGTGTCTCAAATGGCACTCTATTTCCTGTATGGTGCACTACAGTAGAAAGGGAATAGGGTGCCATTTGGGACACACACACCCTGTGAGCAAACTCACCCTCTCACCACCCCCATACCTTACCATGGAGAGCTGAGCTGAGACCATCTCAGAGAGTGAACAAATGTGCTCCTTCAAAGCCCAGTAAACCATTAACTCAGAAACCACTGGAGCCAGTGGAGCAGGAAAGATGCATGGTCCTTTAAGCCATTCCAGCTCTCCTGTCCATGCGGTGAGACTGTAACCCGGCACCGTGGCACTACGCATCACATTCAGAATAAAAATGAGGTGAGGCAACACAAACATTGAAAATGTTGTCAGCTGGGAATGGCCGTTCTGGGTGATTTAGTAACTGTGCTGGAGTCCATTACTGCCATTTATTACGCAAATGTAAATACTATGGCAAGGTTGGTCAGGTGGTTGGCTAGGGCTACTTTTAGAACTGTTGATGGTACTAAACTGAACTGAATGGGAGATGTTATGGAAAATAAAGTGGGTTACTCCCATTTTCTGTTTTCTGAACTGCCAACTACTGCTTTTAATATGGTCTGAATGGTATTCGATTGAAATCAAGTAGCATTGAGTCACTCTATCTATGGCAAGTTGGCTTTGAAATGTAGATCCTTTTTTGAAAGATCAGTAAGTTTCCACATTGAATTCATACAACATGATCCAGCAACATCAGGAAATGTGAATTATCGTGTGGATTATAATGAATGGACCTTTCTGTCGGGGTTGATACATTTGTAGTTAGGGCAATCAAGTCTGACATTTTTAAATGGAAATCAAACTTTAGACACTTGGAATACACATACTGGTTTTGAATTTCCTGCAACAACAGGGTGATCAAATGTAAACCCTACACCTGTGCACTGTGCAAAATGTTTCTGTCTTGCAACCTGTAGAGCACAACCTGTAGATACACAATCGATAAAATCGAAAAATAATTCAAGATCAGAGTTAAATCCTTTGCTTATAAAGAAGTATTTGAGCGTAGCTCAGAATCAGTACAAATTTACTCAGTCCCTCAGTATAAGAGCATCAACCAGCTGCCTTATTTTTTGATAATAATATATCCCCTTGATAATGATATATCCCTTTGATAATAATATATCCCTTTGATAATAATATATCCCTTTGATAATTATATATCCCTTTGATAATATCATGCATTGTGTATCAATAACAACCATGAACTCTAATGAAATCAACAATCATCTTATCTTGCTACATAAAACTGAATTTCAGAAAAGAGGTTTTACGTTACCTCCTGATGGCAAATAGAGCTGTATTAAAGTGTCTTCCTCCACAGTTTCGAGATTTGACACAAATGAAAACACTACAGATGACCTTAATACTCTGACAGCCATAGGAAGTAGGGATGCTGAGGGTGCTGCAGCACCCCCTGGAAAATCTGAATCCCAAAAATATAGAAATAATATTTTTTTCACAAAGTACTACACCGGGGCTTTACTAGTCTCAGTGGATCAATATAGTGTGGATCCCCCCAAAATGTAAGCATCCCCCCACCCCCAAACTTCCTGCCGCGGCTATGTACTCTGAGCCAAATATGAGCTACTGCCAAATAGTCTTGATCTTTTTATATCATCCAGCTGTCTGGGTTTAATATGGAAAATAGATGGCTATGATATTGTGGGAGTGATGAATAATGAAAACTAATGTCAAAATAGGCCTAAACTTTTTATATATATTGTCAAATACTGCCTTAATAAATTGAAGGCATTTGGTCATTAGTAATTTCTGGATTGTTAAAGGTTAACATTTTATTTCTGAACTCTGTTCGCTTGGTGCTTGTCAGGGCATGTTTTGAGAGGACAGGCAACCAGGCCAACCAACAGACCAGTGAGACAACACTATCTGACCAGGGTAAACCCAACCAACAGGCCAGTGAGGCCACACTATCTGACCAGGGTAAACCCAACCAACAGGCCAGTGAGGCCACACTATCTGACCAGGGTAAACCCAACCAACAGACCAGTGAGACCACACTATCTGACCAGGGTAAACTCAACCAACAGGCCAGTGAGGCCACACTATCTGACCAGGGTAAACCCAACCAACATGCCAGTGAGGCCACACTATCTGACCAGGGTAAACCCAACCAACGGGCCAGTGAGGCCACACTATCTGACCAGGGTAAACCCAACCAACATGCCAGTGAGGCCACACTATCTGACCAGGGTAAACCCAACCAACATGCCAGTGAGGCCACACTATCTGACCAGGGTAAACCCAACCAACATGCCAGTGAGGCCACACTATCTGACCAGGGTAAACCCAACCAACAGGCCAGTGAGGCCACACTATCTGACCAGGGTAAACCCAACCAACA